>NC_137906.1:20494354-21094354 GCF_963455335.1 Martes martes
GAGTTGAGGGAAATTGGAA
Organism: Martes martes; assembly: GCF_963455335.1. Lineage (NCBI taxonomy): Eukaryota > Metazoa > Chordata > Mammalia > Carnivora > Mustelidae > Martes > Martes martes. The sequence continues at coordinate 20,494,374 of NC_137906.1, forward strand.
GGGGAGGTGAACCATGAGAGACTATGGACTCTGAAAAACAACCTGAGGGTTTTGAAGGGGCGGGGGTTGGGAGGTTGGGGGAACCAAGTGGTGGGTATTAGGGAGGGCACGTATTGCATGGAGCACGGGGTGTGGTGCAAAAAAAATGAACCCTGTTATGCTGAAATTTTTTTAAAAATGTAAAAAAAAAAAGAAGAAGAAGAAGGTATGGTCCATAGATACAATGGAATATTACTCAGCCATCAGAAAGGATGCATACCCAGCTTTTGCATCAACACGGATGGGACTAGAGGAAATAATGGCAAGTGAAATAAGTCAAGCAGAGAAAGTAAATTATCATATGGTTTCACTTACTTGTGGAACATAAGGAATAACATGGAGGACATTGGGAGAAGGAAGGAAAAAGTGAAGGGGGGGAAATCAGAGGGGGAGATGAACAGTGAAAGATTGTGGACTCCAAGAAACAAACTGAGGATTTTAGAGAGGAAGAAAGTGGGGGGTAAGAGTTAGCCTGGTGATGGTTATTAAGAGGGCACATATTGCATAGAGGACTGGGTGTTATAGGCAAACAAGATTCATGGAACACTACTTCAAAAACTAATGATGTACTGTATGGTGACTAACATAATTTTTAAAAAGGAAAGAAAGAAGAAATGCATGAAATAATCTCAATAAAGCTATTCAGACATCTGCTGAAAAATAAAATAATAAAATACTCTGAGGTGGTTGGTAGAAATTTTTCTAAAAATTTCCTTAATGTTATTGCAATTTTGTCTTTTCTGTAATGAAATTTCTAAAAATAAGAAGACAACCCCAGTCCATGTCCAAGAGGCCCTGAGATGGCCTTGGATCTGGGGAGTAGGGAAGCTGCTGTTCTGAATGAGGGGATGGGTGTTGAGGAGAACTACATTATCACCCACCACTGGGAGGAGCTCCAAGGGCTAGGAAGGGATGCCACTCCTGTGTGATTTTTTTTTTTCTTCTCTTTCTTTCTTTTTTTAAAACTTATTTTCTTTAAATTCAATTAATTAACATATAGTTTATCATTAGTTGCAGATGTAGAGTTCAGTTTTTCATCATTTGCATATAGTTTGTCTCCTAGAGTTAAGAGTCTCTTATAGTTTGTTTCCCTCCCTGATTTCACCTTATTTTTTTCCCTCCTTTCCCCTATGATCCTCTGTTTTGTATAGCAGCTATGTCTACAATAGCTAAACTATGGAAAGAGCCCAGATGTACATCAATAAATGAATGGGTAGAGAAGATGTGGTATTGAAGATGGAGTTCTTGCAGGTCCTGAAATGTGGGCTGTAGGAGTTCAGCAGCCACAGTGGCCTCCGAGGCTATCTAGCAGTTTTTTTAAGGGCAAATGATGTGAGGGTTGGTACATTAGTGCGGGAAGACAAATATGGAAACAAATACTATGAAGACAACAAGCAGGTTTTTTGGCTGTCACTAATGGGTTATATGCACTACTGAAATGATGGAAGCATTGCACCCCCTAGATGGCATCACTGGCTTCACTCTATGACTGATGGTCCTCCAACAACAAAACCACCTACCTATTGCTCACAAATTCATCTTGACAAACCATAAGTTCAAAGTGGGTGGCACTCCAAAACAATATGTACCTTATTTTACCACTAGAAAGAAGATTCAAGAGTGGGTCCCACTTTCAATACCTTACAAGTAAAGACAATGAAAAACAATTTAAACTTGTGAAATACGGGGCTTTTCATGCAATTGCACTTTAATTGCTTACTATTAACTTGATTAAAACTGTTTGATTTGGGGGGTAAATACCCAGTAGTGCAATTGGTACCTCTATTTTTAAATTCTTAAAGTATCTCCACACTGCTTTCCAAAGTAGCTGCACCAATTTGCATTTACCCCAAAGATACAGATGTAGTGAAAAGAAGGGACATCTATACCCCAGTGTTCATAGCAGCAATGGCCACAGTTGCCAAACTGTGAAAAGATGCCCTTCAAAAGAGGAATGGATAAAGAAGATATGGCCCACATATACAATGGAATATTATGCCTCCATCAGAAAGGATGAATACCCAACTTTTGTATCAACATGGACGGGACTGGAGATCATGCTGAGTGAAATAAATCAAGCAGAGAGTCAATTATCGTATGGTTTCACTTGCTTGTGGAGCATGAGGAATAACATGGAGGACGTTGGGAGAAGGAGAGAAGAATGTTGGGGGAAATCAGACAGGGAGATAAAGTGTTAGAGACTGTGGACTCTAAGAACAAATTGAGGGTTTTGGAGGGGAGGAGGGTGAAGGAGAGAGGTGAGCCTGGTGGTGGGTATTAAGGAGAGCACGTATTGCACGGAGCACTGGTGTGATGTATAAACAATGAATCTTGGAACACTGAAAAAATAAAATCAAGTTAAAAAAATAAAACTGATTTTTAATTTTTTATTTTTTTAAATAATGTATTTTGGGGCTTTTTTGAAAGATTTTATTTATTTATTTCACAGAGAGATCACAAGTAGGCAGAGAGGCAGGCAGAGAGAGAGAGAGAGGGAAGCAGGCTCCCTGCTGAGCAGAGATCCCAATGCGGGGCTTGATCCCAAGACCCTGAGATCATGACCCAGGCTGAAGGCAGAGTTTTAACCCACTGATCCACCCAGGGGCCCCAAAACTGTTTGATTTTTTAAAAAGAAGATGTGGTATATATATACAATGGAATATTACTCAACCATAAAAAGTACGAAATCTTACCATTTACAATGATGTGGATGGAACTGGAGGGTATTATGCTAAGCCAAATAAGTCAATCAGAGAAAGACAATTATCATATGATCTCACTCATACCTGTGTGACTTCAATTCAAGGGAGAGAGGCATTCCTCCTGTTTGTCCAGTCCCATGGGGCCAGTGTTCAAGGCAGAAAAGCCACCCAGGAGTAAAGAGGGTACATTTGGTAGGAGCATCCCTTGTTCAGACCTTCTCCAGCACCACCCCCAGAGTGGCACCCAGGGGTGCACAGGAAGTCAAGGATCCAAGATGTTCAGCCCACTAATTTCCCATAAGAACCACGTCTTCTGTTCTTGCCCCACCATCTAAGTCATTTCCTTATGGTCATCCTAGCCAGACAGGCACATGGTAAGCACCCAGTTAATGCAAAGAGTTCACATGCATGAGGAATGTGGGGATAGAGGGAAGTGAGTGGGTAGGCAGGCACAAAGAAAACACTTGGCAACAATTCCCAAGTTTCTACCAGGGGGTAAGAAGGGGGTGCACCACTCTTTGGATAAAATATCAACCATTCTGGCAAATGAAGTTGGTTTCTAATTCCACAAAGACTTTGGAGGGTGTGAGACATTTTAGATTAAAAACTTAGCAGCATGATGTCTATGGCAGATGAAATCTGAGAAACAGAGTGGATTTTTGGGATTAGTTGGGGCAGTTTGTGTCATGGCTAGCAAATGAATTTCCAACAAAATAGATGGCTGATATCCATAAGTAGATAGCCCTCCATCCTATGCCTAAGAAACTTTCCAAACCTCCAATTATGTACCTAGATGGTTAGAAAAATTGAAGGGTCTTCTTTCGTTAGGAAAAACTTAGACCTAAGCATTGTGTCAAGTGTGTTCTTTCTTTTTTTATTCTCTAGTTTTTTCTTTTTAAATTCAATTATTCAACATATAGTACATCATTAGATTTTGATGCCGTGTTCAACTATTCATTAGTGCAAATTAAAAGATAGAGATGCAATGTATTCTTTCAAATACATGAGAAATTTCTGTTAATGGGAAGTTTATTTTTAAAAATTGTCAGAAAATGGGCAAAAGGAATTTTACTCTGATAATAGAAATGTCATAGCATTTTATTTATTTTTTTAAGATTTTATTTATTTATTTGACAGAGATCACAAGTAGGCAGAGAAGCAGGCAGAGGGGGAGAGAGGAGGAAGCAGGCTCGCCACTGAGCAGAAATCCTGATGCGGGGCTCGATCCCAGGACCCTGAGATCATGACCTGAGCTGAAGGCAGAGGCTTTAAGCCACTGAGCCACCCAGGCGCCCTGTCATAGCATTTCAGAGACCTGAGTGAGACCCATTTACTTCACACAATAAGAAACACTGTGGACACAGCTGTGGAGGCAGTCCACATAAAATGATGTCCTGACTATGTCTCCCGTTCTTTCCTTATCATCATATTTTCATCTTGCCATTTTTTCCCTCCAGTTCTTCATAGATAGACATTTGCAAAGAAGCACACTAAGCAAAGAGGCAAACATCGCATTTACCTGGGGAATAACTCAATTGATCTACAAGTTATTGGGGCCTTGTTTAAGAGGAATCATCCAGGTGCCCCAGTGGCTCAGTGAGTTAAGTGTCTGCCTTTGGCTCAGGTCATGATACTAGAGTAGAGGGATCAAGCTCCACATCAGGCTTCCTGCTCCCTGCTTCTCCCTCTCCCTCTTCCCTTCCCCCTGCTCATTCTTTCTCTCTGTCTGAAATAAATAAAGTCTTTTTTAAAAAAAGGAGTCATCCAGTTAAGCATTTGCCTTCAGCTTGGGTCATGATCCCAGGGTCCTAGGATCGAGCCCTGCTTTGGGCTTCCAGCTCAGTATGGGGACTGCTTCTCACACTGCCCCTCCACCTGCTCAGACTCTGTTTGTCTCTCTCTCAAATAAATAAATAAAATATTTTAGAAAATAAATAAATAAATAAATAAATAAATAAATAAATAAATAAAAGGAGTCATTCTTCCACCAACAAGGTAATTTTTAGTAATGGTACGCTCTAGAGGAAAATCATCATCCTCTCTCTTTCTTTCTCTCAACTTATAACTGCTTTGGTAGTTTATAAGTCAGTCTAAAACTGTTTTGTAGAAACCTCCTTCAAAGTCCAAATTCATCTTTATTATAAGTGTAGCCTAGCACTCAAGATGGAGTCAGGCTAGTGGACGGTTCAGAGCTAAATAGAGAGGGTCTGCTGCCCATAAAACAACAACAACAAAAAATATGCAACACTTCTATGGAATCACCTCATGCATGTTATCTCCTTTAATCCTCACAACCAAGTTGTAAGTTTATCCACATTTGACAGTTTCCTGAGACTTAGAAAGACTCAGTAACTCCCAGGATGGCCCAGGTCACCAGCAAGGAGCCAGAATGAAAACTGGGGTTTGTATGAACCAAAGCCCATGTCTCTGGCTACCGCAGTTGGAATCAGAGTCCAGCCAATCCAAGGCCAGGCAGAGGAAACAGTGAAGAGGAGTGCTGTCCTATATCAGGAGAATAATCTAAGGAAGTCTCCATATAGCCCCCTCACTTCCCTTTTGAGCCCCTTTCCCCAGAGTTCCCACAGCTTTGTAGAAGGGCTGTGCAGACCAGCATGAGGAAGTGGTGTGATGGCTTATCCACATGAGGCAGAAGGGGGAACTTACACCACTGTCCGGATCCCTGTGGCTGTAAATGTCTGGCCTTTCAGTTGGACAATGGGATCCACCAGGCTCTGAGGGCTCAAGCTGCTCTGGAATTGGGTGAAGGTGAAGTGGATCTTCATGTGGTTGGAGTACTGTATGAGGGAAAACTGCAAAGGAGAAAAGGAATGCCCTGGGCTCAGGAGTTATTCTTTAATAAACTTTTTATTTTGGAGTAACTTTGGATTTACAAACAACTTTCCATGTGTCTTTGAGGCTAAAACCCAGGGGGAATATGGCCCAAAAAGAAAACTAGAAAATCAAAACCAAATGATGCTTCTTTGAGTTTGCAAGGAATAACCTTTCCTACCTCAACATTTCTTAACTTGAATTTTTAAAAAATTTCATAACATGTGAAATCAACTTATAGACTACATTTCCTCACTTCTCAAGAATTTCTACATACATATACACTAATTACTGGGAAATAAGATAATAAGATAAATCATGAATTACATGGAAACATAATAAAGAAATCATTAATTATTTGGCCAAGTTACCTTCAGTCTAATTTCACAGCAAAACGATTTTTGCAATCCTTTCAATGCTTTTAAATAGGAAAAAAATATTTCCCAGGCCATGTGGGGACATATCAAATGCCATGGGGGAATTTCCTCAGGTCAGGACTCAAATCAGCCCTGTATTAGGACACTAGTCTCATCATGGCATAGGTCCCCTAAGCTAACCCCTAGCAATACCAGGCTTCCTACTAGGTTGGTCTTCCCAAGGCAGCTGCCACCCCCTCCTCACTTCCCAGATCTCGGAGACCCAGTCCTCACCAGGGTGTTGGTGCCTTCAAACTGTCCCATCACAGCTCTGACAAAGTCCTTCATCTGCTTAAAGTCACTTTGGACAATGCTGCCAGAACCATCAATCAGGAAGACAATGTCCATCTCTTGACTTGGACACTCTGTAGAGAAGAAGGAAGGAATCAGAGATGTCAGTGTGGGTCCCAGCCATCTCCCAGGGTCCAGAAACCCTTCCTGCTCCACAGAGTTAAGAGGCCATTCTTGGCCTAGGAATCAATTCCCAGCCAGTTTCCACACTTTCCATGGAGGAAGCCCAATCCATTGCCCAAAATGTAAGAAACAAATCAAAGGAGTGAAGAAAAAGAGAGAGACAGAGACAGAAAGAGATAAAAAGAAGGGAACAGACTCTTAACTGAAGAGAACAAACTGCTGTTACCAGAGGAGAGGTGGTTGGGGGATGAGTTAAATAAGTGATAGGGCTTAAGGAGTGTACATGTTGTGATGAGCACCAGGTGATGTATGGAATTGTTGAATCACTATATTGTACACCTGAAACTAGTATAACACAGTATGGTAACTATACTGGAATTAAAATTAAAACTTAATTTAAAAAAAGAGTTCTAAACTAAAAAAAATCTGTTGCCCCATCACCCCTACCCCCACCTCACAGATTCCCTTGCTTCCCTCCTTCCATAAGTCCTAAGAAGGGGAGAAAGTAGTAAAGGACAGAGGCCAGATGGGTTCCTTATTCAATTACTCAACAAATAGTTATTGACTACACACTAGGAATGTCGTAGAGCACGAGGGAAAGGCAATTTAGCAAAGTGAGTCAAGTGTGCATTCTGAGCATGCTGGGCTCAAATCCAGGCTCTGCCACCTACTAGTGGTGAATTCAGGCAACTTATGTAACTCCACTGGGCTTCAGTTTTCCCATCTGTAAAATGGGGATAATAACAGTGCCTAACACATGGGGTAGGCTAAAAAGTGTTGATATGTACCTAAAATACTTAAGACAGGGCCTGGTCCCCCATAGCTGTTATGACCATCATCACCGTGTGCCCGGCATTGTTCCAGGCACGAGAACAGACCTGCAGCAGATGCTAAGGTTTGCCACCAAGAAGACACACCCCCTATAAGGACAGAGGCCCTTATTACCAGCTACAAGGAGTAGCTATTGATTGCTCCCAGATGATAACTCAGGAGATGCCTTGCCCAAGATTACAAATCCTGCTCCTGGGGACGACCTGCATCCAGCCATGTTCCAAGCTCCTCTGGGTTGGCTGAGGCCTCTGTTCTGATCCATCACAGTCCATCTTCTTTCACTGCCCAGCCCTGCTTCCTTCACACTCTCAGAACTATTGCCCCCAAGAGTATTCCCAAATGAGCCTCGGAGTAGAAGGAAACCTGGTCTAAGACCACAGCTGGAAAAAAGATATCACCCCTGCCCTCATGGAGTCCACCATAATGGAAAATCACACCTTACACCCACAAACAAGTAAGACACTTCACATTGACCCCAAACTCACATAAGTGTTTGTGGCCTGTGTGAAGGACACGGTTGGTACCTCCACCAGTGCCCCACATCCTGTGTTGCTCCCATGGTTGCGGTCATCAGCCACCACAGATAGTAATGAGGCATGATGCTGAACTGTGGCAGCTGGCTTCCTGCCACGAAAAGAAAAATACTTTCTCCTTGTACCCCATACCTCCCCCATCCCACCTATGCAACCAGCTGGTGCTTCACCCCTGCTGAGAAGAAGTGGAAGGCCACTTCCCTCCCTGCCTTCTTGACTAGGAAATTCAGCCCCCTACATGGCAGGCCAAGAAGCCCTCACTGCTCCCTTCCTCACTCAATATCCCCCATAGCTTGGTAGAAGAAGGCCCCATCCCCACATCTTGTACATGTTCTCACTTTGTTAGCTGCACCACAAAACCACCCCTCATATCCTCTCTCAGGCCATGATGGTGGCAAGTTGCCTCACAATATCACTTCTGTTTCTTGTTCCTTTTAGTATCTCCACTGGGCTTCCAATAGCAGGTACCAAGCTATAACTGAGCACCTTCTGAAAAAAAGACCAAGTCAATCAGGCAAGTTTGGCTCCAGGTCTCAGCTCTGTCACTTCCTAACAGCAGGAACTCAGCTTTCTGAGCTTCAGTTTTCTTGCTTGTAAGATGAGATTACCCTGCCTTACCACCCAGGATCTTGTGGGGTGCAATAAAGATACACACTAGGCATCAGGCATTGTCTGGCACCCAGTCACTTCTACCTCTACTCAAACTTGATTTGCCTACACCAGGCTTACATGCTTGTGTTCCATTTTCATCAGGCATCCCACCTCATGAGTCATGGAGACATCTAGGAGAGGAGACTTACCTCCTAGTGTTTAAATGTCACATCCCCTAACCCTGGTTGCACAGATATCCCAGGCAAGTCATCGTACCCCCAAAGCTCCTGGACTCCCTCCCTAAACTCTGTCCCCTCTATAGACTCTACTTTCACAGTTTGGGTGGGCGGCCTTTCTGCTGCAACATCACCTTTGCCTAAAAGCCCACTATGCCTGACATCATGGTTTCTCTGGTCCAAAGCGCTGCTCTCAGTCAGTGCTTTGAGTGGCCCCTGTCTCTGACTTGGAGCCCATTATCTCTTCCTCCTAGTCCAAACACATGGTCCTAGCTAGAAGATCAGTCATCATGGTATTCACGTATTATGTGTCAGGCAGAGGTCTAAACACTATATGTATTAAACTTTATCTCATAACAGACTTCATAATTTTTTAAGATTTTTTTAAATGACACACAGAAAGAGAGATGGAACACAAGCAGGGGGAGTGATAGAGGGAGAAGAAGGCTTCCTGCTGAGCAGGGACCCACTGCAGGGCTAAATCCCAGGACCTGGGGATCATGACCTGAGCCAAAGGCAAACGCTTAACAACTGAGCCACCCAGGAGCCCTAACCACCTTGATTATTAAGACCCAGTTTACCAATGAAGAAATTAAACCCCAGAGGATGAAGCTCCAAATACACAGAAGACAAACTTCTTCAGACTGGCTCTCAGAGACATGCTGCTCAGTGTCTCTGGCACCATTCTATGCAGAAGACATCAGTCCGGTCAAAATTGTGCATCACATTTTCCATGGCCCTACCATTTGCTCCCCTTAGAAGCTAAGCAGTGAACGATCCAGAACAGCCTCCCTCTTGGATCCTATCCAAGGGTCTATCATCCTCACCACATTTTCGCCCTCCAGGGCCTTTTGTCTGAAAGCCCAGAAAGCATCCCTGCACCTGTTGACAACTGTGAGGACCTCGTGTCTCCTGTAGCCAGCACTCTTAGGCTCCCTTCTGCCCCATCAGAACTTTCTCCCCTTGACCAGCTTAGACTTTCTTCTGTGAGCTGCCCTCCCTGCCAGGTCAGACCATGTTCCCAGACCTTCCTGGGCTTGCTGAGGCCTCTGGGAAGGGGCCATGGGCACAGGAAGCCAAGACCACAGTCACGTGCTCTGGCCGCTCTTCAGTGCCAGCATGTACTCACATAGAATCACTTCTCTGTAGGGACCTACCTGGCAGGGAAGTAGGCATGGTCCAAATGGTCTGCAGGTGGGAACCCAACAGGAAGCAGAAGCCTTCTGCATACATATTCTCCCCACAGGCTCTGTGCATGGTGGGACCACAAACCTAAGGGCAGAGGCCTGTGTGAACAAGGGGGTCCCCAGGACTCTCCATACTCTTCTTCCAGTCCCAGCCTCCCCTAGCCCCTGCTCCTCCCCTTGTCACCCTCTTATGACCCAGGGAAACTTACCAGCATCCAGGAACGATTGGTGCAGGTTGCCAGGGACAGACCCAGGGACATATTCATGGCCTCTGGGGGTGCTGAGAGGGCAGATATACATGATCATTCATGGGCACATCCCCATTTGAGGGGAGAGTCAGGGCTAGAGGCCAAGGAGGGAGCACTGCAGTAGAGGAGGACTGAGGGCCACAATTTCTGGGTGGAGTCACTCACTGTGCAGTGGTATGGGTTGACATAGGCCAGTGGCAGCCACACAGTCGTACAACCGTCCTGTTTGGTTGACCGCCACCACCTCCAGGGGGGCTCCCACCACGAGTCTGTAGGCACAAATATGACATATAGTTGCAGGAAGGGTAAGGGCACAGGGCACTTCAGGTGAGGAAGTATCACTGTGTAACAGGGAAGTGAGACTTTGAGAGGGAAGCTCTTGGCCTTTGCCACTTATGAAGCTTCAAATAACAAGGCCTGAGCTTAACCCACAAGTGCCAAAGGACCATGCTGGGCTTTTTCTTTGTGTGGGTGTATACATAAATAAATGTGTATTTATATACAAAAATGGTTTTAGTGTTGTTGTTTTTTCAGCATTCACCAAAAATAAAACTATCCAATGCAAAACAGCATTTCCCAACCATGGACAAGAGCATTTAGTTTTTGAGGTGCCATCATTCTGAGCCACCCAAAAAATAGATCACCTCAATTTAAATGGAAAAATCTGCTAAAGCCATAAGTTATCAAAATAATAGATGATTCTGTAATTAATTGGACAGTTTTTTTCTTTTTTTTAATTAAATTTTTAATTTATTTTCAGCATAACAGTATTCACTGTTAATATCAATAATTTAAGTTGACAATTTAAAACCACAGTATCTGGGGAGGGTATGTGCTATGGTGAGTGCTGTGAAATGTATAAGATTAACAATTCACAGACCTGTACCCCTGGGGCTAATAATACATGATATGTTAATAAAAAATAAAAAGAAACAAAAAGTAAAACCACAGTATCCAAATTCATATCAAAATCTATAGTCAGGGGCACCTGGGTGGCTCTGTGGGTTAAGCCACTGCCTTCGGCTCAGGTCATGATCTCAGGGTCCTGGGATCGAGCCCCGCATCGGGCTCTCTGCTCAGCGGGGAGCCTGCTTCCCCCCCGCCCCGTCCTCTCTCTGCCTGCCTCTCTGTCTACTTGTGATCTCTCTCTGTCAAATAAATAAATAAAATCTTTAAAAAAAATCTATAGTCATATAAGTGCAACAATTTTTGCAAAACTCCTTGAAAGGAGAGAATTAATTTTGAATTAAAAAGTTATATTTACCAACAATCTCTCCTCTCAAATGAAATAACTAAATGTTTGTGTCTTTTAATTAATTGCCAAGCAAAGGAACCCAGGGTAGGGGAGCTGAAGATGTTCTACACCTTGATCTAGGCAGCAGTTACCTGGTTATATACATATGAAAAATTCATTGAGTTGGACCTTTCAAGTTTGTGCACTTCAGTTTATGAGCTCTGTATTTCAAAACAAAGGAAAAAAACAAAACTCTGGCACTTGGCACTTGCTTCCATGTCCCAGCCTGCCAGCTGGATGAGGAGGAGGGATGGATGTGCATGTAGAACTCAGTGACCTCAAAATGCTACTTCTTGCCCAGCTGAATCTTCCTGTATTCTCAGGCTCATTGCCAATGTCACCTCCCCTGTGAAGCCTTCCTGGAATTCCCTCTTGGGTTTGATCTCTCCCTTCCTGTGCCTCCCAGACTTTGGTTATGCTTGGATCACATGGTAACTTCAACATCTTGGGTCCCTATCACTGGGACCTGAGACTGTGCACTTCTGGAGGCAGGGTGAGGTACATAACTTGCCTGTCCCAGAGTGAAATAAAGATGTGGGGCCTCTTGTTCATAGGGAAAAAAAAGTTTTTTCCTTCTTTTTCTTTTTTTGTTTTCTTTTCTTCTTCTTCTTCTTCTTCTTCTCCTTCTTCTCCTTCTTCTCCTTCTTCTTCTTCTTCTTCTTCTTCTTTCTTCTTCTTTTTTTCCAATTTGCCTCTGTACCTAGCATTTCCTTTTTGCTCTTTAGTGTTGCATTCCCTCAAACATAGGAATACTCATGAGACCAGTGCAAACCCTTATAAGACTCGGCGAACTGTGCACCTGAGCCAACCCTGACCTTGCTCAGCTCATGCCAGTGGCAGAGGGTGGCAGCTGAGAAACATTTCCCAGAAGAAGGCTGGGCTGCATGTGAGCCAAGGCTCTAAGCCCACAGCACATATCCACTGTCCCATGAATTTTACTTACAATATACAAATTCTAAGGTTAAATTATTAACAATTTCAAAAGGAAGTTAAAAAACATTACTTCAAGTGCAAGGATGACTATACTGGTCACATGTACTGATCGCAGAAGAACAGATTCAAGACCTCCCTCCTGAAGCATTATCTTGTCCAGAGTTTGTGGTCCTTCTTGGGATTGTGAATAGTTAGTAGTAGGGGTGTCATGAGCCTTGGAGGAGTGATGGACAGCCTTTTTACCTATGCTGCCCTTCCTCCAGGACACCTCCTAATCATGCCATGTTCAACCATTTGCCTGCAGGTGGAAGGAATAGAGGTAAGGGAGTGGACATGGCCTACCTAGATCTGTCAAGCTGGGCCACACTCTGTCCAAAGCTAGCTCCATCCTCTTGAAATATCACGGGCTCCTCCACATCCAAGTTGAATCCATGATAAGAAGCCAGGACTGAGGAATATGGACAAGAAGGCAAGGGTAAGAGTAACAGTCAGAAAAGCTTCACATCCTCTGGACCCCTGACTTCTTGGGATCTTGATGCCCACCCCAATCCAACTCATGTACCCAAAAGAAAGGTGTTCTCTTTTCTCTTTTTCTTTGTTTCCTGATTTGCCATCTGTTTGATTCCTGTTTCTCTTCCTCCCTCAGAAATTATCAAACAGTTATCAAAAAATTATCATACAAAGAATGACAATCCAGAAAAATGCCCCCTCAAGGACATTTCAAAGGATATCCATAATCCTAGTCTGTTAGATCAAGCATGTCCCCTAAAGATAAAGTGACCACGCAATTTATTTTCTAAATTAAGACCTTCTGTGAGTGAAAGGGGCACTATCAATAATTACGTCAGAGAGGGAGGCATGATGAAAGAAGAGTAGGGGACCCCAATTCAACCAGTCCCCTGAATTTAGCTGAATATCTATCAAACCAGTTTGAACACCCATAGAATCAGCCTGAGATGTAAGGATATATATCTGGATTTCTGTAAGCAGAAAAGTGACTGTTTTTTGCAAGGTATGGTGTGCAAAGTTGTGAATCTGAGGGGAGGTATTGGAAGATAAATGCAAGGGGGAGGGAGCCTCCATAAACTGGCTCCTTGAGAGTCATATAACACCCAAAATTGGAACCCTTGAAAATCTGCTCTAGTGAGAGATACGCCTCTCCAAAAAGGGTTCTGGAATGAAAAGACAGAATTCTAGGTAGGACATTGTGGTTTTGGGATCCTAGCAGTCACAGAGCAAACAGGGGTGCCTGAACTGGTAGAGTGCCCAAGTAGTGGAGCCAAGAAACAGGTTATGTTCAGTGAGCCCAGGAGAGGACTATCAGATCAGGTCACCATAAACCATCAGTAACTGCTTTTTTCCTGAACAGCCTGAAAAGGACTGGAACCTGCACCTACAACAGGAAAAAGTTCAGTAGCACCCCAGACAGGATACTAGGGTGGCACCCAGACATGATCCAGGAGCTTTGGGTGTCCATGCATGAGCACGCCACCAGTCAGGGTTTTAGAGGGAAAGGGCAATGGCATTCCTGGGCCCCTGGGACTACCTCTGAGAAAGTTACTGTGGGCATGAACCATGGAAGGCTGCAGATTTCAGTGGTGCATGCAGAAGTGGAGACTGTTTGTCCTGAAGGGTTTATTAAAGAGGGCAGACTGCAATCCTTCTGCTCTGGCCAGTGGATTGGGCACTGCCATTTTGCTCTGATCCTGTGAAGAGCTGCAAAAAGCCTCCAGGGAACAAAAGTCACACAGAGGACTAGTTTGCACTGAGCCCATCCCCTTGACAGGGGTGGGGACAACTCCACCCAGGCAGGGATACCTGAGAAAGAGCATTGCAGGCCCCTCCCCCAGAAAACGGTCTGAAAGAATAGATGGAGGATAAGCCTATGGATCTCACAAGACTGAAATGCAAACACCAGGGGAAAATAGTACATTGCACTCCAGGTGTTGCTTCACAACTCATTTATTTTTTAGATAAAATTCTCCTTTACATTTTTTTCTTTTTCTTCTTTTTCTTTTTTTTTCTTTTTGCCTTCATCCCATTTCAACCTAGTGCTTATTATACCAATTTATATTTCATAGTCACTTTTTAACTTCTATCTTTTTCCATCTACATTTTTTATAGATATATGCTTCATTTTAGTCCCTTTTCCACTCTACTCAATTTTATCTTTATATATCTCTATATATAATTTTATCATATATAAATTTATCATATATATATAAATTGTCATATATATATACACACACACACACACACACACACACACACACACACATATAAACTTTACTTTCCTTGCAATTTTGGGATGTGCTGTCTTCTAACACATAGACCAAAATTCACCCAGGGATAGGTGGATATCACCCTGCTTTGTCACACTGTGAGAATATAGTCTCTCTTTCCCTCCTCCTTTTTTTTGGTATAAAAATATTTTTTTAATTTAAATTCCACCAGCCAATGTATAGTACATCATTAGTTTTTCTTAAAATTTAATTTTTTTTAGTGTTCCAAAATTCATTGTTTATGTACCACACCCAGTGTCCCATGCAATATGTGCCCTCCATAATACCCACCACCAGGCTCACCCATTCCCCCACCCTCCTCCACTCCAAAACCACAGTCTCTCATGATTTGTCTTCCCCTCTGATTTCCCCCAATTCCTTCTCCTCTCCATCTCCCAATGTTCTCCATGTTATTCCTTATGCTCCAGAGGTAAGTGAAACCATATGATAATTGACTTTCTCTGCTTCACTTATTTCACTCAGCATAATCTCTTCTATTCCTGTCCATGTTGATACAAAAGTTGGATATTCATCCTTTCTGATGGAGGCATAATACTGCATTGTCTATATGGACTATATCTTCTTTATCCATTCATCTGTTGAAGGACATCATGGTTCTTTCCAGAGTTTGATGACTCTGGCCATTGGTGCTATGAACTCTGGGGTACAGGTGACCCTTCTTTTCACTACATCTGTATCTTTGGGGTAAATATCAAGTAGTGCAATTGCAGGGTCGTAGGGTAGTTCTATTATTAATTTCTTAAGGAATCTCCACACTGTTTTCCAAAATGGCTGTACCAACTTTATTTCCCACCAATAGTGTTCCCCTTTCTCCACATCCTCTTCAACACTTGTTGTTTACTGTCTTGCTAATTTTGGCCATTCTAACTGGGGTAAGGTGCTATCTCAATGTGGTTTTGATTTGAATCTCCCTGATGGCAAATGATGACCATTTTTTCATGTGTCTGTTAGCTATTTGTATGTCTTCTTTGAGGAAGTGTCTGTTCATGTCTTCTGCCCATTTTTTGATGTGATTATCTGTTTTGTGTGTGTTGAGTTTGAGGAGTTCTTTATAAATCCTGGATATCAGCCCTTTGTCTGTACTGTCATTTGCAAATATCTTCTCCCATTCCGTGGGTTGCTTCTTTGTTTCATTGACTGTTTCCTTTGTTGTGCAGAAGCTTTTGATCTTGATGAAGTCCCAAAAGTTCATTTTTGCTTTTGTTTCCTTTGCCTTTGGAGACATTTCTTGAAAGAAGTTGCTGTGGCCAATGTCGAAGAGGTTACTGACAAGTTCTCCTCTAGGATTTTGATAGATTCCTGCCTCACATTGAAGTCTTTTATGCATTTTAAGTTGATCTTTGTGTAGGATGTAAGAGAATGGTCAAGTTTCATTCTTCTACACATAGCTGTCTAATTTTCCCAGCACGATTTATTGAACAGACTGTCTGTGGAAAGAACCAAGATGCCCTTCAATGGATGAATGGATAAGGAAGATGTGATCCATATACACTATGGAGTATTATGTCTCCATCAGAAAGGATGAATACCCAACTTTTGTAGCAACATGGACAGGACTGGAAGAGATTATGCTGAGTGAAATAAGTCAAGCAGAAAGAGTCAAGTATCATATGGTTTCACTTATTTGTGGAGCATAACAAATAACATGGAGGACATGGGGAGACGGAGAGAAGGGAGTTGAGGGAAATTGGAAGGGGAGGTGAACCATGAGAGACTATGGACTCTGAAAAACAACCTGAGGGTTTTGAAGGGGTGGGGGGTGGGAGGTTGGGGGAACCAAGTGGTGGGTATTAGGGAGGGCACGTATTGCATGGAGCACTGGGTGTGGTGCAAAAACAATGAATACTGTTATGCTGAAAATAAAAAAAAAGAAAAGAAAAGAAAAGCAAAACTGGGAGCATCACATTGCCTGATTTCAAGCTTTACTACAAAGCTGTGATTACCAAGACAGCATGGTACTGGCACAAAAACAGACACATAGACCAGTGGAACAGAGTAGAGAGCCCAGATATGGACTCTATGGTCAAATAATCATCGACAAAGCAGGAAAATATATCCCTCCTCTCCTTTTTAAAAAAAATTTTATTCGGTTGAGGAGTCAAGATGGCGGAGAAGTAGCAGGCTGAGACGACATCGGGTAGCAGGAGATCAGCTAGATAGCTTATCTAACCATTGTGAACACCTACAAATCCAACGGGAAATCGAAGAGAAGAAGAGCAACAATTCCAGAAACAAAAAATCGATCACTTTCTGAAAGGTAGGACCTGCAGAGAAGTGAATCCAAAGCGACGGGAAGATAGACCCCGGGGGGAGGGGCCGGCACCCGGCAAGCGGCGGAGCGTCGGAGCACAAAATCGGGACTTTTAAAAGTCGGCTCCACTGGGAGACATCGCTCCAGAGGCTAAACTGGGGGGAAACCCAGGCGGGGTCAGCATAACCCCAGGTCCCGCGGGGTCACAGAAGGACTGGGGGTGTCTGAGTGCCACAGAGCTGGCAGGTATTAGAGCGGGGAAGCCAGCTACAGCGACAAAGCTGAGGAGTGAGCTCTAAGCCCGGGGTTACCTTGTGCCGGTCGCAGGCTGGGTGGGCTCGGAGCACGGCTGGAGGCCACGGAGACGAAAGCGACCCAGCGCTTTTCTCCAGCTCCAGCAATTGACTGCTTTCCTCAAGGCGCGACCGCAAGTCAGGGAGGCGGGGTGGTTGGGTGCTTTGCTCTGAGAGCGCACTGAGGAGCGGAACCCCAAGCTCTCGGCTCCTCCGGGCCGAGAGATTGGGAGGCCGCCATCTTCATTCCCGTCCTCCAGAACTCTACGGAAAGCGCTCAGGGAACAAAAGCTCCCGAAAGCAAACCCGAGCGGATTACTTAGCCAGGCCCTTGGCAAGGGCGGTGTAATTCCGCCTGCGGCAAAGACACTTGAGAATCACTACAACAGGCCCCTCCCCCAGAAGATCAACAAGAAACCCAGCCAAAACCAACTTCAGTCACCAAGAACAGCGGAATTCCACAGCAGGAGAAAGCAAATCTTACCTGGACAAAATGACAAGGCGGAAAAACTCACCTCAAAAAAAAAGAACAAGAGGCAGTACCGAAGGCTGGAGACCTAATCAATATGGACATAGGTAACATGACAGATCTAGAGTTCAGAATGACAATTCTCAAGGTTCTAGGCAGGCTAAAGGCATAGAAGATATTAGAGAAACCCTCTCTGGAGAGATAAAAGCCCTTTCTGGAGAAATAAAAGAACTAAAATCTAACCAAGTTGAAATCAAAAAAGCTATTAATGAGGTGCAATCAAAAATGGAAGCTCTCACTGCCAGGATAAATGAGGCAGAAGAAAGAATTAGTGACATAGAAGACCAAATGACAGAGAATAAAGAAGCTGAGCAAAAGAGAGACAAACAAATACTGGACCATGAGGAGAGAATTCGAGAGATAAGTGACACCATAAGACGACACAACATTAGAATCATTGGGATTCCAGAAGAAGAAGAAAGAGAGAGGGGAGCAGAAGGTATATTGGAGACAATTATTGGAGAGAATTTCCCTAATATGGCAAAGGGAACAAACATCAAAATCCAGGAAATGCTAAGAACGCCCCTCAAAATCAATAAAAATAGGTCCACACCTCGTCACCTGATAGTAAAATTTACAAGTCTTAGCAACAAAGAGAAAATCCTGAAAGCAGCCCGGGAAAAGAAGTCGGTAACATACAAGGGTAAAAACATTAGATTGGCAGCGGACCTATCCACAGAGACCTGGCAGGCCTGAAAGAACTGGCATGATATATTCAGAGCACTAAATGAGGAAAAACATGCAGCCAAGAATACTATATCCGGCTAGGCTATCATTGAAAATAGAAGGAGAGATAAAGAGCTTCCAGGACAAACAAAAGCTGAAAGAATTTGCAAACACCAAACCAGCTCTACAGGAAATATTGAAAGGGGTCCTCTAAGCAAAGAGAGACCCTAAAAGTAGTAGATCAGATAGAAACAGAGACAATATACAGGAACAGTCACCTTACAGGCAATACAATGGCACTAAATTCATATCTCTCAATAGTTACCCTGAATGTTAATGGGCTAAATGCCCCAATCAAAAGACACAGGGTATCAGAATGGATAAAAAAACAAAACCCATCAATATGCTGCCTACAAGAAACTCATTTTAGACCCGAAGACACCTCCAGATTTAAAGTGAGGGGGTGGAAAACAATGTACCATGCTAGTGCACATCAGAAGAAAGCTGGGGTGGCAATCCTTATATCAGATCAATTAGATTTTAAGCCAAAGACTATAATAAGAGATGAGGAAGGATGCTATATCATACTCAAAGGGTCTGTCCAACAAGAAGATCTAACAATCTTAAATATCTATGCCCCTAACATGGGAGCAGCCAACTATATAAACCAATTAATAACAAAATCAAAGAAATACATTGACAGTAATACAATAATAGCAGGGGACTTTAACACTCCCCTCACTGAAATGGACAGATCATCTAAGCAAAAGATCAACAAGGAAATAAAGGCCTTAAAAGATACAGTGGACCAGATGGACATCACAGATATATTCAGAACATTCCATCCCAAAGCAACAGAATATACATTCTTCTCTAGTGCACATGGAACATTCTCCAGAATAGACCACATCCTGGATCATAAATCAGGTCTCAATTGGTACCAAAAGATTGAGATCATTCCCTGCATATTTTCAGACCACAATGCTCTGAAGCTTGAACTCAATCACAAGAGGAAATTTGGAAAGAACGCAAATACATGGAGACTAAACAGCATCCTTCTAAAAAATGAATGGGTCAACCAGGACATTAAAGAAGAATTGAAAAAATTCATGGAAACAAATGATAATGAAAACACAACAGTTCAAAATCTGTGGGACACAACAAAGGCAGTCCTGAGAGGAAAATATATAGCGGTGCAAGCCTTTCTCAAGAAACAAGAAAGGTCTCAAATACACAACCTAACCCTACACCTAAAGGAGCTGGAGAGAGAACAACAAAGAAAGCCTAAACCCAGCAGGAGAAGAGAAATCATAAAGATCAGAGCAGAAATCAATGAAATAGAAACTAAAAAAACAATAGAACAAATCAACAAAACTAGGAGCTGGTTCTTTGAAAGAATTAATAAGATTGATAAGCCCCTGGCCAGACTTATCAAAAAGAAAAGAGAAAGGACGCAAATAAATAAAATCATGAATGAAAGAGGAGAGATCACAACCAACACCAAAGAAATACAAACAATTATAAGAACATACTACGAGCAACTCTATGGCAACAAATTTGACAATCTGGAAGAAATGGGTACATTTCTAGAGATGTATAAACTACCACAACTGAACCAGGAAGAAATAGATAACCTGAACAGACCCATAACCAGTAAGGAGATTGAAACAGTCATCAAAAATCTCCAAACAAACAAAAGTCCAGGACCAGACGGCTTCCCAGGGGAATTCTACCAAACATTTAAAGAAGAATTAATTCCTATTCTCCTGAAACTGTTCCAAAAAATAGAAATGGAAGGAAAACTTCCAAACTCATTCTATGAGGCCAGCATCACCTTGATCCCAAAACCAGACAAGGATCCCACCAAAAAAGAGAATTACAGACCAATATCCTTGATGAACACAGATGCGAAAATTCTCACCAAAATACTGGCCAATAGGATCCAACAGTACATTAAAAGGATTATTCACCACGACCAAGTGGGATTTATTCCAGGGCTGCAACGTTGGTTCAACATCCGCAAATCCATCAATGTGATACAATACCTTAATAAAAGAAAGAGTAAGAACCATATGATACTCTCAATAGATGCTGAAAAAGCATTTGACAAAGTGCAGCATCCCTTCCTGATTAAAACTCTACAAAGTGTAGGGATAGAAGGCACATACCTCAATATTATCAAAGCCATCTATGAAAAACCCACCGCAAATATCATTCTCAATGGAGAAAAACTGAAAGCTTTTCCGCTAAGGTCAGGAACACGGCAGGGATGTCCGTTATCACCACTGCTGTTCAATATAGTACTAGAAGTCCTAGCCTCAGCAATCAGACAACAAAAAGAAATTAAAGGCATCCAAATCGGCAAAGAAGAAGTCAAACTATCACTCTTTGCAGATGATATGATACTATATGTGGAAAACCCAAAAGGCTCCACTCCAAAACTGCTAGAACTTATACAGGAATTCAGTAAAGTGTCAGGATATCAAGTCAATGCACAGAAATCAGTCGCATTTCTTTACACTAACAACAAGACAGAAGAAAGAGAAATTGAGGAGTCAGTCCCATTTACAATCGTACCCAAAACCATAAGATACCTAGGAATAAATCTAACCAAAGAGGCAAAGAATCTATACTCAGAAAACTATAAAGTACTCATGAAAGAAATTGAGGAAGACACAAAGAAATGGAAAAATATTCCATGCTCATGGATTGGAAGAACAAATATTGTGAAAATGTCTATTCTACCTAAAGCAATCTACACATTTAATGCAATCCCTATCAAAATCCCATCCATTTTTTTTAAAGAAATAGAACAAATAATCCTAAAATTTATATGGAACCAGAAAAGACCTCGAATAGCCAAAGGAATATTGAAAAAGAAAGCCACAGTTGGTGGCATCACAATTCCAGACTTCAAGCTCTATTACAAAGCTGTCATCATCAAGACAGTATGGTACTGGCACAAAAACAGACATATAGACCAATGGAACAGAATAGAGAGCCCAGAAATAGACCCTCAACTCTATGGTCAACTAATCTTCGACAAAGCAGGAAGGAATATCCAATGGAAAAAAGACAGCCTCTTCAACAAATGGTGCTGAGAAATTTGGACAGCCACATGCAGAAAAATGAAATTGGACTATTTCCTTACACCACACATGAAAATAGACTCAAAATGGATGAAGGACCTCAATGTGCAAAAGGAATCTATCAAAATCCTTGAGGACAATGCAGGCAGCAACCTCTTTGACCTCAACCGCAGCAACTTCTTCTTAGGAACATCGCCAAAGGCAACAGAAGCAAGGGCAAAAATGAACTATTGGGATTTCATCAAGATCAAAAGCTTTTGCACAGCAAAGGAAACAGTGAACAAAACCAAAAGACAACTGACAGAATGGGAGAAGATATTTGCAAACGACATATCGGATAAAGGGCTAGTATCCAAAATCTATGAAGAGCTTATCAAACTCAATACCCAAAGAACAAATAATCCAGTCAAGAAATGGGCAGAGGACATGAACAGACATTTCTGCAAAGAAGACACCCAGATGGCCAACAGACACATGAAAAAATGCTCCACATCACTCGGCATCAGGGAAATACAAATCAAAACCACAATGAGATACCACCTCACACCAGTCAGAATGGCTAAAATTAACAAGTCAAGAAATGACAGATGCTGGCGAGGATGCGGAGAAAGGGGAACCCTCCTACACTGCTGGTGGGAATGCAAGCTGGTGCAACCACTCTGGAAAACAGTGTGGAGGTTCCTCAAAAAACTGAAAATAGAGCTACCCTACGACCCAGCAATTGCACTCCTGGGTATATATCCTAAAGATACAAACGTGGTGCTCCAAAGGGGCACGTGCACCCGAATGTTTATAGCAGCAATGTCCACAATAGCCAAACTGTGGAAAGAGCCTAGATGTCCATCAACAGATGAATGGATAAAGAAGATGTGGTATATATACACAATGGAATACTATGCAGCCATCAAAAGACATGAAATCTTGCCATTTGCGACGACGTGAATGGAACTAGAGGGTATCATGCTTAGCGAAATAAGTCAATCGGAGAAAGACAAATATCATATGATCTCTTTGATATGAGGAAGTGGAGATGCAAGGTGGGGGGGTTGGGGGGAGGTAGGAAAAGAAAAAATGAAAAGATGGGATTGGGAGGGAGACAAACCATAAAAGACTCAATCTCAAGAAACAGACTGAGGGTTGCGGGGGGGAGGGGGGACGGGAGAGGGTGGTGGGGAAATGGACATTGGGGAGGGTATGGGCTATGATGAGTGCTGTGAAATGTGTAAACCTGATGATTCACAGACCTGTACTCCTGGGGATAAAAATACATTATATGTTTATTAAAATAAAAAATTTAAAAAAATAAATAAAAAAATAAAAAATTTTTATTCTTGTGTTTCATTTTGGCTTTGTTTGTTTTTCTGTGGTGGCTTGTGACTACTCCAGTATTTTCTAAGGTGCATCTCACTTGTGTGTGGTTGATATTTTGGACTCTGTCCATTTACCCACCCATCATTCTCTGGACGGAATAAGGAGGAACACACACACACACACACACACACACACACACACACACAGAGGCAGTGTTCTCTGCCATAGAGCTAATCTATATGGATGTAAGTAAGATTTCAGAGATAGAATTCTGGAGAGCAATCATAAAGTTAATGGCTAGGCTTGAGAAAGGTATAAGTGACAATATAGAATCTCTAAGGGCAGAAATGAGATCTAATCAGGCCAAACTTAAAAATGCTATCAATGAGATGCAGTCTAAACTGGATACACTAACAGCTAGGGTCAATGAGGCAGAAGAAAGAATAAGTGATCTAGGAGATAAACTGCTGGAAAGAAAGGAAGTTGAGGAAAACAGATAGACAACTAATAGCCTGTAAATAAAGCTTGGAGAATTTAATGATGCCCTGAAATGTTCCAATGTCAGAATTATTAGAATCCCTGAGGGGGTAGAGATAGAGGGGGCTGGAAGGTATATTTGAGCAAATCATAGCTGAGAACTTCCCTAATCTGGGGAAAGAAACAAGCATTCATGTCCAAGAGACAAAGAAGACCCCTCCCAATATCAATGAAAATAATTCAACACCCTGACATATAGTAGTGAAGCTTGCAAATCTTACAGCCAAAAAAAACAATCCTGAGGGGTGCCTGGGTGGCTCAGTGGGTTGAGCCTCTGCCTTCGGCTCAGGTCATGATCCCAGGGTCCTGGGATTGAGCCCCGCATTGGGCTCTCTGCTCAGCAAGGAGCCTGCTTCCCCTCCTTCTCTCTCTGCCTGCCTCTCTGCCTACTTGTGATCTCTGTCTGCCAAAAAAATAAATAGAAATATTTTTTAAAAAATCCTAAGAGTAGCTAGGGAGAGGAGATTCCTTACATATGGAGGGAGGAACATCAGAATAACATCAGACCTATCCACAGAAACCTGGCAAGCCAGAAAGGGCTGGTAAGACATATGCAGAGTGCTAAATGAGGAGAACATGCAACCAAGAATACTTCACCCAACAAGGCTCTCATTCAGAATGGAAGGAGAGATACAGAGCTTCCAGAACAGAAAGTGAAAGATTATGTGACCACCAAGCCAGCCCTACAAGAAATATTAAGAGGGATTCTGTAAGTGAAGAGAGACCCCAAGAGTCACATAGACCAGAAAGAAACAGAAAATCTACAGAAACAGGGACTTTCATGGCACTAAATTCACATCTTTCAATAGTTACTCTGAATGTAAATGGACTGAATTCTTCCATCAAAAGACACAGAGTTTTAGATTGGATACAAAAGCAGGACCCATCCTTTTTCTGTCTACAAGAGACTCATTTTGAAACTAAAGACACTTCCAGATTGAGAGTGAGGGGATGGAAAACTATTTATCATGCCAGTGGACCTCAAAAGAAGCTGGGGTAACAATTCTCATATCAGACAAATTAGATTTTAAACCAAAGACAATAGTAAGAGATGTAGAGGGACACTATATCATACTTAAAGGATCTATCCAACAAGAAGAGATAACAATTGTAAATATCTATACCCCCAACATGGAAAAGGCCAATTATATAAACCAATCAATAATAAAAATAAAGAAACATGTTGATTATTATTATTAATGTATTAATACATTAATACTAGGAGATGTCAACACTCTTCATGGCCAAGGACAGATTATCTAAGCAGATCAACAAAGAAACAAGACCTTTGAATGACACATAGGACCAGATGGATTTCATAGACATATACAGAACATTCCACCCTAAAACAACAGAATACTCATTCTTCTCAAATGCATATGGAACTTTCTCCAGAATAGACCACATACTGGTTCCCAAATCAGGTCTCAACCAATACCAAAAGATTGCAGTTATTCCCTGTATATTCTCAGACCACAATGATTTGAAACTGGAACTCAACCACAAGAAATTTGGAAGGAATTCAAACACTTGGAAGTTAAAGAGAATCCTGCTAAAGGATGAATGGGTCAACCAGGATATTAAAGAAGGACTTAAACAATTCATTTAAACTAATGATAATGAAAACACATTGGTAGAAAACCCATAGAATACAAATGTAGTGAAAAGAAGGGACGTATGCACCCCAGTGTTCATAGTAGCAATGTCTACAATAGCCAAACTGTTGAAAGAGCTAAGATGCCCTTCAACAGAAAAATGGATAAAGAAGATGTGGTCCATATACATGATGGGGTATTACCCAACTTTTGCATCAACATGGATGGGACAGGAGGAGATTATGCTGAGTGAAATAAGTCAAACAGAGAAAGTCAATTATCATATAGTTTCACTTATTTGTGGAACATAAGGAATAGCATGGAGGACATTTGAAGAAGGAAGGAAAAAATGAAGGGAGAGGATAATGGAGGAGGAGATGAACCATGAGAGTCTGTGGACTCCAAGAAACAAACTGAGGGTTTTAGAGTGGAAGGGATGGAGGGATGGGTTGCCCTGGTGATGGGTACTAAGGAGGGCACATATTGCATGGAACACTGGGTGTTATATGTAAATAATGAATCTTGGAATACTGCATCAAAAACTAATGACATAGTGTATGGTGACTAACATAATGTAATAAAAAATAATAAAGTGAGAAGAAGAAAGAAAGAATGACAAACCGAAAAAAGAAAGAAAACCTATGGGATACTGCAAAGGCCATCCTAAGAGGGAAGTATGTAACCATCCAAGACTCTCTCAAAAAATTGGAAAAATCCCAAATGCACAAGGTCACCTTACATCTAAAGGACCTGGAAAAAGAGCAATAAATGAAGCTTAAACAAAGCAGGAGAAGAGAAATAATAAAAATTATAGGAGAAATAAATAAAATACAAACTAGTTCATTCTTTGAAAGAATTAATAAGATCAATAAAGTTCTAGCCAGACTTATCCAAAAGAAAAGGAAAAGGACCTAAATTAATAAAATCATAAATGAAAGGGAAGAGTTCAGGCTAATGCAAGGAAATAGAAATAATTATAAAGAACTCCTCAAACTCAACACACACAAAACAGATAATCATATTAAAAAATGGGCAGAAGATATGAACAGACACTTCTCCAAGGAAGACATACAAATGGCTACCAGACACATGAAAAAATGTTCATCATCACTAGCCATCAGGGAGATTCAAATCAAAACCACATTGAGATACCACCTTACACCAGTTAGAATGGCCAAAATTAGCAAGACAGGAAACAACGTGTGTTGGAGAGGATGTGGAGAAAGGGGAACCCTCTTACACTGTTGGTGGGAATGCAAACTGGTGCAGCCACTTTGGAGAACAGTGTGGAGATTCCTCAGGAAATTAAAAATAGATCTTCCCTATGACCCTGCAATTGCACTGCTGGGTATTTACCCCAAAGATACAGATGTAGTGAAAAGAAGGGCCATCTGTACCCCAATGTTTATAGCAGCAATGGCCACGGTCGCCAAACTGTGGAAAGAACCAAGATGCCCTTCAACAGATGAATGGATAAGGAAGATGTGGTCCATATACACTATGGAGTATTATGCCTCCATCAGAAAGGATGAATACCCAACTTTTGTAGCAACATGGACAGGACTGGAAGAGATTATGCTGAGTGAAATAAGTCAAACAGAGAAAGTCAAGTATCATATGGTTTCACTTATTGGTGGAGCATAACAAATAATATAGAGGACAAGGGTAGATGGAGAGGAGAAGGGAGTTGAGGGAAATTGGAAGGGGAGGTGAACCATGAGAGACTATGGACTCTGAAAAACAACCTGAGGGTTTTGAAGGGGCGGGGTGGGAGGGTGGGGGAACCAGGTGGTGGGTATTGGGGAGGGCACAGATTGCATGGAGCACTGGGTGTGGTGAAAAAACAATGAATACTGTTACGCTGAAAATAAATAAAAAATTTAAAAAAAAAAAAGAAATTATTACCAGCAACTATATGCTAACAAATTAAGCAACCTGGAAGGAATGGATGCCTTCCTGAAAACTTATAAACTACCAAGACTGAAACAGGAAGAGATAGACAATCTGACCAGACGAATCACCAGCAAGGAAATTGAAGCAGTAATCAAAAACCTTCCAAAAAATCAGAGGCCAGGGACAGATAAATTCCCGAGAGAATTCTACCAAACACTAAAAGAAGAAATCATACCTATTCTACTGAGTCTGTTTCAAAAAATAGAAATCGAAGGAAAACTTTCAAACTCATTCTTTAAGGCTGGCATTAACCTGATCCCAAAACCAGACAAATACCCCATGAAAGAGGAGAATTACAGACCAATATCCCTCATGAAAATGAATGCCAATATACCCACCAAGATCTTAGCCAATAGGATGCAACAGTACATTAAAAGGATATTCACCACAAAAAAACTGGGATTTATTCCTGGGATACAAGTGTGGTTCAACACTCACAAATCAATCAATGTGATAAATCACAATAATAAAAGAAGAGACGAGAGCCATCCTAATCAAAATACCAATGGCATTTTTCAAAGTGCTGAACCAAACAATCCTAAAACTTGTATGGAACCAAAAAAGACCCCAAATTGCCAAGGAAATGTTAGAAAGAAAAACAAAAGCTGGAGGCATCACATTGCCTGATTTCAAGCTATATTACAAAGCTGTGGTACTGGCACAAAGCATGGTACTGGCACAAAAATGGACACATAGACCAATAGAACAGAATAGAGAGCCCAGATATGGACCCTCAACTCTATGGTCAAGTAATCTTCGACAAAGCAGGAAAAAACATCCAATGGGAAAAAGACAGTCTCTTCATTATATGGTGCTGGGAGAATTGAACAGTTATGTATAGAAGAATGAAACTAGACCATTCTCTCACACCATACACAAAGATAAACTCAAAATGGATGAAAGACCTCACTGTGAGACAGGCATCCATCAAAATCCTAGAGAACATAGGCAGTAACCTCTTTGACAATAGCCACAACAACTTCTTTCAAGACAAGTCTCCAAAGGCAAGGGAAACAAACGGGAATAGGAACTTTTAAGATTTCAGCAAAATAAAAAGGTTCTGCACACCAAAGGAAACAGTCAACAAAACTAAAAGGCAATCCCTGGAATGGGAAAAGATATTTGCAAATGACACTATGGACAAAGGCATGATATCCAAGATCCATAAACTTCTATAATCTTCACAAACTGAACACACAAAAAACAGATAATCAAGTCAAAAAACGGGTGGAAGAGATGCACAGACACTTTCCCAAAGAAGATATACAAATGGCTAATAGACAAATGAGAAAGTGTTCATCATCATTAGCCATTGGGGAATTTCAAATCAAAACCACATTGAGAAATCACCTCACACCAGTTAGAATGGCAAAACTTGACAAGGCAGGAAACAACAAATGTTGGAGAGGATGTGGAGATAGGGGAACCCTCTTATACTGTGGGTGGGAATGCAAGTTGGTGTAGCCACGTTGGAAAACAGTGTAGAGGTTTCTCAGAAAATTAAAAATAGAGTTACCCTATTACCTGGCAATTGCACGACTGGGTATTTATCCCAAAGAAACAGATGTAGTGAAAAGAAGGGCCATGTGAACCCCAATGTTCATAGCAGCAATGTCCACAATGGCCAAACTCTGGAAGGGCCCAAGATGCCCTTCAAAAGATGAATGGATAAAGAAGATGTGGTCCATAGATGTAATGGAATATTACTCAACCATCAGAAAGAATTAATACCCACCATTTTCATCGACATGGATGGAAGTGGAGGAAAATATGCTAAATGAAATAAGTTAAAAAGAAAGGCAATTATCATTTGGTTTCACTTATTTGTGGAACGTAAGGAATAGTGTGGAGGACATTAGGAGAAGGAAGGGAAACAAAGAGAGGGGAGACAAACCATGAGAGACTATGGACTCTGGGAAACAAACTGAGGGTTTTAGAGGGGAGGGAGGGATGAGTTAGCCCAGTAATGGGTACTATGGAGGGCACATATTGCATGCAACACTGGATGTTATATGCAAACAATGAATCATGGAACATTACATCTAAAACTAATGATATACCATACAGTGACTAAAATAATATAATAATAAATAAATAAATAAATAAATAAGAGACAAGAGCCATATGATCCTCTCAACAGATGCAGAGAAAGCGTTTCACAAAGTACAATATCCTTTCTTGATTAAAACTCTTCAAAGTAAAAGAATAGAGGGAACATAACTCAATATCATAAAAACCATCTCTTGATAGAGAAAAACTGAAAGCTTTTCCCTTATAGTAAGGAGAGAGATGCCCACTCTCACCACTACTGTTAAATATAGTATTAGAAAACCTGGCCTCAGAAATCAGGAAAAAAAAAAGAAATAAAAGGCATTCAATTTAGCAAAGAAGTCAAATACTCTCTCTCTCTCTCATCTCTCCATCTTCCTTTCAAAGAATGATTCTGAGTATGAAAACAGGCTCTATGGCTGGACAAGTAGGAGGGTGCCAAATGTCTCAAACTCAAATGCCCTGGAGGGCAGGCAGGTGACATCAGTGAGTGAAGTGGGTAAGTGTGAGCACCAGAGAATTACAGGTACCTACAGTTTGTGGCCCTTTTAAAGGAAGTAGCAATTACGATGCTCTAGTGTTCAGAGCTCTAGACTGTCCCATTTCTCAAGAGAAGCTGACAGTCTGGATTTTGTATGGAATCTAATTTTTAACTGACACACAAGTAATTTCAAGTGACACAGGTATGGTCTTGATACAGTTTTCAATTTCTGGGCTATTCTCTTGGCAGCAGTGGGACAGCATACCTGAAATCAAGACTTGAAGGACATGAGGGACCAAAAAGTTGATATCCAACATATCCCCTCCCTAGTGACCCCTATGGCCTTCCCTTGAGGACCTGGGACTCTGTCCCCCATACCACACACACACCAGGACCCCAACAGGAGGAATTATGGAAAGGGAGCACATCCTCCTCCCAATCATAGCCTACAAGTCCATCTTCTCTCATCTTTGTTTGGGTTATGACCCTCTCCTGATTCCAGGCCATTCCTCCTTCCACACAAGACTCTGGACACTAGGATCCTCCCCTGTTCTCAGCTCTTCCAGAGAGCTATATGAGCTAACCACCAGCCCCAGCCTGCCCTACCAGACAAAGATGCTCCCTCCAGGATTCTCCCAGGCCTGAAGGCCTCCACTCACCACCCAGGAGGAGCACAATTCCAAAAGCCATCACTGAGCAAGCATTGAAGAAGTGAAGAGTTGAGCGGTAGAACACTGAAGGGCACTCAGTGCCCTTGGGGAGTGTTAAAATACTGACTCAGGGCCTTGAAATAACAGAAGGAGGAGCACAGTCAGGAAGTACTTGGTTAATCACAGAACAGAGGCAGGGGAAGGAGGCCAAAGACACCCTTGGGGAAAATCCCCCATACTCTCCCACCACCACCACCTCTGTAAATCTGGCTTCCTTTTCTGGTGCCTGGCTTTCCCAGAAGACCATCTTCCCCCAGCCCTTGAGAGCCAGTTGGTAGCCAGGGCAACCTGGGACCCCTCTGGGACCTCAGAAACCAGGTTGCATATAAGTGAAAGTAGTGAAACAGATGCCTGCAGAAGCCCCACTGCATGAATGTGAGCCTGAAGAAAGGCAGACCTCCACCTCAGATAGCAGTGTTGGGGGAGGGGTAGCATAAGTGAGGGTGTTGTTTAAAAAAGCAGACTCCATCAAGAGATAAATGGATACCCACCAACTGCGGACCACAGGGAAAGGGAGGGAAAACTGAAGGGAAAGAGGTGGGGAGATGGGGTAATCAGGTGACGGGTATTAAGGAAGGCAAGTGTGGTGATGAGTATTGGGTGTCATAGCACAACTAATGAATCGTTGAACACTACATCAAAAACTATGGATATATTATACATTGGCGAATTGAACTTAATAAAAAATTTTAAGTACATGGATTTTCTTTTTATCTTATTTTATTTTATCTTATTTTATTTAATTTTTTCAGTGTTCCAAGATTCATTGTTTAGGTACCACACACCCAGTGATGCACGCAATACATGTCCTCCTTAATGCCCACCACCAGGCTCACCTAACCGCCTACCCCCTCACCTCCTAGAGGAGAATGTAGTACATGGATTTTCTATAGGCTATTAGAATTAAATCTACCCAATCCATTTTTTAGAAAGAGAGATAAATGGATAATCAAATGGGCAAATGGGCTTAGTAGTCATACAATAGATTGACTAGTCAGTGTTAAAAGATAACAGACTACATATATATGTAACAACATGGATGAATCTCAACTTTGTCTAAGTAAAAAAGGTAAACACCAGGCTGCATAATGTTTGATTTCTTTCATACAAATAGGCGAAACCAATCTATAAGGATAGAGATAGAACAATAATTGCCTCAGATGAGGCAGACAGGGAACTTCTAACACTTGTAAATTTAACATTCAATCCTTGATGTTTTACTATTTAATAGTTTAATATTTTAACATTTGTTAAATGGGAGAATTTTTGCATCCATGTCCATCAGGGATATTGGCCTCTTTTGGTAATTCTTTTTTGGTGAGGGCTTTGTATTGTTTTGGAATCAAGGTAATGCTGACCTCATAGAATGAGTTTGGAAGTTTCCCTTCCTTTTCTATTTTTTGTAGCAATTTGGGAAGAATAGGTATTAATTCCTCTTTAAATGTTTGATAGAATTCCCTGGGAAGGCATCTGGCCCTGGATTTTAGTTGGTTAGGATATTTTTGAATACAGATTTGATTTCTTTTCTGGTTATCGGCCTGTTCAAATTTTTTATTTCTTCCCATTTCACGGCTGGTAGTTTACATGTTTCTAGGAATTTATCCGTTTCTTCCAGATTGCCTGATTTTTGTTGCCATGTAATTTTTCACAATTTTCTCTGATAATTGTTTATATTTCTGTGGTGTTGCTTTGATCTCTCCTCTTTCATGATTTTACTCATTTGGGTCCTTTCTTTTTTCTTCTTGATATGTCTGGATAGGTGTTTATCAATTTTATGAATTTTTTTTCCGAAGAATCAGCTTCTAGTTTCTTTTTTTTAATTGTGTTATTTAGGTCACCATACAGTACATCATTAGGGTTTTTTTTTTAATTTTTTATTAACATATAATGTATTATTAGCCAGAGGGGTACAGGTCTATAAATTGCCAGGTTTACACACTTCACAGCACTCACCCTAGCACATACCCTCCCCAATGTCCACAACCCAACCACCTGCTCCCTAAACCCCTACCCCCCAGCAACCCTCAGATTGTTTTGTGAGATCAAGAGTCTCTTATGGTTTGTCTCCCTCCTGATCTCATCTTGTTTCATTTCCTCCTTCACTAACCCCCAACCCTCCCCCCACGTTTCTTCTCAAATTCTCAAATCTCAAATTCTCAAATCAGGGAGATCATATTATAATTACCTTTCTTGGACTGACTTATTTCACTCAGCAAAATACCCTCTAGTTCCATCCACGTCATCACAAATGGCAAGATTTCATTTCCTTTGATGGCTGCATAGTATTCCACTGTATATATATACCACTGTATATATATATATATATATATATATATATATATATATATATATACATATATATGTGTGTGTATATATATATACACACACAATATATATACTTCTTTATTCATTCATCTGTTGATGGACATCTAGGCTCTTTCCATAGTTTGGCTATCGTGGACATTGCTGCTATAAACATTTGGGTGCACATGCCCCTTTAGATCACTACATTTGTATCTTTAGGGTAAATACCCAATAGTGCAATTGCTGGGTCATAGGGTAGCTCTATTTTCAACTTTTTGAGGAACCTACATGCTGCTTTCCAGAGTGGCTGCACCAGTTTGTATTCCCACCAACAAACAGTGTAGGAGAGTTCCCCTTTCTCCACATCCTCGCCAGCATCTGTCGTTTCCTGACTTGTTAATTTTAGCCATTCTGACTGGCGTGAGGTGGTATCTCATTGTGGTTTCGATTTGTATTTCCCTGATGCTGAGTGATGTGGAGCACTTTTTCATGTGTCTGTTGGCCATCTGGATGTCTTATTTACAGAAATGTCTGTTCATGTCCTCTGCCCATTTCT
This sequence comes from Martes martes, assembly GCF_963455335.1. Classification (NCBI taxonomy): domain Eukaryota; kingdom Metazoa; phylum Chordata; class Mammalia; order Carnivora; family Mustelidae; genus Martes; species Martes martes. The sequence goes on from NC_137906.1 coordinate 20,527,254, forward strand.
TGATTGGATTATTTGTTCTTTGGGTGTGGAGTTTGATAGGTTCTTTATATCAGATAAAGGGCTAGTATCCAAAATCTATAAATTTTATTTATATATTTATATATATATGTGTGTGTGTGTGTGTGTGTGTGTGTGTGTGTGTATTTATTTATTTAATTTTATTAATTTGGGTCCTTTCTAATTTCTTATGGATAAGACTGGCCTGGTCTGTGGATCTCATTAACTCTTTCAAAGAATCAGCTACTAGTTTCTTTGATCTGCTTTAATGTATTTCTGGTTTCTAATTCATTGATCTCTGCTCTAATCTTAATTATTTCCTTTCTTGTGCATGTGTTATGTTTAATTTGTTGTTGATTCTCCAGATCTTTAAGGTGTAAAAATAGTTTGTGTATCTGGGATTTTTCTTATTTTTTGAGTGAATCTTGGATGGCTATGTATTTCCTTCTGAGGACTGCCTTTGCTGAATTCCATAGGTTTTGGATCGATGTATCTTCATTCTCATTGATTTCCATGAATTGATTAAGTTCTTCTTTGATTTCCTGATTGATCCAAACATTCTAGAGCAGGATGGTCTTTACCTTCTAAGTATTTGAATTTCTTCCAAACTTTTTCTTGGGATTGAGTTTCACAGTATTGTGGTCTGAGAATATGAAGGGAATAATTTCAATATTTTGGTATTGGTTGAGACCTGATTTGTGGCCCAGTATGTGGTCTATTCTGGAGAAGTTTCCATGTGTGCTTGAGAAGAATAGGTATTCTGTTGTTTTAGGATAGAATGTTCTGTACCTGTATCTATGAGGTCCCTCTGGTCCAGTGCGTCATTCAAAGAAAGCTCTTCTTTGTTGATTTTGTTTTCTTTTTAATTTTTATTTACTTTTTAAATTTCTATTCAGTGTTCCAGAATTCATTGTTTATGTACCACACCCAGTGCTCCATGCAATACGTGCCCTCCATAATACACACCACCAGGCTCACAAAACTTCCCAACCCTTGCCCCTTCAAAACCTTCATATTGTTTTTCAGAGTCCACAGTCTTTCATGGTTCATCTCTCCCTCCAATTTCCCCCATCTTCCTTCTCCTATCCATCTCCCCGTGTCCTCCATGTTATTTCTTATGCTCCACAAATAAGTGAAACCATATGATACTTGACTCTCACTGCTTGACTTATTTCACTCAACATAATCTCTTCCAGTCCCATCCATGTTGATACAAAAGTTGGGTATTCATCCTTTCTGATGGAGGCATAATACCCCATATGGACTATATCTTCTTTATCCATTTGTCCATTGGAAGGTTCTTTCCACAGTTTGGTGACTGTGGCCATTACTTCTATGAACACTGGGGTACAGATGGTCCTTCTTTCATTACATCTGTATCTTTGGGGTAAATACCCAGTAGTGCAATTGCAGGGTCATAGGGAAGCTCTATTATTAATTTCTTAAGGAATCTCCACACTGTTTTCTAAAGTGGCTGCACCAACTTGCATTCCCACCAACAGCATAAGAGGGTTCTCCTTTCTCCACATTCTCTCCAACACACATTGTTTACTGTCTTGTTAATTTTGGCCATTCTAACTGGTGTCAGGTGGTATCTCAATGTGTTTTTGATTTGAATCTCCCTGATAGCTAGTGATGATAAACATTTTCTCATGTGTCTGATAGCCATTTGTATGTCTTCATTGGAGAAGTGTCTGTTCATGTCTTCTGCCCATTTTTTAACATGATTATCTGTTTTGTGTGCGTTGAGTTTGAGAAATTCTTTATAGATCCCAGATATCAGCCCTTTGTCTGTATTGTCATTTGCAAATATCTTCTCCCAATCCGTGGGTAGCCTCTTTGTTTTGTGGACTGTTTGCTGTGCAGAAGCTTTTGATCTTGAAGTCCCAAAAATTCATTTTTGCTTTTGCTTCCTTTGCCTTTGGAGACATTTCTTGAAAGAAGTTGCTGTGGTCAATGTCGAAAAGGTTACTGCCTATGTTCTCCTCTAGGATTCTGATGGATTCCTGTCTCACGTTGAGGTCTTTTATCCATTTCGAGTTTATCTTTGTGTACGGTGTAAGAGAATGGTCGAGTTTCATTCTTCTACATATAGCTGTCCAATTTTCCCAGCACCATTTATTAAAGAGACTGTCTTTTTTCCACTGGATATTTTTTCTTGCTTTGTCGAAGATTATTTGACCCTAGAGTTGAGGGTCTATATCTGGGCTCTCTACTCTGTTCCACTGGTCTAGGTGTCTCTTTCTATGCCAGTACCATGCTGTCTTGGTGATCACAACTTTGTAGTAAAGCTTGAAATCAGGTAATGTGGTGCCGCCAGTTTTGTTTTTCTTTTTCAACATTTCCTTAGCAATTCGGGGTCTCTTCTGATTCCATACAAATTTTAGGACTGTTTGCTCCAACGCTTCAAAAAATACTGGTGGAATTTTTATCGGAATGGCATTAAAAGTATAGATCGCTCTAGGCAGTACAGACATTTTAACAATGTTTATTCTTCTGATCCATGAGCATGGGATGGTCTTCCATCTTCTTGTGTCTTCAATTTCTTTCATGAGTGCTCTGTAGTTCCTTGAGTACAGATCCTTTACCTCTTTGGTTAGGTTTATTCCCAGGTATCTTATGGTTCTTGGTGCTCTAGTAAATGGAATCAATTCTCTAATTTCCCTCTCTGTATTTTCATTATTAGTGTATAAGAAAGCCACTGATTTCTGGACATTGATTTTGTATCCTGCCACATTACTGAATGGCAGTATGAGTTCTAGTAGTTTGGGGGTGGAGTCTTTTGGGTTTTCCATATAAAGTATCATGTCATGTGCCAAGAGAGAGAGTTTGACTTCTTCCTTGCCAATTTGGATACCTTTTATTTCTCTTTGTTGTCTGATTGCTGTTGCTAGGACTTCTAATACTAGGTTGAACAAGAGTGGTGAGAGTGGGCATCCTTGTCGTTTCCTGATGCAACTGATTACCAGAAACAGTTGAAGCAAATGATTAAGGATTTAGCCAAAGAAAAAGATAAAACTGAGAAAGTTTCCCAAAATGAGTCAGAGAGAATTTATCCAGTTTTGTAAGACTCTGTACAGTATGTTCCATGAAGATTCAGAAGAAAATGCTTTATATCAAGCCATTGCCACGGTAACCACTCTGCTGCTGCAGATCGGGGAAGTGGGGCAGTGAAGTGGCAGCTCTGGAAGCTGCTCCCAGGAATGTGGGGAGGAGCTGCGGGCTTCAGCTCTTTTTCCAGAGCAGGACTCGGTTTTTGCAGATGCCAGCCCTGGGAGGACTGCCCAGGACTCCCAGACATTTCCTGAAGAGGCAGAAGGGGACTGGACTGTGTCCCTTGAACATATTTTAGCTTCACTTCTGACTGAAAAGTCACTAGTCAACTTTTTTGAAAAGCCACTGGATATTAAATCCAAACTTGAAAATGCCAAGATCAATCAGTAGTCTCAAAACTCTGGAAATGAGGGACGCCTGGGTGGCTCAGTTGGTTGGGCAGCTGCCTTCGGCTCGGGTCATGATCCCGGCGTCCTGGGATCGAGTCCCGCATCGGGCTCCTTGCTCAGCAGGGAGCCTGCTTCTCCCTCTGCCTCTGCCTGCCACTCTGCCTGCCTGTGCTCGTTCGCTCTCTCTCCCTCTCTCTCTCTGACAAATAAATAAATAAAATCTTTAAAAAAAAAAAAAAAAAAAAAAAAACTCTGGAAATGAGCCGCCAATCACAGCCTGAACTCAAGCTGGGTAACCTGTAGCAAGAGAGCAGTTTGTGGAGGGGAGTCTGCCATACCAAAGCACAGAATAGTTTTGTGGGTTGTCAGCCCTAAAATCCAGATTTTAGTCGAAATCATTCTGAGTATATTTTACACAAGCTGGGTATCTGGATAAGCAACCTGACAGTCACAGCTGTGGCCAGGGGAATTGATGCAACCCTCAAACATCTCTATTTATTCTTTGAGAATTATGAGTTGAATATTTCCAGAGCTATAGGATATCCATACATTAGCTCCCTTGATGCTGTGACTTGCAAATTTCACTTTTATCAGATTTGCTGAGATTTCAGGGCACTTCTGCTGCGATGCTAGTATGATTTCATTCTCAGGTGGAACAGAAGAGTCAGATGTATACTAAACCACAGACAAAAGCTCTCATTTTTCACTTGGAAGTGAAGGCTGTCAGCTTTTTCCCGTTGAGGATGTGGGTTTTTCACAGATACATTTTATGAAGTTGAGGAATATTCCCTCTATCCCTATACTTCAAAGCGTTTTAATCAGGAACGGACACTGGATTTCATCAGTGCTTTTTCTACATCAATTGGGAGGACCATGTGGTTCTTCTCTTTTCTCCTATTGATTTGTTCTATCATGTTGATTGATTTGCAAATGTTGAACCACCCTTGCATCCCAGGGATAAATCCCACCTGGTCGTGGTGGATAATCTTTTTAATGTAGTGTTGGATCCTATTACCTAGGATCTTGTTGAGAATCTTAGCATCCACATTCATCAGGGATATTGGTCTGAAATTCTCCTTTTCGGTGGGGTCTTTGCCTAGTTTGGGGATCAGGCTAATGCTGGCTTCATAAAAAGAGTCTGGAAATTTTCCTTTTGCTTCATCTTTTTGAAACAGCTTCAGGAGAATGGGTATTATTTCTTCTTTGAAAGTTTGGTAGATCGCTTCTCGGCCTTTTGGCTCAGATCATGTGTGAAAGTTTGGTAGAATTCCCCAGGGAATCCAACAGGTCCTGGGCTCTTGTTTTTTTTGTTTTTTTTTGTTTTTTTTTTAATTTTTTTAATTTTTTATTTATTTTCAGCGTAACAGTATTCATTGTTTTTTCACCACACCCAGTGCTCCATGCAATCTGTGCCCTCCCTAATACCCACCACCTGGTTCCCCCACCCTCCCACCCCGCCCCTTCAAAACCCTCAGGTTGTTTTTCAGAGTCCATAGTCTCTCATGGTTCACCTCCCCTTCCAATTTCCCTCAACTCCCTTCTCCTCTCCATCTACCCTTGTCCTCTATATTATTTGTTATGCTCCACCAATAAGTGAAACCATATGATACTTGACTCTCTCTGTTTGACTTATTTCACTCAGCATAATCTCTTCCAGTCCTGTCCATGTTGCTACAAAAGTTGGGTATTCGTCCTTTCTGATGGAGGCATAATACTCCATAGTGTATATGGACCACATCTTCCTTATCCATTCATCCGTTGAAGGGCATCTTGGTTCTTTCCACAGTTTGGCGACCGTGGCCATTGCTGCTATAAACATTGGGGTACAGATGGCCCTTCTTTTCACTACATCTGTATCTTTGGGGTAAATACCCAGCAGTGCAATTGCAGGGTCATAGGGAAGATCTATTTTTAATTTCCTGAGGAATCTCCACACTGTTCTCCAAAGTGGCTGCACCAGTTTGCATTCCCACCAACAGTGGAAGAGGGTTCCCCTTTCTCCACATCCTCTCCAACACACGTTGTTTCCTGTCTTGCTGATTTTGGCCATTCTAACTGGTGTAAGGTGGTATCTCAATGTGGTTTTGATTTGAATCTCCCTGATGGCTAGTGATGATGAAAATTTTTTCATGTGTCTGGTAGCCATTTGTATGTCTTCCTTGGAGAAGTGTCTGTTCATATCTTCTGCCCATTTTTTAATATGATTATCTGTTTTGTGTGTGTTGAGTTTGAGGAGTTCTTTATAGATCCTGGATATCAACCTTTTATCTGTACTGTCATTTGCAAATATCTTCTCCCATTCCGTGGGTTGCCTCTTTGTTTTGATGACTGTTTCTTTTGCTGTGCAGAAGCTTTTTATCTTGATGAAGTCCCAGAAGTTCATCTTTGCCTTTGTTTCCTTCGCCTTTGGAGACATATCTTGAAAGAAGTTGCTGTGGCTGATATCAAAGAGGTTACTCCCTATGTTCTCCTCGAGGATTCTGATGGATTCCTGTCTCACGTTGAGGTCTTTTATCCATTTCGAGTTTATCTTTGTGTACGGTGTAAGAGAATGGTCAAGTTTCATTCTTCTACATATAGCTGTCCAGTTTTCCCAGCACCATTTATTGAAGAGACTGTCTTTTTTCCACTGGATATTTTTTCCTGTTTTGTCAAAGATTATTTGACCATAGAGTTGAGGGTCCATATCTGGGCTCTCTACTCTGTTCCACTGGTCCATGTGTCTGTTTTTATGCCAGTACCATGCCGTCTTGGTGATCACAGCTTTGTAGTAAAGCTTGAAATCAGGTAACGTGATGCCACCAGTTTTATTTTTGTTTTTCAACATTTCCTTAGCAATTCGGGGTCTCTTCTGATTCCATACAAATTTTAGTATTATTTGCTTTAGCTCTTTGAAAAATACTGGTGGAATTTTGATTGGAATGGCATTAAAAGTATAGATTGCTCTGGGCAGTATAGACATTTTAACGATGTTTATTCTTCCCATCCAAGAGCATGGAATGGTCTTCCATCTTTTTGTGTCTTCTTCAATTTCTTTTAGGAGTGTTCTGTAGTTCCTCGAGTACAGATCTTTAACCTCTTTGGTTAGGTTTATTCCGAGGTATCTTATGGTTTTTGGTGCTATAGTAAATGGAATCGATTCTCTAATTTGCCTTTCTGTATTTTCATTGTTAGTGTATAAGAAAGCCACTGATTTCTGGACATTGACTTTGTATCCTGCTACATTACTGAATTGCTGTATGAGTTCTAGTAGTTTGGAGGTGGAGTCTTTCGGGTTTTCCATATAAAGAATCATGTCATCTGCGAAGAGAGAGAGTTTGACTTCTTCCTTGCCAATCTGGATACCTTTTATTTCTCTTTGTTGTCTGATTGCTGTTGCTAGGACTTCTAATACTATGTTGAACAAGAGTGGTGAGAGTGGGCATCCTTGTCGTGTTCCTGATCTCAATGGGAAGGCTATAAACTCCCAAAATTGAACCAGGAAGAAATTGACAACCTGAATAGACCGATATCTAGTAACGAGATTGAAGCAGTGATCAAAAACCTCCCAAAAAACAAGAGCCCAGGACCTGACGGATTCCCTGGGGAATTCTATCAAACTTTCAAAGAAGAAATAATACCTATTCTCCTGAAGCTGTTTCAAAAAATGGAAGCAGAAGGAAAACTTCCAGACTCTTTTCATGAAGCCAGCATTACCCTGATCCCCAAACCAGGCAAAGACCCTACCAAAAAGGAGAATTTCAGACCGATATCACTGATGAATATGGATGCTAAGATTCTCAACAAGATCCTAGCAAACAGGATCCAACAGCACATTAAAAAGATTATCCACCATGACCAGGTAGGATTCATCCCTGGGTTACAAGGATGGTTCAACATTCGCAAATCAATCAATGTGATAGAACAAATCAATAAGAGAAGAGAGAAGAACCACATGATCCTCTCCATTGATGCAGAAAAAGCTTTTGACAAAATCCAGCATCCATTCCTGATCAAAACGCTTCAAAGTATAGGGATAGAGGGAACATTCCTGAACTTCATCAAATCTATCTATGAAAAACCCACAGCAAATATCATCCTCAATGGGAAAAAGCTTGCAGCCTTCCCATTGGGCTCTTGTTTTTTGGGATGTTTTTGATCACTGCTTCAATCTCATTACTAGATATCTGTCTATTGAGGTAGTCAATTTCTTCCTGATTCAGTTTGGGAAGTTTATAGTTTTCCAGGAATGCATCCATTTCATCTAGGTTGCTTAACTTATTGGCATATAACTGTCAATAATAGTTTCTGATGATTGTTTCTATTTATTTGCTGTTAGTTGTGATCTCTCCCTTTTCATTCACAATTTTTTTAATTTAGGTCTTCTCTCTTTTCTTTTGGATTAGTTTGGCCAATGATATTGATCTCATTGATTCTTCCAAAAAACCAGCTTCTAGTTTCATTGTTGCATTCTACTGTATCTCTAGTTTCTATCTCACTGATCTTGCTCTAATCTTGATCATTTCCCTTCTTGTGTTTGGTGTTGGCCTAATTTGTTGTTGATTCTCCAGCTCTTTAATGTGTAAGGACAGCTGGTGTATTCTGGATTTTTCAATTTTTTTAAGGGAGGCTTGGATGGCTATGTATTTCCCCCCTAAGGAACACCCTTCCTGTATCCCATAGCTTTTGGACCGAAGTGTCTTTATTCTCATTGGTTTCCATGAATTGTTTAAGTTCTTTGATTTCCTGGTTGATTCAAACATTCTTTTTTATTTATTTATTTATTTTCAGCGTAACAGAATTCATTGTTTATGCACCACACCCAGTGCTCCATGCTATACATGCCCTCCATAATACCCATCACCTGGCTCCCCCAACTTCCCACCCCCCCGCCCCTTCAAAACCCTCAGATTGTTTATCAGAGTTCATAGTCTCTCATGGTTCATCTCACCTTCCAATTTCCCTCAACTCCCTTCTCTCCATCTCCCCTTGTCCTCCATGTTATTTGTTATGCTCCACAAATAAGTGAAACCATATGATACTTGACTCTTTCTGCTTGACTTATTTCACTCAGCATAATCTCTTCCAGTCCCGTCCACGTTGATACAAAAGTTGGGTATTCATCCTTTCTGATGGAGGCATAATACTCCATAGTGTATATGGACCACATCTTCCTTATCCTTCGTCCATTGAAGGGCATCTTGGTTCTTTCCACAGTTTGGAGACCGTGGCCATTGCTGCTATAAACATTGGGGTACAGATGGTCCTTCTTTTCACTACATCTGTATCTTTGGGGTAAATACCCAGCAGTGCAATTGCAGGGTCATAGGGAAGCTCCATTTTTAATTTCTTAAGGAATCTCCACACTGTTCTCCAAAGTGGCTGCACCAACTTGCATTCCCACCAACAGTGTAAGAGCGTTCCCCTTTCTCCACATCCTCTCCAACATACGTTGTTTCCTGTCTTGCTAATTTTGGCCATTCTAACTGGTGTCAGGTGGTATCTCAATGTGGTTTTGATTTGAATCCCCCTGATGGCTAGTGATGATGACCATTTTTTCATGTGTCTGATAGCCATTTGTACGTCTTCATAGAAGAAGTGTCTGTTTATGTCTTGGAGCTCAATCACAAGGAAAAGTTTGATCGAAACATTCTTAAGCACGGTGGTCTTTAGCGTCCAGGGGCTTGAGTTCCTTCCAAACTTTTCCTTGTGGTTGAGCTCCAGTTTCAAAGCATTGTGGTCTGAGAATATGCAGGGAATAATCTCAATCTTTTGGTATCAGTTGAGCCCTGATTTGTGACCCAGTATGTGGTCTATTCTGGAGAAGATTCCATGTGCACTCTAGAAGAATGAGTATTCTGTTGTTTAAGGGTGCAATGTTCTGTATATATCTATGAGGTCCATCTGGTCCAATGTGTCGTTCAATGCTCTTGTTTCTTTATTGATTTTCTGCTTGGATGATCTGTCTATTGCTGAGAGTGGAGTGTTAAGGTCTCCTCCTATTAATTTTTTGTTATCAATATATCTCTATTTTGGTTAATAGTTGGCTTATGTAGTTGGCTTCTCCCATGTTGGGGACATAGATATTTACAATTGTCAGATCCTCTTTAGGGTAGACCCTTCAAGAATGATATAGTGTTCTTCTGTATCTCTAACTACAGTCTTACCTTAAAATCTAATTTGTCTGATAAGAGAATCACTGACCCAGCTTTTCTTGCGGTTCATTGGCATGAAAGATGGTTCTCCATCCCTTCACTTTCAGTCTGGATATATCTTTAGGTTCATGAGTCTCTTGTAGACAGCATATGGATGGGTCCTGTCTTTTTATCCAATCTGAAACCCTGTGCTATTTTATGGAAACATTTAGGCCATTAATATTGAGAGTGATTATTGAAAGATGGGATTTTATTGTCATCATGTTTCCTGTGAATTCCTTGTTTCTATGGATTGTCTCTGTATTTTTCTGTTTTGTATCACTCTTGAGGTCTTTTTCCTTTTATAGAACTCCCCTTAATATTTCTTACAAGGCCTGCTTAGTGGTCGTGAATTCTTTCAGTCTCCGCCAGTCCTGGAAGCTTCATATATCTCCATCTCTTCTGAATGACAACTGTGCCAGGTAAAGTATCCTTGGCTGCATGTTCTTCTCATTTAGAACCCTGAATATGTCTTGCCAGCCCTTTCTGGTTTGCCACGTCTCTATGGACAGGTCTGACGTTATTCTGATATTCCTCCCTCTGTACACAGGAATTTCTTCCCCCTAACTGCCCTTAAAATGTTTTCCCTGGATCTAAGATTTGTGAGTTTTACTGTTACATGCCTGGGATTGATCTTCCCTCATTGATCTTGGGAGGTGCCCTCTCTGTCTCTGGGACATGATTACTTGTTTCAGTCCCCAGATTAGGGAAATTCGTGACTGCAATTTGATCAAATATATCTTCTCATCCTCTCTCTCTTTCTTCACCCCCTCAGGGATCCCAATAATTCTGACACTGGACTGTTTCATGACATTATCTAGTTCTCTAATTCTGCATTCATGGATTTTAAGCTGTTTGTTCTGGGCCTCCTCCTTCTTCTTTTTCTATCAGTTTGTCTTCAAGATCACTAGTCATTCTTCTGCCTCATTTACCCTAAATGTTAGAATATCTAGATTAGATTGGATTTCATTGGTAGCGCTACCAGATCTGCTCTCACTTCTACCCTTAATGAATCTATGTTGCCATTAATAGCTTTCTCCAGCCTGACTATTATCTTCATAACTGCTACCCTGAAATCTATTTCTGACATCTTGCTTAGATCCATATCCATTAGATATTCTGGAGAGGCCATTGTCTCTAGGTCTTTCTTTGTTGGGAGTTCCTCTGCCTTGTCATTCTGTTGAGTTGTGGTTGAGGGGATGTACAGCTGAAAATATCAACCACTATCCAGGCAAGGTGCACCCTGGGAAGTTTTGGAGCAATCAGTAATCACCGCAAAAAAAAAAAAAAAAAAAAAAAAAAAAAAAAAAAACAGCCAAAATGAGCCCAGAAGAGTAAGATTTACAAAGTACAAAAACAAACAAACAAAAATACCAAAAAAGGAGAAATAAATAAATAAATAAATAAATGGGGGGTGGTGACAGGAAGGTGGTTATAATCCCTTGATATGGATATTTCAGTTCTTTCTCGATGTATCTTTTTATCTTTGTTAGAGAACTCAACTTTCAGAGATACAGGGAAATTAGAACTGGTATATATACAAAGGTAGCATTGAATAAGGAAGAAAGGATTACATTGAAGCTTGTATCTATCTCTATATATATAAAAAGAAAAAAGTATATGTATGAAAAAGTTCAAGTTAAAAAGTTACTATGGAATATGGGTATTAAATGTCTAGTTGAAATGATAAGTAGGTTTTTAAAAAAGAACAAGGATCATGATAAAGAAAGAGAGAAGTTGTATCTAAGAAATACACAGACTGTGAGGTAATACCACAAACTTAATATACTGTTTTCCCCTGGTGTTGGGGTTTTGCGGTTTTATGGGGACCCTGTGGTTGTTGTCCTCTTGTTCTTTCAGCTTGTATTCTAGAGGAGGCACTTGCCACATTTTTCCATTCAATCCTCCTTGGGCGGAGTTGCCCTGCCCCCAACAAGGGACTGGGCTCTGTGGAAAGGAGGGGTTTGTTCTCTGGTAGCTTTTTGCACCTTTTCTGAGGGTCAGAGCAAAGTAAACTGTCTACACCCAGACCTCTGCCTCAGAGAGAAGACACAGACTGCTCTTTCTGAATCCTCCAGAACATACATTCTCCCCCTCTGCAAGACCCGTTAAATACTGCAGCCTCCCACAGGCAATGCATGTCCCCAGCAACTCTCTCAGTGGTTGACAGAGACCTCCACTCATCTATGTACCCCATGCCACCAAAACCTCAAGTGATACCAGCCCGGGCAAGCCTGGCTCCAGCAGCTGCCATTCCAGGGACCATGGGCTCCAATCCAAGCCAAGTCCTCTCAGCCACAGCAGCGGGCAGAGGCAGTAGTGGCAGTGGCAAAGGTGGCTGCAGTGGCACAGAGGTGGCTGCGGTGGCAGCGATAACTGCAAGCCCCAGGGACCACTAACTCAAGTCCACACCATGTCCTCTCAGGCATGTGTGGGTGGCAGCAGCAGCCAGTCCCAGGACTGAGGGTTTAGGTCCATGCCTGCAGCCACCAGGTCCCAGAAATTGTCCCTTAAGTCCCTTTGCTCTGTTTGAGTGCTGTTATCAGTCCTTTCCATCTCACAGTCACTGGTTTCCAAGCTATTGTTGGTCCTCAAGTGCAAGGCATTTTTGCATTGAGGGATTACTTTCTAATGGCTCACTTCTGGTGGCTCCCTCCCCCTTCTGTTTATCCTCCAATATCTGTCAGCACAATCCCAATTCCAGGTTTTGTACCTTTTGACTGATGATTCTCTGCCCCTGTAGAGATCCAAATGTGTATAACCTTACATCTCAGACTGATTTCATCAGTGTTGAGTGTTCTGGCAGATATCCAACTCAATTCAGGGGACCAGGTGAAATAAAGTCCCCTACTCCTCTGCCATTTTGCCCCCTTCCCCAGCTTCTTTTTTCATTGATCTATTCTACTGGGGTGGGGTTTTGTTTCTATGTCACTTATTTCTGCTCTAATCTTTATTATTTCCCCCCTTCTGTTGGCTTTAGGCTTCATTTGTTGTTCTTTCTCTAACTACTTTACTTGTAAGGCTAGGTTGCATATTTGAGGTTTCCTGATTCTTAAATACTTCCCTTTTAAGAATGATTTTGCTATATCACAAAGGTTTTGGACTGTCATGTTTTCATTATCACTTGTTTCCATTTTTTAATTTCTTCTTTAATTCCCAGTTGACCCATTCATTCTTTAGTAGAATGTTCTTTGATTTACATGTAATTTTGGTCTTTTCAAATTTGTTCTCATGGTTGACTTCAAGTTTCATAACATTGTGGTTAGAAAATATAGATGATATGATCTCAGTATTTTTATACCTGTTGAGTCCTGATTTGTGACCCAGTATGTGATCTATTCTGGAGAATGTTCCATGTACACTCAAGAAGAATGTGTATTCTGTTGCTTTAGGTTGAAATGTCCTGAATATATCTGTTAAGTCTGTCTGGTCCAGTGTGTCATTCAAAGCCATTGTTTCCTTATTGATTTTCTGCTTAGGTGATCTGCCTATTGCTGTGAGTGGCATGCTAAAGTCCCCTAATATTATTGTATTATAATCAATGAGTTTCTTTATGTTTGTTATTGTTTTATATATTTGGGTGCTCCCATCTTCTTGTTAGGTAGACCCCTTTATTATGATGTAGTGCCCTTCTTCATGTCTTATTACAGACTTTGGGTTAAAATCTGGTTTGATATAAGTGTAGCTACTCTGGCTTTCTTTTGATGTACATTTGCATGATAGATTGTTCTCCATCCCCTCGATTTCAACCTGCAGATGTCTTTAGGTCTAAAATGAGTTCCTCAGGGAGACGAACCATGAGTTGAAAAACAATCTGAGGGTTTTGGAGGGGAGTGGGGTGGGAGGTTGGGTGGGTATTGTGGAGGGCATGTATTGCATGGAGCACTGGGTGTGGTGCATAAACAATGAATTCTGGAACACTGAAAAGAAATTTTAAAATAAATAATTTTTTAATGCCTCCATCAGAAAGGATGAATACCCAACTTTTGTAGCAACATGGACAGGACTGGAAGAAATTATGCTGAGTGAAATAAGTCAAGCAGAGTGTGGTGAGCCCTGTGCCTGAATGGGGTTAATCTGATCGAGCAAAAGGCTCTCAGGTCACCAACCTGATTGAGCAAAGGTTCTCAGAGCCCCTTCAGCCAGGACACCACACCAGGTGCACAGTCTATAAACGGCTGCCTGCATCTTTTCCCGATTGGCAGAGGAACAAGGTCTGCAGTTTGGCATTGACAGTAACACAGTTGTGTTTATCTTATACAACCTTGAACCAGGACACTCTGGCTTTTGTTAGCACAAGCTCAGCAGCCCAGAAATGGTAGTCAAGGTCAAGTCACATTGCTGTGATTAAGTAAGCTTACAAAAGAATGAACTAATAAACACTATGTGGCATTCTGTGGATAATCATCCTGGTGTCCCTCTCATCTTCTTTAGCATTCCCTTGCCCCTCGGCCCTGACACCCTTGCCGCGCCGGCCGCGACAGCAGAGAGAGTCCATTATCATATGGTTTCACTTATTTGTGGAGCATAACAAATAACATGGAGGACAAGGGGAGATGGAGAGGAGAAGGGAGTTGAGGGAAATTGGAAGGGGAGGTGAACCATGAGAGACTATGGACTCTGAAAAACAACCTGAGGGTTTTGAAGGGGCAGGAGGTGAGAGGTTGGGGGAACCAGGTGGTGGGTATTAGGGAGGGCACGGATTGCTTGGAGCACTGGGTGTGGTGCAAAAACAATGAATACTGTTATGCTGAAAAGAAATAAAAAAGTTTAAAATAAAATAAAATAAATAAGTAAAAATAAAATGGGTCCCTCAGCATATATATGTGGGTCTTGGTTTTTTATCCATTCTGATGCCCTATGTCTTTTGATTAGAACATTTAGTTTATGGGGTGCCTGGGTGGCTCAGTGGGTTAAAGCCTCTGCCTTCGGCTCAGGTCATGATTCCAGGGTCCTGGGATCGAGCCCCACATTGGGCTCTCTGCTCAGTGGGGAGCCTGCTTCCCTCTCTCTCTGCCTGCCTCTCTGCCTGCTTGTGATCTCTGTCTGTCAAATAGATAAATAAAATCTTTAAAAAAAAAAGAACATTTAGTTTATTTACATTCAGAGTGATTGTTGATAGATATGAATTTAGTGCCATTTTATTGCTTGTTTTGCCATTGTTTTTCTCCGTTACATCCTGGATATTTTCTCTGTTACTTCCTAGTCTTTTGCCCACTCAAAGAGTCCCCTTTAATATTTCTTGCAGAGCTGGTTTATTGGTGAAAAAGCCTTTCATTTCTGTCTGTCAGGAAAACTCTGTTTCTCCTTCTATTTTGAATGATAGACTTCCTGGGTGGAGTGTTCTTGGTTGTAAATTTTTCCCATTCACTAAGTTGAACATATCATGCCACTTTCTTCCAGCCTTCCAAGATTCTGTGGAGAGGTGTGCTGCTACAATTATTTCTCTTCCTTTGTAAATTAGGGACTTCTTTTGTCTTGCTACTCTGAACTTTAAGAACCTGATATGGCAGGGACCTGCATTACTATTCTGAGGGAGAGTCTCACCACACTGGCATTGATGCAGATTTGACCCAGAAAGGCAGTTACACAGAGCTCAGGAGCGTGGAATTTGGAGCAAAGCACACTAATCAGCCAGTGTCTGGGTTAGCCAACCTCAGCAGGTGTCTCTGACCCTATCCTAAAGAGTAGGAGAAGGTGATGTCAACTGCCAGTTCCTTTATCCCTGGAAAAACAAGGCCACATTTCTCAAATGTGCTCCAAAAGGGAGAACTTTCTCTCCCAGTGCATCTCAGGACACCTCAGATTGTGCTATCTGCCCACTGAGTTTACCTGACTGCCTTTTCTACAGGAGCACTGCAGCTCTATCAGTGTTCTATACCAGACACTCCGTGGACTTCTAAAACTAGTCTTTGAGTGCCACTCATAGAAAAAAAAAAAAACTCACAAAAATCATCCCCTCTAGTTTTCTAGTCAATGGCTTTGGGGAAGTGCTTTGCTTGTGCAATCCCCTCTGATTCATTCATTCTCTCTCTCTCTCTCTCTCTCTCTCTCTCTCTCTCACCTCTCTTTGCAACCTAGGCTCATCCCCTTTGCAGGAGGACCTACATTGCATTTCTCGCTGAAACAATATTTTTGCACCTCCCATCTCGACAGTGTGACCTCCTCTCTCCCTCTTGTTGTGCAGTCTGTTCTGTCAGTTCTCAGATCGATTTTTTGGGTATTCAGAATGATTTAATATTTATCTAGCTGTGTTGGATGGGTGAAGCAAGCGTGCTACTACTCTGCCAACTTAGCTCCTCAACCCTCTAGTGTATTTTTAATTTCAGTTATTGAGTTCTTCATTTCCAGTTGGTTCTATCTTTATTGAAGGTCTTTATTTCTCTCTTTATTGAAGGTCTCACTGAGATCCTCCACTCTTTCCTCAGGTCCAGTATCTTTATGACCATTACTTTGAATTCTCTTTCAGGCATATTGATTATCTCCATTTCATTTAACTATTTTGTTGTGCCTTTGTCTTGTTCTTTCATTTGGGATATATTCCTATGTCTATTCATTTTGTCTAACCCTCTGTCCTTGTTTCTATGTATTAGGAAAGTCAGTTACATCTCCTGGTCTTAAAAGTAGTGGCCTTATGAAGAGGAGGTCCTGTGATGCCTTGTCACAAAGTGTCTCCTGTTTATTAGATCCACAAGCTTCAGGGGGTGTCTTGTGTGCTCCTGGTGTTGTGGATGAGCCTCCTTTTCTCAGTCCACTGGGCTGCAAAGTCCCACTTTTCCTGTTGTGGACCAGATTTTGCCCCTGTGCTATTAAAGGGTTAGTCTGGAGCAGCCATAGATTGCTCCTGAATGGTGTCAGCAGTCAGACCAGATGCCCACCCTAGGTCCATAGGATGGGGCTGAAGTAGGAGAGCTTCAGGGGCTCTCCCTGTCCTGCTTCCTGAGAGTTTTTGCTAATGGACAGAGCTGGTAGTCAGATCAGATGCCTGCCCCTAGTCCATGTGCTGAAACTGCAGGTACACTGATCATCAAGGCACTCTCTGCCGGTTCTCTAGTTCAGCTGCTGGGGCTGCAGTTTAAATGGTGTGTGTGGTTATCCTTCCCTCTTCCCAAGGCACAAGATACTTTGAAGTGGCACAAGTTCTTGCCTGAACTGCTTGCAGAATGGGACATAGCAGGAGCCACTTTGGAAGGCTTCCTGCCAACTGGGGTAGGTTGAATGGGACATATCTGAAGGAGAATGTAGGGGAAGGGCATGTGGTGATATCAAGGTAAATGGAGAGTGTCTGGGCCCCTACCCACAAGTGTCTGGCTATTTAGGCTGTGGAGGTAGGCAGGGAAATGGATTCAACAGCTCTGTGTGTGTGTGTGTGTGTGTGTGTGGTTTTTTTTAATTTTTTAAAAAAAATTTATTGTGTTATGTTAGTCACCATAAAGCACATCATTAGTCGTTAATCCATTTTGAGTTTATCGTTGTGTATGGTGTAAGAGAATGGTCGAGCTTCATTCTTCTACATATAGCTGTCCAATTTTCCCAGCACCATTTATTGAAGAGACTGTCTTTTTTCCACTGGATATTTTTTCCTGTTTTATGGAGGATTAGTTGACCTAAAGTTGAGGGTCCATATCTGGGCTCTCTACTCTGTCCCACTGGCTTATGTCTCTATTTTTATGCCAGTACAATGTTGTCTTGGTGATCACAGTTTTGTAGTAAAGCTTGATTTGTTGACTGTTTCCTTCGCTGTGCAGGAGCTTTTGATCTTGATGAAGTCCCAAAAGTTCATTTTCACTTTTGTTTCCATCGCCTTTGGAGACATATCTTGAAAGAAGTTCCTGTGGCTGATATCAAAGAGGTTACTATGTTCTCCTCTAGGATTCTGATGAATTCCTGTCTCATGTTGAGGTCTTTTATCCATTTCGAGTTTATCTTTGTGTACAGTGTAAGAGAATGGTCGAGTTTCATTCTTCTACATATAGCTGTCCAGTTTTCCCAGCACCATTTATTGAAGAGACTGTCTTTTTTCCACTGGATATTTTTTCCTGTTTTGTCGAAGATTATTTGACCATAGAGTTGAGGGTCCATATCTGGGCTTTCTACTCTGTTCCAATGGTCTATGTGTCTGTTTTTATGCCAGTACCATGCTGTCTTGGTGATCACAGCTTTGTAGTAAAGCTTGAAACCAGGTAACGTGATGCCGCCAGTTTTATTTTTGTTTTTCAACATTTCCTTAGCAATTCAGGGTCTCGTCTGACTCCATACAAATTTCAGGATTATTTGCTCCAGCTCTTTGAAAAATACCGGTGGAATTTTGATCGGAATGGCATTAAAAGTGTAGATTGCGCTAGGCAGTATAGACATGTTAACAATGCTTGAAATCAGGCAATGTGATGCCCCCAGTTTTGTTTTTCTTTTTCAACATTTCCTTAGCAATTCAGGGTCTCTTCTGGTTCCATACAAATTTTAGGATTGTTTGTGAGGCAGGGATCCATCAGAATCCTAAGAGGAAACATAGACAGTAACCTCTTCAACATTGGCCACAGCAACTTCTTTCAAGATATGTCTCCAAAGGCAAAGAAAACAAAAGTGAAAATGAATTTTGGGGACCTCATCAAGATCAAAAGCTTCTGCACAGCAAAGGAAACAGTCAACAAAACAAAGAGGCAACACACGGAATGGGAGAAGATATTCACAAATGACTGTACAGACAAAGGGCTGATATCCAGGATCTATAAAGAACTCCTCAAAGTCAACACTCAAAAAACAGATAATCATGTCAAAAAATGGGTAGAAGACATGCACAGACACTTCTCCAATGAAGACCTACAACTGGCTATCAGGCACATGAAAAAATGTTCATCATCACTAGCCATCAGGGAGATTCAAATCAAAACCACATTGAGATACCAGCTGACACCAGTTAGAATGGCCAAAATCAATGGGGCCAGAAACCACAAGTGTCAGAGAAGATGTGGAGAAAGGGGAACTCTCTTATGCTGTTGGTGGGAATGCAAGTTGGTGCAGCCACTTTGGAAAACAGTGTGGAGATTCATCAAAAAAATTAAAAATAGAGCTTCCCTATGACCCTGCAATTGCACTACTGGGTATTTACCCCAAAGATACAGATGTAGTGAAAGAAGGGCCATCTGTACCCCAGTGTTCATAGCAGCAATGGCCACAGTCACCAAACTGTGGAAAGAACATTCAATGGACGAATGGATAAGGAAGATGTGGTCCATATATACTATGCAGTATTATGCCTCCATCAGAAAGGATGAATACTCCCCAAATGTTTATAGCAGAAATGTCCACAATAGCCAAACTATGGAAAGAACGTAGATGTCCATCAACAGATGAATGGATAAAGAAGATGTGGTATATATACACAATGGAATACTATGCAGCCATCAAAAGAAATGAAATCTTGCCATTTGCAACGATGTGGATAGAACTAGAGGGTATTATGCTTAGTGAAATAAGTCAATCGAAGAAAGACAACTATCATATGATCTCTTTGATATGAGGAAGTGGAGATGCAATGTGGGGGGGGGGGGGGAAGTAGGAAAGGAAAAAATGAAAAGATGGGATTGGGAGGGAGACAAACCATAAAAGACTCAATCTCAAAAAACAGACTGAGGGTTGCTGGGGGGGAGGGGGGATGGGAGAGGGTGGTGGGGATATGGACATTGGGGAGGGTATGTGCTATGATGAGTGCTGTGAAATGTGTAAACCTGGCGATTCACAGACCTGTACCCCTGGGGATAAAAATACATTATATGTTTATTAAAATAAAAAATAAAAAATAAAATAATAATAATAATAATAAAATACCTAGGAATAAACCTAACCAAAAAAAAAAAAAAAGAAAGAAAGAAAGGATGAATACCCAATTTTTGTATCAACATGGACGGGACTGGAAGAGATTATGTTGAGTGAAATAAGTCAAGCAAAGAGAGTCGATTATCATATGGTTTCACTTATTTGTGGAGCATAAGGAATAACACGGAGCACATGGGGAGATGGAGAGAAGTGAGTTGGGAGAAACTGGAAGGTGAGATGACCATGAGGGACTGTGGACTCTGAGAAACAATCTGAAGGTTTTGGAGGGGAGGGGGATGGGAGGTTGGGTGAGCCTGGTGGTGGGTATTATGGAGGGCATGTGTAGCATGGAGCACTGGGTGTGGTGCATAAACAATGAACTCTGGAACACTGAAAAGAAATTTAAAAATTAAATATAAAAAATAAAATGATACAGTTTTTTGAATTATAAAAAAAATCATTAGTTTTTTTTTAATTTTTTATTTATTTTCAGTGTAACAGTATTCATTGTTTTTTTCACCACACCCAGTGCTCCATGCAATCTGTGCCCTCCCTAATACCCACCACCTGGTTCCCCCAACCTCCCACCCCCCGCCCCTTCAAAACCCTCAGGTTGTTTTTCAGAGTCCATAGTCTCTCATGGTTCACCTCCCCTTCCAATTTCCCTCAACTCCCTTCTCCTCTCCATCTCCCCTTGTCCTCTATATTATTTGTTATGCTCCACAAATAAGTGAAACCATATGATACTTGACTCTCTCTGCTTGACTTATTTCACTCAGCATAATCTCTTCCAGTCCTGTCCATGTTGCTACAAAAGTTGGGTATTCGTCCTTCTGATGGAGGCATAATACTCCATAGTGTATATGGACCACATCTTCCTTATCCATTCGTCCGTTGAAGGGCATCTTGGTTCTTTCCACAGTTTGACGACCGTGGCCATTGCTGCTATGAACATTGGGGTACAGATGGCCCTCCTTTTCACTACATCTGTATCTTTGGGGTAAATACCCAGTAGTGCAATTGCAGGGTCATAGGGAAGCTCTATTTTTAATTTCTTGAGGAATCTCCACACTGTTCTCCAAAGTGGCTGATGCAGTGTTCCAAGATTCATTGTTTATGTACAACACCCAGTGTTCTATACAATACATGTCCTCCTTAATACCCACCACCAGGGTCACCCATCTCTCCACTGCCCTCCCCTCTAAAACGCTGAGTTTATTTCTTGGAGTCCACAGTCTCTCATGATTCATCTCCCCCTCTAATTTTTTGTTATTGGAGAAGTCTTCTAAAGATCCGTGCCCCTCCAGCACACATTCTGAAATTAACAAATAATTCTCCTTCATGTATCCCCAGACACTTTTCAAATTTCTGCTTCTACACTGTATCTTAGTGGTGGTAATGTTGTCTTCTACACTGTATCTTAGTGGTTTGTAATATTGTCTCTTTAAGGACTGGCACTCAGGTTCTTATTGCCCTCTGAACCCTCCCAAAGACATACCTACTGATTTTTACAGTACCCAGAATTAAGTCTCACTGGTTGTTTAAAAAAAAAAAACAACTTACAAAGTTGAGCCCCACTGGTTTTCAAAGCCAAATGTCATAGGAACTCATCTTTGCAGTGCAAGTCCCCTGTACCTGGAGTAGCTGGTATGTGGTCTGCTCCTCTTTCTTCTCTGTACTTGTGGCACCCTTGTCTTCTCACTGGGAATTTGTCCCCTGACTGTGTCTCCACCCCTCCCATGCTTTTTGATGTGGCCTCCTCTCTATGATTAACTGTAGAAAATCTATTCTTCTAGTTTTTGGGTCATTTTCTGGGTTGGTTCCCCTGATGTGACTATTATCTAAGTGTGTCCATGGGATGAGGTAAGCATAGGCTCCTCCTCTACCACCATGTTCCCAGAAGTCATCAACAGTTATCCTTCTTTAAGGAAACAGTAAATTTACTGATTCCCAGTTGGTGTTTCCCCTCAACATTGGTTTGATGATTATAATCCTGATGGAATTCAATTTGACTTTGTAAGATATTACAAATTTTCTGTTTTCTAATACTGAAGAGATTTTAAAACCTCATGTTTTTTGTGGGAGAGAATGTCCAATCTGTAGTGTCAAAGAGTCCCTCCTGACCAAAATGATTTGTCCTCTGTATCCATCAAAGGTGCTGAGGGGGGACAGAAAACTCCTGAAGGTTACCATGTATCAAAATACATTCAACCTTAGTAGAGTCATCACTTTTTATTTTTATTTATTTATGGGGAGCTATTGTAAGCTCAGCATGAGTTCTCCAATTGCCTCCAATGGCACTTACCTGCATGCAGTCTTGACCTGCATCTCATATCTGGGGAACAGATGGCACCCACCCTGAATAGGACTGTATTCCTGAGGCCTCCACTGGAGTGGGCAGGACATCAAGGATGGTAGGGTATGTGGGGCAGGTCTGAACTGGTGTTCAGGTTTTAAGGCACAGTATGAGGTTGCCAGACACCATTTTCCCCCAGATAAGCAATCATCAAAATGTCTTGTTTTATGTCATAGGCCTCAGCATGGATATCAGTGTCCCATACCAGCTGTTTAGGGTGGCCTGAGTATTCTGGTTTTCATTATTGCAGTGAATGTCTCCCAATCAGGGTTCTAAGACAGGGGCATAGACAGCTTGTCTCATTCACAACTCCCTAAGAATTTGTTGTAACTCCTCCTTAGATCTATAGATTTTCAATGTCCCACATGCCTAGGGAGATCCCCCTTATTGAGCCATGCCACCCTGCAGGCTAGAAGTATCCAGTCTATAGGGTAGTGAGTAACTTTGTCCCCCTCAGCACCATGTAGGCCCTGCTGGAGGGCTGGATATGTGTTGATGTTACTCATTTTTCTTGTCTTCTGCCTGGTCAGAGAAGTTCCATAACTTACCACATCCCGTAGCTGCACTAACCATGCCAGATCCTTTCCCTGGCCTTTGTTTGAATTTGGAAACTATATCAATAAGCTCAGATGGAGTATATTCTGATAGTTCCCTGAACTGGGGGCTGCTCCACTGACTGACTATAGCTGTGCTTTTGTTTTCCTTTGTATTAAGGGTCAAACAGCACAAAGTGTTTCATCCATTTCACTCTCAACCACCACATCATCCTCTACAAGTTCCTCATTTTCCCAAGTATTCCACCTCTTAGTGTTGATAATCAGGCTTTGTTGCAAACACTTGTATCTTAATCCATAAAAGCTTGTCCTCTCCTAGGTTTGCAAAGCAGCATGCTAAGACCTCCAACTAATTACCCTGTTCTTCTAATTTGCTTGACAGCCCCAAAGCCAGGAGACACCTGCCCATCTTTCTCTGACCGCAGTTGTTCTTTCCAATTTATAACTCAAGTTTCAGCATGAACTGCTGAACTCAAGTTTCAGCTCGGCCTACCTGAGCACTGAAGGCCAGCCCACAGTAGAAACCAACCCCACTACATAGCCATATATTTCCCTTCTCTGCTGCAGTACGCTCTGCACAGTTCCTCAAACAAGAGCATTAGGCCAGTCACAATTTAGGGGACATTCCTGTACTCATGCAGTGATTCACAAGCATCTGACATATGGGTCACCCTTCACATAAAGTTCATGGCCAACTCCGAAGACACGTCTTCAGTCTCCTGGCTGGCTAGCAAGTTATTAGGTTGCAACCTCAGGAATTCCCAGGGTGAAATTTGAAACTGGCCCTCATACAGAAGACAGAGACTGAAGAAAGAGGAAGGCCACTCCAGATTGGTAGATACCAGGGTTAATAAGCAACAAAAATTACCTATGAGGCTTATCTTGGACAGCTGAAAGAAAAGTAGATCTTTACACCTGCCATCCAGAATCTTAAGTTTCTTAGAGGTCTTAAATAGGATTAGGCACAGTACCATCCACATACACTTAATAACGCATTGCTCTCTCAAGGCTGTGTCCTTGAAAATGGCTCCCACTGTGGGAATGGTAGGCAGAGCATATAATCCAAGGATAGGAGATAGGGTGAGGAGCCTCTAGTTGCCCGGGTCAACAATGGTCACATCCTCTTGATAGCCTCCTCCAACACACTGCTCTTCTTGCTTTTGGGCACTATTATTGGCGGACAAAATGCCAGGAGCTATAGCAGCTATCTTCAGTGATGGGAGGATGGTCAAAAGCAAAAGCATCACAAAGATGGCTGCATCTTAGTATCACTGTTGAGCAACTGAATTAGCCAATGACTATTTCTGGACCTCTGTGTCAGGGCTTTTTATATTCCCTCATGCATTTTGATTGTCCTCTGTTACCCACAGCCAAAAGCAATATTCCAATATAGACATAACTCTTACCTCTGGTTTTATAATAATATAATTACAACTCTGGATATATAATTATATATAATTAATAATATATATAATTCAAATAATAAAATTATAATACAAATATAATTCTATAATTATAATTCTGGAAATTATGTGACTTGTGCTTACTTTTGCTATAAGAGCAACTTTAATTTTTGCCACGGTAGTTTTGTTGTCTTCTCTGTATTTATGATAAAATGAATTGATTTGGAATGAGAAAGTAATATATTACAGTCATTCTAAGAAATCTTTTTTACTTATCTGAGAGGTCATTATGCCATGATTCAAAATGACACAAAAGCTTTGAGAGCTTCATGCCATTATTTGACAAAGTTTCATAATGGACAGCAACCTAGGAAAAAATAGATATCCGACCAAATAAAATCCAGTTTCCATGGTATGATATTTTCTGGATATATTTCAATTTTTGGCTCAAGATCACTAATCCCAAAATTTAAACATCTCTATACTAAACATGCACTGGAGTCTCATTCAATATTGACTTTGATGAAATTATTCTAAGTTGCAATAATTTACTTTTTATCTTAATTTTTATGATTCAACCAAAATTTTTGAGCCATTGATCCATTTTGTCATTTGGGGATATAACACAACACAATAGCAACTGTATAAATATGCAAAGGAAAAACATGTGAAAATAATAACTGTTGCTTTCATTTTACACAAGAGCTCACTGCAGCCCTTGGGAGATAATCTGAGGGATATAACAAGATTTCTATGGAAGTCACCATTTGTGATGAGCACTGGGTGTTATATGCAACTAATGAATCATTGAACACTATACCAAAAACTAATGATGTGCCCTATGTTGGCTAATTGAATTTAAATAAAATTTTAAAAAATGAAAGTCACCATTGCAAATGTGTGGGATAAAATTTTTTCTTGCTTTTTTTTTCCTCTAAAACTTAGCACTTAGGAGAATATCAGTGATTCACTGAACACATTTTGAGAAACAACAATCCAGAGCTGGATTCTTATAAAGTCTAATCTGGAGCCCTACATAAATCTATTGCATAATATTTGGTCCTTCTGGAGATCCCAAAGGGATTTTTGGACCCTATGATGATGAAAGGAGGAGACACTTTTGCGTGGCACTACAGAGCCATTTTCTAGCTTCCCTTATAATCACATGATCAACTGCCTCCCCTTTCTGTGTTTCTACTTTTTCCTTTTTTTTAATTTTCTAATTTCTTTTCAGTGTTCTAGAGTTCATTGTTTATGCACCACACCCAGTGCTCCATGCAGTATGTGCCCTCCATAATACCAACCACCAGGCTCACCCAACCTCCCACCCCCCGCCCCTCCAAAACCCTCAGATTATTTCTCAGAGTCCACAGTCTCTCATGGTTCATCTCTCCCTCCAATTTCCCCCAACTCATTTCTCCTCTCCAGTTCCCCATGTCCTCCATGTTATTTGTTATGCTCCACAAATAAGTGAAACCATATGATAATTGAACCTCTCTGCTTGACTTATTTCACTCAACATAATCTCTTCCAGTCCCGTCCATGTTGATACAAAAGTTGGGTATTCATCCTTTCTGATGGAGGCATAATACCTCATATGGACCATATCTTCATTATCCATTCATCCATTGAAGGTTCTTTCCACAGTTTGGTGACTGTGGCCATTACTTCTATGAACACTGGGGTACAGATGTTCCTTCTTTTCACTGCATCTGTATCTTTGGGGTAAATACCCAGTACTGCAATTGCAGGGTCATAGGGTAGCTCTATTTTTAATTTCTTAAGGAATCTCCACATTGTTCTCTAAAGTGGCTGCACCAACTTGCATTCCCACCAACAGCATAAGAGGGTTCCCCTTTCTCCACATCCTCTCCGACACATGTTGTTTACTGTCTTGTTAATTATGGCCATTCTAACTGGTGTCAGGTGGTATCTCAATGTGGTTTTGATTTGAATCTCCCTGATGGCTAGTGATGATGAACATTTTTTCATGTGTCTGATAGCCATTTGTATGTCTTCATTGGAGAAGTGTCTGTGCATGTCTTCTACCCATTTTTTGACATGATTATCTGTTTTGTGTGTGTTGAGTTTGAGGAGTTCTTTATAGATCCCGGATATCAGCCCTTTGTCTGTATTGTCATTTGCAAATATCTTCTCCCATTCTGTGGATTGCCTCTTTGTTTTGTTGACTGTTTCCTTTGCTGTGCATGAGCTTTTGATCTTGATGAAGTCCCAAAAGTTCATTTTCACTTTTGTTTCCTTTGCCTTTGGAGATACATCTGGAAAGATGTTGCTGTGGCCAATGTTGAAGAGGTTACTGCCTATGTTCTCCTCTAGGATTCTGATGGATTCCTCCCTCATGTTGAGGTCTTTTATCCATTTCGAATTTATCTTTGTGTATGGTGTAAGAGGATGGTCGAGTTTCATTCTTCTACATATAGCTGTGCAATTTTCCCAGCACCATTTATTGAAGAGACTGTCATTTTTCCACTGGATATTTTTTTCCTGCTTTGTCGAAGATGATTTGGCCAGAATTGAGGGTCCATATCTGGGCTCTCTACTCTGTTCCACTGGTCTAGGTGTCTCCTTTTATGCCAGTACCATGCTGTCTTGGTGATCACAGCTTTGTAGTAAAGCTTGAAATCAGGCAACATGAGGCCCCCAGTTTTGTTTTTCTTTTTCAACATTTCCTTAGCAATTCGGGATCTCTTCTGGATCCATACAAATTTTAGGATTGTATGCTTCAGCTCTTTGAAAAATGCCAGTGGAATTTTGATCAGAATGGCATTGGAAGTATAGATTGCTCTAAGCAGTATAGACATTTTAACAATGTTTGTTCTTCCAATCCATGAGCATGGAATGGTCTTCCATCTTTTTGTGTCTTCTTCAATTTCTTTCATGAGTGTGTTTCTTTTTTTTTTAATATTTTATTTATTTATTTGACAGAGATCACAAGTAGGCAGAGAGGCAGGCAGAGAGAGGAAGGGAAGCAGGCTCCCCGCTGAGCAGAGAGCCTGATGTGGGGCTGGATCCCAGGACCCTGGGATCATGACCTGAGCTGAAGGCAGAGGCTTTAACCCACTGAGCCAATCAGGTGCCCCCATGAGTGTGTTTCTAATTAGAACATCCACATGGCCCAAACACGTTGGAGGTGGCAGCAACAGTGGGATCACTTCAGGGCAAGGAATGGCCTGATATGTGTTGACACCCAGTTCAGTAACAGGCATAATAGTAACAATGACCATATTGGGGGCAGCAGATCTCTGATATAGGAGTTCAAAGTGCCTGCCAAACACTAACCTTACGCAAACAATGTCCCCTTCACTACCTTCTAGGATTTGTAAGAAACACCAGTGTACTGGTTCACTCAAATAACCTTTCCACCAGAGGCCTTTTTCTTGCCCCATCCCCATCTGCCACAGCTCCATTAGCTTCCCATCCATCAGTGACAGCTTTGAGAATTGATTGAGTAGAATAAGAAGCCAGGTTACTCCAATAAAGGGATGTAATAACCTCCCCTCTATTTAACATTCTTGTCCTGGCTGCAGGATTCAGGGCTGGCCAGCACCCACCATTGGTTAGGGGACACCATGGACATCATTGTACAGGATCTACATCCCTAAAAGGCCTTAATTTTAGATCTTTGGCTTATTTCCCAATAAAGGTACATACGTTAGTTTTAACAACACATGTTAATTTGTTAAGGCCAACATTTAAATACTGGCATTAAATACCTATGACATTTAAATTTAAATTAAATAAAAATTTTTATAATTATGTCTCAGCATTTCTTCGTTTACTGTATTTGCAATCTCAAAATATGGAAGTGCCCTGGGCCTCTTGATCTCTGAGAGATGCTAGAGCTAGGTGAGCCAAGTGGCACTGGGGCAATACTCTGCTGGGGTTCTTTTTTTCTTTTGTTCCTATGAGACCAATATTACCTTTATTCAATATCATAAAAACCCCTATAAAAAGAATTACAGACCAATATCTCCAATGAACATGGATACAAAAATTCTCAACAAGATACCAGCAAATCAAATCAAACAGTAAATCAAAAGAACCATTCGCCATGATTAAGTGGGATTTGTGATTCAATATTTGCAAATGGATCCATGTGATATACCACATTAATGAAAGAAAGAATAAGAACCATATGTTCTTCCCAGTAGATGCAGAATAAGCATTTGACCAAGCACAGCATCCATTTTCAATAGAAACTCTCAACAAAGTAGGTATAGATGGAACATACCCCAACATCATAAAGACCATATATGAAAGACCCACAGCCAACATCACCCTCAATGTGGAAAAACTGAGAACAGAAATGTCCCCTCTGCTGGGGTTCTATTCCTCCTTCCCAGCTAGCAATGTTGACAAAACCTGAAAACCAAGTTTACAAATTCCAGTGTGCAGACATTTTATTTCCAGTTCAGGTTGGGAAATCTGGACCTAGATTCCTGAGACAAAGGGCTAATATTGACAGGATTTTACTAGGAATAAGGATGATAGGGAGGCACAGAGCAAGTCATGGCATGTAGGCATGGTTAGAATCCTCTTTTGGGGTTTCCAGTTACAACCTTGACAGGACAAATGGCCCTCCCCAGGCAAGGCATGTTGTGTGGACACACTGCATCCTCCCAAAGGGAGAAATCAGCTTGACCTTAGCCTCACTCATGTGGAGCATTTCTCCTCCTGTAGGCCTAACTTAGATGGTTGTAAGAGAACCAGAAAACTTCTCAGAAGATAACAGGTCCAAGGGACAATAGGAGGTAGTTTCTTATTGGGCAACTTGAGGGTCTGAAGTCCCATTTTCTGGGACAGTCTGTCCACTTGCTTCTGCCATCATTTCCTTATACTGACGTTTGAAGAAGCCAACCTGTGGGAGAGGAAGGAAAAAAGAATTAGGAAACCCAGTGGAAGAGAGGAAAAGAGATGGCTCAGGGGATAGGGATCACTATTTCTGGAACATCTGCTCTATGTTCAAGCACTGTACTAGAGTCTTTGGACATACTGGGTCATTTAGACTTTACCACAGTTTGTGACCTAGGTGGAATCACCTTCAGAACAAGAAATCAAGGTCCAGCATGGACCAGACACTGCCTACAGCTACAGACAGAATCGGTGGTGGTGTCGACACCTAATCCAGGCCACTACTTTTATGTTAGTATTTGCCATGAAGAGAAACATGTAGTGAGGAAGAGAGTACAAAAGACAGGAAGAAGAGAGTGGAAAAGACAGGGAGAGTGATTCAAGGAAGCTTGAAAATCAGATAGGAAACCACAGACATGGGGGATAATTGGGGACCAGTGATGTCATAGATGAAAGGGGATGTCTCACATGCAGTGACTTAACAAGAATGTGCACCTATATCCAAGATGAGCTCTTTCTTACATTATAGAAAGAATGGGATCAAATTGATGGTGGTGTCAAGAGCAGGATGGAAATACTCACCTTGTACAGGATGGCTGTGATGAGAGCCAACAGCAGCAGTCCTCCCACAGAGCTGCCCACAATGATGGGGATAGGATTGTAGACCTCATACTTCTCCAGCACTGTCTCCATCTGGAGTGGAGATGACCTTCTCAGAAAGTATCAGAACTCTTCCTTTCCCAGACTCTTTCTAGGTTCACCAAACTTTAACTCCCTCCCCTCCCTCCCTTTCCCCAAAAGGTGGGATATAGAAACACTCATGGGCTTAGGGACAAATTTCCTGCTGATGGACCTTCATCCTTCCTCCCTCCAGGTTTCTGAGCCTCCCACGCAGCACCACAGATTTAGCATTAGGAGCCCTCTTACCAGCCTGGCCATTCCTACTACACGGTCACTACCTGAGCTCTCAAGAATGCCTCCTGTCCTGGAAGCTGGGAATACACGGATCTGTTGAATGTGATTTCAGCCACACTCACCACAAATACCTTCTTCTGCAATGTCTGCAATACAGAGGGGCAGAGCTGGAGACTATCTCTGGGAAAGGCTCAGAGTTCAAGTAAAGTCCTGGTTTGAGGGTGGCCACAGACTCATCTGGTCCACCTGGATTCAGGGGAGAGACTCTACTGTTGGGCCCACACACCTGGCTGACCCAACCAAAACTGATGTTGCCCTTCAGGATGAAGTCAAGTTCCTCCTGGATGCCAAAGGAAGGGAGGTCACAGCAGAACCTCAGACAGTCAGCAATGGAGCAGTCCTAGGAATAGAGAAGTAACACAAGGCCAGAGATAGGTGGTTTTAAAGGTAAAAGACAGCATTAAACTGACTGATGAGAGGAGTAGCCACATTTGAATTCAAGAGGACTGTTCAGCAGACAGCCATCTGAATATAATACTGATTCCTGAATTAAATTCCTCTGAAGCGTGGCTTCAAGTGGAAATGGTCCAGAACCCTCCTTACCAGCACATAATTCTTCTGATTTTTGGTCAGGAAGTCAGACTTTGTGTGAACTATTCTCTCTGAAGAGCACTGAATGGAGGGATTCTAGGAAAATACAAAGCAAGCATCTCAATGGGGTCATTTGGGAATTCATGAGGGACAGAGAGAATCCAGGTAAAGTACATGAGCTGTACACAGTCCTGGAGTACCTGGGGGTGGAAGACCTCTAATTCTGTCCACACAGGTACCCCATTCAGCTCCACAGGCACAGAAAAGATGATGCTGATAGGCAGGTCCCTCTGTCCCAAGTTGTTCACCTGCACAGAGGACAGTGAGGGCAAAGACCATGCCAAAACCCTTTTCTCTCCCTAATTATTGGATCCCAGGCCCCCGCCATAGCCCCCGGTCTTGAGTCAGCATCACTTACCTGGTATCTATGCTGAGCCTGGCTGCTTTCCTCCTGGTCTGAGGCTGAGAAGTTGAGGTACTTGGTGGACTGTTCATGGCTGGTGAGAGAAGAGGCATGGTTGAATTTGAGGTCCCATGGGGGCCTCCTAAAGAGTTCTGGTTAGGAGCATGACAGGATAGGTAGTCACTGGGGTCTTGGGGTGGTCTGCAATGAAGTCTATTACTGATGTTGGATAATGGGAGTGTTTATGGAGCAGGACTGAGCTTCAGGCTGGGTGCAAGATTCTTGCAAAAGCTCCCAACAGAGGAAACTAACCAAGGGACTGGGCAGAGACTACAGTGAAATGGACCCAGAACTATGCCATTGACTCACTGGAGAGCAGGGGCCAGGCCATCCCTCCCTGTGACTGTTTCCCTTTCAGGCTTTCATGGGCACAGAGGATACTAGATATGCATGCAAGACACAGCAGAATTTTGGAGATACTTATGTTGATGCTGTTGACAAATGTCTGCTGAACACTACCCTTGTCTGGCCTCCCACAGGCCTTTTCTTGTCTCCTGTTTCCTTGGTTCTTCTGGGATTGGGGCTTAGAGGTGAGGGAAGGTCTAACAGTAGACTGTTGCCTAGATCTCAGTGTAACAATTCCTCCTGAGGCCTTCCCAGACCCATGTGTGGAGACCCAGTGGCCACCCTGGCCCCTTGAACATGTGGTCTCACCCCCACCCCTTCTTGCTCCACTTCTTAAGTACCTGTCCTTTGCCAGCAAAGTCGTAAATCTAGACCACTTCTATTTTGAATTCTCATCCCTCTTCTGTGAGGAACTCCCCCAAAATGCCCCAGCTTCATCTTAAGGGCCTCTCTGAATGTCCCCACCCACAGAGTCGGATCAGCAGAGCACAACTGAACTGTAGAGCCACATACACTTAGATGTAGTGTACCCTGCATATGGGTCCCCAGTGCACACTCTAGTAAGCAAGCTCAGAGCATGCACCTGGCCAGGCTGCTGAGAGCTCCTGGTATGGAAGTGTGAACTAGAGTGTGAAACTGGGTGGAAGAGGATGTCCAATGAGTCACAAGGACAGAACTTGTACAACAGAATGTACCCATACTAAGCCACATGGGTTTGTTGTACATCATGAGTGTACACATCACACAAGGACAGGTCGTTACATCTGGTTTTGATTATATATAATAGAGGCTCAATAAACCTTTGTTGCATGTCAAATGAATTTATATAAAGCAAATACAGCCCTGTGCTTAGAACATAGCAAATGCTATGGAAGGTATTTATGGAAGGAAGGTATATGCTCAAATATATTACTTGACTCCTGAATTTTAAACAACTCATCTATTATCCCTCCTGGAGCAGCATTTTAAGGTCTTTCTTTTATCTACCTTCTCCCTGACACTCGGCTTCTGCAGCAACCAGTTCATTTCTTCCTATACCTCCCAAAGGGAACTGGGAAAAGGAGGAATAGCAGTTCTGAAAGACCTATGTGGTGTATATCTCTTCCTTGCAATGAAGAATTGTCTCATCCAAATGCCAAGGTCTCCTTTGAGAATCACTGGCTAAGCTCAGTGTTATGGACTTTTCAACATTTAGCTGAGGCCTCCCTGAAAGGAGTCTCTAGCTGCTCTTGGGAATTCATAATAGCCTCAGGGTACAGAACCACAGAGAGGTCATTGATGAGATTCTGCCTTGGATCAGGGTAACCTCCCTCCTCAACAAAGCTGTAAAAACTTCAAGACAGGAAAATGTCTCATACATCTCAGGAAACCCAGGACAATCTTGGTACTTTTAAGAAAAACTTCTAAGAACCATAACCTCAGGACATCTGAGTTGCTCAGTTGTTTAAGCATCTGCCTTCAGCTTGGGTCATGACCCCAGGATCCTGGGATCGAGCCCCACAATGGACTCTCTACCCTCTCCTTCTGCCTACACTCTGCCTACTTGTGCTCTGTATGTGTGCATGTGTGTGTGTGCATGTGTGTGTGTGTGTGTGTGTGTGTCAAATGAATAATTTTTTTAAAAAGACCCATAGCCTCTATTAAATGTATGATGTTATGATAATAATATCACAATTATTATCATCATAACAAGCTCACAATAAACACTCAATACTTGATCATCTACCAATAGAAAGGGTGGTGATAAAACCTGAATGTCTCAGGTGTTCAACTGCTGCAGTGGCTGCAACACTTGCCTAGACCCATCAGAGTGGAGAAGTCATGTTATGGTACCTGCTAATCACGGTGTAGATGGCATACTTCACCATGAGCTCCATCTGAAAGGTGCTCTTGCTGGTCCTGGGAGTGTTATTTTCACTGGAGAAAGAGGAGCCTAGTTAGTAAACACCCCAGAGGAGGAGGCAAGGTGCAAGGAGATCTAAATACCCCCAGCTCACCTGCTCACATTAGCTGTCAGAAGCAGCCGGTCCCCCAGCATGGCCTTGGGGGAGACATCAAAGGTGACCAGGAAGGTGATCTGAGGGAAAGGCAGTAATGAGGGAGGTTACAGGGAATGAGATAGGGTGAGGGCAGGGGAGCTGGGGGTGGACAGAAGCAAGGCTAACCCGGGCACCCTCATGGAGGACGAGGTGGTTGATGCTGCAGCGAGTGCTCTGAGTACCCTGGCCCTGGGCTGGGGTGCCATCACAGGTCAGGCGTGGGGAGTGTGGCTGCAGCTGGCTCTAGGCAAGGACAGGTGGAAAAAAAACAGGTGAGCATTTGTTCATGTTCCAAAGAGACTCCATGAAGTAGTGACAGTTTCCTGGTATCTACCTTCAGATTATGTTTTTTAAAAAATCCTCAGATTTTAAAAATAAAATAAAATAAAAATATTTAGACACTATTTGGTCAAACTTCTTCCTAATAGAAATGCCAGATTTATTAGAGTCTATCCACTTTTTCTTTACTGTTCTTTTTAAAAAACTTTTTATTATGGAAATTTTGAAACATACTTAGTAGGGTAGCGAGAGACTAGGTAAGTCAACCCTCCCATGTTCCCATCACTCAATTTTAATTACTAGCATTTTTCTACTCTTGCTTTATTCAGCTCTTTGCCACTTTTTTCCTGAAAAATTTAAAGCACATTCTGAATATCACATCATTTTATCCAGAAATACTTTAATGTATGCCATCAACGAATAAGGGTATTTTTTTTGCATTTCTTTTTTTTTTATTTTTTATTTAAATCCAATTTAGTGAACATATACTGTATTATTAGTTTCAGGGGTAGAATCTAGTGGTTTATCAGTTACATATAACTGACCCAGTGCTCATTACATCCAGTGCCCTCCTTAAAGCCAATCACCCACTTACCCCATACCCCCAACCCACTTACCCTCTAGCAACCCTCGGTTTCTTTCCCATAGTTAAGAGCCTCTCATGGTTGGCCTCCCTCTCTGTTTTCATCTTATTTTATTTTTCCTTCCCTTCCCCTATGTTCATTGCTTTTATTTCTTAAATTCCACATATGAGTGAAATTATATGGTATCTGTCTTTCTCTGACTTATTTTGCTTAGCATAGTACCCTCTAGTTCCAACCACATCATCGCATATGACAAAATTTCATTCTTTTTGATGGTTGAGTAATATTCCATTATAAATATACCACATATTCTTTATCCATTCATCTGTTGATGGACACCTGTGCTGTTTCCATAGTTTGGCTATTGTGGACATTGCTGCCATAAACATTTGGGTGCAGGTGCCCCTTCAGATTACTATGTTTGTATCCTTTGGATAAATACCTAGAAGTAAAATTTCTGGGTCATAGGGTAGCTCTATTTTTAACTTCTTGAGGAACCTCCATACTGTTTTGGAGAGTGGCTATACCAGTTTACATTTCCACCAAGAGTGTAAGAGGGTTCCCCTTTCTCCATATCCTCACCAACATCTGTTATTTCCTATCTTGTTAATTTTAGCCATTCCAACTGGTGTGAAGTTGCATCACATTATGGTTTTGATTTGTATTTCCCTGACCCCTGATTCATATGTTTGTTGTCCATTTGTATGTCTTTTTTTTCAATGATTTAACTTTTTATTTAAATTTTTTTATTTCTTTTCAGTGTTTCAGAATTCATTGTTTATGCACTACACCCAGTGCTCCATGCAGTACATGCCCTCCATAATACCCACCACCAGGCTCACCCAACCTCCCACCCCCCCTGCCCCTCCAAAACCCTCAGATTGTTTCTCAGACTTCACAGTCTCTCATGGTTCATCTCCCCCTCCAATTTCCCCCAACTCCCTTCTCCTCTCCATCTCCCCATGTCCTCCATGTTATTCCTTATGCTCCACAAATAAGCGAAAGCATATGTCTTCTTGGAGAAATGTCTGTTCATCTCTTCTGCCCATATTGACTGGATTTTTTGTTTCTTGGGTGTTGAATTTGATAAGTTTTTATAGATTTTGGATACTACCCCTTTATCTGATAATTCATTTACAAATATCTTCTCCCAATCCATAGGTTGTCTTTTAGTTTTGTTGACAAGTGTATTTTTTTAAAAAACATACATATTTAACTTTATTACATCATCATAAGGAGTGCGTGGGTGGATCAGCTGGTTGAGCACTTGACTGTTGTTTTCTGCTCAGGTCATGATCTCAGGGTCCTGGGATAGAGCCCAAGGTTGGCTCCACACTCAGTGGGGAGTTTTCTTGAGGATTTCTCACTCTCTGCCCATCCCTCCCACTCATGCTTGTTCTCTCTCTAAAATAAATAAATAAATCTTTAAAATAAATAAGAAATAAATAAAATAAATTAAATAGAAACAATCATCAGAAATTATTATCAACAGTTATATGCCAATAAGTTAAGCAACCTAGATGAAATGGATGCATTCCTGGAAAACTATAAGCTCCCAAAATTGAACCAGGAAGAAATTGACAACCTGAATAGACCGATATCTAGTAATGAGATTGAAGCAGTGATCAAAAACCTCCCAAAAAACAAGATCCCAAGACCTGATGGATTCCCTGGAGAATTCTACCAAACTTTCAAAGAAGAAATAACACCTATTCTCCTGAAACTGTTTCAAAAAATGGAAGCAGAAGGAAAACTTCCAGACTCTTTTTATGAAGCCAGCATTACCCTGATCCCCAAACCAGGCAAAGACCCTACCAAAAAGGAGAATTTCAGACCGATATCACTGATGAATATGGATGCTAAGATTCTCAACAAGATCCTAGCAAACAGGATCCAACAGCACATTAAAAAGATTATCCACCATGACCAGGTGGGATTCATCCCTGAGTTACAAGGATGGTTCAACATTCACAAATCAATCAATGTGATAGAACAAATCAATAAGAGAAGAGAGAAGAACCACATGGTCCTCTCAATTGATGCAGAAAAAGCATTTGACAAAATCCAGCATCCGTTCCTGATTAAAACGCTTCCAAGTATAGGGATAGAGGGAATATTCCTGAACTTCATCAAATCTATCTTTGAAAAACCCACAGCAAATATAATCCTCAATGGAAAAAAGCTCACAGCCTTCCAATTGAGATCAGGAACACGACAAGGATGCCCACTCTCAGCACTCTTGTTCAACATAGTATTAGAAGTCCTAGCAACAGCAATCAGACAACAAAGAGAAATAAAAGGTATCCAAATTGGCAAGGAAGAAGTCAAACTCTCTCTCTTCACGGATGACATGATACTTTATATGGAAAACCCAAAAGACTCCACCCCCAAACTATTAGAACTCATTCAGCAATTCAGTAATGTGGCAGGATACAAAGTCAATGTACAGAAATCAGTCGCTTTCTTATACACTAACAATGGAAATACAGAGAGGGAAATTAAAGAATCGATTCCATTTACTAGAGCACCAAGAACCATAAGATACCTGGGAATAAACCTAACTAAAGAGGTAAAGGATCTGTACTTGAGGAACTACAGAGCACTCATGAAAGAAATTGAAGAAGACACAAAAAGATGGAAGACCATTCCATGCTCTTGGATGGGAAGAATAAACATTGTTGAAATGTCTATACTGCCTAGGGCATTCTATACTTTTAATGCCATTCTGATCAAAATTCCACCGGTATTTTTCAAACAGCTGGAGCAAACAATCCTAAAATTTGTATGGAACCAGAAGAGACCCTGAATTGCTAAGGAAATATTGAAAAAGAAAAAGAAAACTGGGGGCATCACATTGCCTGATTTCAAGCTTTATACAAAGCTGTTCACCAAGACAGCATGGTACTGACATAAAAACAGACACATAGACCAGTGGAACAGAGTAGAGAGCCCAGATATGGACGCTCAACTCTATGGTCAAATCATCTTCGACAAAGCAGGAAAAAATATCCAGTGGAAAAAAGACAGTCTCTTCAATAAATGGTGCTGGGAAAATTGGACAGCTATGTGTAGAAGAATGAAGCTCGACCATTCTCTTACACCATACACAAAGATAAACTCAATGGCCACAGTCGCCAAACTGTGGAAAGAACCAAGATGCCCTTCAACGGATGAATGGATAAGGAAGATGTGGTCCATATACACTATGGAGTATTATGCCTCCATCAGAAAGGATGAATACCCAACTTTTGTAGCAACATGGACGGGACTGGAAGAGATTATGCTGAGTGAAATAAGTCAAGCAGAGAGAGTCAATTATCATATGGTTTTGCTTATTTGTGGAGCATAACAAATAACAAGGAGGACATAAGGAGATGGAGATGAGAAGGGAGATGAGGGAAATTGGAAGGGGAGATGAACCATGAGAGACTATGGACTCTGAAAAACAACCTGAGGGTTTTGAAGGGGCGGGGGGTGGAAGGTTGGGGGAGCCAGGTGGTAGGTATTATGGAGGGCATGTACTGCATGGAGCACAGGGTGGGTGCATAAACAATGAATTCTGTTACGCTGAAAAGAAATTGATTTTAAAAATTAATTTACAAAAAATGGGTAGAAGATATGAACAGATACTTCTCCAATGAAGACATACAAATGGCTATCAGACACATGAAAAAATGTTCATCATCACTGGCCATTAGGGAGATTCAAATTAAAACCACATTGAGATACCACCTTACACCAATTAGAATGGCCAAAATTAGCAAGACAGGAAACAATGTGTGTTGGAGAGGATGTGGAGAAAGGGGAACCCTCTTACACTCTTGGTGGGAATGCAAGTTAGTGCAGCCACTTTAGAGAACAGTGTGGAGATTCCTCGGGAAATAAAAATAGAGCTTCCCTATGACCCTGCAATTGCACTACTGGGTATTTACCCCAAAGATACAGATGCAGTGAAAAAAAGGGCCATCTGTACCCCAATGTTTAGAGCAGCAATGGCCACGGTCACCAAACTGTGGAAAGAACCAAGATGCCCTTCAACGGATGAATGGATAAGGAAGATGTGGTCCATATACACTATGGAGTATTATGCCTCCATCAGAAAGGATGAATACGCAACTTTTTTATCAACATGGACAGGACTGGAAGAGATTATGCTGAGTGAAATAAGTCAAGCAGAGAGAGCCCATTATCATATGGTTTCACTTATTTGTGGAGCATAACAAATAACATGGAGGATATAGAGAGATGGAGAGGAGAAGGGAGTTGAGGGAAATTGGAAGGGGAGAATCATGAGAGACTATGGACACTGAAAAACAACCTGAGGGTTTTGAAGGGGTGGGGGTTGGGAGGTTGGGGGAACCAGGTGGTGGGTATTGGGGAGGGCACATATTACATGGAGCACTGGGTGTGGTGAAAAAACAATGAATACTGTTACACTGAAAAGAAATTTAAAAAAAAAAAAAAAGACCTCAAGGTGAGGCAGGAATTTATCAGAATCCTAGAGAACATAGGTAGTAACCTCTTTGACATCAGCCACAGCAACTTCTTTCAAGATATGTCTCCAAAGGCAAAGGAAACAAAGCGAAAATGAACTTTTGGGACTTTGTCAAGATCAATAGCTCACACACAGCAAAGGAAACAGTACACAAAACAAAGAGGCAACCCATGGAATGGGAAAAGATATTTACAAGTGACAATACAGACAAAAGGGCTGATGGCCAGGATCTATAAAGAACTCCTCAAAGTCAACACACACAAAACAGATAATCATGTTAAAAAAAAAAATGGGCAGAAGACATGAATAGACACTTCTCCAATGAAGACATACAAATGGCTAACAGACACATGAAAAAATGTTCATCATCATTAGCCATTAGGGAGATTCAAATCAAAACCCCACATTGAGATACCACCTGACACCAGTTAGAATGGCCAAAATCAATGGGACCAGAAACAACAAGTGTCAGAGAAGATGTGGAGAAAGGGGAACCCTCTTAAACTGTTGGTGGGAATGCAAGTTGGTGCAGCCGCTTTGGAAAACAGTGTGGAGATTCCTCAGGAAATTAAAAATAGAGCTTCCCTATGACCTTGCAATTGCACTACTGGGTATTTACCCCAAAGATACAGATGTAGTGAAAAGAAGGGCCACAGAGACCCCAGAGTTCATAGCAACAATGGCTACAATCACCAAATTGTGGAAAGAGTGAAGATGCCCTTCAACAGATGAATGGGTAAAGAAGATGTGGTCCATATATACAATGGAATATTACGGAGCCATCAGAAAGGATGAATATCCAACTTTTGTATCAACATGGACAGGACTGGAGGAGATCTTGCTGAGTGAAATAAGTCAATCAGATATAGTCAATTGTTACATGGTTTCACTTATTTATGGAGCATAAGGAATAACACAGAGGACATTAGGAGAAGGAAAGGAAAAGTGAATTGGGGGTAACTGGAGGGGAGATGAAGCATGAGAGACTGTGGACTCTGAGAAACAAACTGAGGGGTTTGGAGGGGAGGGGTGGGGGTTAGGTGAGCCTGGTGGTGAGTATTAAGGAGGGCACATATTGCATGGAGCACTGGGTGTGGTGCATAAACAATGACTCTTGGAACACTGTAAAAATAAGATAAATTTTTAAAAAGAAAGAAACTAGTATTGTGCTTGGTACTTATTGGAACTCTCTAAACATTTATTAAATAATTGAATGAATGAAAAAATTTTTAATTAAATTTTTTTAGTTTAATCTTTTTTTCAGTTTTTATTATGTTATGTTAGTCACCATACAGTACATCATTAGTTTTTGATGTAGTGTTCCATGATTCATTGTGTATGTATAACACCCAGTGCGCCATGCAATACATACCCTCCTTAATACCCATATGTTTGTTTGTTTTTTTATTTCTTTTCAGTGTAACAGTATTCATTGTTTTTGCACCACACCCAGTGCTCCATGCAATACGTGCCCTCCCCAATACCCACCACCTGGCTCCCCCAACCTCCCACCCCCACCCCTTTAAAACCCTCAGGTTGTTTTTCAGTGTCCATAGTCTCTCATGGTTCTCCCCTTCCAATTTCCCTCAACTCCCTTCTCCTCTCTATCTCCCTATGTCCTCCATGTTATTTGTTATGCTCCACAAATAAGTGAAACCATATGATACTTGACTCTCTCTGTTTGACTTATTTCACTCAGCATAATCTCTTCCAGTCCTGTCCATGTTGCTACAAGAGTTGGGTATTCATCCTTTCTGATGGAGGCATAATACTCCATAGTGTATATGGACCACATCTTCCTTATCCATTCATCCGTTGAAGGGCATCTTGGTTCTTTCCACAGTTTGGTGACCATGGCCATTGCTGCTGTAAACATTGGGGTACAGATGGTCCTTCTTTTCACTGCATCTGTATCTTTGGGGTAAATACCCAGTAGTGCAATTGCAGGGTCATAGGGAATCTCTATTTTTAATTTCTTAAGGAATCTCCACACTGTTCTCTAAAGTGGCTGCACCA
Organism: Martes martes; assembly: GCF_963455335.1. NCBI lineage: Eukaryota > Metazoa > Chordata > Mammalia > Carnivora > Mustelidae > Martes > Martes martes. The sequence goes on from NC_137906.1 coordinate 20,567,595, forward strand.
ACTTGCATTCCCACCAAGAGTGTAAGAGGGTTCCCCTTTCTCCACATCCTCTCCAACACACGTTGTTTCTTGTCTTGCTAATTTTGGCCATTCTAACTGGTGTAAGGTGAATACCTATCATGTTTTAACAAAAGTGACTCATCTTTTCCTACTTCTCTCTGTACAATACTGTAGATTAAATGAACTTGACCACATGAAGCCCCCCACACTTCTTCCTGTATAACCTCTTACCAATTATACCAAACTTAACTATATTCTCCTTGGTTTCAAATGATACCTTCAATGATTCTACATAGTGAATGTATTAACCCCCATAAATTAAGAGAAGTGCTATATGAACCCCCATGTTACATTTTTGTCTGTGGATATCAACACTTCCCTTGGAGATATGAATTATTAAATGGCTGTAGCATGGAAGGTACTTGTCTTTTAGGATATTTGGTCATCCCTTTTTTTCATATGTAATTCTAATATAATCAGCCATTGGACCAGTACTCTCAACAATTCTCAGGTTAAAGAGAGAAATCACAAAGTATTCTGATCATCTTCCCAGAAATTAAGAAGATGGAATTGGGTACATATTTAGGAGAACATTACTGCCATCGTGGGGAATGGTATCACATGAAAATACAATTTGAAATTTTTCAATAACTTTAGGAATTATAGCAAATGAAACTGCCCAAGACAAACAGCCCAACAAAAGGCCTTAAACTCTTTGGTCAGAATATCATTTAAGCTAATATATTTGTTTTAGATTATATATTAAGATTTCATTTATTTATTTGACAGAGAGAAATCACAAGTAGGAAGAGAAGCAGGCAGGGGCGCCTGGGTGGCTCAGTGGGTTGAAGCCTCTGCCTTGGGCTCAGATCATGATCCCAGGGTCCTGGGATCGGGCCCCGCATCGGGCTCTCTGCTCAGCGGGGAGCCTGCTTCCTCCTCTCTGCCTGCCTCTCTGCCTACTTGTGATCTCTGTCTGTCAAATGAATAAATAAAATCTTTAAAAAATAAAAAATAAAAAATAAAATAAAATAAAATGAGGAAGAGAAGCAGGCAGAGAGAGAGGGGGAAGCAGGCTTCCTGCCGAGCAGAGAGCCCGATGCAAGGCTCGATCCCAGTACACTGGGATCATAACCTGAGCTGAAGGCAGAGGCTTAACCCACTGAGCCACCCAGGCGCCCTGCTTTAGATTATATTTTAGTAGAGCAGTGTGTTTGTGTAGAAGCTAATTCATCCTACAGTACATATATTAATACTTCCTCAGAAATTGAAGTTTGTCTTCACAAAATAAGAACATGAGCTACTTGGTTACAATAAATCTCCCCTGAAGTCACAGATTCAGATTTGGACTGGTTTTCAGAGTTATTTTCTTGGATCCTCCAAGAAATTAGGTCAATTTTCCTAGGATTAGTCATATTTAGAATATCCATATTCTTAACTCTTCTTCTTTGCTACTTAATCATAAAATGTAGTATAAAATGTTGTACAAAAGCAAACAAAAACAAAAAAAGTACAAAAATACTGGTAATGCAGAATGTTGGCTTACAAACTGGAACAAAGGAATATTTCCAGGTGAGTACGAAAAGTTTCCATTCCTCTAACCCTGATTTCCACACTATTTCAGCAGGAAATAGCTAAAGCAGTCATCTTCCGAATTCCCTCAAGAATGAGGAATGATCAAAAGACAGTGGGAGTAGAGACCAGTAACCAAAGGGTTAATGGGACTAATAAGTGTAACAGCAACTTTTTACCCAGATCTGCTTGTTCTCAGAATACAGCCTGCCACTCAGTTTCTATAGAATCTTGCCTGACACTATGATAGCAGAATATTGATTTAGTTGTCTTACTCAAGACTTCACTAAGAAAATGACCAAAACTAGTCAGGAACACTGTCTCTGAGCATGCACAAGTGTCCAATGGATGAACTTTTGACCTAGAAAGTCCTAAAACCCCACCCTCTGATCATGTTAAGGATGCCATTTTCTGGTTATGGATTGCATGAAAATACATACAGAAGCTTCAAGCAGGCAGAGATAACAAAATCAACCCTCCCCTACTTATTAATTTCCTTTATCTGATTCTGAAGTCACATAACTCCTCTCCCCTAACCAGATCAAAAGGATCTAACCAGATCCTTTTTTATTTGCCTTAAAAATCTCTGACTCCATAATACCCATCACCTGGCTTCCCCAACCTCCCACCCCCCACCCCTTCAAAACCCTCAGATTGTTTTTCAGAGTCCATAGTCTCTCATGGTTCATCTCCCCTTACAGAGGGCACGTATTGCATGGAGCACTGGGTGTGGTGCATAAACAATGAATTCTGTTACACTGAAAAGAAATAAAAATAAATAAAATAAAAGTATAAATAAATAAATAAATAAATATCTCTGACTCTCCCACTTAGAGGGGGTAGATTTGAGGCTGGCTTTCCTGTCTCCTGATTTGGCTGTCTCTTCAATAAATTCTTTCCTTGCTTCAAATTCAATGTCTCAGTGATTGGCTTTGCATCGGGCATACAGACAGGTTTGGTTATCAAAGTATGCAAAACCCTCATCTAGAGTTACTGATAAATTCAACTCTTTCTTATACGCAACAGTGTTTTAAAATATTTGATGGTAGAGATATGTTTTCTTTCAAAGGAATATTGATATGATGTGGAATACAAAGAAATTTAACGTAGGGTCCCCTATCTCTCCACATTAGCAGCCTTGTGAGAACTCATTCCTAATAGTCAATGTCTCTAAAATGCAATACCCAGAGTTGAACACATTATGAGGCAAAGCAAGCCCCAGAAACATGACTAAATCCATCATCCAACCATGATCAACCTAGACCTCTTGGCTTACAAAAGGCTGCCAAGCAATGGCAGCACCCACCTGAGCTTTGAACCCAGCACAGAAGTTTCTGCTGATCTCCAGGCATCAGCAGCTGCCTTATTCCCCAGAAAGAAATACCTTGCTCCCTGCCACACGTCGATAAGACAACCCTGGAGGGTAGAAGAAGGTGACTGTGGTTCCGTAGGAGTCCTCACCATCATTCCACACCATCACTCTCATATTCAGCTCCAGGGTACTCCCCACCAACAGGGTCTTCAAGCTAGGTGTTGGGGTAGAGGGCAGAAGATAATCCTGGGATTGGGGCTAGAAATGGTCTGGAGATGAAACACAGAGTGGGGAGGTAGGGGAGAAATAGGGGACAGGAGGTCTTTCTGAGCACAGGCTAGAAATGTTAGGGAGAGCCAGGGCAAGAGTTCCAGTTTCCAGAAGAGGAGTTGGGGAACAAGGGCAGGTCTAAGGGAGTGGTAGCTCACCCTGAGAAGCCAAAGGAGACGCCAAGGTCGTCCTGACAGACATGGTCAGTTCCACAATTCTTCTCAAAGGGGAGCTGAGAGGGAAGGCAAAGCAGGGTTTTCCTCAAGATCTGGAGTCCACACCCTCCACTCCCTTCTGGAAGATTACAAAACCAGGACTTACAGAGGCTGTGTAATATCTCTGAGCATCCATAGCCAACATAGGCCGGAGGTTTCCAAAGGAAGAGATAGGCTTGCCCACCAGGGAGAAGTTGAGACGCAAGGTGATGGGGGTCACCGAGTCCTCCACGCAGGCCTAGAGGATGGACATTAAAGACAGCAGTGACTAAGGAATGCATCTTCAAAGTCACTGTCCTGTTCCTTCATCTGTAAAATGGGGTAATAATGATACCCAGATTTGCTCAATTGCTACAATTCTACCATGCAGAACCTCTGCTTTGCCTGCTTTCTGCCTTATTCCTTCCCCACAGCGTCCCCCATGGCTCACTCATTCTATTCAGGATCTTCCCAAACTTTACCTGATCTAAGAGGTCTCCCAACATCTTCTCTACTCTCCTCCTTGACTTTATCTTTTTTCACAGCATTCATCACTACCTGATATCTATTATCTAGGAACTTGATTGTTTTTGGCCTTCTCTCAGAGTTGCCGGTGGACACAACTGTTTTGTCCACTGCCGTGTCCCCAGTGCCTAGGACAGGGCCTATCTCAGAGAAGCAGTTCCTAAAAGAATCCCAACTCATCACCCCATAGTTCTCTGAAGTAGTAATACTCTCCTAAAATCCAACTGTGTAGCCTCAGCAGTTGCAGATGACCCATCCATTTCTGCATGTGCTTGCTCACTTACTCATCAGCTAACCAGTGTTATGTGCCTCCTTATTCCAGGTCCTCTGGTAGGGATAAGCCACAATAACCCTGTTCCTTCCCTGCCCATCCCACTGCCAGCCTCAGAATCTCTGCCATCCCCAGGACTCTGAGGTCCACTTACCAGGAGACGCAACTTCACAGTCTCACAGTGTTGACTCAGCCCAAGGACTCGGACACGAGTCAGATTCCGGGTTTTTGTCTCCTCAAAGATGGCACGGGGACTCTGGCGGCCAGGGTCAAGGGTTAGATCAAAGGTCACAGAGCTTTGGAGGTCACCTGTAGGGGAAAGGAAGAGATGAGAAGGGCTGAGAGAGCGAGAAACTCCCCAGATGGACAAGTGTCAAGGCAGGAGGACTCTAAGGACCAGATATCTTGGGTCAGAGAGGCGAGGACTCACCCAGCCGATTCTTGGGACTTTCATAAATACGAAGACAGACATTAGCATCACCCAGTGTGTTGTCAGAGGAGGTCTCTTCCCGACACTCAAACAGAGACCTGGCTATCTCTGCAGGTTTGAATTGGATTCGCATCCACACCCTGAGTACAGGTCTGGTCCTATGGGCAGAACACTGAGCTGAGGGTAGGACCTTGGTCCCAGCAGGGCAAACTGGGATGGGGGTGGGGAGGCTAAAATCCTAAGCAGACTTAGACTGATCTGGAAGTGTTTGAGAAGGACTTTCTCACCTGAGCAGCAGCGCCTGTCCCTGGGCCCCCACGGCCAGGTCCACCAGTCCATCCAGGGTAAGATCTTGGCCCCCACTCAGTGACTGCCCAAAATACTGGAGGCTGGGAGAGAGCTGGGAGGCTGAGATCCTCTGAAAAGAGAGGGAAAGACAAGTCAGATTGAGGGTGATGGAAACAAGTTGGAAATGAGCAATAAGAGGAACAGGAAGGTAGGAATGTGGGAGATAGAAAGAGATGAGTAATGAAAAGATGTCACCAGAAGTTCCTAAAAAAGAGGAGGTGGGGTGGGAAAATGATGACCAGAAAAAAGATCCCTAAGACATAAATGAAGAAGTGGTGATTGAAAGGTTGGCCTGGTGACCTGTGTCTCATTCATTCATTCAGCTACTTACTCTCAGGTCAAATTCTGGCTCCTCTCATGAGCCATGAGGTCTCGGGCCAGGATCCAATCTTACTGTGCCTCAGTTTCCTCATCTTTCACATGGGGATAATAATATCTTAGACTTTAGCAGTGAGTAGTAAATGAATTAATGCATATATGTCTTTGAACAGAAGAAATCACTAGTCATTGATTATAATGAGTATTAGAGCTAGAGGGGACACTCAGAGCTCATCTAACCCCACTTCCCACTTTGCAGAGAGTGCCAAGGCCACAGAGCCTTTAAGAGGCCACCCCCAGACCTGAAATCAAACCCTCTGACTCCATGCCCAGGGCCCTTTTTGCTTTCCAGGGCCACCCTATCTCTTCAGAGGACAAGGAGGGGAAAAGTTGGCATGGGGAGTGGCTATACCCATAAGAAAATTCTAAGCTCTGGAACATTGCCTCCCTGTGGGTTCCTTCTCTTTTATTTCCATTGCTCCTATAATGACCAACCCTTTGGAGAATGTGCCCTTTAAAATCTCTAAGCACGGCTGGACTGGCAGGCATTAAGCATAGTAATAATAAAATGAAAGATCAATTTACTAATTACTAAGGACATATAAAAAGAAAGAGGTAGGTAGAGTTAGCACAAATCCAGTCAAGCAGCCTCATGCTCAAGAAAACTGATCTCACTGCCACATCCTCAGGTTAGTGTGTGGGCCCAGTGGGAACAAGGCCAGTCCTTCCCAGTCAAATAATGGGGTGGGATACATCATGTGGGAAGGAAGAAAATCATGGTGGACCAGCAAATCTGGAAAGGCCTTCTCTTAGAGTCAAGACTTTCAGGTATAACTCAAGCGACACTTGCAATATCAAGTGATATTTGCAATTGCAGGTGTTCATACATATGCCTCTAAACTGTTGCAACAAAGACAAGGCTAAACCAGTTGGTGTAGAATGCAGTTCCTTAACATCTGGTGTTACTGTCAACAAAGCCTTTCATTCTCTTCTTAAAGTTCCAGGTTCTTTAGAACCCTTTCAATTGTTAAATTGTATTAACAATCATTGACTATAATACTGTAATACCTATTATATGCCAGGTACATATATATATTTATACTATGTATATACTCTATATGTACTAACTCATTTAATCCTCACAGTAGCAGCCCAGTGAGGTTGGTTCTCTTACTATGACCATTTTACGGATGAGGAAACTGAGCACAGAGAGGTGTGTAATATCCTGTAGCTAGGAAGTAACAGTACTATAGGGATCTTCTTTGACATTTTTTTCTAAAAACTTTTTAAGGTGTAATTCATAAAGTATACAACTCAATGGTTTTAAGATGTTCTCAGAGTTATGCCACCAACACCAAATCAATTTTAAAACATTTTCATCACCCCCCCCAAAAAACATACTCTTTATCACTCACCCCCTTATCCCTATTTTCCTCCACCACCAGCACCTGACAACCCCTTATCTACTTTCTGTTTCTATGGAGTTACCTATTTACCTTTCATATAAAAAGAATCATACAATATGTACCCTTTTGTTTCTGGATTCTTTTACTTACCATAAGGAAAAGAAGGGGTTCATTCATATAGCAAATACTAGTTTTTCATTCCTTTTATGGCCAAACAGTATTCCATTGTATGCATATTTATTTACAATGGAATGTATGTGTTCATCAGTTAATGGACATTTGGACTGTCTCTACATTTTAGATATCATCAATAACGCTACTATGAACATTCATGTATAACTTTTTCTGTGGACATAGGTTTTCAATTTTCTCGAGTCATACAGTGTACAATTGCTAGGTCATACAATGACTCTACATATAACCTTTCAAGAAACTGCAAGATGTGTTCTAAAGTGACTGCAGCATTTTATATTCCCACCAGCAGAGTTTGAGGGTACCAAATTTTCCACATTCTCATCAACACTTGTTATTATCTGTCTTTTTTATTCTAGCCATCATAGTGGGTGTGAAGTAGTGTCTCACAGTGGTTTTGATTTGCTGATGACTGATGACTAATGATGTTCAGCATTTTTTCATATATGTATTGGTCCTTTGTATATCATCTTTGGAGAAATGTTTGTTCAGAACTTTGACCTATTTTTAAATGGGGCTTTCTTTGACTTTTGCCAAGGGAAAAAGTCTTCCCTTTTCAGGGAGCTTTCCCCATCAAGACAGACATTTGGCAGGACAGCTGATGGCATGAGGGAATGGTCATATAGCATCCACGGAGAAGAAGGGGTGAGTAGACAGGCAGACTAAGGCAGCCAGACCTAGACTGGCAACAGGGAGCCATCAAGAGACCAAGAACTGGGTTAGAAGTCAGGAAATTGGAACCTAACTCATCACCATTCCTGATCCACTATAAACCTTGGACAAGTCAAATCACTGGTATTCTCCATGCCCCAGATTTCATTTCTAAAATGGATCTGTTAATGCCTGGCCTATGTACCTTATAGAGCCACTGTGGGATTAGAAGTCCTGAGTGGAGATCTCTCTCAAAAATCAAGTCCTCATACAAAGCAGAGAACATTCCAATGTGTTCATTTTTAAGTTCCACAGATTTTGCTTGCTGCCTACAAGGTGCCAGTGCTGGGCAAAGAAGTAAGATGAGGTAAAGGAGAATTTTCTGGTGGCAGAATAGAAAACAAGAAGAAGCAAGGAAGAAGTTGTTGTAACAAAAGGACACGTGACTGGAGCTCACCTGACTGTGGGAGGGGCTGATGCCCAGCTCTGAGGTTCCATGAAATAGGTAGACAGCACCCCGGCTCTCCTGCTCTCCTGGAGCCCCAATGGCCACGTCCGTCAGCTTGTCCCCATTCACATCCCCCAGCACTGTCAGGGCTGCCCCAAAGCGGCCCCAAGGGTGGCCTTGCTCCCCACAGAGAATGACCTCACACTGCCACTTAGCCCTCTGCAGAACAAAACCAGTGTCAGGTCCCAACCCAGGCAATCCCTCCACCCCACACCCAGGCCCCACCCAGCCCTGGTCTCATCAGACACTCACCCCCTGGGGCAAGGGACACACAGACACCTGCCCCCCTCGGGTTGGCTTGTAGTAATGAGGAGCCCCGATGAGGACAAGGTCAGAGCTGCCATCTCTATCCACATCCACAGTGCAGAGGGAGGCCCCAAAGTAAGAGCCGATCTGCAGGGCACAGCCAAAGGTCATCCTGCCTGCCTCTGCCAGAGGCAGCCCCTTCTGGGACAGGTCCCACTTCTCCCCCACCACTGGGACCTCCCCCCTACAGGCTCCCAAACCCCTTCATCTCCTCTCTCTCTGCCCCTGCAGACCCTGCCACCCTCATGTTCCACTCTGGTTTCCTCAACATCCAACCTGAGTCCCTGTGACTTCAGTTTTCGGCCTCCATTGCCCAGACGTCTTGGTGAAGATGACAACCTTCCCAGTATGCTGATGGCGGGGGGCCCCCAAGATCAGGCTCTGGACCCCCTTCCAAAAGGCCAGCTCAGTGGAGTAACCTGAGGAGGGCACACCTCAGCACAAAGGCTTCCTCCCCGCCCCTGAGCCCCTGCCCTTCCCAGGCTCATGTCCCACCTGTGCCCCCAACCCCAGCCTTTTCTCACCCAGGTAAGAATCCCTCATGTCCACATTCTCTTGAGACGTGTTGATGAAAGTGGGTCTTTTATTTTGGGGGTACAGGAAGGCACCTCCAGACCAGCTGAAGCTCCCCACTGCCCCCAGAACTGGTCCATCCTGGAAGGAAAGGTTTCCAGGGCTGAGCAGGCCTAAGCCAAATGAAGACAGCCTATTCCCAAGCAATGCCTGCCACCAACTCTGCTCATTATTTGGAATTCTCTTCCTCCACTCACTTATCAAATACCCCTCCTTACCTTCCCTCCTACCACTTATCCCTCTTCCTACATCAATGGCTTGAAAGGGGCCCCACTCACAGGTATGAACACAGCACTGAAGCCCTCCTGGGACATCTCCAACTCAAAGGAACTACTGCTTATGGTCTGCGTACCTGAGGGAAGGCATGACACCTGGGTTTCAGAGAGAAAGATAGGCTTTGCCAAGTCTGAGAAGGACACCTCAGCTTTAGAGGATTTAATGTGGGAGATTAATACCCAAAGGGATGGGCTTATGCCCATGGCATGGGGATCCAGGTTCAAGAAGCATTTATGGGTGAGGGTTTCTGAAATGAGTACTTTCATCTGTAGCTTACCCTCAATGGCAAAGATCTTCTCTTTTAGTTGGTTTTGAATGTCTCTCAAAGCATCAAAATTCTCCACTTTAAAAATGTACTCCTGTGAGGGCTTCGATGCAATGTCATTTAATTCTTTCCAGGAATGTTGGTATTGAAAAGCTGATCCCACCTGTCCCCAGTGAAGACCAACTCAGTGAAAACAATCATTAATCTAATATGCCTAGCACATGCTGGATGCTGACATACTCCAGTAACCCCTCAAGGTCAATATTATTTCACACAGTGTACAGATGAGAAAAGTGAGGCTCAAACAGCATCAAGGAGGTTAGGGAAAAGGATCAGGGTCCCCAGACACAGCTTTCATCCTGAAGGTAGTTGAAGCTGAGAGAGCTGGTGGTTTCATCCTGGAAAGGGAAGTTGCCTTAAGAGGAAGCAAGGGGAGGAAGTGGTGACAGGGTATGTCCACATCCTACCCCAACTGCATAGCGGATGATACCCGCAGCCTCAGCCATAGGGATGACATCTTCATAACCCAGGCGGTCGCCTTGTTTTTGCCCATCTGTGATGACAATGAGGATCTTGGAGGCATCTTTTCGGGCTCCTCTTGAGGTACTGAACAGTTTGTTTCTGTCAGAGAAAAAGATCCAGAGACCTATGAACAGGCCTGCTGCTAGCTCCTGATGCCTTTTGGGAAGGAGATGCCCCCTACCCCTTGGATGCCCTGCTCCCACTCATAGGTCCCCAGCTGGATGAGGAAATCACAGGCTGAATTTCAGTACCAACCTGTCCCTCTCTCATGGATAGAGATGAGGCCTAAAGGAAGACCCAGATGCTTTAGGGAAGGACCCAGGAGAAGTCAGGACTTACGTGACCATTTGGATGGCTGTGGCTGTGTGAGTATACCCTCCCAGCTGGTATACAGAATTCAACAGGTATAGTGGGTTTGAGCTGTATGTGAACTCTTTGAAAGTGAAGTGCACCTTGAACTCGTTGGAAAACTGCATCAAGGAGAACTGGGAGAATTGCAGGGGGCTGGAAGCCGAGGCCACTTGAGCCGAACCATGGGCACTCCACCCACAAGCCTCCCACAGGGGCCCTGCACACTTCCCTTCCCTCTCCCAAGGGCACACCTGGGTGCTAGGTTTCTGGAACTGGCTCATCACAGCCTTCACAAAATTCAACATCTTGGTAAAATCACGGAAGGAGATGCTGCCTGAGCCATCAATCAGGAACACGATATCCTGCTCTTGCCTTGGACACTCTGGGAAAAGAGGTGGCACCAGTCCTCCAAAGAACACTCCCAGAGCCTAGGACCTCAGCCTCTTGGCTGTAAGAACTCTCCACCCCCGACCCAAGGGCTTCCACAAATCCTGTGTAGAACAGGGCCCTTTGGCCTCCTAAAGTCCTTAAAGAAGCTACATCTGTGACACAGCTGCTCACACCTCTGTAGTCAGCCTGGTTTATTTAAAAAAAAAAAAAAAGTAAAAGTTCCTCCAATCCAGATGGTAAGAAGCTGGGAGCCATTCCCCAAGGTAGCTTGGCTGTCCATGTCTCTTTCCCAAGCCCTACTCTACTTCTTTCCCCACATCTTCATGATCTAGCAATGAAAGGGGACTGCTTCAGCCCCTGGCCAGAGTCCATCTTCATTAGTCAGTGCAAACTGTACTTTTGCTAAATATTTTTAATGTCACCCCTGACAACAGCCACATACTGGCCCTATTCTGTTCTCAGCTTAAATATAGGCCCTTAAGCCCCTCCTGAGTGAATTCATAATTGGTCAAAAAAAAAAAAAAAGAGGAAACTCTCCCAGGTCTCCAAGAAGAGACCTCCCAGTTTCCCCTTTCTGTTCCAGAGGTTCCCACCTGGGTGTTCTGAAGGGAGCCCAGGCTCCTATGAGTGAAGTCTAGAGTCTACGAGGTACTGGAAGGGCACTCCATTCAGTGGCCAGATGTCAATCTCCCCAGGAGCCTGAGTGTAAATGTGAGACCAAGGAGAGGCCTAGGACTGCCGTGGTTAGATCTGAAAACTTACTGTTCTTACTCCATATCTCCCACCCCTATCAACATTGGGAAAGCCAGACCCTATGTCTCAACCTGCATGCACACACACACATGCATACATGTACATACATACATATGTGCATATGCATGTGTACGTGTGTGCATATATACATATGTGTATACACATACATTCATACATACATATTCACATATACATACACACATATACAAATGCATACTCATATGCACACACAGACACACATACTCATGTATACATTTGCATGAAAATATACATCAGACACATGCATACACATATATATGCATATGCACAGATATATACATCCATACATACACACACACATACCACTCAGACTGTCTTCACCCTCATCACACATTTCCACAAACCAAGTGTTTATACCCTAGGATGTACTGTGTGCAAATAAATCCCCTTCTCCTAAAAATAATAGCATCTAACATTAAATGAGCCTTCACCACTTGCCAGGCACTGTGTTAAATCCTGGCCATGAATCATCTTCTGTCCCTCTTAGGCTTGGTTGTGTCGTTATCACCATCAGACAGATGAAGAAACTGAGTCTCCAAGAGGGTAAGTGGGACAGTGACAGGGCAAGGTGTAAAATCAGGCAGTGACTCCCCAGCCCACATTTGGAACCACTCTCCCATCCAGTAATATTTTTTTCCAGATATCTTTTTTTTTTACCCAGTCACAAGATGTGTATGCTCCTCAAAGGAGCCAGTGGCCCCCCAACACTCACCCTGCAGGGCAGCCGGGAGCCTCTGGGCTTGCCAAGAAGAGGAGCCCATCAGGAAGCAGAACCCCGTCAAGTACATGTTCTCCCTGCATGTATGGTGCACTGTGGGGCCACAGGCCTAGGGACAGAGGCGCCTGATGGGAGGGCCTGCTCCTCCTTCCATCCCATCCTCCTATCCCAGTACCTTCACCCTCCCCTAGACCCCTAGCCCCACCAGCTATAGGTCCCCACTCCTTCTCTCAGGACAGTTCCACAACCCAAGGCAACTCACCAGCAGCTGAGAGGGACTAGAGGAGGCTGCCAGGGACAGGCCCAGGGACATGTTCACAGCTTCTGGGGGGACTGAGGGGACAGATATATGTTACCCTCAGGACAGAGGAGACTGTAAAAGACCTGGGCAGGTGTCACCTCAACCCTGAAAGACAAAGAAGTCTGACTGGTGAAGGGCTTTCGGGTCTTGATGGAGCCATGGGAGTGCAGGGGTGTGATGGACAGGGAGGCCATAAGGGGGTCAGGAAGCCTGTAAGGTTAAGGGTCTCAGACAGAGCTGGAACTGAGAAGTAGGTCTTCTGTGCTCCCCACAGTTTCCTAGAGCATGAGAGTCTAGACCTAAGTCCTAAGGAGGGGCAGTGACTCACTCTGCAGTTGGATGGGCTCACACTTGCCCATGCTGTAGTCACACCGGTAGAGACTGCCTGTTTGGTTGGTACCCTTTATCTCCTGGGGGGCTCCAACCACCACCCTGGAGGGAGACAAAGAACACTATAATTAAGAATGTGGACAGCAGGGTGCCTGGGTTGTTCAGTCATTAAGCGTCTGCTATGGCTTAGGTCATGATTTCAGGGTCCCGGAATCGAGCCCTGTATCAGGCTTCCTGTTCCACAGGAAGCCGGCTTCTCCCTCTCCCACTACCCCTGCTTGTGTTCCCTCTCTCACTATCTCTCTCTGTCAAATAAATATATAAAAATCTTTTTAAATTTTTTAAAAAAGAATGTGGACAGCAGAGCCAGACTTCTCCTCAGTAAGTTTGTTTCACTCCTCTAAGCCTCCCATCTGCAAAGTGGAGATTAATACATTGTAAGTTCCACAGGGGAGAGATTTTTTTTGTCTGTTTTGTTTTCTGATGTATGCCTGGCTCCTGAAATATTTAGTAGTAGGTGTTCAATAAATATTTGTTGAATGGTTGATACCTACGTACCTCATAAGATTATTGTGAAGAATAAATCAATGTTCACCTAAAAATTCAAATCAAAACTACAATGAACTTTTGGGACTTCATCAAGATCAAAAGCTTCTGCACAGCAAAGGAAACAGTCAACAAAACAAAGAGGCAACCCACGGAATGGGAGAAGATATTTGCAAATGACAGTATAGACAAAAGGTTGATATCCAGGATCTATAAAGAACTCCTCAAACTCAACACACACAAAACAGACAATCATATTAAAAAGTGGGCAGAAGATATGAACAGACACTTCTCCAATGAAGACATACAAATGGCTATCAGACACATGAAAAAATGTTCATCATCACTGGCCATCAGGGAGATTCAAATCAAAATCACATTGAGACACCACCTTACACCAGTTAGAATGGCCAAAATCAGCAAGACAGGAAACAACGTGTGTGTTGGAGAGGATGTGGAGAAAGGGGAACCCTCTTACACTCTTGGTGGGAATGCAAACTGGTGCAGCCACTTTGGAGAACAGTGTGGAGATTCCTCAAAAAATTAAAAATAGAGCTTCCCTATGACCCTGCAATTGCACTACTGGGTATTTATCCCAAAGATACAGATGCAGTGAAAAAAAAGGCCATCTGTACCCCAATGTTTATAGCAGCAATGGCCACGGTCACCAAACTGTGGAGAGAACTAAGATGCCCTTCAACGGACAAATGGATAAGGAAGATGTGGTCCATATACACTATAGAGTATTATGCCTCCATCAGAAAGGATGAATACCCAACTTTTGTATCAACATGGATGGGACTGGAAGAGATTATGCTGAGTGAAATAAGTCAAGCAGACAGAGTCAATTATCATATGGTTTCACTTATTTGTAGAGCATAACAAATAACATGGAGGACATAGGGAGATGGAGAGGAGAAGGGAGTTGAGGGAAATTGGAAGGGGAGATGAACCATGAGAGACTATGGACTCTGAAAAACAACCTGAGGGTTTTGAAGGGGTGGGGGGGTGGGAGCTTGGAGGAACCAGGTGGTGGGGATTAGGGAGGGCACGTATTGCATGGAGCACTGGGTGTGGTGAAAAAACAATGACTACTGTTACGCTGAAAAGACATAAAAAATTTAAATAAATAAATAAATAAAGACTATAATGAGATATCACCTCACACCTATCAGAATCGCTAAAATCAACACAAGAAACAAGAGGTGTTGATGAAGATGGGATTGGGAGGGAGACAAACCATAAGAGACTCTTGATCTCAGGAAAAAAACTGAGGATTGCTGGGGGTGGAGGGTAGGGATAGGGTAGCTGGGTTATGGACATTGAGGAGGGTATGTTCTATGGTGAGTGCTGTAAAATGTGTAGGCCTGATGATTCACACACCCTTACCCCTGTGGCATATAATACATTATATGTTAATAAATTCTTTTTTATTTAAAAAAAGGGGTGTTGATGTGGTTGTGGAAAAAAAAGGAACACTTGTGCACTGTTGGTGGGAATGCAAACTGGTGCAGCCTCTGTGGAAAAGAGTATGGAAGTTCCTCAAAAAGTTAAAAATAGAAATATCCTATGATCTAGCAATTGTACTACTGGATATTTACCCAAATAATGCAAAATACTAATTTGAAAGGGCTACATGCACCCTGATGTTTATAGCAACAATATTTATAATAGCCAAGAGATGGAAGCAGCCAAAGTGTCCACCAACTGATGAATGGATAAAAAAGATGTGGTATTCATCACTCGGCATCAGGGAAATACAAATCAAAATCACAATGAGATACCACCTCACACCAGTCAGAATGGCTAAAATTAACAAGTCAAGAAATGACAGATGCTGGCGAGGATGCGGAGAGAGGGGAACCCTCCTACACTGCTGGTGGGAATGCAAGCTGGTGCAACCACTCTGGAAAACAGTGTGGAGGTTCCTCAAAAAACTGAAAATAGAGCTACCCTATGACCCAGCAATTGCACTACTGGGTATATATCCTAAAGATACAAACATGGTGCTCCGAAGGGGCACGTGCACCCGAATGTTTATAGCAGCAATGTCCACAATAGCCAAACTGTGGAAAGAGCCTAGATGTCCATCAACAGATGAATGGATAAAGAAGATGTGGTATATATACACAATGGAATACTATGCAGCCATCAAAAGACATGAAATCTTGCCATTTGCGATGACGTGGATGGAACTAGAGGGTATCATGCTTAGCGAAATAAGTCAATCGGAGAAAGACAACTATCATATGATCTCTTTGATATGAGGAAGTGGAGATGCAATGCGGGGGGGGTTGGGGGGAGGTAGGAAAAGAAAAAATGAAAAGATGGGATTGGGAGGGAGACAAACCATAAAAGACTCAATCTCCAAAAACAGACTGAGGGTTGCTGGGGGGAGGGGGGACGGGAGAGGGTGGTGGGGAAATGGGCATTGGGGAGGGTATGTGCTATGATGAGTGCTGTGAAATGTGTAAACCTGGCGATTCACAGACCTGTACCCCTGGGGATAAAAATACATTATATGTTTATTAAAATTTTTAAAAAAAGATGTGGTATATACAGATAAATAGAGATAGAGATATTATTCAGCCACAAAAAAGAATGAAATCTTGTCATTTGCAATGACTTAGATGGAGCTAGAGAATATTATGCTAAGTGAAATCAGTCAGTCTGAGAAAGACAAATACCATGTGATTTCACTTACATGTGGAATTTAAGAAACAAGGCAAACAAAACCAGGGAGATACAAACCAAGACACAGACTCTTAATTATAGAGAACCAACCAATGGTTACCACAGGATATGGGCATGGGGGGATGGGTACAACAGGTGACGGGGACTAAGGAGTGCATTTGTCATGACAAGCACCAGGTGATGTATGGAATTGTTGAATCACTATACTGTACACCTGAAACTAATAGTAACACTTTATGTTAACTATACTGGAATTTAAAGTAAAATAAAATAAAACAGATCAGGGCCCACATAAAGGGTGCTGGGCACTTAGTAAGCACTCAATAAATATTAGTTGTGATTATCAAGATGGCATGACAACACCTGCTTTCAGTCCAACTCTTCATAGCTCTGGGGGAATTGCCACACCAAACAGAGGATAAGAGGGTCATGGGGAAGGACAGGACCCTATGCATGGAGAGGAACTGGTAAGAATCAAAGGCAAGTCACCATCCAGTCCTTACCAGGTGTTGCCATACTGGACCACGCTATGTCCAAATCCAGCACTGTCCATAAGGAAGATTGTTGGCTGGTCTGTGTCCAAGTTGAAGCAGAGAGAAGAAGCCGAGGCTGGGGAAGTGGGTGAGAAAAGAAACTCTGAAGAAGGGTCTTCCTCCTGTTCCATCTCCCCAGCCCCCAACACCTGTTCTCCCCTGTAGGCCCAATGTCCCAGCATCTCCTGGATTTCTGAACCCTCAGCCTCTGGCCTCCCTCACCCGTCCTTCTCTCCTCAGGCAGTCCAGAGACAGTTCTTCACCCACTGACCCACTGGCAAGCTTCAATTCTCCATTTTCACAGAGCAACACACAAGCTCTAAAGACACTCCTTTGTTACCCCTACCACTGGGGGCTTCCAAGAGGAAGAATCCAGGAAAACTTAGGCCAAAGTAACATTGTGAATAGAGTACAAGTTTGACTTGTTCTTCCTACTTGGGAAATCACTGGATTATTCAGGCAATTGGCTCCTTTTCTAGCATCTCTTGAATTCCCCTAAAATTAGTTCTTCAATATCGTCTCCCTCCAAAAACTCCAGATCCCAAACCCTATGTATTTCCAGATCCCCCCTTAATGTCTGGGTCTAAAACATGTACAGTCTCAGCTCTCTCTCTATCTGGACCCAAATCTTCTCATATCCCTTCACTGGGGCCCATGACTTACCCATCAACAAAAGGAGGGATGTTCTGATCCTGGTCATGACTGGAAGGTCAGACATGAGCTTCTGAGCTCCTCAGCCGCTGAGAGAACAGCTGAACCAGGGTGCAGAGGGAACAAGTGTGCAGAGAGGTGGTCAGGAGGCCAGAAGCAGGAAGGGAAGTTGTCAGCATGACTCAGAGGTAGAGGGCGGAGAATAGGACTAAATTAAGCAGAAAAAAAGGGTCGACATAGCCCACATATGCTGTATGTCAGAGTCTTTCCTTCTTTTTTTTTAAGATTTTATTTATTTATTTGACACAGAGGGACAGAGAGCACATGCAGGGAGAGTGGGAGAGGAAGAAGCAGGCTCCCTACTGAGCAGGAAGCGCAATACAGGGCCTGATCCCAGGACCCCGGAATCATGACCTGAGCCGAAAGCAGATGCTTAACCAACTGAGCCACACAGAAGCTCCTTCAGGAGTCTCTAACCAGAGATATCTTGGCTTGCTTCTTTTACCTTACCAAACTAGGTTTAGGTGGTTGTAGATCCTTGCCCTGCAACACCTCTCCAACTTTCTCTAGTTGTACTGGCAGAAGGTTCCTCTTGACCTTGAAATTTCAGTTCACCTGGCGAGGGAAAACCACCAGATGCCAGAATAGTTAGGGCCCTAATGAAGACCCTGATGGGGACCCTCCACTTCAGACCTGGAAACCTCTGGGCTACAAGTCAAGAATCCAGGCCTTAGGAGGAGAACAGAGTGAATATTCAATCATTAACACAACATGCTAATTTGAGGCTGACCATGTACCTCTCTAACAACAAAAAGATAAAACAAAAACACAAGCCCTGGGGTCAATAGAGAAGACAAATGTGCAAACAGCAAGATGTTGCTATGAAATGAGAAGCCCACAGACCACAGAGTAGCTTACTCAAGTTAGAAGGGTGTGGATTTCCTGAAAGTCTTCCTGGAGGGGCACTTGAGCTGAGTCTTGAAGGCAACCGACCATAGAGGTGTGTATTTCAGAAGGGGTAACCAAATGTAGAAGAAGCATGAGAATGAGTGTGCATCTTGGAAAAGCAGCGATGGGAAACCAGAGAGTAGGAGGTAGGAAGTGGCAAGAAATGAGGTCAATACCATTTGGGGGAAAGGAGAAGTAGGACCCAGGTCTGGAAAGCCCCTTAAGGCATGTTTATTTTATCCTGAGGGCAGAGGGAAGCATTGTATCAAATTAGGAAGAATGAAATCTTCAAATTTACATTTTAGGAAGCTAAAAAGAGGGGCTATATGAATTGGGTTTCATTGGGAACTAGCTGGAGACAGAGCAGTTAAGGAGGTAATGGGGCCCTATAGAGTGAGCTAGTGGCCATGGGAATGGACTGGAGGCTAACTGCTCCCTAAGGGGAGGACTGTGGTGATAGTCCCTGAGAATACTTGCAGGAGTGGTGGGGGGGAGCAGTGAGGTAGGACTACTTTGATTTTGAAAACCTAAATTCAGTGTTTAAGAGCTTGGACTCTTTCAACCTCTCTAGGTTCCAGTTTCCTCATCCACAAAGTGGGGGGTGATAATAAAAGTACAAATGTCCCTGGGTGCCTGGCTGGCTTAGTCAGTGAAGCACATGAATCCTGGTCTTGGGGTTGTGAGTTCAAGCCCCATGTTGGTGTAAAGACTACATCAAAAACTAATGATGTACTATACAGTGGCTAACTGAAAATAAATAAATAGATAAATAAATAAATAAATAAACAAACAAACAAAAATAAATTAAACATTGACCCTCAGATTCACAATGAAAAAAAAAAGAGATTACTTAAAAATAAAACCTTCAGGGGAGACAAGATGGCGGGGAAGTAGGAGGAGGCGCCTTTTCAACCTGCACCCTAAAGTGAGCTGATTACCTACCAAAGAACTCCGATCACCCATGAAATCAGCCTGAGATCAGAATTATACACGTCTGGATCTCTACGGGGGCCAGAAGACGCCAGTGGGCAGGTAAAGTGGAGTGGGAACGTCGGACTGATATCGGAAGATAAACAAAAGGGGGAGGGAGCCACCAGAGGCGACCGACTGGAAAATAATACCCCAATACGAGAGTGCCCGGCATCTGGGGACCAGCATTAACTTGGAGTCTTGTTGAAAGCACTCAAAAGAGCAAAGACTCGAGCGGGGAAATTGTGGGAATCGGGGCGGATAGGGATAGGGGCTTAAGTCCCCAGACCCAGGGCAGCATCCCCTGGCGCTGAGCCGGAGAGTGCGGCGGAGAAACCTGGTCTTTGTCCCGGAGCCGCCAGTGCGCCCGAGAACGGGTGGAGTCCGGCTCCCGTGAGGGGCTGGGGCCACGCCAGACGGCAGAACGCGCACCTTCCTGGAGATGCGCGCGTGCCTCAACCTCCCCTGAGAGAGGTGCACGAACGCCCAGCCTGGTGTTCTGGGACCCACGCGGTGAATGACCCACGCGGCGATAGAGCCGATAGAGCTGGAGGCGCCGCGCCCCAAACCATCCCCTGGGAGAGGTGCGCGCAAGCACTGAGCTCTCAGCCCCAGCCAGCGGGAAAATCTCAGTGTGCGATTGCTGCTTGGAACGTCTCTGGCGGTCTGGAGCTGCCCAGACAGCCACAGCTGCCTTGGTTTTGCGTACAAGCAGGAGATCCTGCGTCCCCAGGGACCGTGACTCAGAACCTGCTCTGCCAGCGGCCCAGCGGCTGCAGCACCTGCAGGGGAGCAGACTGAGGGTTCTCTCTGAGAGGGAGGTTGGGGTGCAGTTTTCTTTCCTCTAAACCTCCAAAAACCATCAAAAGCTGTCAAGGCGAGAGAAAAGAAGTGAACAAACATAAAAACCTCCAGAGAACAAAAACCTGAAAAAAACGTTTTTCTCAGAGCCCACCCCCTTGAGGGGGTTGGGAGGACTTAACTCAGGGAACATCATTGACTGAAAACCCACGTGGCAGCCCCCTCCCCCAGAAAACAAATCAGGAAAAAAAAAAAAAAGACTACAAGAGAACAACCACCACTACTTCATAGATACAACTTTTATTTTTAATTCTTTCCCACTATTCTGGTTCATTTTTTTTCTTTTTTTATATAGATAATTTTTTAACCTATTTACCATCACAGTGAGATGTCCAGTACATCAAATTCCATGATAAACTTCTAACCTGAATTTTTTGATACATACACATGTGTTTTTCTTTTGCTTTTCTATTTTCTTAATTTTTAAAAAAATTTTTAATTTAGTTTAGTCCAGTTTATTCCTTTTTTATTTTTATTTTCTAATATTCATATAGAGTTAAACTTCAAGGTAACCCCCTTTCTCCAAGCAATGCTACCCCTATAGGTGAACCAATTTTTAATCCCCCTTTTTCTTAGGAAAGTTGAGTCCTTTAACAAAGATATCAAGATACATCCAGGAAGAATCAAAATAACCTTCCTCGCCCACACCGAGAATCTATAACCATGCTCCCATCTTTTTCTTCTGCCAGTGTCTCTGTGTATTTATGTTTGTCTGGATAGTATATAAATCTTATACTTGGGGTTCTTCTTGACGAGGCTCCTCCTTTTTTTTGCTTATATATATATTTTTTTTCTCTCGTCATATACTTTTATCAGTCTTTTTGTTTGTCTGTTTTTGTTTGTATACATCATAAACCTTACCCTGGGGCCCATTTGGGCTGAACCTTCACTTTTATCTTCCCTTTTTTTCCTGTCTCTCTCTCTCCCTCTTTTTTCTTTTTCTTTTCTTTTTTCTCTCATTTGGGTGGGGAATCCTGAGTGCTCAGAAGCGTTCCAGGGTGCATCTTGACTGCACCACGGTCAATACATCCAGCTACATCTGTCCAGTCATCTCTCACCAAAATGACTAGGAGGAGGAATCCCCAACAGAAGAAAAATACAGAGGATGGGCCTTCTGCAACAGAGCTAACGGCTATCAACATAGACAATATGTCAGAAAGAGAATTCAGGCTAACAATTATCCAGGCAATAGCTAGGTTGGAGAAAGCCATGGATGACCAAACAGAATTGATTAGGGCAGAATTGAAAGCGACCAGAGAGGAGGTTCATAATGTTAGGGCAGAGCTGAAGGCCACCAGGGATGAGGTTCACAACGCTCTCAATGAGTTCCAATCTAATCTAAATTCTCTAAAAGCTAGGGTAACTGAGACAGAAGATAGAATTAGTGATCTGGAGGACAAACAAATAGAGAGAAAGGATCAGGAGGAAGCCTGGAACAAACAGCTTAGAAGCCACGAAAACAGAATCAGGGAAATAAATGATGCCATGAAACGTTCCAACGTCAGAATTATTGGAATCCCTGAAGGGGAGGAGAAAGAAAGAAGTCTAGAAGATATAGTGGAACAAATTTTTCATGAAAATTTTCCCAATCTTGCGAATGGAACAAGTGTTCATGTACTAGAAGTAGAAAGGTCCCCCCCCAAGATTATAAATTCAAAAAAAACATCCAGGCACCTCATAGTAAAATTGAGGAATCATAATTGTAGATACAATCTCTTGAAAGCCGCTAGGACAAAGAAGCTCCTTACATACAGAGGAAAGCCCATCAGAATAACGTCAGACCTGTCCACAGAGACCTGGCAAGCCAGAAAGGGCTGGCAAGATATATTCAGGGCACTAAATGAGAAGAACATGCAGCCAAGAATACTTTATCCAGCAAGACTGACATTCAAAATGGATGGAGAGATAAAGAGTTTCCAAGACCGGCAAGGCTTGAAAGACTATGCAACCACCAAGCCGACACTGCAGGAAATATTAAGGGGGGTTCTATAAAAGAGGAAAAATCCTAAGAATAGCATTGAACAGAAATATAGAGACAATCGACAGAAAGAAAGACTTCAAAGATAACACAATGTCAATAAAAACGTATCTCTCAATAATCACTCTCAATGTGAATGGCCTAAATGCACCCATAAAACGACACAGGGTTGCAGATTGGATAAAACGACAGGACCCATCCATATGTTGTCTACAAGAGACCCATTTTGAACCTAAAGATACACCCAGACTGAAAGTGAAGGGATGGAGAAGCATCTTTCACGCCAATGGGCCTCAAAAGAAGGCCGGGGTAGCGATTCTCATATCAGATAAATTAGATTTTAAACTAAAGACAGTAGTCAGGGATACAGAAGGACACTACATCATTCTTAAAGGGACTATCCACCAAGATGATCTAACAATTGTAAATATCTATGCCCCCAATATGGGAGCAGCCAATTACATAAGAAAACTATTAATCAAGATAAAGAGTCATATTGATATGAATACATTAATAGTAGGAGATCTTAACACGCCTCTCTCAGAAATAGACAGATCATCGAAGCAGAAAATCAATAAAGAAATAAGAGCATTGAATGACACATTGGACCAGATGGACCTCATAGATATATACAGAACATTCCACCCTAAAACAACAGAATACTCATTCTTCTCAAGTGCACATGGAACCTTCTCCAGAATAGACCACATACTGGGTCACAAATCAGGGCTCAACCGATACCAAAAGACTGAGATGATTCCCTGCATATTCTCAGATCACAATGCTTTGAAACTGGAGCTCAATCACAAGGAAAAGTTCAGAAGGAACTCAAATACCTGGAAGCTAAAGACCACCTTGCTTAAGAATGCTTGGATCAACCAGGAGATCAAAGAAGAACTTAAACAATTTATGGAAACCAATGAGAACGAAGACACTTCACTCCAAAACCTATGGGATACAGCAAAGGCGGTCCTAAGGGGGAAATTCATAGCCATCCAAGCCTCCCTCAAAAAAATTGAAAAATCCAGAATACACCAGCTGTCTCTACACCTTAAAGAACTGGAGAATCAACAACAAATCAAACCAACTCCACACATAAGAAGGGAAATAATCAAGATTAGAGCAGAGATCAACGAGGTAGAAACCAGAGATACAGTAGAACGTATCAACGAAACTAGAAGCTGGTTTTTTGAAAGAATCAATAAGATCGATAAACCATTGGCCACACTAATCCAAAAGAAAAGAGAGAAAGCCCAAATTAATAAAATTATGAATGAAAAGGGAGAGATCACAACTAACACCAAGGAAGTAGAAACAATCATCAGAAGCTATTATCAACAGTTATATGCCAATAAGCTAAGCAACCTAGATGAAATGGATGCATTCCTGGAAAACTATAAACTCCCAAAATTGAACCAGGAAGAAATTGACAACCTGAATAGACCGATATCTAGTAACGAGATTGAAGCAGTGATCAAAAACCTCCCAAAAAACAAGAGCCCAGGACCTGACGGATTCCCTGGGGAATTCTATCAAACTTTCAAAGAAGAAATAATACCTATTCTCCTGAAGCTGTTTCAAAAAATTGAAGCAGAAGGAAAACTTCCAGACTCTTTTTATGAAGCCAGCATCACCCTGATCCCCAAACCAGGCAAAGACCCTACCAAAAAGGAGAATTTCAGACCGATATCACTGATGAATATGGATGCTAAGATTCTCAACAAGATCCTAGCAAACAGGATCCAACAGCACATTAAAAAGATTATCCACCATGACCAGGTAGGATTCATCCCTGGGTTACAAGGATGGTTCAACATTCGCAAATCAATCAATGTGATAGAACAAATCAATAAGAGAAGAGAGAAGAACCACATGATCCTCTCCATTGATGCAGAAAAAGCTTTTGACAAAATCCAGCATCCGTTCCTGATTAAAACGCTTCAAAGTATAGGGATAGAGGGAACATTCCTGAACTTCATCAAATCTATCTATGAAAAACCCACAGCAAATATCATCCTCAATGGGAAAAAGCTTGCAGCCTTCCCATTGAGATCAGGAACACGACAAGGATGCCCACTCTCACCACTCTTGTTCAACATAGTATTAGAAGTCCTAGCAACAGCAATCAGACAACAAAGAGAAATAAAAGGTATCCAGATTGGCAAGGAAGAAGTCAAACTCTCTCTCTTCGCAGATGACATGATTCTTTATATGGAAAACCCGAAAGACTCCACCTCCAAACTACTACAACTCATACAGCAATTCAGTAATGTAGCAGGATACAAAGTCAATGTCCAGAAATCAGTGGCTTTCTTATACACTAACAATGAAAATACAGAAAGGCAAATTAGAGAATCGATTCCATTTACTATAGCACCAAAAACCATAAGATACCTCGGAATAAACCTAACCAAAGAGGTTAAAGATCTGTACTCGAGGAACTACAGAACACTCCTAAAAGAAATTGAAGAAGACACAAAAAGATGGAAGACCATTCCATGCTCTTGGATGGGAAGAATAAACATCGTTAAAATGTCTATACTGCCCAGAGCAATCTATACTTTTAATGCCATTCCAATCAAAATTCCACCAGTATTTTTCAAAGAGCTGGAGCAAATAATACTAAAATTTGTATGGAATCAGAAGAGACCCCGAATTGCTAAGGAAATGTTGAAAAACAAAAATAAAACTGGTGGCATCACGTTACCTGATTTCAAGCTTTACTACAAAGCTGTGATCACCAAGACAGCATGGTACTGGCATAAAAACAGACACATGGACCAGTGGAACAGAGTAGAGAGCCCAGATATGGACCCTCAACTCTATGGTCAAATAATCTTTGACAAAACAGGAAAAAATATCCAGTGGAAAAAAGACAGTCTCTTCAATAAATGGTGCTGGGAAAACTGGACAGCTATATGTAGAAGAATGAAACTTGACCATTCTCTTACACCGTACACAAAGATAAACTCGAAATGGATAAAAGACCTCAACGTGAGACAGGAATCCATCAGAATCCTCGAGGAGAACATAGGGAGTAACCTCTTTGATATCAGCCATAGCAACTTCTTTCAAGATATGTCTCCAAAGGCGAAGGAAATAAAGGCAAAGATGAACTTCTGGGACTTCATCAAGATAAAAAGCTTCTGCGCAGCAAAAGAAACAGTCATCAAAACAAAGAGGCAACCCACGGAATGGGAGAAGATATTTGCAAATGACAGTACAGATAAAAGGTTGATATCCAGGATCTATAAAGAACTCCTCAAACTCAACACACACAAAACAGATAATCATATCAAAAAATGGGCAGAAGATATGAACAGACACTTCTCCAATGAAGACATACAAATGGCTACCAGACACATGAAAAAATGTTCATCATCACTAGCCATCAGGGAGATTCAAATCAAAACCACATTGAGATACCACCTTACACCAGTTAGAATGGCCAAAATTAGCAAGACAGGAAACAACGTGTGTTGGAGAGGATGTGGAGAAAGGGGAACCCTCTTACACTGTTGGTGGGAATGCAAACTGGTGCAGCCACTTTGGAGAACAGTGTGGAGATTCCTCAGGAAATTAAAAATAGATCTTCCCTATGACCCTGCAATTGCACTGCTGGGTATTTACCCCAAAGATACAGATGTAGTGAAAAGAAGGGCCATCTGTACCCCAATGTTTATAGCAGCAATGGCCACGGTCGCCAAACTGTGGAAAGAACCAAGATGCCCTTCAACGGATGAATGGATAAGGAAGATGTGGTCCATATACACTATGGAGTATTATGCCTCCATCAGAAAGGACGAATACCCAACTTTTGTAGCAACATGGACAGGACTGGAAGAGATTATGTTGAGTGAAATAAGTCAAGCAGAGAAAGTCAAGTATCATATGGTTTCACTTATTGGTGGAGCATGACAAATAATATAGAGGACAAGGGTAGATGGAGAGGAGAAGGGAGTTGAGGGAAATTGGAAGGGGAGGTGAACCATGAGAGACTATGGACTCTGAAAAACAACCTGAGGGTTTTGAAGGGGCGGGGTGGGAGGGTGGGGGAACCAGGTGGTGGGTATTAGGGAGGGCACAGATTGCATGGAGCACTGGGTGTGGTGAAAAAACAATGAATACTGTTACGCTGAAAATAAAAAAAAAAAAATAAAACCTTCAAAAAAAAATACACACCTCCTATTGTTGCCAGGAAAGTTGAGTTTGAGTTAGTAAGTGTGAAATGCTAAGAAGAATGTGTAAGAGCTTCTATTATTGGCTATTATCAATACTATGCTGTGATTATTATTGTGTTAGGTAAGAGGGTACTGAAGGCTTTCAAAGAGGAGATGTCCTAGAGGAGGGCTGAATGAATGGGGCTAGATCTCAGGAGAAAAGTCTTGGTTGGAGATGAGTTTTGTATCCATCAGAAGTGCTGGTTGAGATCCTGATGGGAGTGTAAAGAGGGAAGAGAAAGATGCTCAGAGGAGGGAGAGAAAGTCAGTGTTGGCAGCAGAGCAGGAGCAGAAGAATACCGAGAAGAAAGGAGTCCTCAAAGAGGAAGAAAGAAGCCCAGGAGAAAAAAAGAAGGGCATCATGGAATGGCTGCCTGGAGAGGAGTGTATACAGTGTCACAAGCTGTCAGATGCCAAGTGAGGTAAGAAGTGAGGAAGTTCTCAGTTATGACAACAGAAGCTTCCAGGAACCCTGGAGTCAGCAGTGCCAGGGTAATGGGAAAGGATCTGGGAATGAAGAACGTGGGCACCAATGTCACCTGGAGATAAGCAGGCTTGAAGAGACCTCAGATATAATATGGATGGAGAAAAGCCCTGGAATTCTTGGAGATGAAGAAAATTTTAGGGAGAAGGAAATGATGACAAAGAACCCCAATAAAGAAAAAGGAGAAGTGGCACAGAGTCCAAAGAGAATAAAAGACAAAGCAGAAATGACTCAAGCCAGAAGATGTCTGTGAGACTAGGAGCTCACAGACAGGGTGAGTACCAGAGAGGACCCCAGCCTTTGAAGGTGAGTCCTGACCTTTCCATTGCTTCCTTTCCTTGGGCTTGGGTTCCACCTTTGGTGGGTTAGAGTACACAAGACAATAATATTGGACAAATAAGACTTCATTTCTTCTTTCAAGCTGCCCAGCATACTTCCATGATACTTCAGAGAAAAGCCAAGCAAGGTAAGACATCTAACCTTCAGCAAAGATAACTTAAACCGTAACGAGAACAGGATATGTCTTTAATTCAACCCATCCATTTTACAGATGAGAGCAGTGATGCTCCAACCAGGAACTAAAACGCACAACCCCTTTTCATTTCAGTGAATCATGATATGACACTTTCAGAAAAAGGAAGGCAGGTGAGGGAGACAATATAAGCAAAGAAGGAGTGGACACCCAAATTCCCCAATCTCTTCAGTCCAGTGGGACCATGAATCAGTCACATCCAGCTCTGTCCATCTGGCACACCTAAGGTATTCACAGGGGGAGGTCTAGAGAAGTTTGGAGGGCAGTCAGCCTTTCCCACTGCTGACATTCCTCACTCAAAAATTTCTGCTCTGTCCCTGAGCCTAGAGGTGCTGACTGAAGAAGATTCTGGCAGGGCAGTGGGGCAGTAAGGGCTGCATCTGATCTGTTACATACCGGTGGGGTGGGGGGTTTGTTAGTGGAGAAACACGGACATAAGCTGCTTTAATTCAGTTTTGATTTGCCTGAGCTAAGTAGAACTGAATAATCTTGGGTCTGTCTCCCATGTTTCTTTTCCATGGAAAGAGAACCGATATCTGGTGGGTGGAAACACTTGTATTTTTTAGTCCATTTCCACCCCAACCTTACTGGTGTGGCCTGAATGGATTTTCCCTAGAGTTTCTGCCCTTCCTCTTACTACATGAAGTCTGTCTCACTTCTCTGTCTTTGAAGGACATTGCCTGCCTTACCATCAGATTTTCTCAAAACAGAATTTATTTTAATTCTATAGTATAGAAACACACATGCATACTCATGTTCTCAGGAAGAAGCTGTCCTACAAAAGCAACTGGTTCTCCTGAATTCCTGGAGCTCTAGGCCTGGAGTTCTGTTATGATGGATGATTTGAAAGTGCTAGAGGATTTTTGCCAGTAGTTGGTAAGCTTGGGACATGAGCAGGAGAAGCAGGCACAAGGTAATAACATCTTGGTGGCAGAACAAAAGAACTGAGGTAATACTAGCATATCATTGTACACTTTATGTCTGTTAGCTCACTGAATGTTCACAACAGCCCATTGCAGGTGGGAAGTTTCTATTACCCTCATTTTACAGATGCAAAATTGAGGCACAGAGAACTTGAGTCATTTGTCTCAAGTTGCCCAGCTAGTGCAAGGTAAAGACAGATTTCAAGGCACCAGAATCTTGACCACACTGCTAATGATCTTACTTCCTCCTCTCTACCCCATCTGCTGCCTGGGCAGCATTTGTTCACTCAACCATTTATCCTACACACATGAGCTTCTCATGTGACCCAGACTGTGGGCTAGCTACTGGGGAAGCAAGACAAGCAGGAAAGGGTTCTGGCCCTCAAGGAGATCATACCCTACAAGGGAGAAAATATTTCATGCATTCAAATCACAAGTTTTACTAGACAGAAGAATGACTTGTATGGCTCATAGAGGAAGTGATTAACTCTGCTTTGATGAGTCTCAAAAGGAGATGCCTGGGGGAAAAAATGTCTTGATACACCAGGGATTGAGGTAGGGACTATAGACTTCAATTTGGGACTTTGTCCTTCTGGCTCCTCTAACCTCAGCATTCAGCACAATACCTGACACACAGGAAGCACCCAGTGAATACTCGGTACCCACATGAAGTTAAAGAATAGCAGAGCTAATCCCAGGCAAGGGAACAAGTCTTTTTGTACAGAAGATCCAACATTTCTTGTCTCATTCTCTGTTGCAACTCAGCTATGTGCCTGGGAAATAGCACTTGCTGCTGTTTGTTGCTGCAGTTGCTATAAGCTGAGGACAAAGGTGGAAATTAACAATCAGTCTTCCTTAGTGAAGAATAAAAGGTGACACCCTCTCAATGAGAGCTCATTGAAAGCAGACAGTCATTTCTCTTTTTCTTTCCAAGGATCACCTTTAGGATTGGAGTAGATACAACCAGGGCTCAAACATGTCTGTTGAGTATGTGGATGAATGAGTGTGATAAGAGGGTAGATGAGGGGCATCTGGGTGGCTCAAATGGTTGGACATCTGCCTTCGGCTCACCTCATGGTCTTAGGGTCCTAGGATTGAGTCCTGTGTCAGGCTCCCTGCTCAGCAGGGGGCCTACTTCTGCTTCTCTCTCTGCCACTCCCTCTACTTGTACCCTCACTCTCACTCTCTCTCTCTCTCTCTCTCTCTCTCTGTCAAATAAATAGATTAGATAGATAGATAGATAGATAGATGTAAATGAGTTTGTGCATGGACAGATGAGCAAGTGACAGGGTAAATGGAAAAGTGAGTGGATGATTGTGTAAGTGAGTGAGTGGACAGGTATTTGGAAAGGGAGTCTGCAAAGATTTGAAGTTAATGGACCAACTCTTCCATCCAGATCACCCTGTAATCTGTTTAATTGTTGCATAAATCAGAAGGCTGCCTCAAAACAAGGCAGAGGCAGCCTTACTAGAATGCAAACTAACTTGAATTAGGGCAAATTTGGGATACAACAGGGATTTGTTTAGGTTGAGTAAAAGGCTTTAGGAAATAAGTAGAGGGATGTTAGGGAACACAGCAAATGTGTACCTGGTGGATGAGGACAACTCTGGGGCAACAGTGAAGGGATAAGGAAAGAGCACTGGTTTGGCTCATGTACAGACATTGGCAAAACTCCTAGGAGAGCCAAAGTGTTGTTCTTGCTCTGACTCCCACTGCTGGCAAGTGATTTAGCTGGAATGAGAAGAACATAGTACTTAATTTGTACTTAAGTTCTGTGAAATCGAGACAGAAGAGAAAAGGAGAAGCAAAGACAAGGCACTGGAGGACTGGAAAATGAGGAAAAAGAAGAGGAAATTATGTGGTCAGAGTAAGGGGGGCTAGGGGCTGAAGTGTTGATAACTGAGCTATGTCCTTCTGTGTTTCCGTTGGAGAGAACATACTTTCCATCTGAAGGCTCCACAATGCTGTCCCAGCTCCCAGCCTTCGATTCGGCTCACATAGGTGAGTGGGCAAAGCTGGGTTGGAGTCCCAGCTATGGAAAGTCTACCTGACCTTGATTAAGTTAACATAACCTCACTAATAATCGGTATCCTCTTCTGCAAAATGGGAACAATAATATCCACCTCACTGGGCAGGTGTGAAGAATTTCATGAGAACTGGATTGGCCTTCAGGACAGGACTTGTCCAGCCCTGTCTGAACTAGAATCTGGTCAGCACACTCCTTAAAAATGCATGAAAACCTTCTCTTATTTATGTGTTCTATCATATTGATTGATTTGCAAATATTGAACCACACTTGCATTCCAGGGATAAATCCCACCTGGTTGTGAAGGATAATCCTTTTAATGTACTGTTGGATCCTATTAACTAAGATCTTGTTGAGAATCTTGGCATCCATATTCATCAGGGATATCGGTCTGAAATTCTCCTTTTTGATTGGGTGTTTACCTGGTTTGAGGATCAAGGTAGTGCTGGCCTCATACAGTCTGGAAATTTTCCTTTCATTTCTATTTTTATTTTTTTGAAACAGTTTCAAGAGAATGAGTATTATTATTTCTTCTTTGAATGTTTGGTGGAATTCCCCAGGGAATCCATCAGACCATGGACTCTTATTTTTGGGGAGGCTATTGATCACTGCTTCACTCTTGTTACTGGTTATTGGTGTATTCAATTGTCAATTTCTTCCTGTTTCAGTATTGAAGTTTATAGGTTTCCAGGAAGGCATCCATCTCTTCTAGGTTGCTTATCTTACTGGCATATAGCTGTTGATAATAATATCTGATGATTGTTTCTATTTCCTCGGTGTTAGTCATGATCTCTGCCCTTTCATTCATAATTTTATTAATTTGTGTCCTTTCCTTTCCTTTGGATAAGTCTGGCCAGTGGTTTATTGATCTTATTAATTCTTTCAAAGAACCAGTTTCTAGTTCTGTTGATCTCCTTACTGTATATATTTAGCTTCCAAGAGTTTGAATTCCTTCAAAACCTTTTCTTGGGATTGAGTTCCAGTTTTACATTGTTGTCTGAGACTATGCAGGGAATAATCTCAATCTTTTGGTATCAGTTGAGCCCTGATTTGTGACCCAGTATGTGGTCTATTCTGGAGGAGGTTCCATGTGTGCTTGAGAAGAATGAGTATTCTGTTGTGTTAGGATGAAATGTTACAGATATCTATCTATCTATATATATAGAGAGACATATAGCTATATATTGTCCATCTGCTCCAGAGTGTCATTCAAAGCACTTGTTTGTTTATTTTCTGCTTAGTTGATCTTTCTGTTGCTAAGAGTGGAGTGTTAAGTTCTCCTATAATTAATGTATTATTTTTTTATTTAATTTCTTTCACTGTAACAGAATTCATTGTTTATGCACCATATCCAGTGCTCCATGCAATACAATGCCCTCCATAATAACCACCACCAGTCTCCCCCACACTCACAACCCCCACCCCTTCAAAACCCTCAGATTGTTTTTCAGAGTCCATAGTCTCTCATGGTCCACCTTCCCCTCCAATTTCCCTCAACTCCCTTCTCCACTCCATCTCCCGATGTCCTCCATGTTATTTGTTATGCTCCACAAATAAGTGAAACCATATGATAATGGACTCTGTCTGCTTGACTTATTTCACTCAGCATAATTTCTTCCAGTCCCGTCCATGCTGCTACAAAAGTTAGGTATTCATCCTTTCTGATGGAGGCATAATACTCCATAGTGTATATGGACCAATCTTCCTTATCCATTCATCTGTTGAAGGGCATCTATATGTAGAAGAATGAAACTCGACCATTCTCTTACACTGTACACAAAGATAAACTCAAAATGGATGAAAGACCGCAACGTGAGACAGGAATCCATCAGAATCCTAGAGGAGAACATAGGCAATAACCTCTTTGATATCAGCCACAGCAACTTCTTTCAAGATATGTCTCCAAAGGCAAAGGAAACAAAAGTGAAAATGAACTTTTGGGATTTCATCAAGATCAAAAGCTTCTGCATAGCGAAGGAAACAGTCAACAAAACAAAGAGGCAACCCACGGAATGGGAGAAGTTATTTGCAAATGACAGTACAGACAACGGGCTGATATCCGGGATCTATAAAGAACTCCTCAAACTCAACACACACAAAACAGATAATCATGTCAAAAAATGGGCAGAAGACATGAACAGACACTTCTCCAATGAAGACATACAAATGGCTATCAGACTCATGAAAAAATGTTCATCATCACTGGCCATCAGGGAGATTCAAATCAAAATCACATTGAGATACCACCTGACACCAGTTAGAATGGCCAAAATCAGCAAGACAGGAAACAACGTGTGTGTTGGAGAGGATGTGGAGAAAGGGGAACCCTCTTACACTCTTGGTGGGAATGCAAACTGGTGCAGCCACTTTGGAGAACAGTGTGGAGACTCCTCAGGAAATTAAAAATAGATCTTCCCTATGACCCTGCAATTGCACTACTGGGTATTTACCCCAAAGATACAGATGCAGTGAAAAGAAGGAACATCTGTACCCCAATGTTTACAGCAGCAATGGCCACGGTCGCCAAACTGTGGAAAGAACCAAGATGCCCTTCAATGGATGAATGGATAAGGAAGATGTGGTCCATATACACTATGGAGTATTATGCCTCCATCAGAAAGGATGAATACCCAACTTTTGTATCAACATGGACGGGACTGGAAGAGATTATGCTGAGTGAAATAAGTCAAGCAGACAGAGTCCATTATCATATGGTTTCACTTATTTGTAGAGCATAACAAATAACATGGAGGACATGGGGAGATGGAGAGGAGAAGGGAGTTGAGGGAAATTGGAAGGGGAGGTGAACCATGAGAGACCATGGACTCTGAAAAACAACCTGAGGGTTTTGAAGGGGTGGGGGGTTGGAGGTTGGGGGAGCCAGGTGGTGGTTATTATGGGGGGCACGTATTGCATGGGTGTGGTGCAAAAACAATGAATACTGTTACGCTGAAAAGAAATTTTAAAAAAAGATTTTTTTTTTTTACCCAACTTTTGTAGCAACATGGACAGGACTGGAAGAGATTATGCTGAGTGAAATAAGTCAACCAGAGAGAGTCAAGTATCATATGGTTTCACTTATTTGTGGAGCATAACAAATAATATAGAGGACAAGGGTAGATGGAGAGGAGAAGGGAGTTGAGGGAAATTGGAAGGGGAGGTGAACCATGAGAGACTACGGACTCTGAATAACAACCTGAGGGTTTTGAAGGGGCGGGGGGTGGGAGGTTGGGGGAACCAGGTGGTGGGTATTAGGGAGGGCACAGATTGCATGGAGCACTGGGTGTGGTGATAAAACAATGAATACTGTTATGCTGAAAATAAATAAATAAATAAATAAAAAGATTTTTCCTTTTTTTTAAAGATTTTATTTATTTATTTGTCAGAGAGAGAGAGAGAGAAAACACAGGCAGAGGCAGAGAAAGATGCAAGCTCCCCGCTGAGCAAGGAGCCCGATGAGGAACTCGATCCCAGGACTCTGGGTTCATGACCTGAGCCAAA
The DNA here is from genome assembly GCF_963455335.1 of Martes martes. Classification (NCBI taxonomy): domain Eukaryota; kingdom Metazoa; phylum Chordata; class Mammalia; order Carnivora; family Mustelidae; genus Martes; species Martes martes. The sequence goes on from NC_137906.1 coordinate 20,601,282, forward strand.
GGCAGTGGATTAACCTACTGAACCACCTAGGCATCCCTCTCTCCATCTATTCTGAATGACAGCCTTGCCAGGTAAAGTATCCTTGGCTGCATATTAATCTCATTTAGTACCCTAAATATGTCTTGCCAGGCCTTTCTAGCTTATCAGGTCTCTGTGGACAGGTCTGGCATTATTCTGATGTTCCTCCCTCTGTATGTAAGGAATAGCTTCCCCATAACTGCCCTTAAAATAGTTTCTTTGGTTCTAAGACTTGTGAGTTTTACTATTACATGCTGGGGATTTATCTTCCCTCATTGATTTTGGGGGTGTCCTCTCTGCCTCTAGGGCACGATTACTTGTTTCATTCCCCAGATTAGGGAAATTCATGGCTACAATTTGGTCAAAATATCTTCTAGTCCTCTCCCTCTCTCCACTCTCTCAGGGATCCCAATTTCTGACATTGAAATGTTTCTTGGAGTCATTTATTTCTCTAATTCTGCATTCATGCATTTTAAGCTGTTTGTTCCAGGCCTCCTCCTGCTCCTTATTTTCTATCAATTTGTCTTCAAGATCACTAATTCATTCTTCTGACTCATTTACCCTAATTATTAGAGTATCTAGATTAGATTGGATCTCACTGAGAGCAATTTTAAGTTCTGCCAGATCTGCTCTCACTTCTGCTCTTAATGAATCTATGTTGCCACTAATAGTTTTCTCCAGCCTGACTATTATCTTCATAGCTGCTACCCTGAAGTCTATTTCTGACATCTTGCTTAGATCCATATCCATTAGATCTACTGGAGAGGCCATTGTCTCTGGGTCTATTCTTCGTTGGGAATTCCTCCTCCTTGTCATTCTGTTGAATTGTGGTTGAGGGGATGAATAGATGAAAATGTCAACTACTATCCAGGCAAGGTGCACCCTGGAAGTTTTGGAGTAATCGGAAGTCACCACAAAAGTGGAAAAAAAAGAAAAAAAACAGCCAAAATGAGCCCGAAGAGTAGGATTTATAAAGTACAAAAACAAACAAAAAGACTGACAAAAGGGGCACCTGGGTGGCTCAGTGGGTTAAGGCCTCTGCCTTCGGCTCAGGTCATGATCTCAGGGTCCTGGGATCGAGCCCTGCATCAGGCTCTCTGCTCGGCGGGGAGCCTGCTTCCTCCTCTCTCTCTCTCTGCCTACTTGTGATCTCTGTCTGTCAAATAAATAGATAAAAATCTTTAAAAAAAAAAAGACTGACAAAAGAAAAAGGAAAAACAAAGAAAAAAATAAAAGGGTGGGTGACAGGAAGGTGGTTATAATCCCTTAATGTGGGAGAGGAAGTGTATTTCAGTTCTTCCTGGGTGTATCTTGTTACCTTTGTTAGAGAACTCAAATTTCCAGATACAGGGAAATTAAAACTGGTATATATATTAAAAAAAAAGAAACATTAGTGGTTGCCTAAAGCTGGAGTTGGGAGCTAGAATTAATTGTAAAAGATATACAGGATCTTTTTGGATGATGAAAATGTTCTGAATTTATTAAAAAATCATTGAATTATAAACTTACCATAGGTGAATTTCATGATATGTAAATTGCATCTCAACAAAGTTGTTTTTAAAATCCCATTATTTATTTCACTGAAACAAAGTGAAATATAAAACTAGGAAAAATATGCCCCAAACCCAGATGAGATAGCAATATATACCTGGAGTAAACATGTAATCAAGACAGAGACTTTCAAAGTCCAGTCACGAAAACAGTAACCAGAAATTTCCCCTCCATGTTCTATGTGTTCAGTGTACCCAAAGAATACAAAAATACTAATTCAATGAAATACATGCACCCCAATGTTTATAACAACATTACCGACAATAGCCAAATTGTGGAAATGGCTCATCTGTCTTTGACTGATGAATAAATAAAGAAGATGGGAGATATATAGATATGGATATAGATAAATATATAGATAAAGATATAGATATATCTTTATGGAAGATATATGGAAGTGGAATATTAGTCATAAAAAGTCATAAAAAGAATGAAATCTTACCATTTGCTATGACATGGATGGAGCTAGAGAATATTATGCTAAACAAAATAAGTCAGCCAGAGGAAAACAAATACCATATGATTTCACTCATATGTGGAATTTAAGAAACAAAACAAGCAAAGGGAAACAAAAGAGAGAAGCGAACCAAGAAACAGACTCTTAACTATAAAGAATAAACTGATAGTTACAGGAGAGGAGGGAGATGGTGGGTTGGGTTAAATGGGTGATGGGAATCAAAAAGTGTGCTTATGATGAGTACCAGATATTATATGAAAGTGTTGAATCACTATTTTGTATACCCAAAACTATTATTACACTGTATGTTAACTCAGTTTTGTATTGCATGGAACACCGGGTGTGGTGCATAAACAATGAATTCTGGAACACTGAAAAAAAATTTAAAAAATCAAATAAATAAATAAACAAATAAATAAATAAAAACTTTTTAAAAGTTAAAAAAAAGGTGGTATTGTGTATGGGGGAAAGGACTATATTGAAGATTGTTATCTATATATATAAAAAAGGAAAAAAGTGTATGTATGAAAAAGTTCAAGTCAAAAACTTGCTATGTGGAAGGGGCAAGATGGCTGAGAAGTAGGAGGCTCTATTTCAACCAGTCCCTGAAAGTGAACTAAATATCTTCCAGAATACTCTGAACACCCATTAAAACTGGCTAAGATGTAATATTATACACTTCTGGATCTCTACAGGGGCAGAAGACATCAGTAGAGAGGTAAAGCAGAAATGGAATGCTCAGACTGATATCAGAGGATAAGCAGAAGGGGAACGGAGCCACCATATTAGAAAGTAATACCCCAATATGAAAGTGCCTTGTGGTTGGGAACCAGCATTAACCTGGAGTGTGGTTGAAGGCACTCAAAAAGAGCAAAAGATCTTAAGGGGCAGCTGGTGGAATTGGGCGGTCACAGGCATGGGCCTAAGCCCACGGACACAGGATGGCCACTGCCGGCGACCACCCAACCAGAGAGAGTACAGCAGAGCCTGAGCTAACGGCTTTCCTGGTCCCTGAGCTAACAGCTTTCAGGTGCTTGCACCACCACTGGGCTTAGCTCAATCCTGCCCATGCATCAGAGGTTCTGGTGTGGGCACTGGCCAACACTTGCTAGGTCTACACCATTCTGCACTCTGCATGCCCCGCACAAAAGTGGACTTTAAGCATACTACTCCTGCGCCTGAGAGAGCTTGGTGTGGGTGCCAACCAGTGCTCTTTAGGACCCCGGCCTCTTGCCACGTGGAGGGTCTGGACACTCCCAGCCTGTGCCTGAGAGAACCCAGCAAAATCTCTGGTCAGGATCCCTCAGCACTGGCAGCCTTCTGCGACCTGCGCAACCATGAAGTTTGGACCCCAGACAGCAGTCACGGCAAAGGAAGCCACCGGAAGCAGACTACCTGGCCAAATATCACTCAGGGTTTTAGCAGCATGGGGGTGCAGAGACAAATGGGCACCTCAGGTGACCACTGAGAGGGTGGCTGGGGGTGCGCACCGCCTGTGGGAGGTTGCAAGGTTCAGCAGAGTTTGTAGAGGAGGAGTGTCTGTGTTTTGGACAACACTGGGGAGTCCAATTGGAGAGTCAGTCTGGGAAGCAGACTGAGGCTTCTCTCTGAGGTGGAGGTCTGGGTGCAGTTTGTTTTCCACTAAACCTCCAAAAAGCCTCAAAAATCCCCCAAAGAACAAAAACCTTCAGAGAACAAAAGCCTGAAAAAACGGTTTCCACAGAGCCTAGTCCCTTGACAGGGGGCAGGACAACTCAACCCAAGCAAGACTGACTGGAAAACAACACAGCAGGCCCCCTGCCCAGAAGACAAGCCAAAAGAACAATAGGACAACCACCACTGGGTCCCCCTAAAACTGTAAAACACCAACATCAGGGGAAAACAATATATTAAGCTCCCAGTATTGCCCTAAAACCTGTATATTTCATAGATAAAGCTTTTTTTTAAGTTCATTCTCATGATTCTTGTTCTTTAAATTTTTTTAACATACTTACCATTACAACTAGAGGTTTAATACAACAAATTCCATAAATAACCTTTTAACTTGAAATTTTTTCATACATATACCTGTGTTTTTCTTTTTCTTTTCTTTTTTTTAATATACATATAGATATGTTTCAAGATAATCCCTTTTCCCTAATCAATACTACCCCTATATATAAACCAGTTTTAATCTCCCTTTATCTCTGGAGAGTTGAGTCCTTTAACAAAGATATCAAGATACACCCAGGAGGAACCAAAATAACATTCTTTGCCCACATCAAAGATTTATAATCACCCTCCCATCTTTTACTTCTGTCAGTGTTTCTGTCTATTTGTTTTTGTTCTGGTATTATCTAAATCTTATTCATGGGGTTCATTTTGACTGGGTTCTTTTTCTTCTTGTCATTTATTTTGTCAGTCTTTTTGTTTTGTCCATTTTTGCTTACATACATTATAAATCTTACTTTGGGGGCTCATTCTGACTGGGTTTTCTTTACCCCCTCTTTTTCTTTTTTCTTTCTTTTTGGTGGTGACTTCCAATTGCTCTGAAATGGTCCAGGGCGCACCTTGCCTAATCATGGTTGATATATTCAGCTATGCATCCCCTCAACCACCTCTCATCAAAATGACTAGGAGGAGGAACACAAAACAGAGGAAAAATCAGAGACTTTACCCTCTCCATCAGAACTATTGGCTATGGACATAAACTGTATGTTGGAAAGGGAATTCAGGATAACAATGGAATTCAGGCAATGGATAGGTTGGAGAAAACCATTAGTGACAATATAGAATCCCTAAGGTCAGAAGTGAGGGTCGATCTGGCAGAAGTTAGAAATGCTATCAATAGGGGTGCCTGGGTGTCTCAGTGCATTAAACCTTTGCCTTGGGCTCAGGTCATGATCTCAGGGTCCTGGGATTGAGCCCCACTTTGGGCTCTCTGCTCAGCAGAGTGCCTGTTTTCTCCCTCTCTCTGCCTGCCTCTCTGCCTACTTGTAATCTCTCTCTCTGTGTCAAATAAATAAATAAAATCTTTTTTTTAATTGCATCAATGAGATCCAATCTAATCTATATACTCTAGCAGCTAGGGTAACCAAGGCAAAAGATAGAATTAGAGGTCTGGGGCACCTGGGTGGCTGAGTGGGTTAAACCTCTGCCCTCGGCTCAGGTCATGATCTCAGGGTCCTGGGATCAAGTCCCGCACTGGGCTCTCTGCTCTGCAGGGAACCTGCTTCCCCCCTCTCTCTCTGCCTGCCTCTCTGCCTACTTGTGATCTCTCTCTGTCAAGTAAATAAATAAATTTTAAATAAATAAATAAATAAATTTTTTTTTAAAAAGAATTAGAGATCTGAGGACAAACTGATAGAGAAAAAGGATCAGGAGGGGGCATGGAACAAATAGCTTAGAAGCCATGAAAACAGAATTAAGGAAATAAATGGTGCCACGAAATCTTCCAACATCACAATTATTGGGATCCCTGAGGGGGTGTAGAAAAAGAGAAGACTAGAAGATATAGTTCAAGAAATTCTGGATGAAAATTTTCCCAGACTAGGGAATGGAACAAGCATTCATGTCCTAGAGGCAAAAAGAGCACCCACCAAGATCAACGAATCTGGAAATACCTCAAGATAATTGATTGTGAAACTCATGAATCATAATTTTACACAAGAGCTTCTGAGGGCAGCTAGGGGGATGAGATTCCTTAAGTACAGAGGAAAGTCCATCAAAATAATGTCAGACCTGTCCACAGAAACCTGCCAAGCCAGAAGGGCTGGCAAGACATATTCAGGGCACTAAATGAGAACAAGTTGCAGCCAAGAATACTTTATCCATCAAGGCTGACTTTCAAAATGGATGGAGAGATACAGAGCTTCCAAGACCAGCAAGGTTTAAAAAAGTATGTGACCACCAAGCTGGCACTACAAGAAATATTAAGGGGGGTTCTATAAAAGAAGAAAGAACCCAGGAGTGTCATTGAACAGAAATCTATGAAGACAATCTATAGAAACAAGGACTTCACAGGCAACATGATGATAATAAAAATGTATCTGTCAGTAATCACTCTCAACATGAATAGCCTAAATGTTTCCATAAAACAGCACAGGGTTGCAGATTGGATAAAATGGCAGTACCTGTTCATATGGTGTCTACAAGACACACATTTGGAACCTAAAGGTATATCTAGACTGAAAGTGAAGGGATGGAGAAGCATCTTTCATGCCAGTGAGCCTCAAAAGAAAGCTGGAGTAATGATTCTCATATCAGATAAATTAGATTTTAAACTGAAGACTGTAGTCAGAGATACGGAAGGACACTACATCATTCTTAAAGGGTCTCTCCACCGAGAAGATCTAACAATTGTAAATATTTATGCCCCCAATATGGGAGCAGCCAACTACATAAGACAACTGTTAATCAAAATAAAGAAGTGATTCAACAATTTTATACATTACACAATGTTCACCATGATGTGTAGTTACCATCTGTCAGCATACATTATTAAAATATTGTATTTAAAATTTTATTAAAAAAATAATAATAATAAAGAGACCTATTGATATGAATACAGTAATAGTAGGGGATCTTAACATACCACACTCAGTAATAGACAAATCATCTAAACAGAAAATCAACAAAGAAACAAAACCTTTGGACATTGGGCCAGATGGACCTAATAGATATATACAGAACATTCCACCCTAAAACAACAGAATATTCATTCTCTTCAAGCACACATGGAACCTTCTCCAGAACAGATCACATACTGGGTCACAAATCAGGGCTCAACCAATACCAAAAGACTGAGATTATTCCTAGCATATTCTCAGATGACAATGCTTTGAAACTGGAACTCAACCACAAGAAAAAGTTTGAAAGGAATTGAAACACTCAGAAGCTAAAGACCACCCTGGTTAAAAAATATTTAGATCAACCAGGAAATCAAAGAAACACTTAAACAATTCATGGAAACCAATGAGAATGAAGACACTTTGGTCCAAAACCTATGGGATATGGCAAAGGCAGTCCTAAGGGGGAAATACAAGGCCATCCAACGCTCAAACAAACAAACAAACAAACAGAAAAATCCAGAAAACACAAGCTCTCTTTGTACCTCAAAGAACTGGAAAATCAACAACAAATTAAACCAATGCCACACACAAGAAGGGAAATAATTAAGATTAAAGCAGAGATCAATGACTTAGAAACTAGAGATACAGTAGAACACACCAACAAAACTAAAAGCTGGTTCTTTGAAAGAATCAATAAGACAAATAAACCACTGGCCAAGCTAATCCAAAAGAAAAGAGGGAGGACCCATTAATAAACTTATTAATGAAAGGGGAGAGATCATGACTAACACCAAGGAAATAGAAACAATCATCAGATATTAATTTCAGCAGCTATATGCCAGTAAGATAAGCAACCTAGAAGAAATGGATGCCTTCCTGGAAGCCTGTAAACTTCAAGACTGAAACAGGAAGAAACTGACAACTGAATACACCAATAACCAGTAACAAGAGTGAAACAGTGACCAATAACCTCCCAAAAAACAAGAGTCCAGGGTCTGATGCATTCCCTGGGGAATTTCACCAAAAATTCAAAGAAGAAATAATACCTATTATTCAATACCTATTGAAGCTGTTTCAAAAAATAGAAACAGAAGGAAAATTTCCAGACTCTTTCTATGAAGCCAGCATTACCCTGATCTCCAAACCAGGCAAAGATCCCATCAAAAAGGAGAATTTCAGACCAATATCCCTGATGAATATGGATGCCAAGATTCTCAACAAGATCCTAGCTAATAGGATCCAACAGTACATTTAAAAGATTATCCACCATGACCAGGTGGTATTTATCCCTGGGATGCAAGGGTGGTTCAACATTTGCAAATCAATCAGTGTGATAGAGCAAATCAATAAGAGAAGAAAGAAGAGCCATATGGTCCTCTCAATTGATGCAGAAAAAGCATTTGACAAGATATAGCATCCGCTCCTGATTAAAACAGTTCAAAGTACAGGGATAGAGAGAACATTCTTCAACTGCATAAAATCTATCTATGAAAACCCACAGCAAATATCATTCTCAATGGGGAAAAGCTGACAGCCTTTCCTTTGAGATCAGAAACACAACACTCTTGCCACTATTGTTCAAAGTAGTACTAGAAGTCCTAGCAACAGCAATCAGACAACAAAAAGAAATAAAAGATATTCAAATTGACAAAGAAGAAGTCAAGAGATGACATGATACTTTATATGGAAAACCCAAAAGACTCCACCCCCCAATCTACTAGCACTCCTACAGCAATTCAGTAATGTGGCAGGATACAAAATAATGTACAGAAATCAGTTGCTTTCTTATACACTAACAATGAAAATACAGAGAGGGAAATTAGAGAATCGATTCCATTTACTAGAGCACCAAGAACCATAAGATACCTGGGAATAAACCTAACCAAAGAGGTAAAGGATCTGTACTCAAGGAACTACAGAACACTCATGAAAGAAATTGAAGAAGACACAAGAAGATGGAAGACCATCCCATGCTCATGGATCAGAAGAATAAACATTGTTAAAATGTCTATACTACCTAGAGCAATCTATACTTTCAATGCCATCCCAATCAAAATTCCACTGTATTTTTCAGAGCTGGAGCAAACAATCTTAAAATTTGTATGGAACTGGGAGAGACCCTGAATTACTAAGAAAATGTTGAAAAAGAAAAACAAAATAGGGAGGCAAGATGACAGAGGAGTAGCAGATTGAAATGACATCAGGTCCCAAGAGTTCAGCTAGATACTTATCAAGCCATTCCTAACAATTACAAACTCAACAGGAGATAGAAGAGAAGAAGAGGAACAATTCTAGGAATAGAAAATTGACCACTTTCTGAAAGGTAGGATGTGCGGAGAAGTGAATCCAAAACGACGGGAAAATAGACCAGTTCCTGGCAAGTGGTAGAGAAGTGGAACAAATATTCAGAACTTTTAGAGGTCTGCTCCACTGAGGGACATGACTCCAGAGGCTAAGCAGAGGTGAAGCCATCGCAGGGAGAGAATGGTCTCAAGTCCTGCAGGGTCACAGAAAGATCAGGGGTGTCTGAGTGTGGAAGAGCTCCCAGGTATCAGAGTGGGGAAGCCAGCTGCAGAGACACAGCCTAGGAGTGAGCTCTCAGCTTGGGATTACCATAAACCATGATCCAAGGCACAGTTGGGCCACTGTTCTTCGAACAGGGACCCACAAGTGGCAGATTTGGGAAGACTAACCTTCCTTCTCCAGGAGGAGCAGTGCAGCAGGAATCTGCTGGGTTTGGGACTTCAAACTGGGCCGTGCACCAGAGACAGAAATGTTCCGTCACAGGCCAGGTGAGCACAGAGCACGGCCAGAGACCAGGGAGACAAGAGGGATTGAGTGTTTTTCTCTAAGGGTGCACTGAGGAGTGGGGCCCTGAGCTCTCAGCTCCTCTGGGACAGAGATTGGGAGGCCACCATTTTCATTCCACTCCTCCAGAACTCTACAGAAAGTGTTAAGGGAACAAAAGCTCCCAAGAATGAACCCAAGCAGATTACTTAGCCTGGTCCCTGGCAAAGGCAGTGCAATTCCACCTTGGGTAAAGACATTTGAGAATCACTGCAGCAGACTCCTGCCCCAGAAGATCTGCAGGAACAGCCCGCCAAAATTAAGCTCACCGATTAAGGAGAACAGTGGAACTCCAGAGGTAGGGGAAAGCAACGCATACAATTCATGGCTTTTTCCCCATGATCCTTTAGTCTTGTAAAGTTAAACTTTTTTAATTTTATTTTTTTTCTTATTCTATTTTTTTAACTTTTCTTATTTCCTCTTTTAACACTTTTTGACTAGTTTATCTTAACAATACCATTCTTAAAAAAAACTCTTCTTAAACCTTCATTATTACAGTCATATTTTATCCCTTCATTGTATTTAACCTGATATTTGCATATATAAAAGCTTTTTTTATAAAAAAAAATTTTGGGGAAACAATTTCTTCTAATATATCAAAATATATGCTAAATCTATCACATGGCTTTGTTCTAGTCTAGTTCTAGTTCTAGCCTGAGCACATTCCCTCCTCTTTTTTTCTTTTTCCAGACAACTTATCTTCTCAATTCCCTTTTCAAAAATTCTTTTAATTTTCATCTTTACAGTCATATTCCATCCCTTCATCATGTTTACCCTTATTTTATATGTATAAGTTTCTCTTTCTTTAAAATTTTGGGAGGTAGTTTCTTCTAAGAGGCCAGAATACACCCAAAATTAAGTGGATGGCTCTGTTCTATTCACCAGTCTAATATACACATTTTTTTATTTTTTTATTTTTATTTTTATTTCTCTTTTTCCCTTTCTTCTCCCCCTGGTTTGACTCTCTTCTGATTTAGTTAGTGTGCCTTTTTCTGGGCTCTTTTCCACCGTTTTAGTATTTTATTCCCTCATTCATATATTCTTATCTGGATAAAATGACAAGGCAGAAAAACTCACTACAGAAAAAAGAACAATAGGAAGTATCAATGGCTAGAGACTTAATCAATACAGATATTGGTAATATGTCAGAACTAGAGTTCAGAACAATAATTCTCAAGGTTCTAGCTGGGTTCAAAAAGGCCATGGAAGATATAAGAGAAACCCTTTCTGGAGAAATAAAATCACTCTCTGGAGAAATATAATCTAACCAAGTTGAAATCAAAAAAGCTAGCAATGATGTACAATAAAAAATCGAGGCTCTTACTGCTAGGATAAATGAGGCAGATGAGAGAATTAGTTATAGAGAAGACAAAATGACAGAGAATAAAGAAGCTGAGCAAAGAGAGACAAGCAATTACTGGACCACAAAGGGAGAATTCAAGAGATAAGGGATACCATAACATGAAACAATATTAGAATAATTGAGATCCCAGAAGAAGATGAAAGAGAGAAGGTATATTGGAGAAAATTATAATGGAGAATTTCCCTAAAATGGCAAAGGGAACAAGCATCAAAATCCAGGAGGCACAGAGAAACCCCCCAAAAATCAATAAAAATAGATACACACCCCGACATCTAATAATAAAACTTAGAAGTCTTAGTGACAAAGAGAAAATCCTGAAAGCAGCTCAGGACAAGAGGTCTGTAACATACAATAGTAGAAATATTAGCTTGGCAGCAGACTTATCCACAGAGACCTGGAAGGACAGAAAGAACTGGCACGATATATTCAGTGCACTAGTGAGAAAAATATGCAGCCAAGAATACTATATCCAGCGAGGCTATCATTGAAAATAGAAGGAGAGATAAAAAGCTTCCAGGACAGCCCTGGTGTGATTCCGTCCTGCGCGGCTGTTCTGTGAACAGTAGTCATTTATCTCCGTCAGCCTTCTCTCCCACTTAAGTGCGAGCCACCCCCCCCCCATGGAAGATTCGATGGATATGGACATGAGCCCCTGAGGCCCCAGAACTATCTTTTCGGTTGTGAACTAAAGGCTGACAAGGATTATCACTTTAAGGTGGATAATGATGAAAATGAGCACCAGTTATCTTTAAGAACGGTCAGTTTAGGAGCTGGTGCAAAGGATGAATTGCACATTGTTGAAGCAGAGGCAATGAATTATGAAGGCAGTCCAATTAAAGTCACACTGGCAACTTTGAAAATGTCTGTACAGCCAACGGTTTCCCTTGGGGGCTTTGAAATAACACCACCTGTGGTCTTACGGTTGAAATGTGGTTCAGGGCCTGTGCATATTAGTGGACAGCACTTAGTAGCTGTGGAGGAAGATGCAGAGTCAGAAGATGAAGAGGAAGAGGACGTGAAACTCCTTAGTATATCAGGAAAGCGTTCTGCCCCTGGAAGTGGTAGCAAGGTTCCTCAGAAAAAAGTAAAACTTGCTGCTGATGAAGATGATGATGATGATGATTTCAATGATGAGGAAGCTGAAGAAAAGGCTCCAGTAAAGAAATCTATACGAGATACTCCAGCCAAAAATGCACAGAAATCGAACCAGAATGGAAAAGACTCAAAACCATCAACAGCAAGAACAAAAGGTCAAGAATCTTTAAAAAAACAGGAAAAGACTCCCAAGACACCGAAAGGACCTAGTTCTGTAGAAGACATTAAAGCAAAAATGCAAGCAAGTATAGAAAAAGGTGGTTCTCTTCCCAAAGTGGAAGCCAAGTTCATCAATTATGTGAAGAATTGCTTCCGGATGACTGACCAAGAGGCTATTCAAGATCTCTGGCAGTGGAGGAAGTCTCTTTAAGAAAATAGTTTAAACAGTTTGTTAAAATTTTCCGTCTTATTTCATTTCTGTAACAGTTGATATCTGGCTGTCCTTTTTATAATGCAGAGTGAGAACTTTCCCTACCGTGTCTGATAAACGTTGTCCAGGTTCTATTGCCAAGAATGTGTTGTCCAAAATGCCTGTTTAGTTTTTAAAGATGGAACTCCACCCTTTGCTTGGTTTTAAGTATGTATGGAATGTTATGATAGGACATAGTAGTAGTGGTGGTCAGACAAATGGAAATGGTGGGGAGACAAAAATATACATGTGAAATAAACTCAGTATTTTAATAAAGTAAAAAAAAAAATCTTCCAGGACAAACAAAAATTAAAAGAATTTGCAAACATCAAACCATCCCTACAGGAAATACTGAAAGGGGTCCTCTAAACAAAGAAAGAGCATAAACGTAGTAGGCCAGAAAGGAAAAGAGACAATGTACAGTAATAGTCACCTTACAGGCAATACAATGGCATTAAATTCATATCTTTCAATAGTTAACTTGAATGTAAATGGGCTAAATGCCCCGATCAAAAGACACAGGGTATCAGAATTGATTTAAAAAAAAAAACTATCAATATGCTGTCTACAAGAAACTCATTTTAGACCCAAAGACACCTCCAGATTTAAAGCGACGGGGTGGAAAACAATTTACCATGCTAATGGACATCAAAAGAAAACTGGGGTGGCAATCCTTATATCAGATCAATTGGATTTTAAGCCAAAGTCCATAATAAGAGATGAGGAAGGACACTATATCATACTCAAAGGGTCTGTCCAACAAGAAGAACTAACCATTTTAAATATCTATGACCCTAACATGGTAGCAGCCATCTATATAAACCAATCAATAACAAAATCAAAGAAACACATCGACAATAATATAGTAATAGTAGGGGACTTGAACACCTCCCTCACTGAAATGGACAGATCACCCAAGCAAAAGATCAACAAGGAAATAAAGGCCTTAAGTGACACACTGGCCCAGATGGACATCACAGATATAATCAGAACATTCCACCCCAAAGCAACAGAATACACATTCTTCTCTAGTGCACATGGAACATCCTCCAAAATAGATCACATCCTGGGTCACAAATCTGGACTCAACTGGTACCAAAAGATTGGGATCTTTCCTTGCATGTTGTCAGACCCCAATGCTCTGAAGGTAGAACTCAATCACAAGAAGAAAGTTGGAAAGAACCCAAATACATGGAGGCTAAAAGCATCCTACTAAAGAATGAATGGGTCAACCAGGAAGTTAGAGAAAAATTGAAAAAATTCATGGAAACAAATGATAATGAAAACACAACTGTTCAAAATCTATTGGACAAAGCAAAGGCAGTCCTGAGAGGAAAATATATACTGATACAAGACTTTCTCAAGAAACAAGAAAGGTCTCAAATACACAACCTAACCCTACCTAAAGGAGCTGGAGAAAAAACCACAAATAAAGCCTAAACCCAGCAGGAGAAGAGAAATAATAAAGATTAGAGCAGATATCAATGAAATAGAAACGAAAAGAACAGTAGAACAAATCAATGAAACTAAGAGCTGCTTCTTCAAAAAAATTACTAAGACTGATAAACTCTTGGCCAGACTTATCAAAAAAAAAAAAAAAGAGAGAGAGAGAGAGAGAAAGGACCCAAATAAACAAAATCATGAATGAAAGAGGAGAGATCACAACCAACACCAAAGAAATACAAACAATTATAAAAACATATTATGAGCAACAATACTCCAGCAAATTTGACAATCTGGAAGAAATGGATGCATTCCTAGAGACGTAGAAACTACTTCACTTAACCAAGAAGAAATAGAAATCCTGAAGAGACCCATAACCAGTAAGTACATTGAATCAGTCATCAAAAATCTCCCAACAAACAAGAGCCCAGGGTCAGAGGGCTTCCCAGGGGAATTTTACCAAAAATTTAAAGAAGAATTAATACCTATTCTCCTGGGGCACCTGAGTGGCTCAGTGGGTTAAGCCTCTGCCTTCAGCTCAGGTCATGATCCCAGGGTCCTGGGATTGAGCTCCACATCAGGCTCTCTGCTCAGCAGGGAGATTGCTTCCTCCTCTCTCTCTCTCTGCCTGCCTCTCTGCTTACTTGTGATCTCTGTCTGTCAAATAAATAAATAAAATTTTTTTTTTTAAAAAACGTATTCTCCTGAAACTGTTCCAAAAAATAGAAATGGAAGGAAAACTTCCAAACTCATTTTATGAGGCCAGCATTACCTTGATCCCAAAACCAGACAAAGACCCAAACAAAAAGAATTATAGACCAATATCCTTGATGAACACAGTTGCAAAAATTCTCACCAAACAGAGTAGAGAGCCCAGATATGGACCCTCAACTCTATGGTCAAATAATCTTTGACAAAACAGGAAAAAATATCCAGTGGAAAAAAGACAGTCTCTTCAATAAATGGTGCTGGGAAAACTGGACAGCTATATGTAGAAGAATGAAACTTGACCATTCTCTTACACCGTACACAAAGATAAACTCGAAATGGATAAAAGGCCTCAACGTGAGACAGGAATCCATCAGAATCCTCGAGGAGAACATAGGGAGTAACCTCTTTGATATCAGCCACAGCAACTTCTTTCAAGATATGTCTCCAAAGGCAAAGGAAACAAAGGCAAAGATGAACTTCTGGGACTTCATCAAGATAAAAAGCTTCTGCACAGCAAAAGAAACAGTCATCAAAACAAAGAGGCAACCCACGGAATGGGAGAAGATATTTGCAAATGACAGTACAGATAAAAGGTTGATATCCAGGATCTATAAAGAACTCCTCAAACTCAACACACACAAAACAGATAATCATATTAAAAAATGGGCAGAAGATATGAACAGACACTTCTCCAAGGAAGACATACAAATGGCTACCAGACACATGAAAAAATGTTCATCATCACTAGCCATCAGGGAGATTCAAATCAAAACCACATTGAGATACCACCTTACACCAGTTAGAATGGCCAAAATTAGCAAGACAGGAAACATCGTGTGTTGGAGAGGATGTGGAGAAAGGGGAACCCTCTTACACTGTTGGTGGGAATGCAAACTGGTGCAGCCACTTTGGAGAACAGTGTGGAGATTCCTCAGGAAATTAAAAATAGAGCTTCCCTATGACCCTGCAATTGCACTGCTGGGTATTTACCCCAAAGATACAGATGTAGTGAAAAGAAGGGCCATCTGTACCCCAATGTTTATAGCAGCAATGGCCACGGTCACCAAACTGTGGAAAGAACCAAGATGCCCTTCAACGGATGAATGGATAAGGAAGATGTGGTCCATATACACTATGGAGTATTATGCCTCCATCAGAAAGGACGAATACCCAACTTTTGTAGCAACATGGACAGGACTGGAAGAGATTATGCTGAGTGAAATAAGTCAAACAGAGAAAGTCAAGTATCATATGGTTTCACTTATTGGTGGAGCATAACAAATAATATAGAGGACAAGGGTAGATGGAGAGGAGAAGGGAGTTGAGGGAAATTGGAAGGGGAGGTGAACCATGAGAGACTATGGACTCTGAAAAACAACCTGAAGGTTTTGAAGGGGCGGGGTGGGAGGGTGGGGGAACCAGGTGGTGGGTATTAGGGAGGGCACAGATTGCATGGAGCACTGGGTGTGGTGAAAAAACAATGAATACTGTTACGCTGAAAATAAATAAAAAATTTAAAAAAAAAATTCTCACCAAAATACTAGCCACTAGGATCCAACAGTACATTAAAAGGATTATTCAGCATGACCAAGTGGGATTTATTCCAGGGCTGCAAAGTTGGTTCAACATCTGCAAATCAATCAATGTGATACAATACATCAATAGAAGAAAGAACAAGAACGATATGATACTCTCAATAGATGCTGAAAAAGCATTTGACAAAGTACAGCATCCTTTCTTGATCAAAACTCTTCAAAGTGTAGGAATAGAAGTTACATACTTCAATATCATCAAAGTCATCTATGAAAAACCCGCAGTGAATATCATTTTCTTTTTTTTTTCCAATTTTTTATTTATTTTCAGCGTAACAGTATTCATTGTTTTTTCACCACACCCAGTGCTCCATGCAATCTGTGCCCTCCCTAATACCCACCACCTGGTTCCCCCACCCTCCCACCCCGCCCCTTCAAAACCCTCAGGTTGTTTTTCAGAGTCCATAGTCTCTCATGGTTCACCTCCCCTTCCAATTTCCCTCAACTCCCTTCTCCTCTCCATCTACCCTTGTCCTCTATATTATTTGTTATGCTCCACCAATAAGTGAAACCATATGATACTTTACTTTCTCTGTTTGACTTATTTCACTCAGCATAATCTCTTCCAGTCCTGTCCATGTTGCTACAAAAGTTGGGTATTCGTCCTTTCTGATGGAGGCATAATACTCCATAGTGTATATGGACCACATCTTCCTTATCCATTCATCCGTTGAAGGGCATCTTGGTTCTTTCCACAGTTTGGTGACCGTGGCCATTGCTGCTATAAACATTGGGGTACAAATGGCCCTTCTTTTCACTACATCTGTATCTTTGGGGTAAATACCCAGCAGTGCAATTGCAGGGTCATAGGGAAGCTCTATTTTTAATTTCCTGAGGAATCTCCACACTGTTCTCCAAAGTGGCTGCACCAGTTTGCATTCCCACCAACAGTGTAAGAGGGTTCCCCTTTCTCCACATCCTCTCCAACACACGTTGTTTCCTGTCTTGCTAATTTTTCAATGCAGAAAAACTGAGAGCTTTTCCCCTAAGGTCAGGAACATGACAGGGATGTCCACTATCACCACTGCTATTCAGCATAGTACTAGAAGTCCTAGCCTCAGCAATCAGACAATAAAAAGAAATTAAAGGCATCCAAATCGGCAAAGAAGAAGTCAAACTATCATTCTTTGCAGATGATATGACACATTATATGGAAAACCCAAAAGACTCCACTCCAAATCTGCTAGAATTTGTACAATAATTCAATAAAGTGTCAGGATATAAAATCAATGCACAGAAATCAGTTGTATTTCTATACACCAACAGCAAGACAGAAGAAAGAGAAATTAAGCAGTCAATCCCACTTACAATTGCACCCAAAACCATAAGATACCTAGGAATAAATCTAACCAAAGAAGCAAAGAATCTATACTCAGAAAACTATACTCGTGAAAGAAATTGAGGAAGACACTAAGAAATGTAAAAATGTTCCATGCTCCTGGATTGGAAGTAGGTTTAAAGCAATCTACATGTTTAATGCAATCCCTATCAAAACACCATCATCTTTTTTCAAAGAAATGGAACAAATAATCCTAAAATTTCTATGGAACCAGAGATGACCTCGAATAGCTGGAGGAATGTTGAAAAAGAGAGCCAAAGTTGGTGGCATCACAATTCCAGACTTCAAGCTCTCCAACAAAGCCGTCATCATCAAAACAGTGTGGTACCAGCACAAAAACAGACACATAGATCGATGGAATGGAATAGAGAGTCCAGAAATAGACCCTCAACTCTATGGTCAACTAATCTTTGACAAAGGAGGAAAGAATGTCCAATGGAAAAAAAAAAACCAGTCTCTTCAAAAAATGGTATTGGGAAAATTGGACAGCCACATGCAGAAAAATGAAACTGGACCATTTCCTTACACTACATACAAAAATAGACTTAAAATGGATGAAAGGCCCCAGTTAGAATGGCCAAAATTAGCAAGACAGGAAACAATGTGTGTTGGAGAGGATGTGGAGAAAAGAGAACCTTCTTACACTGTTAGTGGGAATGCAAGTTGGTGCAGCCACTTTGGAGAACAGTGTGGAGACTCCTCAAGAAATTAAAAATAGAGCTTCCCTATGACCCTGCAATTGCACTACTGGGTATTTACCCCAAAGATACAGATGTAGTGAAAAGAAGGGCCATCTGTACCCCAATGTTTATAGCAGCAATGGCCACGGTCACCTAACTGTGGAAAGAACCAAGATGCCCTTCAATGGATGAATGGATAAGGAAGATGTGGTCCATATACATTATGGAGTATTATGCCTCCATCAGAAAGGACGAATACCCAACTTTTGTAGCAACATGGACGGGACTGGAAGAAATTATGCTGAGTGAAATAAGTCAAGCAGACAGAGTCCATTATCATATGGTTTCACTTATTTGTGGAGCATAACAAATAACATGGAGGACAAGGGGAGATCAAGAGGAGAATGGAGTTGAGGGAAATTGGAGGGGGAGGTAAACCATGAGAGACTATGGACTCTGAAAAACAACCTGAGGTTTTTGAAGGGGGGGGTGGGAAGTTGGGGGAACCAGGTGGTGGGTATTAGGGAGGGCACAGATTGCATGGAGCATTGGGTGTGGTGCAAAAACAATGAATACTGTTACGCTGAAAATAAAAAAATAAATAAAATAAAATAAAAAATGGATGAAAGGCCTCAATGTGAGAAAGGAATCCATCAAAATCCTTGAGGAGAATACGGGCAGCAGCAGCATCCTCTTCAACCTCAGCCACAGCAACATCTTCCTAGAAATATTGCCAGAGGCAAAGGGAAGCAAGGGCAAAAATGAACTATTGGGACTTCTCAAGATCAAAACCTTTTGCACAGCAAAGCAAACAGTCAACAAAACCAAAAGGCAATCAATAGAATGGCAGAAGATATTCACAAATGGTGCATCAGATAAAGAGCTAGTATCCAAAATCTATAAAGAGCTTATCAAACTCAACACCCAAAGAACAAATAATCCAATCAAGAAGTGGGCAGAAGACATGAACAGACATTTCTACAAAGAAGACATCCAGATGGCCAACAGACACTTGAAAAAGTGCTCCACATCACTCGGCATTGGGGAAATACAAATCAAAACCACAATGAGAGTACCATCTCACGCCAGTCAGAATGGCTAAAATTAACAAGTCAGGAAACGACAGATGATGGAAAGGATGCTGAGAGAGGGGAACCCTCCTACACTGCTGGTGGGAATGCAAGCTGGTGCACACACTCTGTAAAGCAGCATAGAAGGTCCTCAAAAAGTCGAAAATAGAGCCTCCCTATGACCCAGCAATCACACTAGTGGGTATTTACCCTAAAGATACAAATGTAGTGATCCAAAGGGGCACATGCACCCAACTGTTTATAGCAGCAATGTCCGTAATAGACAAACTACGGAAAGAACCTAGATGTCCATCAACAGATGAATGGATAAAGATGATGTAGTATAGGAGGGGAGACAAGATGGCGGGGAAGTAGGAGGAGGCGCCTTTTCAACCTGCACCCTAAAGTGAGCTGATTACCTACCAAAGAACTCCGATCACCCATGAAATCAGCCTGAGATCAGAATTATACACGTCTGGATCTCTACGGGGGCCAGAAGACGCCAGTGGGCAGGTAAAGTGGAGTGGGAACGTCGGACTGATATCGGAAGATAAACAAAAGGGGGAGGGAGCCACCAGAGGCGACCGACTGGAAAATAATACCCCAATACGAGAGTGCCCGGCATCTGGGGACCAGCATTAACTTGGAGTCTTGTTGAAAGCACTCAAAAGAGCAAAGACTCGCGCGGGGAAATTGTGGGAATCGGGGCGGATAGGGATAGGGGCTTAAGTCCCCAGACCCAGGGCAGCATCCCCTGGCGCTGAGCCGGAGAGTGCGGCGGAGAAACCTGGTCTTTGTCCCGGAGCCGCCAGTGCGCCCGAGAACGGGTGGAGTCCGGCTCCCGTGAGGGGCTGGGGCCACGCCAGACGGCAGAACGCGCACCTTCCTGGAGATGCGCGCGTGCCTCAACCTCCCCTGAGAGAGGTGCACGAACGCCCAGCCTGGTGTTCTGGGACCCACGCGGTGAATGACCCACGCGGCGATAGAGCCGATAGAGCTGGAGGCGCCGCGCCCCAAACCATCCCCTGGGAGAGGTGCGCGCAAGCCCTGAGCTCTCAGCCCCAGCCAGCGGGAAAATCTCAGTGTGCGACCGCTGCTTGGAACGTCTCTGGCGGTCTGGAGCTGCCCAGACAGCCACAGCTGCCTTGGTTTTGCATACAAGCAGGAGATCCTGCGTCCCCAGGGACCGTGACTCAGAACCTGCTCTGCCAGTGGCCCAGCGGCTGCAGCACCTGCAGGGGAGCAGACTGAGGCTTCTCTCTGAGAGGGAGGTTGGGGTGCAGTTTTCTTTCCTCTAAACCTCCAAAAACCATCAAAAGCTGTCAAGGCGAGAGAAAAGAAGTGAACAAACATAAAAACCTCCAGAGAACAAAAACCTGAAAAAAACGTTTTTCTCAGAGCCCACCCCCTTGAGGGGGTCGGGAGGACTTAACTCAGGGAACATCATTGACTGAAAACCCACGTGGCAGCCCCCTCCCCCAGAAAACAAATCAGGAAAAAAAAAAAAAGACTACAAGAGAACAACCACCACTACTTCATAGATACAACTTTTATTTTTAATTCTTTCCCACTATTCTGGTTCATTTTTTTTCTTTTTTTATATAGATAATTTTTTAACCTATTTACCATCACAGTGAGATGTCCAGTACATCAAATTCCATGATAAACTTCTAACCTGAATTTTTTGATACATACACATGTGTTTTTCTTTTGCTTTTCTATTTTCTTAATTTTTAAAAAAAAATTTTTAATTTAGTTTAGTCCAGTTTATTCCTTTTTTATTTTTATTTTCTAATATTCATATAGAGTTAAACTTCAAGGTAACCCCCTTTCTCCAAGCAATGCTACCCCTATAGGTGAACCAATTTTTAATCCCCCTTTTTCTTAGGAAAGTTGAGTCCTTTAACAAAGATATCAAGATACATCCAGGAAGAATCAAAATAACCTTCCTCGCCCACACCGAGAATCTATAACCATGCTCCCATCTTTTTCTTCTGCCAGTGTCTCTGTGTATTTATGTTTGTCTGGATAGTATATAAATCTTATACTTGGGGTTCTTCTTGACGAGGCTCCTCCTTTTTTTTGCTTATATATATATTTTTTTTCTCTCGTCATATACTTTTATCAGTCTTTTTGTTTGTCTGTTTTTGTTTGTATACGTCATAAACCTTACCCTGGGGCCCATTTGGGCTGAACCTTCACTTTTATCTTCCCTTTTTTTCCTCTCTCTCGCTCCCTCTTTTTTCTTTTTCTTTTCTTTTTTCTCTCATTTGGGTGGGGAATCCTGAGTGCTCAGAAGCGTTCCAGGGTGCCCCTTGACTGCACCACGGTCAATACATCCAGCTACATCTGTCCAGTCATCTCTCACCAAAATGACTAGGAGGAGGAATCCCCAACAGAAGAAAAATACAGAGGATGGGCCTTCTGCAACAGAGCTAACGGCTATCAACATAGACAATATGTCAGAAAGAGAATTCAGGCTAACAATTATCCAGGCAATAGCTAGGTTGGAGAAAGCCATGGATGACCAAACGGAATTGATTAGGGCAGAATTGAAAGCGACCAGAGAGGAGGTTCATAATGTTAGGGCAGAGCTGAAGGCCACCAGGGATGAGGTTCACAACGCTCTCAATGAGTTCCAATCTAATCTAAATTCTCTAAAAGCTAGGGTAACTGAGACAGAAGATAGAATTAGTGATCTGGAGGACAAACAAATAGAGAGAAAGGATCAGGAGGAAGCCTGGAACAAACAGCTTAGAAGCCACGAAAACAGAATCAGGGAAATAAATGATGCCATGAAACGTTCCAACGTCAGAATTATTGGAATCCCTGAAGGGGAGGAGAAAGAAAGAAGTCTAGAAGATATAGTGGAACAAATTTTTCATGAAAATTTTCCCAATCTTGCGAATGGAACAAGTGTTCATGTACTAGAAGTAGAAAGGTCCCCCCCCCAAGATTATAAATTCAAAAAAAACATCCAGGCACCTCATAGTAAAATTGAGGAATCATAATTGTAGATACAATCTCTTGAAAGCCGCTAGGACAAAGAAGCTCCTTACATACAGAGGAAAGCCCATCAGAATAACGTCAGACCTGTCCACAGAGACCTGGCAAGCCAGAAAGGGCTGGCAAGATATATTCAGGGCACTAAATGAGAAGAACATGCAGCCAAGAATACTTTATCCAGCAAGACTGACATTCAAAATGGATGGAGAGATAAAGAGTTTCCAAGACCGGCAAGGCTTGAAAGACTATGCAACCACCAAGCCGACACTGCAGGAAATATTAAGGGGGGTTCTATAAAAGAGGAAAAATCCTAAGAATAGCATTGAACAGAAATATAGAGACAATCGACAGAAAGAAAGACTTCAAAGATAACACAATGTCAATAAAAACGTATCTCTCAATAATCACTCTCAATGTGAATGGCCTAAATGCACCCATAAAACGACACAGGGTTGCAGATTGGATAAAACGACAGGACCCATCCATATGTTGTCTACAAGAGACCCATTTTGAACCTAAAGATACACCCAGACTGAAAGTGAAGGGATGGAGAAGCATCTTTCACGCCAATGGGCCTCAAAAGAAGGCCGGGGTAGCGATTCTCATATCAGATAAATTAGATTTTAAACTAAAGACAGTAGTCAGGGATACAGAAGGACACTACATCATTCTTAAAGGGACTATCCACCAAGATGATCTAACAATTGTAAATATCTATGCCCCCAATATGGGAGCAGCCAATTACATAAGAAAACTATTAATCAAGATAAAGAGTCATATTGATATGAATACATTAATAGTAGGAGATCTTAACACGCCTCTCTCAGAAATAGACAGATCATCGAAGCAGAAAATCAATAAAGAAATAAGAGCATTGAATGACACATTGGACCAGATGGACCTCATAGATATATACAGAACATTCCACCCTAAAACAACAGAATACTCATTCTTCTCAAGTGCACATGGAACCTTCTCCAGAATAGACCACATACTGGGTCACAAATCAGGGCTCAACCGATACCAAAAGACTGAGATGATTCCCTGCATATTCTCAGATCACAATGCTTTGAAACTGGAGCTCAATCACAAGGAAAAGTTCAGAAGGAACTCAAATACCTGGAAGCTAAAGACCACCTTGCTTAAGAATGCTTGGATCAACCAGGAGATCAAAGAAGAACTTAAACAATTTATGGAAACCAATGAGAACGAAGACACTTCACTCCAAAACCTATGGGATACAGCAAAGGCGGTCCTAAGGGGGAAATTCATAGCCATCCAAGCCTCCCTCAAAAAAATGGAAAAATCCAGAATACACCAGCTGTCTCTACACCTTAAAGAACTGGAGAATCAACAACAAATCAAACCAACTCCACACGTAAGAAGGGAAATAATCAAGATTAGAGCAGAGATCAACGAGGTAGAAACCAGAGATACAGTAGAACGTATCAACGAAACTAGAAGTTGGTTTTTTGAAAGAATCAATAAGATCGATAAACCATTGGCCACACTAATCCAAAAGAAAAGAGAGAAAGCCCAAATTAATAAAATTATGAATGAAAAGGGAGAGATCACAACTAACACCAAGGAAGTAGAAACAATCATCAGAAGCTATTATCAACAGTTATATGCCAATAAGCTAAGCAACCTAGATGAAATGGATGCATTCCTGGAAAACTATAAACTCCCAAAATTGAACCAGGAAGAAATTGACAACCTGAATAGACCGATATCTAGTAACGAGATTGAAGCAGTGATCAAAAACCTCCCAAAAAACAAGAGCCCAGGACCTGACGGATTCCCTGGGGAATTCTATCAAACTTTCAAAGAAGAAATAATACCTATTCTCCTGAAGCTGTTTCAAAAAATTGAAGCAGAAGGAAAACTTCCAGACTCTTTTTATGAAGCCAGCATCACCCTGATCCCCAAGCCAGGCAAAGACCCTACCAAAAAGGAGAATTTCAGACCGATATCACTGATGAATATGGATGCTAAGATTCTCAACAAGATCCTAGCAAACAGGATCCAACAGCACATTAAAAAGATTATCCACCATGACCAGGTAGGATTCATCCCTGGGTTACAAGGATGGTTCAACATTCGCAAATCAATCAATGTGATAGAACAAATCAATAAGAGAAGAGAGAAGAACCACATGATCCTCTCCATTGATGCAGAAAAAGCTTTTGACAAAATCCAGCATCCGTTCCTGATTAAAACGCTTCAAAGTATAGGGATAGAGGGAACATTCCTGAACTTCATCAAATCTATCTATGAAAAACCCACAGCAAATATCATCCTCAATGGGAAAAAGCTTGCAGCCTTCCCATTGAGATCAGGAACACGACAAGGATGCCCACTCTCACCACTCTTGTTCAACATAGTATTAGAAGTCCTAGCAACAGCAATCAGACAACAAAGAGAAATAAAAGGTATCCAGATTGGCAAGGAAGAAGTCAAACTCTCTCTCTTCGCAGATGACATGATTCTTTATATGGAAAACCCGAAAGACTCCACCTCCAAACTACTACAACTCATACAGCAATTCAGTAATGTAGCAGGATACAAAGTCAATGTCCAGAAATCAGTGGCTTTCTTATACACTAACAATGAAAATACAGAAAGGCAAATTAGAGAATCGATTCCATTTACTATAGCACCAAAAACCATAAGATACCTCGGAATAAACCTAACCAAAGAGGTTAAAGATCTGTACTCGAGGAACTACAGAACACTCCTAAAAGAAATTGAAGAAGACACAAAAAGATGGAAGACCATTCCATGCTCTTGGATGGGAAGAATAAACATCGTTAAAATGTCTATACTGCCCAGAGCAATCTATACTTTTAATGCCATTCCAATCAAAATTCCACCAGTATTTTTCAAAGAGCTGGAGCAAATAATACTAAAATTTGTATGGAATCAGAAGAGACCCCGAATTGCTAAGGAAATGTTGAAAAACAAAAATAAAACTGGTGGCATCACGTTACCTGATTTCAAGCTTTACTACAAAGCTGTGATCACCAAGACAGCATGGTACTGGCATAAAAACAGACACATGGACCAGTGGAACAGAGTAGAGAGCCCAGATATGGACCCTCAACTCTATGGTCAAATAATCTTTGACAAAACAGGAAAAAATATCCAGTGGAAAAAAGACAGTCTCTTCAATAAATGGTGCTGGGAAAACTGGACAGCTATATGTAGAAGAATGAAACTTGACCATTCTCTTACACCGTACACAAAGATAAACTCGAAATGGATAAAAGACCTCAACGTGAGACAGGAATCCATCAGAATCCTCGAGGAGAACATAGGGAGTAACCTCTTTGATATCAGCCATAGCAACTTCTTTCAAGATATGTCTCCAAAGGCGAAGGAAATAAAGGCAAAGATGAACTTCTGGGACTTCATCAAGATAAAAAGCTTCTGCACAGCAAAAGAAACAGTCATCAAAACAAAGAGGCAACCCACGGAATGGGAGAAGATATTTGCAAATGACAGTACAGATAAAAGGTTGATATCCAGGATCTATAAAGAACTCCTCAAACTCAACACACACAATACAGATAATCATATCAAAAAATGGGCAGAAGATATGAACAGACACTTCTCCAATGAAGACATAGAAATGGCTACCAGACACATGAAAAAATGTTCATCATCACTAGCCATCAGGGAGATTCAAATCAAAACCACATTGAGATACCACCTTACACCAGTTAGAATGGCCAAAATTAGCAAGACAGGAAACAACGTGTGTTGGAGAGGATGTGGAGAAAGGGGAACCCTCTTACACTGTTGGTGGGAATGCAAACTGGTGCAGCCACTTTGGAGAACAGTGTGGAGATTCCTCAGGAAATTAAAAATAGATCTTCCCTATGACCCTGCAATTGCACTGCTGGGTATTTACCCCAAAGATACAGATGTAGTGAAAAGAAGGGCCATCTGTACCCCAATGTTTATAGCAGCAATGGCCACGGTCGCCAAACTGTGGAAAGAACCAAGATGCCCTTCAACGGGCGAATGGATAAGGAAGATGTGGTCCATATACACTATGGAGTATTATGCCTCCATCAGAAAGGACGAATACCCAACTTTTGAAGCAACATGGACAGGACTGGAAGAGATTATGTTGAGTGAAATAAGTCAAGCAGAGAAAGTCAAGTATCATATGGTTTCACTTATTGGTGGAGCATGACAAATAATATAGAGGACAAGGGTAGATGGAGAGGAGAAGGGAGTTGAGGGAAATTGGAAGGGGAGGTGAACCATGAGAGACTATGGACTCTGAAAAACAACCTGAGGGTTTTGAAGGGGCGGGGTGGGAGGGTGGGGGAACCAGGTGGTGGGTATTAGGGAGGGCACAGATTGCATGGAGCACTGGGTGTGGTGAAAAAACAATGAATACTGTTACGCTGAAAATAAATAAAAAATAAAAAAAACAAAGATGATGTAGTATATACATACAATGGAATACTATGCAGCCATCAAAAGAAATGATATCTTGAGGATGTGGAGAAAGGGGAACCCTCTTACACTATTGGTGGGAATGCAAACTGGTGCAGCCACTTTGGAGAACAGTGTGGAGATTCCTCAGGGAATTAAAAATAGAGCTTCCCTATGACGCTGCAATTGCACTACTGGGTATTTACCCCAAAGATACAGATGCAGTGAAAAGAAGGGCCATCTGTACCCCATTGTTCATAGCAGCAATGGCCACGGTCGCCAAACTGTGGAAAGAACCAAGATGCCCTTCAACGGATGAATGGATAAGGAAGATGTGGTCCATATACACTATGGAGTATTATGCCTCCATCAGAAAGGACGAATACCCAACTTTTGTAGCAACATGGACAGGACTGGAAGAGATTATGCTGAGTGAAATAAGTCAAACAGAGAGAGTCAAGTATCATATGGTTTCACTTATTTGTGGAGCATAACAAATAACATAGAGGACAAGGGTAGATGGAGAGGAGAAGGGAGTTGAGGGAAATTGGAAGGGGAGGTGAACCATGAGAGACTATGGACTCTGAAAAACAACCTGAGGGTTTTGAAGGGGCGGGGGGTGGGAGGTTGGGGGAACCAGGTGGTGGGTATTAGGGAGGGCACAGATTGCATGGAGCACTGGGTGTGGTGAAAAAACAATGAATACTGTTACGCTGAAAATAAATAAAAAATTTAATTAAAAAAAATAAAATAAAATTGTTACATCTACATAAATAAATAAATAAATGAAATCTTGCCATTTGCAACAACATGGATGGAACTAGAGGGTATTATGCTGAGTGAAATAAGTCAATCAGAGAGAGACAATTATCATATTATCTCCCTGATATGAGGAATTTGAGAGGCAACGTGGGGGGTTTGGTGGGTAGGGAAGGAAAAAATGAAGCAAGATGGGATTGGGAGGGAGACAAACCATAAGAGAATCTTAATCTCACAAAACAAACTTAGGATTGCTGGGGGGAAAGGGGGTAAGGAGAGGGTGGTTTAGGTTATGGACATTGGGGAGGGCATGTGATATGGTGAGTGCTATGAAGTATGTAAGCCTGACAATTCACAGACCTGTAGCCCTGGGGCTAATACTACATTATATGTTAATTATTCAAAAAAGAAAAACCATAAATCTGGATTTCTCTCAGAAATCTCTCAATTTTTGGATGGGGAGATAGAGTAACTGGGTGATGGGCATTAAGAAGGGCACATGATGTACTGAGCACTCTGTTATATACAACTGATGAGTCACTGAACTCTATCTCTGAAACGTATACTATATGTTAATTAATTGAATTTAAATTAAATTTAATTTTAAAAAGAAACCTCTCAATTTTTTTAATTTTTTATTTCTTTTCAGGATAACAGTATTCATTGTTTTTTCACCACACCCAGTGCTCCATGCAATCTGTGCCCTCCCTAATACCCACCACCTGGTTCCTCTGACCTCCCACTCCCCGCCCCTTCAAAACCCCCAGGTTGTTTTTCAGAGTCCATAGTCTCTCATGGTTCACCTCCCCTTCCAATTTCCCTCAACTCCCTTCTCCTCTCCATCTACTCTTTTTTTTTTAATTTTTTTATTATTTTGTTCAATTAGCCAACATATAGTACATCATTAGTTTTTGATGTAGTGTTCAACAATTCATTAGTTGTGTATAACACTTATTATTTGTTAAGAACAGCACTTAGTAAGGAATGTACTAACATGGAGATGTTATTGCAGTCACCATAAGCCCCTACTTGTGGATCTATAATCAGTTTTTTGCAGACCATAAAGATTCCCAAAGTTTATTTTGTGGCAAAATATCTGCTACTCTAAGCACTGACAAATTTTTAAGATACAGATATATGAAACTCTACCTAATGAGTATGCAGATATGAACTTTTGCAAGTCTCCTTGGTATGGAGGAACATGAATATCTACCATGTCTACACACACACACACACACACACACACACACGCACATACACACTACTAGGAAAGGAAAGTTAGGTTTTTGTGTCCTAAGAGAATGACACATTACATAAAATGAAGTCTGAAGATAGACTAAGAGAGAAAAAGAGAGAGGGATTCTTTTGATTTGAATAAGTAATTATACCCCTGATTTGATGGAATTTCTTTCTTTCTTTCTTTCTTTTTTTTTTTTTTGATAGAATATCTACTGAGGTATGAATGAATGGACAATATTTCCAACAGGTTGAAAAAAATATGGCTGGGATAGTAAGAGTGGCATTCAACATGGAAGAAAGAGAATTAATATATTTCTTACTGCAGGGTACTGAAGTTCTACCATATTTTGCAAAACCCAAGGAAAATGTTCTGAACAAAATGAGAAATATTTGCTCCAAAGCTCTCTTCTACATCAGGAGGGAATTTCATTCTGGAAGAATATACTTCTGATAATTTATGCAAATGAATCCATGTATTTTAATTTTTGGAGGCTGTGCTCAAGTTACAAGTCCAGTCTAGTGGTTAAGAGTACTTATATGTGGGGAATGGGTAGAAGTGAGCAAAGTCAGCAATATGTCCTGCTCTGTATTTTTCACGGATATTATCAAATTTAATAGCTTTCCTGTGATGCATTTTGAAATCCAAAATAAAAAGTACCTGCATTAGAGGCAGCTTATTAATAGGAAAATTGAGAGGAGAGATTAGAGTATAGTCTAACAGACAAGTAAAAACTGGGACTTTTTTCTTGTTTACAAAGGTATGTTATTCACATTTTGCTGCCATGAAATGACAATAATAATGATTGGTTAACATTCTGACTGCTTACTCTTTATCTGTGATTTGCATGCATTATCCACTTAATATTTATAACAACCCTAAGAAGTTGGTGCTACTATTATTGTGATTTTTCTTTTTTTTTTTTATTTTTGCTTCTTTTTTTTTCCAATTTTTTATTTATTTTCAGCGTAACAGTATTCATTGTTTTTTCACCACACCCAGTGCTCCATGCAATCTGTGCCCTCCCTAATACCCACCACCTGGTTCCCCCACCCTCCCACCCCGCCCCTTCAAAACCCTCAGGTTGTTTTTCAGAGTCCATAGTCTCTCATGGTTCACCTCCCCTTCCAATTTCCCTCAACTCCCTTCTCCTCTCCATCTACCCATGACCAGGTAGGATTCATCCCTGGGTTACAAGGATGGTTCAACATTCGCAAATCAATCAATGTGATAGAAAAATCAATAAGAGAAGAGAGAAGAACCACATGATCCTCTCCATTGATGCAGAAAAAGCTTTTGACAAAATCCAGCATCCGTTCCTGATTAAAACGCTTCAAAGTATAGGGATAGAGGGAACATTCCTGAACTTCATCAAATCTATCTATGAAAAACCCACAGCAAATATCATCCTCAATGGGAAAAAGCTTGCAGCCTTCCCATTGAGATCAGGAACACGACAAGGATGCCCACTCTCACCACTCTTGTTCAACATAGTATTAGAAGTCCTAGCAACAGCAATCAGACAACAAAGAGAAATAAAAGGTATCCAGATTGGCAAGGAAGAAGTCAAACTCTCTCTCTTCGCAGATGACATGATTCTTTATATGGAAAACCCGAAAGACTCCACCTCCAAACTACTACAACTCATACAGCAATTCAGTAATGTAGCAGGATACAAAGTCAATGTCCAGAAATCAGTGGCTTTCTTATACACTAACAATGAAAATACAGAAAGGCAAATTAGAGAATCGATTCCATTTACTATAGCACCAAAAACCATAAGATACCTCGGAATAAACCTAACCAAAGAGGTTAAAGATCTGTACTCGAGGAACTACAGAACACTCCTAAAAGAAATTGAAGAAGACACAAAAAGATGGAAGACCATTCCATGCTCTTGGATGGGAAGAATAAACATCGTTAAAATGTCTATACTGCCCAGAGCAATCTATACTTTTAATGCCATTCCAATCAAAATTCCACCAGTATTTTTCAAAGAGCTGGAGCAAATAATACTAAAATTTGTATGGAATCAGAAGAGACCCCGAATTGCTAAGGAAATGTTGAAAAACAAAAATAAAACTGGTGGCATCACGTTACCTGATTTCAAGCTTTACTACAAAGCTGTGATCACCAAGACAGCATGGTACTGGCATAAAAACAGACACACGGACCAGTGGAACAGAGTAGAGAGCCCAGATATGGACCCTCAACTCTATGGTCAAATAATCTTTGACAAAACAGGAAAAAATATCCAGTGGAAAAAAGACAGTCTCTTCAATAAATGGTGCTGGGAAAACTGGACAGCTATATGTAGAAGAATGAAACTTGACCATTCTCTTACACCGTACACAAAGATAAACTCGAAATGGATAAAAGACCTCAACGTGAGACAGGAATCCATCAGAATCCTCGAGGAGAACATAGGGAGTAACCTCTTTGATATCAGCCACAGCAACTTCTTTCAAGATATGTCTCCAAAGGCGAAGGAAACAAAGGCAAAGATGAACTTCTGGGACTTCATCAAGATAAAAAGCTTCTGCACAGCAAAAGAAACAGTCATCAAGGGAGGAGTCAAGATGGCGGAGAAGTAGCAGGCTGAGACGACATCGGGTAGCAGGAGATCAGCTAGATAGCTTATCTAACCATTGTGAACACCTACAAATCCAACGGGAAATCAAAGAGAAGAAGAGCAACAATCCCAGAAACAGAAAATCGATCACTTTCTGAAAGGTAGGACCTGCGGAGAAGTGAATCCAAAGCGACGGGAAGATAGACCCCGGGGGGAGGGGCCGGCACCCGGCAAGCGGCGGAGCGACGGAGCACAAAATCGGGACTTTTAAAAGTCGGCTCCACTGGGAGACATCGCTCCAGAGGCTAAACTGGGGGGAAACCCAGGCGGGGTCAGCATAACCCCAGGACCCGCAGGGTCACAGAAGGACTGGGGGTGTCTGAGTGCCACAGAGCTCGCAGGTATTGGAGCGGGGAAGCCGGCTATAGCGACAAAGCCGAGGAGTGAGCTCTAAGCCCAGGGTTACCTTGTGCCGGTCGCAGGCTGGGTGGGCTCGGAGCGCGGCCGGAGGCCACAGAGACAAAAGCGACCCGGCGCTTTTCTCCAGCTCCAACAATTGACTGCTTTCCTCGAGGCGCGACCGCAAGCCAGGGAGGAGGGACTGTTGGGCGCTTTGCTCCGAGAGCGCACTGAGGAGCGGAACCCCAAGCTCTCGGCTCCTCCGGGCCGAGAGACTGGGAGGCCGCCATCTTCATTCCCGTCCTCCGGAACTCTACGGAAAGCGCTCAGGGAACAAAAGCTCCCGAAAGCAAACCCGAGCGGATTCCTTAGCCCGGCCCCTGGCAAGGGCGGTGCAATTCCGCCTGCGGCAAGGACACTTGAAAATCACTACAACAGGCCCCTCCCCCAGAAGATCAACAAGAAACCGATCCAAAACCAACTTCAGTCACCAAGAACAGCGGAATTCCACAGCAGGAGAAAGCAAATCCTACCTGGACAAGAAACAGTCATCAAAACAAAGAGGCAACCCACGGAATGGGAGAAGATATTTGCAAATGACAGTACAGATAAAAGGTTGATATCCAGGATCTATAAAGAACTCCTCAAACTGTCCATCTACTCTTGTCCTCCATATTATTTGTTATGCTCCACAAATAAGTGAAACCATATGATACTTGACTCTCTCTGTTTGACTTATTTCACTCAGCATAATCTCTTCCAGTCCCGTCCATGTTGCTACAAAAGTTGGGTATTCGTCCTTTCTGATGGAGGCATAATACTCCATAGTGTATATGGACCACATCTTCCTTATCCATTCGCCCGTTGAAGGGCATCTTGGTTCTTTCCACAGTCTGGCGACCGTGGCCATTGTTGCTATGAACATTGGGGTACAGATGGCCCTTCTTTTCACTACAACTGTATCTTTGGGTTAAATACCCAGCAGTGCAATTGCAGCGTCATAGGGAAGCTCTATTTTTAATTTCCTGAGGAGTCTCCACACTGTTCTCCAAAGTGGCTGCACCAACTTGCATTCCCACCAACAGTGTAAGAGGGTTCCCCTTTCTCCACATCCTCTCCAACACATGTTGTTTCCTGTCTTGCTAATTTTGGCCATTCTAACTGGTGTCAGGTGGTATCTCAATGTGATTTTGATTTGAATCTCCCTGATGGCCAGTGATGATGAACATTTTTTCACGTGTCTGATAGCCATTTGTATGTCTTCATTGGAGAAGTGTCTGTTCATATCTTCTGCCCATTTTTAATATGTTTGTCTGTTTTGTGTGTGTTGAGTTTGAGGAGTTCTTTAGAGATCCTGGATATCAACCTTTTGTCTGTACTGTCATTTGCAAATATTTTCTCCCATTCCGTGGGTTAGAAACCAGAGATACAGTAGAACGTATCAATGAAACTAGAAGCTGGTTTTTTGAAAGAATCAATAAGATCAATAAACCATTGGCCACACTCATCCAAAGGAAAAGAGAGAAAGCCCAAATTAATAAAATTATGAATGGAAAGGGAGAGATCACAACTAACACCAAGGAAGTAGAAACAATCATCAGAAGTTATTATCAACAGTTATATGTCAATAAGCTAAGCAACCTAGATGAAATGGATGCATTCCTGGAAAACCATAAACTCCCAAAATTGAACCAGGAAGAAATTGACAACCTGAATAGACCGATATCTAGTAACGAGATTGAAGCAGTGATCAAAAACCTCCCAAAAAACAAGAGCCCAGGACCCGACGGATTCCCTGGGGAATTCTACCAAACTTTCAAAGAAGAAATAACACCTATTCTCCTGAAACTGTTTCAAAAAATGGAAGCAGAAGGAAAACTTCCAGACTCTTTTTATGAAGCCAGCATTACCCTGATCCCCAAACCAGGCAAAGACCCTACCAAAAAGGAGAATTTCAGACCGATATCACTGATGAATATGGATGCTAAGATTCTCAACAAGATCCTAGCAAACAGGATCCAACAGCACATTAAAAAGATTATCCACCATGACCAGGTGGGATTCATCCCTGGGTTACAAGGATGGTTCAACATTCACAAATCAATCAATGTGATAGAACAAATCAATAAGAGAAGAGAGAAGAACCACATGATCCTCTCAATTGATGCAGAAAAAGCTTTTGACAAAATCCAGCATCCGTTCCTGATTAAAACGCTTCAAAGTATAGGGATAGAGGGAACATTCCTGAACTTCATCAAATCTATCTATGAAAAACCCACAGCAAATATCATCCTCAATGGGAAAACGCTCACAGCCTTCCCGTTGAGATCAGGAACACGACAAGGATGCCCACTCTCAGCACTCTTGTTCAACATAGTATTAGAAGTCCTAGCAACAGCAATCAGACAACAAAGAGAAATAAAAGGTATCCAAATTGGCAATGAAGAAGTCAAACTCTCTCTCTCTTCACAGATGACATGATTCTTTATATGGAAAACCCAAAAGACTCCACCCCCAAACTTCTAGAACTCATACATCAATTCAGTAACGTGGCAGGATACAAAGTCAATCAATGTACAGAAATCAGTGGCTTTCTTATACACTAACAATGAAAATACAGAAAGGGAAATTAGAGAATTGATTCCATTTACTATAGCACCAAGAACTATAAGATACCTGGGAATAAACCTAACCAAAGAGGTAAAGGATCTGTACTCAAGGAACTACAGAACAGTCATGAAAGAAATTGAAAAAGACACAAAAAGATGGTAGACCAGGGCAACTGGGTGGCTCAGTGGGTTAAAGCCTTTGCCTTTGGCTCAGGTCATGATCCCAGGGTCCTGGGATCGAGCCCCACATCGGGCTCTTTGCTCAGCGGGGAGCCTGCTTCCTCCTCTCTCTGCCTACCTCTCTGTCTACATGTGTTCTCTGTCTGTCAAATAAATAAATAATCTAAAAAAAAAAAAAGATGGTAGACCATTCCAGGCTCTTGGATCGGAAGAATAAACATTGTTAAAATGTCTATACTGCCTAGAGCAATCTATACTTTTAATGCCATTCCGATCAAAACTCCACTGGTATTTTTCAAAGAGCTGGAGCAAATAATCCTAAAATTTGTATGGAATCAGAAGAGACCCCGAATTGCTAAGGAAATGTTGAAAAACAAAAATAAAACTGGCGGCATCACAATGCCTGACTTCAAGATTTACTACAAAGCTGTGATCACCAAGACAGCATGGTACTGGCATAAAAACAGACACATAGACCAGTGGAACAGTGTAGAGATCCCAGATATGGACCCTCAACTCTATGGTCAAATAATCTTCGACAAAACAGGAAAAAAATATCCAGTGCAAAAAAGACAGTCTCTTCAATAAATGGTGCTGGGAAAACTGGACAGCTATATGTAGAAGAATGAAACTCGACCATTCTCTTACACCGTACACAAAAATAAACTCGAAATGGATAAAAGACCTCAACGTGAGACAGGAATCCATCAGAATCCTCGAGGAGAACATAGGCAGTAACCTCTTCGATATCAGCCACAACAACTTCTTTCAAGATATGTCTCCAAAGGCAATGGAAACAAAAGCGAAAATGAACTTTTGGGACTTCATCAAGATCAAAAGCTTCTGCACAACAAAGGAAACAGTCAACAAAACAAAGAAACCTCTCAATTTAAAAAATGTTAGCAACTCCTTACACCAGTTAGAATGGCCAAAATTAGCAAGACAGGAAACAACGTGTGTTGGAGAGGATGTGGAGAAAGAGGAACCCTCTTACACTGTTGGTGGGAATGCAAACTGGTGCAGCCACTTTGGAGAACAGTGTGGAGATTCCTCAGGAAATTAAAAATAGAGCTTCCCTATGACCCTGCAGTTGCACTACTGGGTATTTACCCCAAAGATACAGATGTAGTGAAAAGAAGAGCCATCTGTACCCCAATGTTCATAGCAGCAATGGCCACGGTCGCCAAACTGTGGAAAGAACCAAGATGCCCTTCAATGGATGAATGGATAAGGAAGATGTGGTCCATATACACTATGGAGTATTATGCCTCCATCAGAAAGGACGAATACCCAACTTTTGTAGCAACATGGACAGGACTGGAAGAGATTATGCTGAGTGAAATAAGTCAAAACAGAGAGAGTCAAGTATCATATGGTTTCACTTATTTGTGGAGCATAACAAATAATATAGAGGACAAGGGTAGATGGAGAGGAGAAGGGAGTTGAGGGAAATTGGAAGGGGAGGTGAACCATGAGAGACTATGGACTCTGAAAAACAACCTGAGGGTTTTGAAGGGGCGGGGTGGGAGGGTGGGGGAACCAGGTGGTGGGTATTAGGGAGGGCACAGATTGCATGGAGCACTGGGTGTGGTGAAAAAACAATGAATACTGTTACGCTGAAAATAAATAAAAAATTTAATTAAAAAATTTAAAAAAAAAAACAAACAAAAATTATTATTATTATGTTCAACTAGCCAACATCACTAGTTCTTGATGTAAGGCTCAACAATTCATTAATCACTTATAACACCCAGTGCTCATCACTACAATGTGCCCTCTTTAATACCCACCTAAACTGTAAATGAGTAAAGGGGAAGGGGAAGGATTAAAAAAATGAATAAAAGACTGTGAGCCCTCCCTGGGGAAGGGAAATACACACCATCAAGACACACATCTCTGGTAATCTCAAGAAAGAGGAAAGAGAAATACCTTCCAAGTACCTTTCTCATGCATCTACAGGGGAAACAGGCCAGTTAATTTCTCTATCAGGTCATTTAGCCACCTGGAGGGAGGGAATAAATGGGTGGGATCCCAGCTTTGTGCTCTCAGAGGTTGAGGATAAATTCTGGAGAGCTTTGTGCTCTCAGAGGTTGAGGATAAATTCTGGAGACCAAAACCAAGAGGGTTCATCAGAAAGGCCTCACAGATGGAGAAAAGTATAACTGAAGCCTGTGATCATCCTGAGGATGGATAGAGTGGAACACTCCCAGCCCCCCTTTTTGGATGCCAGCCATATCATAAGTCCTGACAAGAAGGAGGGGACTGAAATGCTAGGAATTAGGCTAGCAGCACCACCAAGAAACCTTCAGGCTTTACGACAAGTTTAATTTCTTGGACCAAGTAAGAAAACAAAGCTTTTGAGAAGGTAGTGGTATTACAATACAGGGGCAGCTGCTGTATTGTAAGTTCAGAATACCAGTGCCAAAAAGAAGATTAGTGTTCATTTCTCTTTCTTATAACAATATGAGATTATGAAGTCCAGGGTTAACATGGTAGTTCTACAGAGTTAGAACCTAGATTTCTGCTGTCTCACTCTAGCCTTTTTGTATGTTGCCCTTATCTGCAAGGTCCAAAATGGTACACCATGGCATTCATGCCCCAGCTGGTAAAAATTGGTAAGGGGAAAGGAAGCACACTTCTCTCAGTGGGCTGACTCCAAAGTTGTTCACTCAACCTATTCATATCCCACACAGAACCTAGCCACACAGCCATCATAGCTGCATAGGAAACTAGGAAATGTGCTCTTTAACTGGGTGGTTATATTAGGTACCCATTGTGACATAACAAACCATTCCAAAGCATAGTGAATTGAGATATCAACAATTTATTATTTCTCACAGTTCTGAGCAATTCTTTTGTTGGACTTGCCT
Organism: Martes martes; assembly: GCF_963455335.1. Lineage (NCBI taxonomy): Eukaryota > Metazoa > Chordata > Mammalia > Carnivora > Mustelidae > Martes > Martes martes. Next base: position 20,638,488 of record NC_137906.1, read on the forward strand.
GTGGCTGGTGTCATCAGATGGCTAGACTGGGCTGGAAGGGCCATGATGGCCTCAACCATGCAGTCTTGCTGGCTGTCTGCTGGGGGCCTTAGTCATCTCATCCTGTGGCTGCTCATTCTCTAATGTGCTCAGTGGGTCTCAGGATGGTGGTCTCAGGATTCTGAGAAGGTGAGAGCAGAAGCTGTAGTGCTTCTCAGCCTAGGCTCTGGAACTCCCACACATCCCATAAGCCACCACATTCTATTGGTCAAAGCAAGCCACAAGACCAGCTCAGATTCTAGTTGGTAGAGATAGGCACCTCTACTTAATGGAAAAAGCAGCAAATGAGTGGGATATGAGGAGACACAATCATTGGGGGTCATAATTCTTTTTCTTTTATGTTCAGTTAGCCAGCATATAGTACATCATCAGTTTTTGATGTATTGTTCACTACTTCATGCAATACATGCCCTCCTTAATAATGACCACCTAGTTACAATTTCACCCCACCCACTCTCAGTTTGTTTCCCAGAGTCCAGAGTCTCTCATGGCTTGTCTCCCTCTCTGATTTCTTCAACATGGGGGTCATAATTCTAACGATCTTCCATGGTGGCCCAGATAAGAACCCTATTCCTGGGTAGGAAAATGAGGATAGAGACTGAAGGTATCTATGTATTCTGAAGCAAGGGACCCTAAAAAGTAAAAACAAGAGATTTTCCTGTGGTTAGCTGCTTATCATGAGATTTATGGCCCTGTTTATTAGTAACTTTGTGGTTATACTAGGGTAATTTGTCACTAAAAATTATTTCTTTTCCAACCCATCATAAAACTCCTATCTGGCTGAATTCAACAGAATCTTCCAACTCAATGATGTAAATGTGGACTCTGAGCCCTCAGGACCTTAACTGTTCATTCAAAGACAGGCCTCTGCAAATACAGAAGCCCTCCCCTTTCCTGGGTCAGTTAAGGACTTCTGGAGATATTAAGGTCCTTTATCTTTCAACTTAAGGAAGTAGAAAAACATTTTTAACGAATTTTGAAGTCAGAAGAGGAAATTGTGCAGAATCATCCAAAGGTGACATGTGCTATGGCATCCCAAGGATAAAATGACCATTGTCTCATTAGTAACCCTTTAATGACATCATATTGCACTTTTGAGTAAAACTGAAACTCCTCACTCTGGCTTACCAAGCACAACTGCCCAAACTCCTGCCCACTCTTTGGCCCCATCTGTGCTTCCCTCTGACTGGAACATTCCTGCCTCTACTTGAGTCAGGTGTTGCCTCCCCTGGGGACCCTTCCCACACCTTCCCAAGCAGGATAAGCCACCCCTCCTTCCTATCATCTCTGTTCTTATCCTGGAACAGATGTCTAAGACATGATTTTCTGTATTTTGATGAACCCCATGAAATTACCATTTTTGTCAAAAAAAAACGTTGGCAATTTCATATGGTTCATCACCTAATATTATAACATCTACATAACAGCCACTGTCTCCCCACACCTCCCTGTGCCTGCCTCTGCCACAGGGTATTCCTCAAAAGCCATCAGGACAGTAAAAGAGAAAAGCTTTGGAACCAGACAGAGCCAGATTTTAATCCCAGCTCCCTTCTATTCCTATCTGTATGACCTCAGGCCATTTGGGATGATCTCTCTAAGTCTGTTTTTTCATAAGTGAAATTCAGGTATTATTAAATAGCAAGTGGTGGCTACTTAGCAGGACTGGCATCAGAATTAGGATGCACAATAAGGTGAGAGTCATGGTTAACTGCATTGGCAAAGGGATGGGAGAATGGGAATTGGTGGTGCTCCCCTGAGGAGGGAAGTCTGCCTAGAAACAGCTTATCAAAACCTTACATACCCTTGGTACCAAGTGATACCAATGTCCTGCTTGGATCCCTGTGGACCTTGCCAAGGGACCATAAGCTCATCTTTCAGATTTCCAACTAGCAGAACTTGTTATCTCTTTGGCCACCAGAGCCCATTCTGTCCTCATTCAGGTGAGGTCAGAAGTGCCAGGGAACTGATGACACCCCTGCCCACCAAGAGCAGACCTCAGCCAATAATTATGTAGAGCTGCTGTACAGTTCACTATTGAACAACACAGGTTTGAACTGCACAGTTCCACTTATAAGTGGATTTTTCAATAACTGCATACAGTACAATAAATGTATTTTCCTTAACAAATTTTTTAACTTACATAATTTTATTTTTTAATTTTATTTTTTGTGTTCCAAGATTCATTGTTTATGCATCACACCCAGTGCTTTATGCAATACATGCCTTCCTTAATACCCACCAACAGGCTCAACATCCCCCCCAAGCACCCCCCTTCAAAACCTTCAGTTTCTTAGAGTCCACAGTTTCTCATGGTTTGTCCAAAAATACAGATGTAGTGAGAAGAAGGGCCATATGTACCCCAATGTTCCTTATGATTTTTTTTTCTCAAGTAGCCTTTTTTTATTTCTTTTCAGTGTTCCAGAATTCATTGTTTATGCACCACACCCAGTGCTCCATGCAATATGTGTCCTCCATAATATCCTCCACCAGGTTCACCCAACATCCCACCGCCCTCCCGTCCAAAACCCTCAGATTTATTTTCAGAGTCCACAGTCTCTCATGGTTAGTCTCCCCCTCCAATTTCCCTCAAGTCCCTTCTCCTCTCCAGCTCCCCATGTCCTCCGTGTTATTCCTTATGTTCCACAAATAACCGAAACCATATGATAATTGACTCTCTCTGCTTGACTTACTTCACTCAGCATGATCTCTTCCAATCCCGTCCATGTTGATACAAAAGTTGCGTATTCATCCTTTCTGATGGAAGCATAATACTCCATAGTAAAAATGGACCACATCTTCCTTATCCATTCGTCTGTTGAAGGGCTCTTGGTTCTTTCCACAGATTGGCGACCGTGGCCATTGCTGCTATGAACATTGGGGTACAGATGGCCCTTCTTTTCACTACATCTGTATCTTTGGGGTAAACACCCAGTAGTGTGATTGCAGGGTCATAGAGAAGCTCTATTTTTAATTTCTTAAGGAATCTCCACACTGTTTTCCAATCTGGCTGCACAACTTGCATTCCCACCAACACTGTAAGAGGTTTCCCCTTTCTCCACATCCTCTCCAACACACGTTGTTTCCTGTTTTGTTAATTTTGACCATTCTAACTGGTGTCAGGTGGTATCTCAATGTGGGGTTTCTTTTATTTTCTGTTATTTATTTTTGTTATCTGATTGCTGTCGCTAGGACTTCTAGTACTACTTTGAGCAATAATGGTGAGTGTGGGCATCCTTGTCCTGTTCCTGATCTCAAAAGGAAGGCTGTCAGCTTTTCCCCATTGAGGATGATAGTTGCTCTGGGTTTTTCATAGATGGATTTTATGAAGTTGAGGAGTGTTCCCTCTATCCCTCTACTTTGAATGGTTTTAATCAGGAATGGATGTTGTATCTTGTCAAATGCTTTTTCGGCAGTAATTGAGAGGATCATGTGGTTCTTCTCTCTTCTATTATTGACTTGTTCTATCACATTGATTGATTTGCAAATGTTGAACCACACTTGAATCCCAGGGATAAATCCCACCTGGTAATAGTGGATAACCTTTTAATGTACTGTTAGATTCTATTAGCTAGGATCTTGTTGAGAATCTTGGCATCCATATTCATTGGGTATATTGGTCTGAAATTCTCCTTTTTGGTGGGGTCTTTGCCTGGTTTGGGGATCAGGATAATGTTGGTTTCATAAAAAGAGACTGGAAGTTTTCCTTCTGCTTCAATTTTTTGAAACAGCTTCAGGAGAATAGGTATTATTTCTTCTTTGAAAGTTTGGTAGAATTCTCCAGGGAATCCGCCAGGTCCTGGGCTCTTGGTTTTGGGGAGGTTTTTGATCACTGCTCCAATCTTGTTACTAGATATTGGTCTATTCAGGTTATCAGTTTCTTCCTGATTCAGTTTTGGAAGTTTACAGGTTTCTAGGAATGCATCCATTTCATCTAGTTTGCTTAACTTATTGGCATGTAACTGTTGATAATAATTTCTGATAATTGTTTCTATTTCCTTGTTGTTAGTCGTGATCTCTCCCTTTGCATTCATAATTTTATTAATTTGGGTCTTCTTTCTTTTCTTTTGGATTAGTCTGGCCAATGTTTTATAGATCTTATTGTTTCTTTCTAAAAACCAGCTTCTAGTTTCATTGATGCATTCTACTGTATCTCTAGTTTCTATCTCCTATTGATCTCTGCTCTAATCTTGATTATTTCCCTTCTTGAGTGTGGCTTAATTTGTTGTTGATTCTCCAGTTCTTTAAGGTGTAAAGAGAGCTGGTGGATTTTCCCTTTTTTTTTTTTTTTTTTTTTTTTTGAGGGAGGCTTGGATGGCTATGTATTTCCCCCTTAGGACTGCCTTTGCTGTATCCCATAGGTTTTGGACCAAAGTGTCTTCATTCTCATTGGTTTCAATGAATTGTTTAAGTTCTTCTTTGATTTCCTGGTTGATCCAAACATTCTTAAGCAAGGTGGTCTTTAGCTTCCAGTTGTTTGAATTCCTCCCGAACTTTTTCTTGTGGTTGAGCTCCAGTTTCAAAGCATTGTGATCTGAGACCATGCAAGGAATAATCTCAGTCTTTTGGTATCAGTTGAGCCCTGATTTGTGACCCAGTATGTGGTCTGTTCTGGAGAAAGTTCCATCTGCACTTGAGAAGAATGAGTATTCTGTTGTTTCAGGGTAGAACGTTCTGTGTATATCTATGAGGTCCATCTGGTCCAATGTGTCATTCAATGCTCTCGTTTTTTTTATTTTCTGCTTGGATGATCTGTCTGTTACTGAGAGTGATGTGTTAAGATCCCCTACTATTAATGTATTCGTATTAATATGATTCTTTATCTTGATTAACAGTTGTCTTATGTAATTGGCTGCTCCCATATTGGGGGCATAAATATTTACAATTGTTAGATCTTCTTGGTGGAGAGACTCTTTAAGAATGATGTAGTGTCCTTCTGTATCTCTGACTGCAGTCTTCAGTTTAAAGTCTGATTTATCTGATATGAGAATCGCTACCCCAGCCTTCTTTTGAGGCCCATTGGTATGAAAGATGCTTCTCCATCCCTTCACTTTCAGTCTGGATGTATCCTTAGGTTCAAAATGGGTCTCTTGTAGACAATATATGAATGGGTCCTGTCATTTTATCCCATCTGCAACCCTGTGCCATTTTATGGGAGTATTTAGGCCATTCAAGTTAAGAGTGATTATCAACACTCTCAGTTTTTATTGACATCGTGTTTCCTGTGAAGATCTTGTTTCTATAGATTGTCTCCATAAATTTCTGTTCAATGATACTCTTGGGTTCTTTCTTCTTTTATAGAACCCTCCTTAATATTTCTTGTAGTGCCGGCTTGATAGTCATATACTCTTTTAAACCTTGCTGGTCTTAGAAGCTCTTTATCTCTCCATCAATTTTGAATGTCAACCTTGCTGGATAAAGTATTCTTGGCTGCATGTTCTTTTCCTTTAGTGCCCTGAATACATCTTGCCAGCCCTTTCTGGATTGCCAGGTTTCTGTGGACAGGTCTGACATTATTCTGATGGGCCTTCCTCTGTACATAAGGAATCTCTTCCTCCTAACTGTTTTTGAGAGCTCCTGTCTAAAATTATGATTCATCATTTTCACAACCAGGTGTCTCTCGAGGTCTTTCTAGGTTCTATGATCTTGGGGGGAGACCTTTCTGACTCTAGGACACAAACACTGGTTCCAGTCCCCAGATTGGGAAAATTTTCATGGAGAATTTGTTCAACTATATCCTCTAGTCTTCTTTCTTTCTCCTCCCCCCTTAGGGATTCCAATAATTCTGACTTTGGAAAGTTTCATGGCATCATTTATTTCTCTAATTCTGTTTTCATGGCTTCTAAGCTGTTTGTTCCATTTCTCCTCCTGATCCTTTTTCTCTATCAGTTTGTCCTCTAGATCACTAATTCTATCTTCTGCCTCAGTTACCCTAGCTGCTAGAGAATTTAGATTAGATAGGAACTCATTGATAGCATTGTTAATGACATCCCTGGTGACTTTCACTTCTGCTCTAATCAATTCCATTTTGTCATTAATGGCTTTCTTTAACCTAGCCATTGCCTGGATAATTGTTAGCCTGAATTCCCTTTCTGACATACTGTTTATTTTTTTTTAATTAAATTTTTTATTTATTTTCTTTTTTTTTTGTTATTTAAGGATTTTTTTTATTATGTTAAGTTCGCCACTGTATAGTACGTAATTAGCTTTTGATGTAGTGTTCAATGATTCATTAGTTAAGTATAATACCCAGTGCCCATCACAGCACATGCCGTCTTCAATACCCATCACCCTGTTACCCACTCCCCGTACCCACCTCCCCCCTGAAACCCTCAGATTGTTTCCCCGGGGTCCTAGTCTCTCATGTTTCATCTCCCTCTATGATTTCTCCCCCTTTGGATTTCCCTCCCTTCCCCTATGGTCCTCTGTGTTATTGCTTATGTTCTACATATGAGTGAAACCGTATGATAATTGTCTTTCTCTGCTTGACTTATTTCACTTAACATAATCCCCTCCAGTTCCATCCAGGTCAATGCAAATGGTAGGTATTCATCCTTTCTGATGGCTGAATAACGTTCCATTGTATATATGGACCACATCTTCTTTATCTGTTTGTCTGTTGAATGGTGTCTCAATTCCTTCCGAAGTTTGGTCATTGTAGACATTACTGCTATGAACACTGGGATGCATGTACCCCTTCTTTTCACTATATCTGCATCTTTGGATTAAATACCCAGTAGTGCAATTGTTGGGTCATAGGGTGGCTCTATTTTTAACTTTTTGAGGAACCTCCACACTATTTTCCAAAGTGGCTGTACACCTTGCATTCCCACCAACAGTGTAAGAGTGTTCCCCTTTCTCCACATCCTCTCCAACACTTGGTGTTTCTTGACTTGTCAATTTGTGCCATTCTAAGTGTGGTTTTGATTTGAATGTCCCTGATGGCTAATGATGATGAACATTTTTTCATGTGTCTGTTAGCCATTTGTATGTCTTCTTTGGAGAAGTGTCTGTTCATGTCTCCTGCCCATTTTTTGACTGAATTATTTGCTTTTTGGGTGTTGAGTTTGAGAACTTGGATATCAGCCCTTTATCTGTAGTGTCATTTGCAAGTATCTTCTCCCATTCTGCGGGCTGCATCTTAGTTTTGTTGACTGTTTCCTTTGCTGTGCAGAAGCTTTTGATCTTGATGAAGTCCCAAAAGTTCATTTTTTATTTTTTTATTTTTATTTTTTTATCCTTTTTTTTATCCTTTTTTATTTTTTTATTTTTTATTTTGTATCCTTTGCTTTTGGAGATGTGTCTTAAAAGAAGTTGCTGTGGCCAATGTCAAAGAGGTTACTGCTATGTTCTTCTTTAGGATTTTGGTGGATTCCTGTCTCACATTGACGTCTTTCATCCATTTAGAGTTTATCTTTGTGGATGGTGTAAGAGAGTGGTCAAGTTTCATTCTTCTACACATAGCTGTCCAATTTCCCCAGCACTATTTATTGAAGAGACTTTTTTTTTTAATTTTTTATTTATTTTCAGCGTAACAGTATTCATTGTTTTTTCACCACACCCAGTGCTCCATGCAATCTGTGCCCTCCCTAATACCCACCACCTGGTTCCCCCACCCTCCCACCCCGCCCCTCAACGTGAGACAGGAATCCATCAGAATCCTCGAGGAGAACATAGGCAGTAACCTCTTTGATATCAGCCACAGCAACTTCTTTCAAGATATGTCTCCAAAGGCAAAGGAAACAAAGGCAAAGATGAACTTCTGGGACTTCATCAAGATAAAAAGCTTCTGCACAGCAAAAGAAACAGTCATCAAAACAAAGAGGCAACCCACGGAATGGGAGAAGATATTTGCAAATGACAGTACAGATAAAAGGTTGATATCCAGGATCTATAAAGAACTCCTCAAACTCAACACACACAAAACAGATAATCATATTAAAAAATGGGCAGAAGATATGAACAGACACTTCTCCAAGGAAGACATACAAATGGCTACCAGACACATGAAAAAATGTTCATCATCACTAGCCATCAGGGAGATTCAAATCAAAACCACATTGAGATACCACCTTACACCAGTTAGAATGGCCAAAATCAGCAAGACAGGAAACAACGTGTGTTGGAGAGGATGTGGAGAAAGGGGAACCCTCTTCCACTGTTGGTGGGAATGCAAACTGGTGCAGCCACTTTGGAGAACAGTGTGGAGATTCCTCAGGAAATTAAAAATAGATCTTCCCTATGACCCTGCAATTGCACTGCTGGGTATTTACCCCAAAGATACAGATGTAGTGAAAAGAAGGGCCATCTGTACCCCAATGTTTATAGCAGCAATGGCCACGGTCGCCAAACTGTGGAAAGAACCAAGATGCCCTTCAACGGATGAATGGATAAGGAAGATGTGGTCCATATACACTATGGAGTATTATGCCTCCATCAGAAAGGACGAATACCCAACTTTTGTAGCAACATGGACAGGACTGGAAGAGATTATGCTGAGTGAAATAAGTCAAACAGAGAAAGTCAAGTATCATATGGTTTCACTTATTGGTGGAGCATAACAAATAATATAGAGGACAAGGGTAGATGGAGGGGAGAAGGGAGTTGAGGGAAATTGGAAGGGGAGGTGAACCATGAGAGACTATGGACTCTGAAAAACAACCTGAGGGTTTTGAAGGGGCGGGGTGGGAGGGTGGGGGAACCAGGTGGTGGGTATTAGGGAGGGCACAGATTGCATGGAGCACTGGGTGTGGTGAAAAAACTATGAATACTGTTACACTGAAAATAAATAAAAAATTTTTCAGAGTCCATAGTCTCTCATGGTTCACCTCCCCTTCCAATTTCCCTCAACTCCCTTCTCCTCTCCATCTACCCTTGTCCTCTATATTATTTGTTATGCTCCACCAATAAGTGAAACCATATGATACTTGACTTTCTCTGTTTGACTTATTTCACTCAGCATAATCTCTTCCAGTCCTGTCCATGTTGCTACAAAAGTTGGGTATTCGTCCTTTCTGATGGAGGCATAATACTCCATAGTGTATATGGACCACATCTTCCTTATCCATTCATCCGTTGAAGGGCATCTTGGTTCTTTCCACAGTTTGGCGACCGTGGCCATTGCTGCTATAAACATTGGGGTACAGATGGCCCTTCTTTTCACTACATCTGTATCTTTGGGGTAAATACCCAGCAGTGCAATTGCAGGGTCATAGGGAAGATCTATTTTTAATTTCCTGAGGAATCTCCACACTGTTCTCCAAAGTGGCTGCACCAGTTTGCATTCCCACCAACAGTGAAAGAGGGTTCCCCTTTCTCCACATCCTCTCCAACACACGTTGTTTCCTGTCTTGCTGATTTTGGCCATTCTAACTGGTGTAAGGTGGTATCTCAATGTGGTTTTGATTTGAATCTCCCTGATGGCTAGTGATGATGAACATTTTTTCATGTGTCTGGTAGCCATTTGTATGTCTTCCTTGGAGAAGTGTCTGTTCATATCTTCTGCCCATTTTTTAATATGATTTTCTGTTTTGTGTGTGTTGAGTTTGAGGAGTTCTTTATAGATCCTGGATATCAACCTTTTATCTGTACTGTCATTTGCAAATATCTTCTCCAATTCCGTGGGTTGCCTCTTTGTTTTGATGACTGTTTCTTTTGCTGTGCAGAAGCTTTTTATCTTGATGAAGTCCCAGAAGTTCATCTTTGCCTTTGTTTCCTTCGCCTTTGGAGACATATCTTGAAAGAAGTTGCTGTGGCTGATATCAAAGAGGTTACTGCCTATGTTCTCCTCGAGGATTCTGATGGATTCTTGTCTCACGTTGAGGTCTTTTATCCATTTCGAGTTTATCTTTGTGTACGGTGTAAGAGAATGGTCAAGTTTCATTTTTCTACATATAGCTGTCCAGTTTTCCCAGCACCATTTATTGAAGAGACTGTCTTTTTTCCACTGGATATTTTTTCCTGTTTTGTCAAAGATTATTTGACCATAGAGTTGAGGGTCCATATCTGGGCTCTCTACTCTGTTCCACTGGTCCGTGTGTCTGTTTTTATGCCAGTACCATGCTGTCTTGGTGATCACAGCTTTGTAGTAAAGCTTGAAATCAGGTAACGTGATGCCACCAGTTTTATTTTTGTTTTTCAACATTTCCTTAGCAATTCGGGGTCTCTTCTGATTCCATACAAATTTTAGTATTATTTGCTCCAGCTCTTTGAAAAATACTGGTGGAATTTTGATTGGAATGGCATTAAAAGTATAGATTGCTCTGGGCAGTATAGACATTTTAACGATGTTTATTCTTCCCATCCAAGAGCATGGAATGGTCTTCCATCTTTTTGTGTCTTCTTCAATTTCTTTTAGGAGTGTTCTGTAGTTCCTCGAGTACAGATCTTTAACCTCTTTGGTTAGGTTTATTCCGAGGTATCTTATGGTTTTTGGTGCTATAGTAAATGGAATCGATTCTCTAATTTGCCTTTCTGTATTTTCATTGTTAGTGTATAAGAAAGCCACTGATTTCTGGACATTGACTTTGTATCCTGCTACATTACTGAATTGCTGTATGAGTTGTAGTAGTTTGGAGGTGGAGTCTTTCGGGTTTTCCATATAAAGAATCATGTCATCTGCGAAGAGAGAGAGTTTGACTTCTTCCTTGCCAATCTGGATACCTTTTATTTCTCTTTGTTGTCTGATTGCTGTTGCTAGGACTTCTAATACTATGTTGAACAAGAGTGGTGAGAGTGGGCATCCTTGTCGTGTTCCTGATCTCAATGGGAAGGCTGCAAGCTTTTTCCCATTGAGGATGATATTTGCTGTGGGTTTTTCATAGATAGATTTGATGAAGTTCAGGAATGTTCCCTCTATCCCTATACTTTGAAGCGTTTTAATCAGGAACGGATGCTGGATTTTGTCAAAAGCTTTTTCTGCATCAATGGAGAGGATCATGTGGTTCTTCTCTCTTCTCTTATTGATTTTTCTATCACATTGATTGATTTGCGAATGTTGAACCATCCTTGTAACCCAGGGATGAATCCTACCTGGTCATGGTGGATAATCTTTTTAATGTGCTGTTGAATCCTGTTTGCTAGGATCTTGTTGAGAATCTTAGCATCCATATTCATCAGTGATATCGGTCTGAAATTCTCCTTTTTGGTAGGGTCTTTGCCTGGTTTGGAGATCAGGGTAATGCTGGCTTCATAAAAAGAGTCTGGAAGTTTTCCTTCTGCTTCAATTTTTTGAAACAGCTTCAGGAGAATAGGTATTATTTCTTCTTTGAAAGTTTGATAGAATTCCCCAGGGAATCCGTCAGGTCCTGGGCTCTTGTTTTTTGGGAGGTTTTTGATCACTGCTTCAATCTCGTTACTAGATATCGGTCTATTCAGGTTGTCAATTTCTTCCTGGTTCAATTTTGGGAGTTTATAGTTTTCCAGGAATGCATCCATTTCATCTAGGTTGCTTAGCTTATTGGCATATAACTGTTGATAATAGCTTCTGATGATTGTTTCTACTTCCTTGGTGTTAGTTGTGATCTCTCCCTTTTCATTCATAATTTTATTAATTTGGGCTTTCTCTCTTTTCTTTTGGATTAGTGTGGCCAATGGTTTATCGATCTTATTGATTCTTTCAAAAAACCAACTTCTAGGGGCGCCTGGGTGGCTCAGTGGGTTAAGCCGCTGCCTTCGGCTCAGGTCATGATCTCAGGGTCCTGGGATCGAGTCCCATATCGGGCTCTCTGCTCAGCGGGAGGCCTGCTTCCCTCCCTCTCTCTCTTTGCCTGCCTCTCTGCTTACTTGTGATCTCTCTCTGTCAAATAAATAAAATAAATCTTTAAAAAAAAAAAAAAACCAACTTCTAGTTTCGTTGATACGTTCTACTGTATCTCTGGTTTCTACCTCGTTGATCTCTGCTCTAATCTTGATTATTTCCCTTCTTACGTGTGGAGTTGGTTTGATTTGTTGTTGATTCTCCAGTTCTTTAGGGTGTAGAGACAGCTGGTGTATTCTGGATTTTTCAATTTTTTTGAGGGAGGCTTGGATGGCTATGAATTTCCCCCTTAGGACCGCCTTTGCTGTATCCCATAGGTTTTGGAGTGAAGTGTCTTCGTTCTCATTGGTTTCCATAAATTGTTTAAGTTCTTCTTTGATCTCCTGGTTGATCCAAGCATTCTTAAGCAAGGTGGTCTTTAGCTTCCAGGTATTTGTGTTCCTTCTGAACTTTTCCTTGTGATTGAGCTCCAGTTTCAAAGCATTGTGATCTGAGAATATGCAGGGAATCATCTCAGTCTTTTGGTATCGGTTGAGCCCTGACTTGTGACCCAGTATGTGGTCTATTCTAGAGAAGGTTCCATGTGCACTTGAGAAGAATGAGTATTCTGTTGTTTTAGGGTGGAATGTTCTGTATATATCTATGAGGTCCATCTGGACCAATGTGTCATTCAATGCTCTTATTTCTTTATTGATTTTCTGCTTCGATGATCTGTCTATTTCTGAGAGAGGCGTGTTAAGATCTCCTACTATTAATGTATTCATATCAATATGACTCTTTATCTTGATTAATAGTTTTCTTATGTAATTGGCTGCTCCCATATTGGGGGCATAGATATTTACAATTGTTAGATCATCTTGGTGGATAGTCCCTTTAAGAATGGTGTAGTGTCCTTCTGTATCTCTGACTACCGTCTTTAGTTTAAAATCTAATTTATCTGATATGAGAATCGCTACCCCGGCCTTCTTTTGAGGCCCATTGGCGTGAAAGATGCTTCTCCATCCCTTCACTTTCAGTCTGGGTGTATCTTTAGGTTCAAAATGGGTCTCTTGTAGACAACATATGGATGGGTCCTGTCGTTTTATCCAATCTGCAACCCTGTGTCGTTTTATGGGTGCATTTAGGCCATTCACATTGAGAGTGATTATTGAGAGATACGTTTTTATTGACATTGTGTTATCTTTGAAGTCTTTCTTTCTGTCGATTGTCTCTATATTTCTGTTCAATGCTATTCTTAGGATTTTTCCTCTTTTATAGAACCCCCCTTAATATTTCCTGCAGTGTCGGCTTGGTGGTTGCATAGTCTTTCAAGCCTTGCCGGTCTTGGAAACTCTTTATCTCTCCATCCATTTTGAATGTCAGTCTTGCTGGATAAAGTATTCTTGGCTGCATGTTCTTCTCATTTAGTGCCCTGAATATATCTTGCCAGCCCTTTCTGGCTTGCCAGGTCTCTGTGGACAGGTCTGACGTTATTCTGATGGGCTTTCCTCTGTATGTAAGGAGCTTCTTTGTCCTAGCGGCTTTCAAGAGATTGTATCTACAATTATGATTCCTCAATTTTACTATGAGGTGCCTGGATGTTTTTTTTGAATTTATAATCTTGGGGGGGGGGATCTTTCTACTTCTAGTACATGAACACTTGTTCCATTCGCAAGATTGGGAAAATTTTCATGAAAAACTTGTTCCACTATATCTTCTAGACTTCTTTCTTTCTCCTCCCCTTCAGGGATTCCAATAATTCTGACGTTGGAACGTTTCATGGCATCATTTATTTCCCTGATTCTGTTTTCGTGGCTTCTAAGCTGTTTGTTCCAGGCTTCCTCCTGATCCTTTCTCTCTATTTGTTTGTCCTCCAGATCACTAATTCTATCTTCTGTCTCAGTTACCCTAGCTTTTAGAGAATTTAGATTAGATTGGAACTCATTGAGAGCGTTGTGAACCTCATCCCTGGTGGCCTTCAGCTCTGCCCTAACATTATGAACCTCCTCTCTGGTCGCTTTCAATTCTGCCCTAATCAATTCCGTTTGGTCATCCATGGCTTTCTCCAACCTAGCTATTGCCTGGATAATTGTTAGCCTGAATTCTCTTTCTGACATATTGTCTATGTTGATAGCCGTTAGCTCTGTTGCAGAAGGCCCATCCTCTGTATTTTTCTTCTGTTGGGGATTCCTCCTCCTAGTCATTTTGGTGAGAGATGACTGGACAGATGTAGCTGGATGTATCGACCGTGGTGCAGTCAAGGTGCACCCTGGAACGCTTCTGAGCACTCAGGATTCCCCACCCAAACGAGAGAAAAAAGAAAAGAAAAAGAAAAAAGAGGGAGAGAGAGAGAGGAAAAAAAGGGAAGATAAAAGAGAAGGTCCAGCCCAAATGGGCCCCAGGGTAAGATTTATGACGTATACAAACAAAAACAGACAAACAAAAAGACTGATAAAAGTATATGATGAGAGAATATATATATATATATATAAACAAAAAAAGGAGGAGCCTCGTCAAGAAGAACCCCAAGTATAAGATTTATATACTATCAGGACAAACATAAATACACAGAGACACTGGCAGAAGAAAAAGATGGGAGCATGGTTATAGATTCTCGGTGTGGGCGAGGAAGGTTATTTTGATTCTTCCTGGATGTATCTTGATATCTTTGTTAAAGGACTCAACTTTCCTAAGAAAAAGGGGGATTAAAAATTGGTTCACCTATAGGGGTAGCATTGCTTGGAGAAAGGGGGTTACCTTGAAGTTTAACTCTATATGAATATTAGAAAATAAAAATAAAAAAGGAATAAACTGGACTAAACTAAATTAAAAATTTTTTTTTAAAAATTAAGAAAATAGAAAAGCAAAAGAAAAATCATGTGTATGTATCAAAAAATTCAGGTTAGAAGTTTATCATGTAATTTGATGTACTGGACATCTCACTGTGATGGTAAATAGGTTAAAAAATTATCTATATAAAAAAAGAAAAAAAAATGAACCAGAATAGTGGGAAAGAATTAAAAATAAAAGTTGTATCTATGAAGTAGTGGTGGTTGTTCTCTTGTAGTCTTTTTTTTTTTTTCTTTCCTGATTTGTTTTCTGGGGGAGGGGGCTGCCACGTGGGTTTTCAGTCAATGATGTTCCCTGAGTTAAGTCCTCCCGACCCCCTCAAGGGGGTGGGCTCTGAGAAAAACAGTTTTTTCAGGTTTTTGTTCTCTGGAGGTTTTTATGTTTGTTCACTTCTTTTCTCTCGCCTTGACAGCTTTTGATGGTTTTTGGAGGTTTAGAGGAAAGAAAACTGCACCCCAACCTCCCTCTCAGAGAGAAGCCTCAGTCTGCTCCCCTGCAGGTGCTGCAGCCGCTGGGCAGCTGGCAGAGCAGGTTCTGAGTCGCGGTCCCTGGGGACGCAGGATCTCCTGCTTGTACACAAAACCAAGGCAGCTGTGGCTGTCTGGGCAGCTCCAGACCGCCAGAGAGGTTCCAAGCAGCGATCGCACACTGAGATTTTCCCGCTGGCTGGGGCTAAGAGCGCCGGGCTTGCGCGCACTTCTCCCTGGGGAGGGTTTGGGGCGCGGCGCCTCCAACTCTATCGGCTCTATCGCCGCGTGGGTCCGAGAACACCAGGCTGGGCATCCGTGCACCTCTCTCAGGGGAGAGTGAGGCATGCGTGGATCTCCAGTAAGGTGCGCGTTCTGCCGTCTGGTGTGGCTCCCAGCCCCTCACGGGAGCCGGACTCCACCCGTTCTCGGGCGCACTGGCGGCTCCGGGACAAAGACCAGGTTTCTCCACCGCACTCTCTGGCTCAGCACCAGGGGAGGCTGCCCTGGGTCTGGGGACTTAAGCCCCGTCCCTAGCCGCCCCGATTCCCACAATTTCCCCACGCGATCCTTTGCTCTTTTGAGTGCTTTCAACAAGACTCCAAGTTAATGCTGGTCCCCAGATGCAGGGCACTCTCGTATTGGGGTATTATTTTCCAATCGGTCGCCTCTGGTGGCTCCCTCCCCCTTTTGTTTATCTTCCGATATCAGTCCGACGTTCCCACTCCACTTTACCTGCCCACTGGCGTCTTCTGGCCCCCGTAGAGATCCAGACTTGTATAATTCTGATCTCAGGCTGATTTCATGGGTGATCGGAGTTCTTTGGTAGGTAATCAGCTCACTTTAGGGTACAGGTTGAAAAGGCGCCTCCTCCTACTTCCCCACCATCTTGTCTCCCCTGACATACTGTTTATGTCCATATCCAACAGCTCTGATGGAGAGGGCCCAGTCTCTGAATTTTTCCTCATCTGGGCATTCCTCCTCCTAGTCATTTTGGTGAGAGATGGCTGAGGGGATGTGTAGCTGAGTGTATCAACCATGATCCAGGCAAGGTGCACCCTGAAACACCCTGAAACACTTCTGAGCAATCGGGAGTCCCCACCAAGAAGAGAGAAAAAAGAGAAAGAGAGAGAGAGAGAGAAGACCCAGCCTAAGGTAAGATTTATAAAGTATACAAACAAGAACAGACAAAAAGACCGACAAAAGTAAATGACAAGGAAAAAAAAACCCAACCAAAATGAACCCCAAGTATATGGTTTATACACTACCAGAACAAAAACAAATACACAGAAACACTGACATAAGAAAAAGATGGGAGGGTGGGTATAAATGCTCAATGTGAGCCAGGAAGGTTACTTTGATTCTTCCTGGGTGTATCTTGATATCTTGATATCTTTGTTAAAGGACTCAATTTTCCCGAGATAAAGGGGGATTAAAACTGGTTTACATAGAGAGGTAGTATTAACTGGGAAAAGATGATTTCCTTGAAGCTTATATCTATATAAATATGTAAAAAAATAGAAAAGGAAAAGAAAAACACAGGTATATGAATTTAAAAAGTTCAAGTTAAAAGGTGATTATGGAATTTGTTGTTCTGAACCTTTCATCGTGATGGTAAATAGGTTAAAAATTATTAAAAATTAAAAAGAATGAGAATAGTGGGAACAAATTAAAAATAAAAATTGTATCTATGAAGTATACAGGCTTTAGGGCAATAACGGGAGCTTAATATCTTCTTTTCCCCTCATAGGGGTTTTACAGTTTTATGCGGACCCTGTGGTAGTTGTCCTCTTTTTTGTTTTTGTTTGGTTTTGGCTGGCTTTCTGGGGGAGGGGCTTGCCACGTGGTTTTTCAAGCAGTCTTGCTAGAGCTGAGTCCTGCCCCCTATCAAGGGGCTGGGCTCTGAGGAAACCGGTTTTTCAGGCTTTTGTTCTCTGGAGGGTTTTTTTGTTTGTTTTGTTTTGTTTGTTTTTGTTTTTCCTCCCTTGGTGGCTTTTGGTGATTCTTTGGAGGTTTAGACAAAAGTAAACTGCAGTTTGCTGAGACTTCCGTCTCACAGAGAAGCCTCAGTCTGTTCCCCTCTGGGTGCTCCAGAGCACATAAATTCCCCCTCTGCCACCTCCCACCGGCAGAGCACGACCCCAGCCAAGTCTCAGGGATCACAGGAGCTTCTGCTTCCACCCTGGTGCTACCAAAACCACGAGAAGTACTAACTAGTCCAGAGAGCTGGCTTCCAGTGGCTGCCTCCACCATGGCTGTCTGGGCAGGTCCAGACCACTGGAGAGGTCCCAACCAAAGACAGCACACTGAGATTTTCATGCTGGCCCAGGCTGGGAGCATCCGGACTCTCACCGGCCCTAGAGAACACTGACTAACGCCTGCACAGACCTCTCTCAGGGGAGGGTGTGGAGTGTGACTTAGACCCCAGTCGTGCAGCATGAGTGCAGAATGCAAAAAGCTGTGGTTCTAGAGCGCACCAGCTGGCGTCCACACCAGACTCTCTCATGCACGCTGCCACCCAGATGCTCTCATGGGCACCAGCAGCTCAGGGACCAAGGCCTGGCTTCTTTGCCGCACTCTCTCTGGTACAGCACCAGCGGTAGCTGTCCGGGGTCCATGGGCTTAAGCCATGTCCCTAACTGCCCAGTTCCACCAATTTCCCCTTAAGATCTTTTAATCTTTTTGAGTGCTTTTTTTTTTCCAATTTTTTATTTATTTTCAGCGTAACAGTATTCATAGTTTTTTCACCACAGCCAGTGCTCCATGCAATCTGTGCCCTCCCTAATACCCACCACCTGGTTCCCCCACCCTCCCACCCCGCCCCTTCAAAACCCTCAGGTTGTTTTTCAGAGTCCATAGTCTCTCATGGTTCACCTCCCTTTCCAATTTCCCTCAACTCCCTTCTCCTCTCCATCTACCCTTGTCCTCTATATTATCTGTTATGCTCCACCAATAAGTGAAACCATATGATACTTGACTTTCTCTGTTTGACTTATTTCACTCAGCATAATCTCTTCCAGTCCTGTCCATGTTGCTACAAAAGTTGGGTATTCGTCCTTTCTGATGGAGGCATAATACTCCATAGTGTATATGGACCACATCTTCCTTATCCATTCATCCGTCGAAGGGCATCTTGGTTCTTTCCACAGTTTGGCGACCGTGGCCATTGCTGCTATAAACATTGGGGTACAGATGGCCCTTCTTTTCACTACATCTGTATCTTTGGGGTAAATACCCAGCAGTGCAATTGCAGGGTCATAGGGAAGATCTATTTTTAATTTCCTGAGGAATCTCCACACTGTTCTCCAAAGTGGCTGCACCAGTTTGCATTCCCACCAACAGTGTAAGAGGGTTCCCCTTTCTCCACATCCTCTCCAACACACGATGTTTCCTGTCTTGCTAATTTTGGCCATTCTAACTGGTGTAAGGTGGTATCTCAATGTGGTTTTGATTTGAATCTCCCTGATGGCTAGTGATGATGAACATTTTTTCATGTGTCTGGTAGCCATTTGTATGTCTTCCTTGGAGAAGTGTCTGTTCATATCTTCTGCCCATTTTTTAATATGATTTTCTGTTTTGTGTGTGTTGAGTTTGAGGAGTTCTTTATAGATCCTGGATATCAACCTTTTATCTGTACTGTCATTTGCAAATATCTTCTCCCATTCCGTGGGTTGCCTCTTTGTTTTGATGACTGTTTCTTTTGCTGTGCAGAAGCTTTTCATCAAGATAAAAAGCTTTTTGAGTGCTTTTAACCAGACTCCAAGTTAATGCTAGTCCCCAATCACAGGGCACTCTTGTATTGGGTATTACTTTCCAATGGGTCGCTTCTGGTGGCTCCCTCCCCCTTTTGTTTATCTTCTGATATCAGTCCGATGTTCCCACTCTGCTTTATCTGTCCACTGGAGTCTTCTGCCCCCATAGAGATCCAGAAGTGTATAATTCTAATCTGAGGCAGATTTCATGGGTGATCAGAGTGCTTTGGTAGATAATCAGCTCACTTTAGGGGACTGGTTGAAACAGTGCCTCCTACTTCTCTGCCATCTTGCCCCCTCTCTCCTTATGATTTTCTTTTTTTTTAAGATTTTATTTATTTGACTGAATGAGAGAGACCACAAGTAGGCTGAGAGACAGGCAGAGAGGGGGAAGCAGGTTCCCCGCTGAGCAGAGAGCCCCATGCGGGGCTCGATCCCAGGACCCTGAGATCATGACCTGAGCCGAAGGCAGAGGCTTAACCCACTGAGCCACCCAGGTGCCCCTATCCTTATGATTTTCTTAATGACATTTTCTTTTCTCGAGCTTTATTGTAAGAATACATAATAAACACAATATGCAAATTAGGTGTTTGTTTATGTTATCAGTAAGGCTTAGTAATTATGTTCTTGGGGAGTCAAATACATGGATTTACAATGGCATGAGGGATCAGTGCCCCTAATCCCAGCATCGTTCAAGGGCCAACCATAGACATACTCCAGTTCCTTCTGTCTTCAAGTGGGACAATGCTGAGGTTTACATTCTACTGTCTCCCAGAACTCCCAATGAGGTTACTCTCAAGGGATACACAGTGGTGTCTCTTAAAAGTACTTTCCTTCCCAGCTCACATCCCTCCCCTATTTCTTGGGGACACTCTTAAATAAACTTCTTTCACTCAAATTCTTATAATGGGTTTACTTCTGGGAGAACTCAAACTTCCGAGAACATAACCTATAAATTATACATATGCAAAAATAACATGTTCAATTTATTAATTCACCATTGTTTTTATTTGCTAGAGGTTGGGAATATCAAAAGGAAACCGTTTAAATACATTATGACCCACCCACACAAAGGGACACTATGCAGCTGTATAAAAGAATGAAAAAATGTTTATGTCTCGATATAAAACATCTGAGCTATATTAATGAATAAAGCAAGATGCAGAACAGTATAAATAACATGTTATCATTTGTGTACGAAGATTGTATTTGTGTATGTGTTTGCATATGCCTAGAATCTTTGTGAAGGAGACCCCAAAATACACACAACCTTGACAGCCCCTTAGGAGGGACCTGAATGGCTGTGGGGACCAGAATGAAGGGAAACTTCACCACAAATGCTTGCACATCTTTTGATCTTTGTAATTGATGGGTTTATCTATCCAAAAAATAAAAATAACATTAAAATAGTAAGTAAATGCATAGATAAAGGGAGGTGCACCACTGCTCCTTGGACCTTATATAGCTCAAGTGTGGAATGGGTGAACAGGCTCCTGGTGGCTGACCAGATCCTGACTCCACCATGATTCTTCCAGTGTGGTCTCCACCCAACTGCACAGGTTCCTGCAGGTCTATGTCCTTGCCCATGAAAGGAGGTTTCTCTTCCTTTAGCAGGATCAGAATCTGTTGCATTTCCCTTTATGTTCACCCACAAAAGCTGCCATCACCTCTGTCAGGAGGAAGGTCCAATGGCACCTTCACCCACACGTAAGGAATCTCAAGCAATTCCCTTCTTCCTGAGAGGTTGTACTGAAAGCACTCATCCCCTTCCAAGAGACATCTGAGTCATGCATACAACTCATGCATATGCTTGTACACACACTTGAACAAACATATACACACATGAATGGAAATCCAAGCTGTTCTTTCCTGAATGAGTTGCTACCACCCCACTCCCCTAATACATGAATCTGTCCAATAGCCTGAGGACTTGCACTGTAGGTCTAACCAATGTCTTACTTCCTGCAGGAGAGGCCATTCGATGGGGAAGGAGCTGCTACTGGGGCTGGGCAGCACTGGGACCAGCTTCACTCATCATATCCTTGTACCGCCGTTTGAAGAAGCCGAGCTGCCGAAGCAGAGACAAAGGAGTAAGGACCAGCAAAGCCAGGGAAGTGGTGAAGGCCATGCAAACCAGGAGGGGAGACAGAGAGATCAGGAGGCACAAAGAAAAATGTGACAGACTGCAAAGACACCTGGGGGAAATGGGGAAGGGAAAGAGAGGCGTTAATGTTAGAGACAGGAAAGATAGAAAAGAAATAAAATACAGAAGGAGAAGGGAAAATTAATACCTATATAGTGGTCATTCTATACCAGGGACCATTCTAAGTGTACTACATATATAGTGTTAATACCCAATTACCTTCACAAAATGGTATTGACACTCTCATTTTATAGCTGAAGAAACAGACTCTGTGACTTGGTAGGAGTCAAAGCCAGTAATGAGCTGCTGAGTAAGAAGCAGTGAGGGAGAGGGGAGCAGACAGGAAAGGGGGATACCTTGTACATTCCAGCAGTGATGAGGGCCAGAAGCACAAACCCCCCCACTGAACTGCCCACTATAAGTGGTAAAGGGTTGTGCACTTCAGTTGGCTCCACTTTGGTTTCTGTCTGTGGCAGAGGGAGAGAGAGGTGATGATGAACTTCAGATTTCTAGGGGTTCCCCCGTCAGAACTTGTGCACTCCCTGAACCCAATGACTAGCCCCTCCCTGTATCCTCACTCCTCCTTTTTAAAAAAAGATTTTATTTACTTATTTGACAAAGAGAGAGATATATCACAAGTAAACAGCACAGCAGGCAGAGGGTGAGGGGGAAGGAAGCAGGTTCCCTGCCAAGCAGAGAGCCCAATGTGGGGCTCTATCCCAGGATCATGACCTGAGCTGAAGGCAGAGGCTTTAACCCATTGAACCACCCAGGCGCCCCCTCACTCCTCCTCCTTCTCCTCCTTCTCCTCCTCCTCCTTTATCTCACTCTATTGCTTTACCTAGAGATTGCCACAAGCCCAGCTTCCCCTCCTCCCTCCAATAGTCCCTCTGGGTCAGAGAAAAATACCTGGGCCCTCAGAAATGCCTCCTGTCCTGGGAGGATGGCAAACTTCGAATCATTAAACAAGACCTCTGCTGTGCTCACAACCTGAATGTAGTTTGTTGAAGTCTGTGGAAGAGAGAGGATGGGTGTTGGACCTGTGGACCCCTGAAGTATCATGTCTGTGCCCAGCTGAGCCTTGGCCCTCACATACCTTGATATACCAGTCAAATGAGAGCTTGCCTTGGAGGGTGATATTGACTTTTTCCTGGATGCTAAAGGACAAGATGTCACACTGGATTCTCTGGCAGACAGCGATGGAACAGTTCTGGGGAGGGAGCAGAAGGCGGGAATGACTAAGCTGGATACAGAAAATATCCATGCACCCAGTCCACACTGTTGGCAGATGGTACTCAGCACAAATAAAGGAACAGTGCTGAGTCTGCACATGTCCCTAAAGCTGGGTTAGGTTTATTCTTACCACAACTGGAGTCTTCTTAAGCTCCACCAGGAAATCAGAGAGAGGGGGTTCCCACTCCTTGGTGTGGCAAGTGCTGGAAAGGTTCTAAGGAAAGAGAGACACTGTGAGAAGGGCAGAAAATAAGGGCTCATGGATCCACCATCAAGGAGACTGAAATGGCCAAGGTCCAGGAGAGGGTCAAAATGGCTCCAAAATCCAACAAAAAAAAACAAAAACAAAAACAGAGATTTTAGGAAAGACTGGGGCTGTGGTGGTCGGAGTTGGGTCACTCCTCAAGTCCAGCTAGACTTACCTTGGAAAAGGTGACTTGGGGGTTGTCCCACACAGTGACCTGGTTCAGCTTGGTAGGCACCCAGAAGACCACACTGATGGGGAGGCTCCTCTGCCCCAAGTTGTTGAACTGCACAGTGGGAGGAGGGCGGTGGATATCAGCACTCTGTCCTTTCTGCTCCCACCAGCAACCAGAGTCAGCCTCCCCACTCATGACAGCCCAGTACACCTAATAAGGCCTCACAGTCCCAAGCAGCCTGCCTCTTGATACTTTCTGGGAGGCAAAAGAGTGTAGGGGTTAAACACACATTTGAAAGCCAGACAGGCTGGTACTAAGTAGTGGCTCTTCCACTACTAGTGGTGAGACCATGGCTATGTTCTGTTAACCTCTCTGAGCCTTATTTGTTCCATCTATGAACTGGAGATAATGATGGGGCTGGGAAAAGACCCCGGGACACCCTGGAGAGATCCAGGTTTCTTGTATGAAACTCAAACAGAAACAGTTCTAACTGTTCAGTTCTAACCCTGAATAAGTGCCATCCATCCATGTGTGCTGAACCCAAAATAGACTCCTTCTAGAGATTCGGACTGCAGAATCCAGGCTGGAGGCAAGGGAGCTGGGATTTTCTCCTTGGGCTGGGGGCAGGTTGGGAAAGGGGGGGCGGTGGCTTTGCCAGTGGCCAAGGCACATACTAGCTCTTCCTCCTGGGTCACCCAATCTGCCAAGGGGCCCGGTGCATAGTGGGTGCTCAGCACACATCTTCTAGATTAGATGAGGTATGACCACTTCCTGGAAGAGGACTGAGGCCAAGCAGTACTGTGGTCGGCTGTGGGCAGAGCCTGTGCTCCCCTCATCTCGCCCCTGCACAGGTACACACACACAGCCACAGGTGCAGATGGGCTCAGCAAGTTTCCTTAGCTCCAGTTCGAAGGGAGAGCAAAACAAAAACACACCGTTCCCTTTCATAACTACTGTGTTTGGAGTTTCTTCATCTGGCCAGGCAAGGACTGATTCCTGATGTGGACCAACCCCTGTGGACAAATTTCCCACAGACAGATCAGCTCCTAGCCCTGAACCAAAATGCTGGACTGCGGGGCTGGTAACCCCACCCCCCCCCAGCTTTCCACAAGATGGGGTTCCACGAAGGGATTATCGGATCCCCTGAGGCAGTCCCCATTGATGCTTGTCTATGTAACCCATTCCTACAAACACCAGGCCTAGCTCTGCTTAAAAAATAACAACAGTGGCACAAATACGCCGAAGGGATGTGTAACATGCACCCGAACCGCAGAAAGTGGGGTGTGAATTCGAAGGGGAGCCTCAAATTGTGTGTGCTTCAGACATCAAGCTAAGGTAAACGCAGCCTCCCTTGGAAACCCATGAAAGGAGGTGTGGGAGGGAAGGATGCAAGCAGGAGTCCGGTGGGCTGGGAGCTCAGCACCCCACCCAGCTCAGCATTGAGGATGGAGAATGTCTCTTTGTTACTGTGCGTGTCTGTTCATTTTTCATTCATTCAAATACTTCTTGAGAGACTACTTTGTGCCAGTGGCTATCCTGGACACTTGGGGGCACATCCAGTAATTACATAAATGAGTTCCCACTCTTGTCTATTCAAGTCACAGGGAGCAGCTCTTACTTTGTGGCTCCCAATTTAAACTGCGTGCTCCTCAAGGGCAGGGAGTCAGCTTCGCTGGTGACATATTTCATCTACAAAGCCCCCTGAACCAGGGTGCCCACAATGGACGCTCGGGCAGCAGGCCCGATGTGCTCACAAAAGAAAGTGCGCTGGTGTGCCTTGCTACCCCAGTGCACGCTGGACTTCCTCTCCGGCCACCATCGCCTCCCCTAGCTTTCCTCCCAGTCTTCTTGGGTGGCCTGGGCAGGTTCAGGCCCCGAGAAGAGGTTGTGATGAAAGCTGACAAGAACACGAGGTGTTACCCTCCCACAGTCATTTGCATCCTGCTGGGGGATCCCCAGAGAATCATTGTAATGATAAAATGAGTTTGTGTGTGTGTCTGTGTGTCTGTGTGTTTCTGTGTGTACACATGTGCACACAGTCCTGGGTATGTACAGAATGAAAGTGAGCCTGGAACAGAGCCCAGCATGTAGTAAGCATCTGATGCATGTCTCCCATCATTATTTCCCATTACCACATTCCCATCACATTGATTTCCCTCCCTGGCCTCCCTCTCAACTACCCACCTCATACTTATGCTCTATAATGTGGCTGGTCTTCTCTGCAGCTGTGAAGTTGAGATATTTAGTCGAGACCTCATGGCTGATGGGAGAAAGAAGAAAGTAAAGGAGGTGTCAGGACTTCAAATGTGTCCTGAGAGGAGGTCTTGGGCTAAGTGTGTTAGGGAATAAACAGACACAAGGGTAATGCTGCCCTGAGAGGGTTCCAGTGGGATGGTGTATAGGGGGCCATATGTGTCAGACACACAGAATGTGCTAGCTTGGGCCATGCACACACATGCACAAATACACACCCATGCACACATATGCTAGACACACACACACACACACACAAATACACAATGGGCCATGTTTGGCCCAGTGGTAAAGGCAGGGCTAAAGCCCTAGAAGCCAGCACCTGGTGACTACCACGAAGACAGTGTATTTCACAGGCAGCTCCAGCTGGAATTCAGTTTTGTTGGTCCTAGTCGTGTTGTTCTCACTAAAAGGAAACAGACAGCTTTCTTGTATATCTTTTCTACTAAATTATAATCTCTGTAAGGGCAGGAACCACAGATGTCTTATCCATGCTGTCACACCAACAGCACTGAGTACAATGCCTGGTATATGGTGGGTGCTCAGTTGGTATTTATTGAATGAATGAATGAATGAATGAATGAATAAACTGAAGGGAGAACCAGTGGGGAGAGGGCAGTGGTCCACACTGGGGAGGGGTTTGGGACCTCAAAGTGGGGAAACTGAGCACAGCCTACCTGGTCACATTGGCCTTGAGGAGTAGTCTGTTTCCAAAGGAAGCATCAGATTCCACACCAAATGTGATAGTAAAAGTGACCTGGAGTTAGAAAAAAGAGAGATAGTGAAAAGAATAGAAGAAATAACCCAAATGTCTATCAACTAAAGAATGAATAAATAAAATGTGGTACATCATCCAGCAATTGCACTACTGGGTATTTACCCTAAAGATACAAATGTAGGATCTGAAGGGGCATGTGCACCCAAATGTTTGTAACAGCAATGTCCACAATAGCCAAACAATGGAAAGAACCTAGATGTCTATCAACAGATGAATGGATAAAAAAGATATGGATATATATATATACACATACATATATATAGATACATAAATATCCATATTTATCCATTCATATATATCTCCATATATATATCTAGATATATATATATTCCAGAAAGATTTCATTTTTTGATGGCTGCATAGTATTCATATATGTGTATCTATACATATATGAATATGTATATTTACATATATAAATATAGTATTCATATACATATCTGTATACATATGTATATACCTATTTTATTTTTCAGTGTTCCAGAGAGATTTCATTTTTTGATGGCTGCATAGTATTCATATATGTATCTGTATATGTATACATACATATGTATATACATGTATATACATATATACACATGTATACATATATACATGTATTATTTTTAAATTTTAAAAATTAAAGAAAAAAAAGAAAAAAAATCGCTTGGGGAAAAAAATGAAATATTGCCATTTTCAATGACATGGATGGAACTAAAGGGTATTATGCTAAGCAAAATAAGTCAATCAGAGAAAGACAATCATCATATGATCTCTCTGATATGAGGAATTTGAGAGGCAGGGGTGGGGGTTCTTGGGGGGAAGGGAGGGAAAAGTGAAACAAGATGGGACTGGGAAGGGAGAAAACCTAAAGGATTCTTAATCTCAGGAAACAAACTGAGGGCTGCTGGCAGCAGAGAGGGATTGGGCGGCTGGGTGATGGACACTGGGGAGGGTATGTGCTATGGTGAGTGCTGTGAATTGTGTAAGACTGCTGATTCACAGACCTGTACCCCTGAAATAAATAATACATTGCATGTTAATTTTTAAAATGTGGTGCATCCATATACACTATGGCGTATTATGCCTCCATCAGAAAGGATGAATACCCAACTTTTGTAGCAACATGGACGGGACTGGAAGAGATTATGCTGAGTGAAATAAGTCAAGCAGACAGAGTCCATTATCATATGGTTTCACTTATTTGTGGAGCATAACAAACAACATGGAGGACACAGGGAGATGGAGAGGAGAAGGGAGTTGAGGGAAATTGGAAGGGGAGATGAACCATGAGAGACTATGGACTCTGAAAAACAATCTGAGGGTTTTGAAGGGGCAGGGGGTGGGAGGTTGGGGGAACCAGGTGGTGGGTATTAGGGAGGGCACAGATTGCATGGAGCACTGGGTGTAGTACATAAACAATGAATTCTGTTACGCTGAAAAGAAATTTTTTAAAAATGTGGTGTATCCATATATCAGACTGCTATCCAGCAGTAAAAAGAAATGAAGTATTGATACATGCTGCAAACATGGATGGTCCTTGAAAACATAGCCACATACTGTATAAACCCATTTACACAAAATGTCCAGAATAGGTGAAGCTAGACACAGAAAACAAATTACTGGCTGCCTAGAGCTTGGAGAAATGACAGGACTGGAGCTGATGGCTAAGGAGAGCAGGATCTTTTCTTGAGGTAAAAAAAAATTCTAAAATCGATCATGGCAATGAATGTATTAACTCTGTGAAGCCATTGAACTGTGTGCCTGAGATGGGTGAATTCAATTATATCTTAATAAAACTACCTTTCAAAAAAAAGAGTCAAAAAGAGAGAGAGAAGAATTCAGGAGAAAACAAAAGAGGAAAAGAGAGGAGAACAGCAGCCTGACCTCTGAGGAGTTTGGGAAGATGGGGTGGTTTATGCTGCAGCTGCTGTTCTTCAAGCCCTCAGGCCCATTGGTGGAGTCATCAGACTCACAAATCAAGCGCCAACGTCGCCATGAGAGCTGCTTCTGGAAGGCAAGGGAGACAGAGGTAGCGATGTCAAGCACCCACTGTAGAGACAGGGGAAATAAAGTCAAACAGAGCCTGAGAAGGATTTGGTTACCTGGGCCACTGACACCCTCCGATAGGACAAGCCAGGAGGGTAGAAGATGGTGACCTGAGTTCTGTAGGAGTCCTCACCCTGGTTTCTCACAGTCAGTGTCACGTTGAAGTCTCGAAGACCACCCACCACCAGGGTGTCCAGGCTGTGGGAAGAATAAACCAGGCCATGAGATGCTGAGGGCTTCCATGTGGCAAGTCTGCCCTGGTGGGAAGGAGGCACAGATGCTTGGAGAGAGAAGACAGTGGATGGGGCAACCACACAAACACCTCTGAAGCAGCTGCTCTGTGCCAGGCTCCCTTACAGGCCAGGAGAAGAACAAAGCACCTGGTTGTAGTGCAGATTTGCAGGTAGCAGTGAGGAAAAGAAACTCACCCTGTAAAAGTGAAGGTGATGCTGAGGTCATCATGGCAGATGCCGTCACTGCCACAATTCTGCTCAAAGGGAAACTACCAAAAAAAAAAAAAAAAAAAATATATATATATATATATATATATATATATATATATATGATGAAAGGAAAGAGTGAAATGAAACAATAAAACAAATTGTTGAAATAAAATTACGTGAAATGAAATAAAATGTGCTTCAGTGATCTTGGCCTCTGGTCCCTTCCATGCCCCTGCAGGACCACAAGTTGAGGACTCACCAAAGCTGTGAAGTGTCTCTGAGCATCCACAGCCAGCAATGGCTGGAGGTTCTTGAATGAGGGCAAAGGCTTCCCCACCAGAGAGAAGTTGAAGTGCAGGATGATGGGGGTCACTGAGTCCTCTACACAATACTGAGAGATAACAGGGGTTTAAGGGTCTGCCTTTCTCAGCTTCCCAAGCCCACCCCATGCTTGAAAGACCCAGAAGTGTGGCCATCTCTTGCTCACCACTAGCAGTAGCTTTAGGGTTTCACATTCTTGATTCAGCGTCAAGATCCTTGTCTGTCTGCGTGTGTTGTTCTTTGTCTCATCAAAGACAACTCGGGGATGTGGGAGACTTGGGTCCAGAGCCAGGTCATATGTGACGATGCTCTGGATCTCTCCTGAGGGGGGCAGGGCATCATGGTGGTAAGGAGGCCAGCTTTGGAGTCAAACATGCATGAGTTTGAGGTCCAGATCTATTGCTCTCCAACCATATAACTTTTGGCATGTTATATGACCTCTTTGAATCTCCATTCCTTATTTTTAATTTGAGAATAATGACTGTACCTTCTTCATGGTGAAAATTAAATGAAATAGTGTCCATAAAGCATTTAGCACAATGCCTGCTACATAGCAAGTGCTCAATAAATGGCAGTTATTCTGTTACATACTAAAATATTAAGGATATTTTCCTGGAAACTCTCAACCTTTTTCTTTACTTTGGTCTTCAGAAGTTTGTGCTTTGGTATGGTACAATATATTATGTCTTACACATTGGTGTAATATACTATGGTATGGTTTCCTTTATATTTATCCTTCTTTGATTTGGCAGAGAATCTTGATGTCTTTCATCAGTTTTAGAAAATGTGTTACCACTATTTTGTTGCTTCTTTCTTATTCTCTTTCTTTCTTCTGTTTGGAATTCTAATTATATGTTTATTAAATTTTTCACTGTGTTCCATATGTCTTGTGATTTTTCTCTATTTTTCATCCTTTTTTCTCTCCATGTGTTAATCTAAATATTTTCAATTGATTTATTTTCCAGTTCACCAATTCTCTGTTCTGTTTCTAACCTATTAAATGTATTTATTGAGCTCTTAATTTCAGTCTCTGTATTTTTCAGTGCTAGATTTCCATTTTACTCTCTTTTATGAATTCCAGGTCTTTTCTAAACTTTGCCACTTCCTCTTTTTTCTTGAAGATATTCACTGTAGTTATTTTTAAATTCCTAATAACTCTAATTCCTGAATCACCTATCAGTCTATTTCTATTATCTACTGTTTCTCTTGGTTGCTGGTCTGAATAGGCATTGTTCCAATAGAAAGACCAAGTTGCTTACCAATATCTCTCTCACATTTCTGTCTCCCCAGCACTGGAGAGCTCAACTTCTACTCAACTCTTTAGCTGCTATCTTCTACTGAGTTTCTTAGAGTACTGACCTAGACATACATGGCTTAAGAAGTCAGCCAATGACTTCAGAGGAATTTATATTGCACCTTCTATGCAATTCTCTACTCTCCAACATTTTGCTTTCAGTGTCTTGCCATGCTGGCTGCCCCAAACTGCTATCTTCTCAGCCCAGTAAGATTACTGCTAGAAACCTAATTTTATTTCCTTCCCATTTCTCCCTAGTGCCACTGTTACTATTCCTCCACACCAAGCACAATGCTACTTTTTCAGAATAGAGATAAGGAGAAAGTGAAGTTAGTTGTGAAAAAATGCATGTCTGAATGTTTTGTGAATTTGTGTTTAGCTTCATCAACCCAAACTCCCATTTAAATGAATCATCTCTTGAGCTTAAAAAAAATCCTGGTTAGTTCACAGGTGTGGGGCCATTGCTTCTCTGGAGAACTGAGAGAGTAAGGGAGTACCACATAATCACTTTTTGGTAGGGTTTGCTAGGGCTCTCCACCCAGCCAGAGAAGTGCCTATTCACTTCAGCCAAGCTTATAAAAGCCTGCCAAAACCTGTCTGGAAGTTTGCTCTAAACTGACAGAAGGCTGGAAAGACTGGAGTGGTCCACCCATCAATGTCTCTAGTCATTTAACCCTTTCAGACTTACCTACCCAGCCTCACCTACTCTTAGTCGGTCCCGTGTGTTCTTGCGAACATGGAGGCAAACTCTGACCTCTCCAGCAGTCTGGCCTTTCTCCACCTTTTCATGACACTCAAACACATTTCTTGCCACTTCCTTGGGTGTGAACTCCATGGTCACCTCAAGACGCAGCACAGGCTGGGATCTGTGGGGACACCAGAGGGCCATCCGGGGCCTTCAGGCAATAAAGCCATTTCTTAAAGAGAAGATATTTGGTGTGCTCTAAAAGAAGTTCTCACCTGAGCAGCATCACATGGCCTTGGGCCCCTATGGCCAGGTCTACCAGTCCATCCATTGTGAGGTCCTGGCCCCCACTTAGTGACTGACCAAAATACTGGAGCCTGGGGGAGACCTGGGAGCCTTGGATCCTCTGAGGGTAGAAAGGGGGAGAGAAAGGGAGTGGGAAAGAATAGGAAAGTGTGTGATTCAATTTCCCAGAGTGACTCCAGGACATATTGTCTGGGCTCCACTTCGGTCACATCTCCTACAGCTTCTCAAGGAAATTAAGGCATTATTCAGCTTTAGACCACAGCCTTGAGATGACACCCAAAATTTCTATCAATTACCTAGGTTTTCCAAGAAAAACAAAGTTTTACAGGAAAGAAGTGACACAGCATGCTATTTGACTAAGCTGAATCTTTTCACATGGTCAGGATAATGCAAACACTGAATATTGATCTTAGAAAATTCTCATCTAAGAAGTGGAGCAAGAGGGCAAAAGGTCAGAGGTGGCAAGTTCTCTGAAAGCAAGCTCAGTCCTCACCTCCCATAATGGGAAGTCAATGTTAAAACAATAATGAAGAAGCAAAAAAATCATCATGTCATTGAGAATTATGGAGAATCATTGAAAGAGCTTCAAGAAGTTTCAAGAGAAGAGAAAATAAAGAGAAAGTCACTGTGTGAGTGTGGTGATTGTTATTTTTCATAACGATACTTTAAGAATAATTTTAACTCTTTTAACTCTTTAATCTATGTGCAAGAATATCACTGTAACATTAAAGAGGGCACTGGGTGTAATGTGCAACTGATGAATTATTGAACACTAAATCTGAAACTAATGATGTACTATATGTTGACTAACTAAATTTAAATTAAAAAAAAACACTCTGAATAACAGCCAAATAAATCTAAAGGAAATTTTAAAAGTGATTTTTGTCATGCATTTAATACCACTGAATTGCACACCTGAAAAATGGTTAAGATGGTAAATTTTATGTCATGTATATTTTACCTCAGTTTTTTAAAAAGTGACTTTGTCAACTAAAATGAAAGATGAGGAAGCATGAGTTACTGGGAATGTGCTAAGTCTTAATCGAGATGGTGCTTACTCAGCTTCACTGATACGTAAAAATTCATCACTTAAGATTTGTGTGTTTACTGAATGTACATTATGCCTCGGAGTTTTTTGAGAAAAATTTATGGTATTCTGTTGGGAGGAAGTTTTGTTTTGTAATTAAGTATAATGTAAAATTAAGTAGTTGGGAAAGCCACAGCATGCTTACTTATCCAAACACTGACCACCCTCATCCCTAACCATAGAGAAAAGGCAAGACAAAACACAGTGGAACAGGATAGGACAGTAGAACAGCAGAAAAGGACAGAATGATCTTTTTTGAAGATAAAGTAAAACTAGAGCCTTCACACCCCATATACACAGAGAAGTAACAGGTGTAAGTGAAAAAAGGCCTAATTATAAGAGTCACACAATGGTGGAAAGAGGCTCCATGATGCAGAGAGAAGTAAGGCAGTGGTTCTTAGCCCTGGCAGCCACTAACAAATATCTTTAAAATACTAGAGTGGGTGTTGCATGTAAGTGATGAATCACTGAATTCTATTCCTGAGACCAATATTGTACTGTATGTTAACTAACTAGAAGTTAAATAAAAAATTAAAGACACAATTAATAAAATAATAAAGATATAAAACTTTTAATAAAAAATAAATAAATTTAATAAATAAGTAAAATACTGGAACTATATGGTATACTATTCTATTTATATGAAGTTCTAGAATGGGTAAAACTAATCTATGGTGGAAAATAATCAGAACAGTGATTTCCTTTGGAATAGAACAGTGTCAGAAATTGACCAGATAGTGGCAGAAGAGAACTTCCTGGAGTGGTGATTATGTTCTATGTCTTGACAGATGTATGCATTTGTCAAAATCATTGAATGGCAAAGGATTTGTGCATCTCCTATCTATAAATGTTATCTTAAAAACAACAGTCAGGACATTGGGGAGGGTATGGGCTATGATGAGTGCTGTGAAATGTGTAAACCTGACGATTCACAGACCTGTACCCCTGGGGATAAAAATACATTATATGTTTATTAAAATAAAAAAATTAAAAAAAAACAGGGGCTCCAAAAAAAAAAACAAACAACAGTCAGTAAATATTGAATTCTAATTAGTGATATTCTAACTAGATATATTTAACTAGAATATCCAACTAGATATTCTAACTAGTGAATTCTAGTTAACTACTTAAGTAGTTAAGGGCATGTAACTTACTTGGAAATGCATTAAAAAACAGGATAGACTCAGGGATGGACAGAAATAGGGTGACTCAAAGAATGGATGTGTGATAACATAAGTGGTCAATGTTAACTGTAGATTCTAGGTTGTAAATATACGGGTGTTCATTGTACAATTCCTTCAACTTTGCTGTAAATTTGAAAATTTTCTAAATGAAATGCTGGAAATCTCTATTGATACCTGGAGCACCAACTCCAGACTAATTAAATTAGAACCCATACTAGCAGGGCCTAAGCATCTGTGTTTTTTTTAAATCCTTCAGGTAATTTCATTGTGTTGATAGGATTGCACTTCTGGCATGAGAGATTTGGCAGGAGCTATGGAGAGACTGAAAGGAAAAACACTTAAGAAAAATGTGAAGCTGGAAAAAAGCCAGAGACCCAAGGGTGGAAGAGCAGATGGCCTCAGCTGGCAGTGGTGAGTCCCTCTAAATAGTAGACTCCATCTAGAAGGTAACAGGGAGGTATTTCAGAGAGGAAACCAGTTGTGGCAACCAAAATTTCAAGTGACCAACTACCAAGATGGGCTACATAATTTGCAGGATCCAGTGCCCCCAAAAAAATAAAAGTGCAGAACACCTTGTTCAAAAATTAATAATTTCAAGAGAGCAAGAGCAGAGCATTAAACTAAGAGCAAGATCCTTCTTACTTTCAGTACTAAAACCAGGACAGATCTGAGCAGACCAGGACTATTGGTCTCCTACCAAGACTGACTGAGATTCAGAAGAAAACAATGCCTACATCCCAACACTTCCAGCTGGCCAGGTACAACCTCTGAGCTTTAATCTCCTCATCTAATCTATAAAGTGGGGGTGATGATGTCCCATGTGCCTCCTATAGTTGTGGCAAGAATTTCCATAAAATGTGTTATTACTTTTAAAGGTTCTGAATAGTAGTATTGGGAGAATGGATCTGGCAGCCATGGGGATGCTGAATGAGAAAGGGACAGATCAACAAAGAGGCTACTGACATAATGGAGACAGTGACCCGACCTTACCTGGCTGTGGGACAGACTGATGCCCAGTCCTGAGGTTCCATGAAATAGGTAGACGGCACCCTCATTCTCCTGCTCTCCTGGGGCCCCGATGGCCACGTCTGTCAGTTTGTCCCCATTCACATCCCCCAGTACTGTCATGGCTGCCCCAAAGCGGCCCCAAGGGTGGCCCAGCTCCCCGCGGAGAATAGCCCCACACTGCCACTTAGCCCTCTGTTGAATAAAAAGAATGTCAAGTCCCAACCCAGGCAATTCCTCAACTCCACACCCAGGCCACACCCAGCCCAGGCTCTAGGAGCCACTTACCCCCCGAGGCAAGGGGCACACAGACACCTGGCCTCCCCTTGTCTGCTCATAGTAATGGGGGGCCCCGATGAGGACCAGGTCCGAGTTGCCATCTTTGTCAATATCCACAGAGCAGAGGGAGGACCCAAAGTAGGAGCCAATCTGAAAGAGATGAACCCAGGATCACATCTCTTGCCACCAAAATCAATGTGTGAGTGTTTTCTCCCTGTGAGGAAAAAATCATACCAGCTGGGGAAAGGACTTGGAAGCAGATGTGATTTTCTTTATGATTCAAATTCTCATTTGAATGTACTGCCAGCTAGAGGAAAATATTAGAGAGTTGATGGGAAGAGGCTGAGTATTTACCAACAATGGTGTTCTAGGGAGATGATTAGTACAGCAAAGAAGTTGAATTGGAAACTACCCTGTACCCCTGGGGATAAAAATACATTATATGTTTATTAAAATAAAAAATTTAAATTAAAAAAAAACAAACAAAAAAAACAAACAAAAAAAAAAGAAGTTGAATTGGAAACTACACAGAAAAGCCTAGGAGAGAATACAGAATATCTTCAATGTTGACAGTCTGGCTAGTAAGGAATCAACTGGCTTAAGTTAAAAATAACTTGCTACAGCAATTTTTTTTTACATGGTATTGAGCAGTATTGTCTGTCTTTTAAAATAATTTTTAATTTTTAAAGTTCCAAAAAACAAAAATATGTTCAATCTGTAGAATTCACCCACAAGATTCATCCATTTAGTCATTCATTCATTCATTCATTCATTTACAAAGTTTTGCTCTTTGCTGAGTGTGAGACTGGGTAGTGGAAACACGGTGCTTTCCAGGGCTCTCCATGGAGCAGGAGACAAACAGGGAGATGTATTTAGCAATTTCAAAGTGGGGCAAGTTCCAGGAAGGAAAAGTGCAGGAGAAGTCAAGACATGAGTCAATACAATCTGATTTCTGCACCACACACCATTGATGAAGGCCTCACTCATTGCCCAATAAAGGCATTTAAGCTTTAACCTAAAGTCAGTAGGATTTTTTGTCTTTAGGTCAAGTTGATTAGGGTGTAATTTATGTACAATAAAATTCAGCCTCTTTAGTACAGTTTTGTAAGTTTTGACAAATGCATAAAGTAATGTAACCACCACCAATGATCAAGATATAAGTTTCATCACTCCCAAAATATTCCATGTTCTAATGCAATCAACCTCTTCCCTCCAACACCAACCTCTGGCAACCACTGATCTGTTTTCTGTCCCTAAAGTTTTTCCTTTTCCAAAATGTTGTATGAATGGAATTATATAGTATGTAGCCTTTCATGTCTGGCTCCTTTCACCCAGAGTAATGCATTTAAGATTCAGTCAGGTTGTTACATATATAAGTAGTCCATTCCTTTTTATTTCCAATATTTCTGATATTCCGTTATATGGATGTACCACAGTTTGTTTATTCATTCCCCAGTTGAGTGACACTTGGTCTGCTTCTCATTTTTAGCAATTATGAATAGAGCCACTGGAAACATTCACATACAGGTTTTCATGTGAACATCTGTTATTGTTTTTCCTAAGTAAACACCTCAAAGTGAGATTGTCGGTATGGTAACAGCATATTAAACTTTGTAAGATATTGACAAATAGTTTCCAAAGTAGGCATGCCATTTTTCATTCAGACAGAAATGTATGAGAATTTTAGTTGTTGCACATCCTTGTCAGCACTTGATATTGCCAGTTTACTACCTTCTATTAATCATTCTAATAGCTATGTGATAGTATCTAATAGTCATTTTAATTTGCTTTTTTGTAATGATTAATGACATGGAGGATGTCTTCATGTGCTTACTTGCCATCTCTGTATCTTCTTTGGTGAAGTGTCTATTAAAATATTTAGCTTACTGGGATGCCTGGGTGGCTCAGTCAGTTAAGCGTCTGCCTTCGGCTCAGGTCATGATCCCAGGGTCCTGGGATCAAGTTCCACATCAGGTTCCTTGCTCCGTGGGGAGCCTGCTTCTTCCCCTTCCTTTTTTGCTTCCCCTGCTTGTGCTCTCTCTTACTCTCTGACAAATAAATAAAATCTTTAAAAAAATATTTAGCTTGTGCTCACTTTGGCAGCACATATACTAAAAAAAAAAAAATTTAGCTTACTTCTTAATTGGATTGTTTAATTTCTTAGTGTTGAGTTTTTGAGAATCTTTTATATATTCTGGATATAAGTCTTTTGTCAGCTACATAATTTAAAAAAGAAGGAAAATTGGCAAATATTTTCTCCCAATCTGTAGCTTGTCTGTTCATTCTCTTAAGCATATCTTTTTTTTAATTATGTTATGTTAGTCACCATAAAATACATCATAACTTTTTGATGCAGTGTTCCAAGATTCATTGTTTATGTACAACACCCAGTGCTCCATGCAATACATGCCCTCCTTAACACTCACCACCAGGTTCACCTATCCCCTATTCCCCTCCCCCTCTAAAATGCTCAGTTTGTTTCTCAGAGTCCACAGTCTCTCATGCTTTGTCTCCTCCTCCAATTTCCCCCAATTCACTTTTCCTTTCCTTCTCCTAATATCCTCCATGTTATTCCTTACGCTCCACAAGTGAAACCATGTGATAATTGACTGTCTCTGCTTGACTGATTTCACTCAGCATAATCTCCTCCAGCCCCATCCATGTTGATAGAAAAGTTGGGTGTTCATCCTTTCTCATGGAGGTGTAATATCCCATTGTATATATGGACCATATCTTCTTTATCCTTTCATCTTTTGAAAAGCATCTTCACTCTTTCCACAGTTTGGCGACTGTGGCCATTGCTGCTATGAACATTGGGGTATAGATGGCCCTTCTTTTCTCTACAACTGTCTCTTTGAGGTAAATACCCAGTAGTGCAATTGCAGGGTCATAGGGTAGCTCTATTTTTAATTTCTTAAGGAATCTCCACACTGTTTTCCAAAGTGGCTGCACCAACTTGCATTCCCACCAACAGTGTAAGAGGGTTCCCCTTTCTCCACATCCTCTCCAACACTTGTTGTTTACTGTCTTGCTAATTTTGGCCATTCTAACTGGTGTCAGGTGGTATCCTAATGTGGCTTTGATTTGAGTTTCCCTGATGGCTAATGATCAGCATTTCTTCATGTATCTGCTAACCATTTGTATGTCTTCACTGGACAGCTATGTATAGAAGAATGAAACTCGACCATTCTCTTACACCATAAACAAAGTAACTCAAAATGGATGAAAGACTTCAACGTGAGACAGGAATCAATCAAAATCCTAGAGGAGAACATAGGCAGTAACCTCTTCGACATCAGCCACAGCAACTTCAAGACATGTCTCCGAAAGGGGAATCCTCTTACACTGTTGGTGGGAATGCAAGTTGGCACAACCACTTTGGAAAACAGTGTGGAAAGTCCTCAAAAAAATTAAAAATAGAGCTTCCCTATGGCCCTGCAATTGCACTACTGGGTATTTTTTTTTAAATATTTATGTCTTTATTATATATTTTTTATTTATTTTATATATTTTCAGTGTAACAGTATTCATTGTTTTTGCACCACACCCAGTGCTCCATGCAATCCATGCCCTCCCTAATACCCACCACCTGGCTCCCCCAACCTCCCACCCCCCGCCCCTTCAAAACCTTCAGGTTGTTTTTCAGAGTCCATAGTCTCTCATGGTTCACCTCCCCTTCCAATTTCCCTCAACTCCCTTCTCCTCTCCGTCTCCCCATGTCCTCCATGTTATTTGTTATGCACTACCGGGTATTTACCACAAAGATACAGATGTAGTGAAAAGAAGGGCCATCTGTACCACAATGTTCATAGCATCAATGGCCACAATTACCAAACTGTGGAAAGAGTGAAGATGCCCTTCAACAGACCAAAGAATAAAGAAGATATGGTCCATATATACAATGGAATATTACACCACCATCAGAAAGGATGAATACCCACCCAACTTTTGTATCAACATGGATGGGACTGGAGATAATTCTGAGTGAAATCAGTCAAGCCGAGACAGTCAGTTATCCTATGGTTTCACTTGCAGAGCATAAGGAATAACGCGGAGAACATTAGGAGAAGGAAAGGAAAAGTAAATTGGGGAAAATTAGAGGGGGAGACAAAGCATGAGAGACTGTGGACTCTGAAAAACAAATTGAGGGTTTTGGGAGAGAGGGGGTGGAGGATGGGTGAGTCTAGTGGTGGGTATTAAGGAGAGCACGTATTGCATGGAGCAATGGGTGTGGTGCATAAACAATGAATCTTTGTTCACACTGAACATTGAAAAATTAAAATAAAATTCAAAAAAATTTTAAAAGAGTCATTTATGGTTTGTCTCCCTCTGGTTTCATCTTATTTTATTTTATATTCTTTTTCTTTTCTGTTCTGTTCTTTTTCATCCTTTCTTTATGAAAGTGAATATTCTTCTTTTATTTCCAATTTTAGGGGGGGAAGTTCTATTTTTTAGTGTGATGTTAGCTGGACTTTTTTTAGGTTTTGTTTATTTATTAATTAGAGAGAGAGAGAGAGTGTGTGTGTGTGTGTGTGTGTGTGTGTGTGTGAGTAGGTGGAGGGAGGAGGCAGAGGGAGAGGGAGAACCAGACTCCCTGCTCAGCAGGGAGCCTGAAGTGGGCATCAATCCCAGGACTCTGAAATCATACCCTGAGCTGAAGGCAGATGCTTAACAAACTGAGCCACTGAGGTTCCCTTGGACTTTTTTTTAATAAGAGCTCTTTTTCAGGTTATGTAAGTTCTTTTAGTTCCAAGTTTGCTGAGAGCTAAACACCACAAATGTTGTATTTTGTCAAATCCTTTATCTGCATCTATTAAGATTATTATGGTTTTTTCTTCTCTAGTCTGTTATGGTGAGTTTCATTGACTGCTCTTTGTCTCAAAATAGTCTTTTTTAATTTAGATAAAGCTTACATAACATAAAATTCACCATTTCAAAGTATAAAGTTCAGTTGTTTTTAGTATATAAACAATTTTTATATTGTTATATTGTTATGTAACTATCTCCACTAATTCCAGAAATTTTCATCACCCCAGAAAGAAACCCTGTATCTATTAGCAGTAAATCCAATTTCTTCTTTCCTCTATTCCCTGGCAGCTATTACTCTACTCTCCAGTTCTATAGATTTGTCTAATCTGGACATTTCAGGTAGATAAAATCATACAATATGTGGCCTTTTGTTACTGGTTATTGTCACTTAGCATAAAGTTTTCAAGTTTTATCCAGGTGACATGTATAAACAGTTCATCTTTCTTATGACTAAATAATATTTTATTGTAAAGGTACACCACATTTTGTTTATCTCTTCATAAGCTGATGAACATTTAGTTTCTTTCCACTTTTTGACTGTTATG
This sequence comes from Martes martes, assembly GCF_963455335.1. NCBI lineage: Eukaryota > Metazoa > Chordata > Mammalia > Carnivora > Mustelidae > Martes > Martes martes. The sequence goes on from NC_137906.1 coordinate 20,678,139, forward strand.
AACAAGGGTGCTATGTACATTGATTTTTTATTTGAAACATTCCCACCAACGATGTATGAAGGCTCCAGTTTTTCCACATCCTCACCAATACTTGTTATTTTTCATTTCTTTAAATAGCCATTCTAGTAGTACCTCTATTGTGGTTTGGGGTTTTTTTTAAATATTTATTTATTTATTTATTTGGGAGAAAGAGAGAGAGAGCACAAGCAAGGGGGGTAGCAAAGGGAAAGGGAGCTCCATGTGGGGCTTGATCCCAGGACTCCGGGATCATGACCCAAGTCAAAGGCAGACACTTAACCAACTAAGCCACCCAGTTGCCCCTCTATTGTGGTTTTGATTTGCATTTCCCTAATAACTAATAATGTTGAACTTCTTTTCATGTGCCTATTGGCCATTTGTATATATTTGTATATTTCAGAGAAATCTCTATTCAAATCCTATGCCCATTTTTCAATTACATCATCTGTCTTTTTTATTGCTGAGCTGTAAGGGTTCTTTATATATTTTAAATACCAGATCTTTATCAGATATATGATTTTATAAATAGTGTCTTCCATTCTTTTCATTTTGATATTGCCCTTTGATGCTTAAAAGTTTTCCATAGGATGAGGTCAAATTTATCTATTTTTTCTTTGGTGACTTGTGCTTCTGGTGTTATAGCTAAGAAATCACTGCCAAAGTAGACATCAACAGACATTTCTCCAAAGAAGACATACAAATGGTCAACAGACACATGAAAAAATGCTCTACATCACTGGGCATCAGGGAAATACAAATCAAAACCACAATGAGACACCACTTCACACCAGTCAGACTGGTTAAATTGAACAACTCAGGAAACAACAGATGTTGGCAAAGATGTGAAGAAAGAGAAACCCTCTTACACTGTTGGTGAGAATGCAAACTGGTGCAGCCACTCCAGAAAACACTAGGGAGGTTCCTCAAAAAGTGAAAAATAGAGCTACCCTACACTCAGCAACCGCACTACTCGGTATTTACCCATAGGATACAAACATTGTGATTTGAATGGGCACATGAACCCCAAGGTTTATAGCACCAATGTCCACAGTAGCCAAAATATGGAAAGAGACCAGATGTCTCGTGACAGATGAATGGATGAAGATGTACTGTGGAATATTACTCAGCCATCAAAAAGAATGAACTCTTACCATTTGGAATGACATGGATGGAAGTAGAGGGTATTATGCTAAGTGAAATAAGTCAGAGAAAGACAAATACCATATGATTTCAGTGATGTGTGGAATTTATTAAACAAAACAGATGAACATGGAGGAGGAAGGGAAAAATAAAGATGAAATCAGAGAGGAAGGCAAGTCATAGAGATGCTGAACTTGAGGAAACAAACTCAGAGTCGCTGGCAGGGAGGTGGGAGGAGGGTATGGGGTAACTGGGTGATGGACATTAAGGAGGGCACTTAATGTAATGAGCATTGGGTATTATATGCAACTGACAAATCACTAATTCTACCCCTGAAACTAATAATACACTCTATATTAATTAATTGATTTTAAATTTTTAAAAATCCAGAAAAGTGGGAAAAGATCACTGCCAAATCTAAGGTTACAAAAATTAATGTGATTCCTCCTAAGAGGTTTATAGCTTTATTTCTTACCTTTGGGTTTTGATCTATTTTGAGTTAATTTTTTTATATCATGAGGTAGGGATAGCCAAATGGCCCAGAACCATTTGTTGAAAGATTACTTTTCCCCATTAAATGAACTTGGTACTTTTGTCAAAAATCAATTGATTGCAGACATATAGCTTTATTTCTGGACTGTCCGTTCCATTCCATTGATCTGTAGGCCTATCCTTTTGCTGGTAACACACCATCTTAATTACTGTAGATTGGTAGTGAGTTTTGAAATTGGAAATTCTTCTCTTTCAAGATTATTTTGGCTATTCTGTGTCCTTTGCATTTCCATATGAATTTTAGAATCAGCTTGCCCATTTCTCAGCACTACTGAACAAGCCTTGCATTCCTGGGATAAACCACACTTGATCATGATGTATTATCCTTTTTATAAGTACTATTTGTATAGACTTAAATTTTTATTAAATATTGGTCTGTAGTCAATAAAGAGTTTTAAACTGCAGATTGATATAAACAGTTTCTCATTCGGAAAGTTCACCCTCCCTCTATGGATTAGAGGGAGACAACATGAGACTATGAGAGACCAGCAAGGCTACAGCTAGGTCCACAGGAAAAATGATGATGGCCTGGACCAGGCTGATTTCAGTAGAAATGGAGGGAGTGGATAGATTTGAGATTGATCTTTTTTTGCCCTTGTTCCCAGTGTATTCACCCACACTCCCTCAACCCCAATATACACACCCTGAATTCTCTCTTGCTCTCTCCCTTCTTTGGTGCTTTATTTCCCCATTCTTCACTTCTCTAGTTCTTCCACCTTAACTATCACTTTCTCCAGGAAACCTTCCCCAATACTCTTGTGTGGATGCCCCTCCCATTTGCTCTCATAACACTCAGACTGTCCCAGTTTAAGTATTTATCACCCTTGATTATAATTTGCATGTGTAATACCTGTGTGTGGTGAAGGAGTTCACTAGCTATCCTTCTCCCTGTGATCTTGGACTACACACACAAAACAGAGAAGTAGTATCACATCCACAGTTGACTTCCTGGAACTCCCCTACACATTCTCCCCCACCCCACTCCTTGTATGTGTCAGGCACTTATGTCATCAACAGTCAACTTGTGTTGATAAAACCTATGAAAAGACCATTTGAAGAATTTGAGTAATCGCAAAGAATTATGAAAAACAGACTAAGCTGCTTTCATCCACATATGATGCATTAATTACTGGCAAACCAGTGATGAAAATTAAAGGAATACACACAGAACTACAGACACAACGTCATGAGCACAGTACTATTTCAGGAATTTGCAAAGATAATTTGAACTAGAAATTTTTGCCTCTCATACCACTTCTGCAGGGGTGATACTCAAAAACTCAAACTCCTGGGGCTGCTCAGGGGCTTAGCTGGAGTAGGTCTGAACTCCTCCTCTGAGGTGGCCTGTCTGACCTCATAGTTGCTGGATCATGGGGAAGTTCAAAGAGTATTAGGGAAGTGCTCTGCACTTACCTGGCTGCCCTTGATAACAGCACTGTTCTCCCAGGTACCAGCACTCTCTCTGAACATCACCACCAGGCCAGTGTGCTGATATCGAGGTGCACCAAGAACCAGGTTTTGTACCCTGCTCCTCAAGATGACTTCAGCAGCATAACCTGAAGATGGTGATCTGGAGAAGGTAAGTGTTTCCTTCACAGACCCTGCTCCCTCTGAGAGACCTATCCCTTAAGTAGGGGCAATGCAGTAGCCCCATGCTTAGTAGGTTGGGATAACTGGACCCTGCACAATATTCTCCTTTGTTAACATAATTAAATTTCAATTGAAATTTAAATTGAAATTTTGAAATTTCTGTCCTTACACAATATTTACAAAATTACAAAAATTTCTGTCCTGCACAATATTCTCCTTTGTTAACATAATTAAATTTCAATTGAAATTTAAATTGAAATTTTGAAATTTCTGTCCTTACACAATATTTACAAAATTACAAAAATTTCTGTCCTGCACAATATTCTCCTTTGTTAACATAATTAAATTTCAATTGAAATTTAAATTGAAATTTTGAAATTACAAAAATTTCTGTCCTGCACAATATTCTCCTTTGTTAACATAATTAAATTTCAATTGAAATTTAATTGAAATTTTGAAATTTCTGTCCTTACAGTTATTCCAAGGATCCACAAAAGAGCCAATATGTTAATTGAATTAGGCCCTATCCTGACCACTTCTTAAAATTACCCTGCCCTTTCCACTTACCCAAGTAAGCATCATTCATGTCTGAATCTACCCTGGTTGTGTTGATGAAGGTAAATTTATCATTTGACACATGAAGAAAGGCTCCACCAGCCCAGTCAAAGCTTCCCACAGCACCTAGCAAGAGACCATTCTGGGAACAGGGTAGAACATGATTGAGCAGCCTGCAACTTCAGCTCAATCTTTATCAAAATTCCAATAGCATTTTTCACAGAAATAGAACAAACAATCCTAAAATTTGTATGGAACCACAAGAGACCCCAAATAGCCAAAGCAATTTGGTGCAGCCACTGTGGACAACAGAATGGAGGTTCCTCAAAAATTTTTAAATAGAATTACCAAATTATCCAACAATCCTACTTCTGAGTATTTATCCAAAGGAAATGAAAACCGTAACTCAAGAGATATCCCACGTTCATGAACATTATTTAAAATAGCCAAGACACAGGGACCCCTGGGTAGCTCATTCAGTTGGGCATTCAACTCTTGATTTCAGCTCAGGTCATAGTCTTGAGGTTGTGGGACTGAGACCCACGTTTGGCTCCATGCTCAGCATGGAATTCACTTGAGATTCTCCCCCTCTGGCTCTGCCCCTTCCCCCACTCACACTCACTCACTCTCTCTTTCAAAATAAAATCTTGAAAAAAATAATTTAAAAAAACAATAGCCAAGAATGTGGAGAAAGGGGAACCCTCTTACACTGTTAGTGGGAATGCAAGTTGGTGCAGCCACTTTGGAAAACAGTGTGGAGATTCCTCAAAAAATTAAAAATAGAGCTACCCTATGACCCTGCAATTGCACTACTGGGTATTTACCTCAAAGAGACAGATGTAGAGAAAAGAAGGGCCATCTATACCCCAATGTTCATAGCAGCAATGGCCACAGTCGCCAAACTGTGGAAAGAGTGAAGATGCTTTTCAAAAGATGAAAGGATAAAGAAGATATGGTCCATATATACAATGGGATATTACACCTCCATGAGAAAGGATGAACACCCAACTTTTCTATCAACATGGATGGGGCTGGAGGAGATTATGCTGAGTGAAATCAGTCAAGCAGTGACAGTCAATTATCACATGGTTTCACTTGTGGAGCGTAAGGAATAACATGGAGGATATTAGGAGAAGGAAAGGAAAAGTGAATTGGGGGAAATTGGAGGGGGAGACAAAGCATGAGAGACTGTGGACTCTGAGAAACAAACTGACAGTTTTGGAAGGGAGGAGAATAGGGGGTATGGTTGAGACTGGTGGTGGGTATTAAAGAGGGCATGTATTGCATGGAGCACTGGGTGTGGTGCATAACAATGAATCTTGGAACACTGAAAAAATTTAAAAATTAAAAATTAAAAAATACCCAAGATATGGAAATAATCTAACTATCCATCAATGCATGAATAAAGAAAATGTGATATATAATACAATGGAATATTATTTGGCCATAAAAAAGAAAATCCTGCCATTTGTGACAACACGTATATACCCACCTTGAAGGCATTATGCTAAGCAAAATAAGTCAGAGAGAGACAAGTAGGGTATGATCTCCCTTATATGTGGAATCTAAAGACAAAACAAAACTGAATTATATAGATGCAGAGAACAGATTGGGGGTTGCAAAAGGCAATGAGTTGGGAGGGTAGGCAAAATGGGTGATGGTGGTCAAAAGGTACAAATTTCCAGTTATTGGGGCGCCTGGGTGGCTCAGTGGGTTAAGCCGCTGCCTTCGGCTCAGGTCATGATCTCAGGGTCCTGGGATCGAGCCCCGCATCGGGCTCCCTGCTCAGCAGGGAGCCTGCTTCCTCCTCTCTCTCTGCCTGCCTCTCTGCCTGCTTGTGTTCTCTGTCTCTCTCTCTGTCAAATAAATAAATAAAATCTTTAAAAAAAAAAAAAACAAATTTCCAGTTATTAAATAAATAAATGCAGGGATGCAATATAAAGCATAGTGAGTATAGTTAGCTAAACTATAATGTATATTTGAAATTGCTAAGAAAATAAATCTTATTACCAAGAACCAGTCCCAAATGGAGGCTATAAAAATTAGAATGAATGAGGCAGAAGAACAACTCAGTGATATAGAAGATAAAATGACAAAAAATAAGGAAACTGAAAAGAAGAGAGAAAGAGGGCACCTGGGTGGGTGGTTAAGCATCTGTCTTCAGCTCACATCATGATCTCAGAGTCCTGGGATCGATTCCCACATCAGGCTCCCTCAGGGAGCCTGCTTCTCCCTCTGCCTGCTGCTCCCCCTGCTTGTACTCTCACTCTCTCTCTGTCTGTCAAATAAATATAAAATCTTCTAAAAAGAGAGAAAAAGAGAAAGAAAACTACTGAACAACAAAGGCATACTTAAATAGAACTCAGCAGTTCCATAAAGTGAAGTAACAGCTTGATAGCAGGGGTCCCAGAAGATGAGGAGCAGGGGAGAGGGACAGAAGGCTTATTTGAACAAATTATAGCTGAGAACTTCCCTAATCTGAAGAAGGAAACAGGCATTCAAGTCCATAAAAGAAGGAAACAGGCATTCAAGTCTAAAAAAGTCCATAAAAATAGGTCAACACATCAGCATATGATAATGAATTTTTCAAATTTCAGAGATAAACAGAAAATCCTGAAAGCACCTTGGGACAAGAGGTCCCTAACCTCCAAGGGTAGAAACATAAGGCTGTCAGCAGACATGCCCACAGAGACAGGGCAGGCCAAAAAGAACTGGCATGACATATTCAATGTGCTAAATGGGAAAAATATGCAGCCAAGAATACTTTATCCAGCAAGGCTGTCATTCAGAATGAAAGAAGAAATAAAGAATTTCAGTACAAACAAAAACTAAAGGAATCTGTGAACACTAAACCAACCCTGCAAGAAATATTAAAGGGGATCCTTTGAGTGAAGAGAGAGCCCAATAGTAACAAAGACCAGAAAGGAACAGAGACAATCTACAGAAATAGCAACTTTACAGATAATACAATAGCACTAAATTCATATCTTTCAATAATTAATCTGAATGTAGGGGTGCCTGGGTGGCTCAGTTACTGAACATCTGCCTTTGCCTCAGGTCATGATCCAGGGTCCTGAGATCGAGCCCCGCATTGGGTTCCCTGCTCAGTGGGAGCTTGCTTCTCCCTCTCCCTCTGCCTGACACTCTGCCTTCTTTTGCTTTCCCTCTGTCAAATAAATAAATAAATGTTAAAAAAGAAAGAAAGAAAGAAAGAAAGAAAGAAAGAAAGAAAGAAAGAAAGAGAAAAACATATAGAATAGTTTTTTTAAATAATAATTAATCTAAATGTAAATTGACTAAATGCTCCTATCAAAAGACACAGGATGGGGCGCCTGGGTGGCTCAGTGGGTTAAAGCCTCTGCCTTTGGCTCAGGTCATGATCCCAGGGTCCTGGGATCGAGCCCCACATTGGGCTCTCTGCTCAGCGGGGAGCCTGCTTCCTCCTCTCTCTCTCTGCCTACCTCTCTGCCTACTTGTGATCTGTCAAATAAATAAATAAATAAATAAAATCTTAAAAAAAAAAAGACACAGGATATCAAATTTAATTTAAAAAAAAAAGACCCACTGATATGCTCCTTATAAAAGACTCATTTTAAACCCACAGACACCTCCAGATTGAAAGCAAGAGGTGGAGAAGTATCTATCATCCAAATGGACTTCAAAAGAAAGCTGGAGTAGTAATCCTTATATCAGAGAACTAGATTTTAAACCAAAGACCGTAATAAGAGATGAAGAAGGACACTGTTTCATAATAGAAAGGTCTATCCAACAGGAAGATCTAACAGCTATAAATATTTATGCCCCAAACTTGGGAGCCGACAACTATATAAACCAATTAATAACAAAACTGAAGAAACACATTTAAAATAATACAATAATGGTAAGGGATGTTAACACCCCACTGACAGCAATGGACAGATCATCCAAGCAGATGATCGAAGAGTAAACAAGGGCTTTGAATGACACACTGGACCAGATGGACTTCACAGATATATTCAGAGCATTTCATCCTAAAGCAGGAGAATACACATTCTTCTTGATTGCACATGAAACATTCTCCAGAATATCTCACTTACTGGGCCACAAATCAGGTTCTCAACTGGTACACGAAGACTGAGATTATATCATGCATATAATCAGACTACATTGCTTTAAAACTTAAAGACAACCACAAGAAAAACTTGGGAAAGAACACAAATATATGGAGGTTAAAAAACATCCTACTAAAGAATGAATGGGTCAACAAGAAAATTAAGGAAGAATTTTAAAAATACATGGAAGTAAATGAAAATGAAAACACTACAGTTCAGAAGCTTTGGGATGCAGTATATATCAATACAGCCCTTCCTCAAGAAACAAGAAAAGTCTCAAATACACAAGCTAACCTTATACCTAAAGGGGCTGGAAAAAAGAACAGGAAACAAAGCCTAAATCCATCAGGACAAGAGAAATAATAAAGATTAGAACAAAAATCAATGATATATAAGTTTAAAAAAATAGTAGAACAGATCCTTTGAAAGACTTAGTAAGATAGATAAAGCCCTAGCCAGGCTTATCAAAAAGAAAAGAGAAAGACCAGATAAATAAAATCATGAATGAAAGACGAAAGATCACAACAAGCACCAAAGAAATACAGTTATAAGAACATATTATGAGCAACTATATCCCAACAAATTAAGCAATCTGGAAGAAATAGATGCAATCCTAGAAACACAAACTACCAAAACAAACAGGAAGAAATGAAAAATGTGAAGAGACCTATACCCACCAAGGAAATTGAAGCAGTAATAAAAAACCTCCCAAAAAACAAGACTCCAGGCCCAAATGGTTTCCCAGGGGAATTCCACCAAACATTTAAAGAATAATTAATACCTATTTTTCTGAAGGTGTTTCATAAAATAAAAAGGGAAGGAAAACTTCCAAACTCTTTCTATGAGGCCAGCATTACTTTTACCCCAAAACCAGACAAAGACCCCACCAAAAAGAATTACAGACCAATATCCCTGATGAGCATGAATGCAAAAATTCTCACCAAGATACTGGTTAATAGGTTCCAACAGTACATTAAAAGGATTATTCACTATGACCAAGTGGTATTTATTCCTGGGCTGAAAGAGTGGTTCAACATCCACAAATCAATCAACAAAATATACCACACTAATAAAAGAAAGGACAAGAACCATATGATCCTCTCGATTGATGCAGAAAAAACATTTGACAAAATACAGCATCCTTTCTTGATTAAAACTCTCCACTGTTTATGGATAAAGGAACATACCTCAACATCATAAAAGCCATATGTGAAAGATCCACAGTGAATATCATCCTCCACAAGGAAAGACTGAGAGCTTTTTCCCCTATGGTCAGGAACATGACAGGGATGCCCCTTCTCACCACTGGTGTTCAAAATAATACTGGAAAACCCAGCACCAGCAATCAGACAATAAAAAGAAATAAAAGGTATCCAAATCTGCAAAGAAGAACTCTTTGCAGATGATATGATACTCTCTGCAGAAAACCCAAAAGACTCCACCAGAAAGTGCTAGAACTGATACAGGCATTCAGCAAAGTTGCAGGATATAAAATCAATGCACATCAGTCATTTGCATTTCTATACACTAACAATGAAGCAGAAGAAAGAGAAATCAAGGAATCAGTCCCATTTACAATTGCACCAAGAACTGTAAGATACCTAGGATTAAACCTAACCAAAAAGGTAAAGGATCTGTACTCTGAAAACTAAAAAATATTTATGAAAGAAATTGAGGAAAGCACAAAGAAATGGAAAAACATTCCATGCTCATGGATCGGAAAAACAAATATTGTTAAAATGTCTATGCTACCTAGAGCAATCTACACATGTAACACAATCACTATCAAGATGCCATCACTATGGACTCTGAAAAACAACCTGAGGGTTTTGAAGGGGTGGGGGGTGGGATGTTGGGGGAACCAGGTGGTGGGTATTAGGGAGGGCACGGATTGCATGGACCATTGGGTGTGGTGCAAAAACAATGAATACTGTTACGCTGAAAATAAAAAAATAAAAAATAAAAGATAACATCAGCATTTTCCATAAAGCTGGGACAAATGATCCTAAAATTTGTATGGAACCAGAAAAACCCTGAATAACCACAGGAATGTTTAAAAAGAAAACAACAACAACAACAACAAAAAAAAAGCTGGAGGCATCACAATCCAGACTTCAAGCCATATTACAAGGCTATAATCATCAAGACAGTATGGTACCAGCACAAAAACAGACACATAAATCAACAGAACAGAATAGAGAACCCAGAAATGGACCCTCACCTCTATGCTCAACTTTGACAAAGCAGGAAAAAATATCCCATGGAGAGAGTCTTTTCAACAAATGGTACTGGGAAAACTGGCCACCAACATGCAAAGAATGAAACTGTATCACTTTCTTATACCATGCACAAAAATAACCTCAAAACGGATGACAGACCTAAATGTGAAACAGGAATCCATCAAAATTCTAGAGGAGAACACAGGCAGCAACCTCTGACCTCAACCACAGCAGCTTCCTGTCAGACACATCTCCAAAGGCAAGAGAAACAAAAACAAAGATGAACTATTGGGATCTCATCCAAATGAAAAGCTTTTGCATAGCAAAGGAAACAATCAACAAAACTAAAAGGCAACTTATGGAATGGGAAAAGATATTTGCAAATGTCTTATCAAATAAAAGGCTAGTATCCAAGATCTATAAAGAACTTATCAAAAAAAAAAAATCAAACTCAACATTCAAAAAAACAAAAATCCAATCAAGAAATGGGCAGAAGACATGAATAGACACTTTTCCAAAGAAGACATCCAGGTGGCTAACAGAACATTAAAAAAATGCTCTACAACACTGGGCATCAGGGAAATACAAATCAAAACCACAATGAGACACCACTTCACACCAGTCAGACTGGTTAAATTGAACAACTCAGGAAACAACAGATGTTGGCAAGGATGTGAAGAAAGAGAAACCCTCTTACACTGTTTGTGAGAAGACAAACTGTGCAGCCACTCCAGAAAACAGTAGGGAGTTTCCTCAAAAAGTGAAAAATAGAGCTACCCTACACCCAGCAACTGCACTACTCGGTATTTACAAACATTGTGATTTGAACGGGCACATGAACCCCAATGTTTATAGCACCAATGTCCACAGTAGCCAAAATGTGGAAAGAGGCCAGATGTCTCATGACAGATGAATGGATGAAGATGCACTGTGGAATATTACTCAGCCATCAAAAAGAATGAACTCTTACCATTTGGAATGACATGGATGGAAATAGAGAGTATTATGCTAAGTGAAATAAGTCAGAGAAAGACAAATACAATATGATTTCACTCATATGTGTAATTTAAGAAATAAAACAGATGAACATAGGGGAAGGGAAGGAGCCAAGGAAAAATGAAATAAGATGAAAATAGAGAGGGTAGCAAAGAGATGCTGAGATGCTGAGCTTAAGGAAACAAACTAAGGATTGCTAGATGAAACTGATGAATCACTAAATTTCTCCCCTGAAACTAATAATACAATATATGTTAACTAAATTGAATTTAAATAAAGAATTTTTAAACTTTAATTTAAAAAAAAGAAAATAAATCTTAAAGTTTTCATCAAAAGAAAAAATTTTTGTAACATATGTAGTGATACATATTAATTAGACTTATTGTAGTGATCTTTTCACAATATACACATATATCAAATCCTTATGTTGTATACTTGAAGCTAAAATCTTTTTTTTTAAGATTTTATTTATTTATTTATTTGATAGACAGAGATTGCAAGTAGTCAGAGAGGCAGGCAGGGAGAGAGGAGGAAGCAGGCTCCCTGCTGAGCAGAGAGCCCAATGTGGGGCTCAATCCCAGGACCCTGGGATCATGACCTGAGCCAAAGGCAGAGGCTTTAGCCCACTAAGCCACCCAGGCGCCCCTTGAAGCTAAAATCTTATCATATATCCATATCTGTGTCATATATCCTCAATGACGACAAAAAAAAAAAACAAACAGGATTAAAAAGGAAAAGAAAAGGGACCACTGCTCCCCATCAAAGAAATGCCTCCCAACAAGTACTATTGCAGATAAAAGCCACCAAACTTCTTGCCCAATCCCAATTTAATGAAGGACCACTTACAGAGGTGATGGCAGCACTGAAGCCTTCCTGAGACATCTCATGCTCAAAGGAGCTGGTACTCCCTGTTTGAGTACCTGTGAGGAGGAGAGATTTCTATAATAAAGAAAGCAGAAGAGCTGGAACTCAAATGCTATGGTGACCAGACAAAAGGAGACGTAGATGGCTGCTGTGCTGAATTAGAAAGTATATACCCCTTTTATAAAGATGGTAGCTATTTGGCTAAAACTGGTTTTTGCCACATGAGAATGCAGTCTAATGCTCCAACTTTTTAAGACAAACCATAAATCCAGACTGTATATGAACCCTCCCCCAGTTTTTTTAAATTCTCTTAATCAGTAAACATTTACTGAGCACCCTCTATGTACCAGACACTATTCTAAACACTGGAGATTCAGCAATGAAACAAACACACAAATATTGGCAACATATCCAAATTCTTGGAAAAATAGTGTGTGAGGTTTGGCTCCCCTACCCTCCAATTTTCCAGTCTATAGCCAAGGCAAAGTAGAGATAAAGTCCAGATCCTTTGATTTCAGAGGAAATGACCAAGTGAGGCCAGAGTTGCTGGGAACTAGGGGAAGTGGAGAGAGTTGAATTAATCCTAAGAGTCAAGATACCAAGGGTAAGGAATTTCTAGTTTCTAAAGGAGAAATGCATGTTGGAGTGTAAAGGACTGCCTCTGGAGCTGCTGCAGGAATGCAGAACCTTAGCTTACCCTCAATTGCAAATATCTTTTCCTGAAGCTGGTTTTGAATGGTCTTCAGAGCTTCAAAGTTATTCACCCGGAACACATGATCACGAGAAGGCTTGGATGCAATTATATTAAGCTCTTCACGATTTTTTGGACTATTGAAAGCATCTCCCACCTGTTACCAAGGACAGTGACAATCAGACACCATCTGGAGTTAGTTGTCTCATCCAGCAAAAAAAAATATTGAAGGAAAAGATTCTGAAACAGAATATGTCAAATGAGGGAATGCACCATAAGGCCCCTGGGACAGGGCCACCAAGTTGAGTAAAACAGATTATGCACTGCATGGGGTATTCTGTCAAGGAAGTTATTAAGAGCTGAAATACAGCCTTTGATTCCTTTGCTGTGCCATGCCTACTGGTTTGGGGCTGACCTCTCCCCAGAATAAAGAGAGTCTTTTCCTCTATATGAAGAGGTTTCCTACTTGTCAAACCATGCACCAATGATGATACCTTTTTCTATCATACAAGGTAATGTGGTAGTTTGACTACAATGATGATCTGAACTCTTTACTTGTTCCTATATCCAAGCTCTTTCTCCTCAGAATTTTGCCATATCTTCTCACTCATGGCAGAGTAATCTACCCTGCTTACATCTCTGGGTGCAGCCATGCATCTTGCTAATATCCATTGGCTAATGGATATTATCATAAATGATGCAGACAGAGGCTTCAAAGAGTGTTTGCAACATTTCCATTTGCTCTTTTGTTCCCCTGCCTTCACCATGAGGACATGTCCAGGCTAGCACACAGAAGGATAACACAGGGAGCAGAAGAACCAGGTTACTCCGGTTGTCCCAGCCATTCTAGTCCAGCAAACAGACATAACTGGAAACCCTCAGAAATGGAGAGAACTCAGCCAAGATCAGCAAAGCTGCCAACCAACCTTCAAATGAATACAGATATAAGAGTGAGCCAGTCAAAATCAGAAAAACTCCCCAGCTGAACTACAGAACCATTTGTTTCAAAGACTGAATTCTAATTTGTTACACTTAACTGATATAGGCCCATATGGGCTAGCAGTGCCCCTTGGCCCACCTTGGTTTTAGGGATATTTTCAAACTGAAGGAAAGGTATATCCAAACAGAAACCCTCCACAGAAACATCAGGCCAGAGAGCCACATCTCCTACCCCAATGACATAGCGAATGATCCCCTCTCTGTCTGCTTCAGGGATGACATCCTTGTAATCCAAGGGATCATCAAACTTTTCTCCATCTGTGATGACAACTAGGATCTTAAAGACATTCTCCCGGGCTCCTCTGCTACTGTGAAACAGTTCTCTTCTGTCCAGGGAAGAGGAAAGAAAAGTCAAATGTGAATAGGCAGAGATACTCGTTATGCTAGGGAGGGAATGTCAGCAGTCACAGGCACAGATGCAGCTAAGAGAGGTTTAGGCTCCCCTGGAATGAACATTGAGTTGTGGTTGCCCCAATACCTGGAAAGGCACCAAGAGAAGGGAGAAGAGTGGAAGGAAAGGAAAGCATCACTGCCTTTATATACTTTTGCATAAACTGATTTTTTAACTGAGTATTATACCCTTAAATTAAAACAAATTTTTAAGCTTAATTGGGCTTTCACAAACCTTTCCTGGTTTGCTTCAACAACTCTCTAGCTCATCTTCCTGAACTTCTGTCCCAACCCCCACCCTCACCTCTACACACACATACACACATCACATCATATCAGAGTGAACTTCCAAAACAAGATATGGTGACATCTCCTCACTGCTTAAAACATTCAGTAGAGCCCCACTCACTTTTCAGTTGCCTTAAGTGACCTGGCCTCAAATGATCTTTGCAGCCTCTCTCTAACCTTACCCTCACATCTCTCCCTCAGTCCTACCTTTACTCACAACTTGTATTTCATGAGTGTACCAAGCAGAGTCTCTCCTCCACCTTTACTCACGTCCTTTACCCCATCCCTGTCTGAATAAGCCCCTTCATTCTTCAAATCCCAGCAAAAAAAAAAAAAAATCACCTCCTCCTTCCACCCTAAGCAAAGATCTTTTTGTGTGTGTTATGTTAGTCACCATAAAATACATCATTAGTTTTTTATGTAGTGTTCCAAGATTTATTGTTTATGTACAACAGCCAGTGCTCCATGTAATACATGACCTCCTTAACACCCACCACAAGGCTCACCCATATCCCCATCCTCCTCACCTCTAAAACTGTCAGTTTATTTCTCAGAGTCCCCAGACTCTCATGGTTTGTCTCCCCCTCTGATTTCCCCCATTTCACTTTTCCTTTCCTTCTCCTAATGTCCTCCATGTTATTCCCAAGCAAAGATCTTACACTACTTTGCGGATTCCTGTGGCAGTGTGTGTCCTCCCATACAGCTGTCTTATTGGCTTCACCAGAAATTCTGGGTCAGGGTTTTTCTTGAACTGATTGAAGGTGAAATGAAGCTGGAAGTCTTCAGAGAACTGCATCAAAGAAAACTGGGAACAGGCATCTGCCATTACATTAGAGAAGATGACTCTCCTCACACTTACCCATGTCCCAGGAAGGTCTACATAGATCTTGAAACATTCCAGTCTCCAAATCCCTCCAAATTCTATACTGTCCCCAATCCTTCTGCCTCACCAGGACAGAGATCTTCCATCAGCTCCCACTTCTAAGTACTAGAACTCACCCAGAGATGATATGTGAGTTTTATCTCCCATATCAACCCTTATCAATGAGTCAGAGTCGTATGCTATACAGAGGGCTGAAAGAAGCTGAGGCTGCATCCAGACAGAGCAGGAAAAAGAATCATGAAAGAAAACCATGATCAATTTGCAATTTAGCAATGTCTGTAATAGAAGTAAAAAGGGAAAGTGGAGACCTGGATGCCATGTATTTGCCAACCTTTTATGAGCTATTTCCTAACCTACCCATATGCCCTCACCAAGGTTTTGGACTTCTTGAATAGATCCATCACAGTTGAGACAAAGGCCTTCATCCGCTGAAAGTCACTCGGGATGATGCTACCAGAGCCATCAATCAAGAAGGCAATATCACTGTCTTGCCGAGGGCACTCTTGGGGAACAAAAGAAAGGATGAACTAATTAAGTACTAGTACATGCACTAACTAAATGCATTCATTTTTTTGTATGTCTGCTCTCCGCTAAGAAGTTAAAATAAAAGGTAAACAATATCCAACCCATGTTCCAAGCTTAATAAAAACATGGACACAATCTCAAGATCACAGCCACCATGAAGAAGGAATCTGCCAGAAGATGCCAATGTTACTTTTTTTTTTAATTTCTTTTCAGCGTAACAGAATTCATTGTTTATGGATCACACCCAGTGCTCCATGCAATATGTGCCCTCCATAATACCCACTACCAGGCTCACCTAACTTCCCACCCCCTGCCCCTTCAAATCCTTCAGATTGTTTTTCAGAGTCCATAGTCTCTCATGGTTCATCTCCCCTTCCAATTTCCTCTCCATCTCCCCTTGTCCTCCATGTTATTTGTTATGCTCCACAAATAAGTGAAACCATATGATAATTGACTTTCTCTGCTTGACTTATTTCACTCAGCATAATCTCTTCTAGTCCCATCCATGTTGATACAAAAGTTGGGTATTCATCCTTTCTGATGGAGGCATAATACTCCACAGTATATATGGACCACATCTTCCTTATCCATTCGTCCATTGAAGGGCATCTTGGTTCTTTCCACAGTGCCAATGTTACTTTTGAAGATCAACAAAAGATAAACAAATTTTCATGAATACAAGTAGATTCGCATAGCTGAAGGAAGAAATAGAAGTAAAAAAGAAAACTACGAAATTTAAAGATGCTTGTAAGGACATCATACTTGTAGATAGATGACTGCTGCTTAATGATTCCTTATCAATTTTGTGATGTTTTCATTAGCCATTCACAAGAATAAACACAAGAAATGTTAGGAGAAGCAAAGAAAAATTTGCAGGAAGAAACTGAAGCCTTAGAATCTATAGTAGAATCAATTCAGCAGGTGTTAGCATATTAAAAAGTTCAATTATATGCAAAATTTGGGGGCAAAATAAACCTTGATGTTGATGAAAGTTAACCATTTTATAATGCTTTTTAAGATCTGTTTAATAAACTTGAATATTGTTTAATACAATTTGGAATATGGATGAAGTGTGGAAAAATTTGGTAAATTCTGCCCAAGGAAGTCAGGAAAAGTAGTGGTATCAGAGCTAACTCTGAGAAGGAGAAATAATTTGCTAGAAATACAAAGGGAGAAATAAATTACAGGAAAAAAGAAACACCACATACAACAATATGCTAGATATCCTCCTCCTTTCTGTCCCCAGCCCCAAATCCACTTTCTACCCTCCTCCAATCTGCTCTGTACCCCAGGAAGTCAGCCCACATAAACCACATGCATTCTGGATTCCTTTGCCTCTGATTTCTACTTGGATTTGCCCAATTAGGAGCCTCAGTAGAAGACTGGAGGGAGGGAAGAGTGAGATCAGAGTATTCTCCCCTTACTCCCTTCGTGGAGGGTTGCTTTGGGCCAGCTGTGGCCCTCAGTGGAAAATCACTGCTCCTTCAAGGAGGCACACTCCACACAACTCTCTCCTTCTGAATCTGGTTACTTCTCCCTCTCCTTGTCCAATCAGTCTAGGAGTGGTAACAGCTCTGCTGCTGCTTGCCCTGGGTTCCTGGATCATCCACTGTAGTTCCCTAACACTTTATCAAACCTTTAAAATTAGTCCCTTTGTAAATAAAACCTTCTCAAATTATTCTAACTGGAGTGTACCATCTATTCCAGTCAAACCCCTGACTGATACAAAGGAAATGAACTTAAAATAATTCTGCAGAATTGAGGGATTGAAATGGCTCTACTAAAATCAATCTATGTGAAGAGAATGCAGATAAGCCTATGTCATTAAGCAGAGGAAAGTTGGGAAGGGCCTTTCCATCCCCCCAAAAAAGTTAGACTTTGTCCCTTAGGCAGTGGAAAGCCACAGAAGTTTTCTTAGAAAAGGAGGTGAGGTGATCTTTTTTGTATTTAGAAAGATTACTGTAGCAATGAAAAGTTTCTAGCCACTCTATTCATGATTGCCAAACACTGGAAACAACCCAAACATCTTTCAATGTGTGAACAGACTGTGTTCTGGGATTATGGTAAATCTATGCAATGGAATACTATTTGGCAATAAAAAGGGAAAGAACTACTGATACACACAACAACATGGATGAACAATGGATGCAACATGGATGCAAATACATTACGCTGGTGAAAGATGCCAATCTCAAAAGGTTATAATTCCATTTATGTAGCTTTCTTATGACAAACTAAATAGTGATGGAGAACAGACCAGTGAGTGCCAAGGGCTAGGATGGAGAGGGAGAGAGCAACTAACTATAAAGAGATAGCACTGAGGGGCCCCTGGGTGGTCCAGTCACTTAAGTTTCTGCTTTCAACTCTGGTCATGTGCCCCGAGTCCTGGGATAGAGCGCCATGTTGGGCTCTCTTCTCAGCGGGGAGTCTGCTTCTTCCTCACCTTCTGCCTGCCACTCACCCTGCTCAGACTCGCTCTCTCTGTGTCAAATAAATAAATAAAATACTTTTTAAAAGAGAGAGAGAGTGAAGAGTGTTTTTAGGGGAGTAACAGAACTCTTGTATTCTGTCCATGTTGGTTTTTTTTTTTTTTTAAGATTTTATATTTAGGGATGCCTGGGTGGCTCAGTCAGTTAAGCATCTGTCCTTGGCTTGGGTCATGATCCCAGGGGCCTGGGACGGAGTCCTGCATTGGGCTCCTTGCTCAGCAAGAAGCCTGCTTCTCTCTTTGCCTGCTGCTCCCCCTGCTTGTGCACTTTCTCTCTCTCTCTCTCTCACACACAAATAAATAAATAAAATCTTTTTTGGAAAAAAGATTTTATCTTTAAGTAATCTTTACAACCAGCATGGGGCTGGAATTCACAACCTGGAGATCAAGAGTCACATGTTTTACTGACTGAGCCAGCCAGGCAGCCCATGTTCATGTTGTCTTTTAATGAAAATCTATACATACCTTAAAATTCAGGGAAGTGTATACTAAAAGAAAAAAGGCCAATTTAACTGTATTATCTTTGAAAAAATAAAATTACCCCAAAAAGTATTGGCTTTTCAAAAATAGATAAGCAGATTCTAATATCTGTATAGAACATATACAAAGAAAATTAACCAGAAAAAAATTTTGAAAATCTCAAAGATATGTTAAATGAAAAGAATCAAGTGTGTACAACAGGCTACCATTTGTGGTACAAAATGAAGATTATAGATATGTATATGTTTGTGAATATAGAGTATTACCAGAAGACACAAGAAACTGGTAGCAGTGGTTGAATGCCAGGAAGAAAACGTAGGCTGGGGGAACCAAGAGAGAGAAGTGTTATGTGCTTGAGTGTTGTTTGAATTCTGAATAATTTTTAAAGAGCTGAAAATGTGTTTTAAAAAGAAAAGTATGGAATCCCAAGAGTGAGGACTGAAGAGAGCAATGTGAGGGTAAGAGCTGAAGCCACAGAACTGAATGCAATTGGGCAAGAAGAACACATGGACAAGAACAGAAGCTGTAACCTGGTACCCCTACCTACATATGCAAAGGTGGCAGAGGAAGATGGCCTGGAGATGAAGTTTAGCAGAAGCCTTGACAGGGGAAGAAGCAAGAGGAAGGAGGGGAGGGAGAGTGCAAGAGAGGGGAGGAGGTGGGTGGGAAGGGGAAGTGGGATAGGAGAAGAAGGGAGGACAGGGGAAGGGAGAAATCTGGAGCCAAGGTGTTTAGGGAAGGAAGAGATGATCTGTAGGTCACATCGGAGTCAGTAAACATGAGGACAGGATAGAGATTTGGCATTTAGGGAATCACAAATGCCATCTGTAAGAGGAAGATTTATATGATGGTTGGACAGAAGCCAGATTTCAGAGGGTGAAGAATGGTGATATGGGGGAAATAGAAATAAGATGAGAGAAACTTACAAGAAGTTTGGTGGTGAAGGAAAGGAGAAATAGCAGAAGATGTGGAGAAGACCAGGGAGAGGAAAGGTTATTTTCAATGCTATCAATTCTGGTGGTTGATTTTTTTAAGATATAGGTAAGCATGAGTATGTTTACATTCAAAGGAGGGGGAGAAATTTAAGCCCTGGAGAGATGATGATTGAGGATGTGGGCTTCGAGTTGGTGATATGATAAAGCCTCAAAAGCCCAGATAGAAGAGTGATTCATGGAAAGGTGGACAGTTAGGTCTCCCTCTAAAACCAGTGAGACACTGCCAAGGGTGGTACCATTGCAAAAATTTGAACAAGAAGAAGGAGTAAGTAGAGGGAGTTCATCCCTGGCAACCTTGATTTTCTTTGTGAAGAAGGAAGGAAGGTTATCTGTTTAGAGTAAAGTACAAAGGAGCAGAGCTTGAGGGGGGAAAAAACTATAAAAGAAACACATATCTGCCTTTGTTAACAGACTCAACTTGAAAACAAGTAAAAGGATGGCCAAGCAATTGAAGAAGTAAGTGGCAGAAAGCAGCTCGAAAAAAAGATTTGGTCACTCTCACTCACTCTCTATCAATCAACAAATGTTTGGGGAACAAGGATATGGTAGGCAGCCACCAAGATGGTGCACAAGGTTCTCACCTCCTAGAAATAACACCCTTACATAGTCACCTTCTCTTGAGTGGGAGATGGATTTTTTTACTCACTTCAAAGGAACATAAGATGCCAGAGGTAATGTACTATTACTTCTCAGATTAGATTATGGAAAGACTAATTTCTTTCTTGGGCGTTTTCTCTCTCTCTTGCTCTCCTACTCCCTTGTTTACTCACTCTGAGGGAAGTCAACTGTTCCAGGGGGAGCAGTTGTAAGCTGCTTTATGGGGGACCTCATGTGACAAGCAACTGAGAGAAACCTCCAGCCACCAACCAGTGAAAATTGAGGTCCTCAGTTCAACAATCTTGTAAATGTGCTTGGAAATGGATCTTCTTCCTCCATTCAAGCCTTTATGAGACCACAGCTCCAATTTAACAGATTAACTTCAATTTCATGAAAAAACCTGAGGCAGAGGCACCCAGCTAAACCATGCCCAGATTCCTGATTCATAGGAACAGTAATATACATGTTTATTGTTTTTAGCTGCTAAGTTTAGGGGCAATTTGTTAAGTAGCAATAGATACAAGAGCATAGAGCAATCAACAAAAGTAAGCAGTATCCCTGCTATCATGAAGCCTACATTCTAGAAGAAAACACAGAAAATAAACAAAATATGTATATACAGATATGAAGATGGTAAAGTATAACAACGTGGTAGGAAGTAATGGTGGAAATGATTATAAGAGCCACTCAGGAAAGGCCTCTTTGGAGAGATGACATTTGAGCAGAGATGACAGTAATGGGTTGTGAGCTAAGATCTGAGGGAAGAGCATTCCAGCCTGGAGGAATAGTAAAGGCCCTGAGGCAGGGACAACTTTGTGTCATTCTTGGAGAAGAAAGGCAGCCAGGGTTCCTGGAGCACAGTGGATGAAATAATAATGTTGGGAGAGCTTCAAAGGCTATAATCAGGAGACTTAGACACTTACTCTAAGGATGACGGCAGGGGCTGGGGGGGGCGAAATCATCTCACAAAGATGAGTAGCTATCTCAGGACTTTTCTATTATTAGTTTTTATTGTTATATTAGTCACCATACAGTGCATCATTAGTTTTTGATATAGTGTTCCAAGATTCATTGTTTACTTGTTAACACCCAGTGCTCCTTTCAATATATGCCCTCCTTAATACCCATCACCGCACCCCGCTCCCTTCCAAAACCCTGTTTCTCAGAGTCCGCAGTCTCCCATGGTTCATCTCCCCCTCCAGTTTCCCTCCTTCAATTTTCCCTTCCTTCTCCTAATGTCCTCCATGCTATTCTTTATGTTCCACAAGTAAGTGAAACCGTATGATAATTGGCTTTCTCTGCTTGACTTACTTCACTCAGTATAATCTCCTCCATTCCATCGATGTTGATGCAAAAGTTAGATATTCATCCTTTCTGATGGCTGAGTAATATCCCATTGTGTATATGGACCACATCTTCTTTATCCATTCATCTGTTGAAGGGCATATTCACTCTTTGCACAGAGTGGCTATTGTGAACATGACTGCTATGAACATTGTGGTGCATATGGCCCTTCTTTTCACTGCATCTGTATCTTTGGGGTAATACCCAGTAGTGTAATTGCTGGGTCATTAGGTTAGCTCTATTTTTAACTTTTTGAGGAACCTCCATACTGTTTTCCAAATGCCTTTACCAACTTGCATTCCCACCAACAACATAAGAGGGTTCCCCTTTCTCCATATCTTCTCCAACATTTGTTTCCTGCCTTGTTAATTTTTGCCATTCTAACTGGTGTAAGGTGGTATCTCAGTGTGGTTTCAATTTTAATTTCCCTGATGGCTAATGACGATGAACATTTTTTCATGTGTCAATTAACCATTTGTATGTCTTCCATTGGAGAGTGTCTGTTCATGTCTTCTGCCCATGTTTTGACTTGATTATTTATTTTTTGGGTGTTGAGATTGAGAAGTTCTTTATAGATTGGATATCAGCCCTTTGTCTGTAGTGTCATTTGTGAGTATCTTATCCCATTTCATGGGTTACCTCTTTGTTTTGTTGACTGTTTCCTTTCATGTGCAGAAACTTTTTATCTTGATGAGGCCCCAAAGTTCTTTTTCATTTTGTTTCCTTTGCCTTTGGAGACATGTCTTGAAAGAAGTTACTATAGCTGAAGCTGAAGAGGTTACTACCTCTGTACTCCTCTAGGATTTTGGTGGATTCTCTCAGGACTTTTCTTAAAGTTGAAGACCCTCACATCTCCCCCCCACCTTCTCTACTGGAGCCCAGTCCCTCCAGCTTCTGCACCTAGACCTCTAAGACACCACTCAAGCTATAAACAGTCCTGCCCTTTCCCTCACACTGCCCATCTGTAGTTTCTGCCCTTCCCAGTCTTCCCCTTTCCCTCACACTGCCCATCTGCAGTTTCTGCCAAAAGCCACTTACCTCTGAGCTTTGATGGAAAAGTCTGGGGCTGCTGCCATAGGTTGGATCCAAACAGGAAGCATAAGCCATTCACATAGGTGTTCTCCTTACAAGTTTGGTGCACAGTGGGGCCACAGGCCTGGGGAAGGTTGCAGGTGGGAGGGGTTGTTCCCGCTTCCTGTCCTTTCACCCCAGTACCTCCACCCTCCACAGACCACAGCTCCAGCAGCCATGGACCCCCAACTCCTTCCCTCAGGACACTCCCATGACCCAGGACAACTCACCAGCAGTCGGAAAGGGTTGGTGGCAAATGCCAGAGACAGGCCCAGAGACATATTCACTGCCTCCAGGGGGGCTGGGGAGACATAAATACATGGTCATCTTTGGGGAGTAAAAGGGGCTCTGTGAAGGTGAACAGAGGTCACTTTGACCTGGGAGACATGGAGACCTGACAGTTCAAGAAGGAACCCAAGTCCTAGGAAAGGAACATGATGGGAGTACCTGAGGATGTCTGAGGTCAAGTCTGTAAACACACAGAGGCTGGGGAGCTGAACACCTGAGCCTCTATAACACACCCCCAAAGCAAAAGGAATTCCTGGAAAGTTCAGGTGTATGTACAGGTGGAAACCTAGCCCTGGGTCCCAGGGAGGGGCAGTGACTCACCCTGCAAGTGGATGGACTCACACTTGCCCGTGCTGTAGTCACACTGGTAGAGACCACCTGTTTGGTTGGCAGCCTTTATCTCCTGGGGGGCGCCAACAACAAACCTGGGGAGGTGAGATAGGAACAAATCACCACAGGGACAAGAGCAAACTCTGATGTGTGAGGAGAGAAAGAGATCATGGAAGTTCGGCCACCAGAGGAAAGTGAGGAACCACAACCCTCACAGGTATTTCCCAATTCCCCAGAAATAGGAGGAAGACTCCGCAAAGAAAAAAATTGGAAAATTTTAAATCATGGAAGGAGAAGGGTCTCTCTAAGAATGATACAAAACCAAGAAGTCATTTAAAAGTTGTTGAATCCTATATTGTACATCTGAAACTAATACAACACTGTACATTAACTATACCAGAATTAAATTTTTTTACAAATGAATACATTTAATCACAGACCACAGTCATTTTAAATAAATTTCTGTATGTGGTATCAGGGAAATCCAAACCAAAACCATAATGAGGTATCACCTTATATCTGCAGCATGGCTAAAATCAAAAAAAAAACACAAGAAACAGCAGGTGCTGAAAGGATATGGAGAAAAGGGAACCCTCTTGCACTGTTGGTAGGAATGCAAACAGGGGCAGCCACTCTAGAAAACAGCATGGAGGTCCCTCAAGAAGTTAAAAAAAAAAAAAAAGTTAAATCAGAACTACCTTATGATGCAGCAATTACATTATTGGATATTTACCCAAAGAATATAAAAACACTAATTCAAAGGGATACATGCATCTCAATGTTTTTCCCAGCATTATCCACAATAGCCAAATTATGAAAGAGCCCATATGTCTATACATTGATGAATGGATAAAGAAGATGTGGTATATTGGGGTGCATTACTGGCTAAGTCAGTGGAGCATGTGACTCTTGATACTGGAGTTGTGAGTTTGAGCCCCATGCTGGGTGTAGAGATTACTTACAAATAAAACCTTAAAAAAAAAAGAAGTTATGGTACATATATTCAAAGGAATATTACTCAACCAAAAGAAAGAATGAAATCTTGCCATTTGCAATGACATGGATGAGTTAGAGAGTATTATGCTAAGTGAAATAAGTCAATCAGAGAAAGACAAATACTGTAAGACTTCACTTATATGTGGAATTTAAGAAAACAAGCTAAAGGACACAAAAAGAAAAGGAGAGAGGCAAACCAAGAAACGGACTCAACTATAGAGAGCAAACTGATGGTGACTAGAAGGGAGAAGGATTGGGGATGGATTAAATAAGTGATGGGGATTAAGGAGTGCCATTTGTGATGAGCACTGGGCATTGTATGGAAGTGTTGAGTCACTGTACTGTACACCTGAAACTAATATACCACTGTATGTTAACCACCTAGAATTTAAATTAAAACCTTTAAATTTTTTCTGTATGTGCAAATGGCAACAGACACATGAAAAAAAAATGCTCTACATCACTGGGCATCAGGGAAATATAAATCAAAATCACAAAGAGATACCACTTCATACCAGTCAGAATGGCTGAAATTAACAAGTCAGAAAAAAACAAATGTTGGTGAGGATGTGGAGAAAAGGGAACCCTCTTACACTGTTGGTGGGAATGCAACCTGGTATGACCACTCTGGAAAACCGTTTGGAGGTTAAAAATAGAGCTACCCTATGACCCAGCAATTGCACTACTAAGTATTTACCCCAAGATACAAACATAGTGATCTGACAGGGTACTTGCACCCCAATATTTATAAACAGCAATGTCCACGATAGCTAAACTATGGAAAAAGCCCAGATGTCCATCAACAGATGAATGAATAAAGAAGATGCAGTATAAATATACAATGGATTATCAGTCAGCCATCAAAAAAGATGAAATCTTACCATTTACATCGATGTGGATGGAACTGGAGGGTTTTATGCTGAGAAAAATAAGCCAATCAAAGAAAGACAACTATCATATGGTTTCACTCATATGTGGAATGTGAGAAATAGTGCAGAGGATCATAGAAGAAGGGAGGGAAAACTTAATGGGAAGAAATCAGAGATGGAGACAAACCACAAGAGACTCTTAATCTCAGGAAACAAACTGAGGATTCCTGGAGAAGTGGGTGGGGAGATGGGGTAACTGGGTGATGGGCATTAAGGAGGGCACATCAGGTGATGAGCATTGGGTATTATATGCAACTGATGAATTACTAAACTCTACATCTGAAACTAGTGATGTTGGCTAACTGAAGTTAAATAAAAATTTTCTGTACATGATAAACTACCACAAGCAATCAAAGGACAAACAACAAACTGGGCAGAGGGAGATTAGCAACTCATGCCTCAGACTACTTTCCTCAATAGTTAGAACTCCTACAAACCGATTAAGGAAGAAAAAACAACAGAAAAATGGGCAACAAATAAGAAAAAGGTGTTCACAGAAAAGGAAATCTATCTCTCATTTAAGCATAAGTGCAATCTAAAACTAAATTGAGATACCTTATCTCACCTATTCAATTTGCAAAGATCAATAAGTTTGATAACACACTGGGCTGGCAAATGGGTGGGGAAGTAGGTGTTTCAATAAATTTCTGGTGTGAATGTAAATTGTTGCCACCTCCATAAAGAGTAATCTGGAAAAACCTATTAACATTACACATGCATATGTATCCTTTGATCCTGGAATCCTAGTTCTGGGAACTTACTTCCAAACATACTTGCACATGTGCAAAATGACAGCATTTTTCACATCACAGAAGTTTGGAAACAATCTAATGTCTATTAAGAAGAGATTTAAGTGTAATATCAATGTACATTATAATACATCAAAATAATAGATTATGAAGCAAGCATAAAAAAGAAAGAGTAAGATAAATAAATCTTTCTAAAAAATGGGGTGCCTGGGTGGCGCTGTTGGTTAAGAATCTGACTCTTGGTTTCAGCTTAGGCCATGACCTCAGGGTCATGAGATCAAGCCCCCATGCACTCTACACAGAGTCTGTTTAAGATTCTCTCTTCCTCTCCCTATGCCCCTCCCCCATGCTTGCTTGCACGTGCTCACTCTTTCTAACAAATAAATAAATCTTAAAAAAAAAAAAAAAAGAATGAGTAAGGTCTTTATACATTTATCAGGTAAAATCACCAAGCTCTATTAAGAAAAAAAAAAATTTGAGTTCAGTATAGAGCAGAGGCCAGGAAAATTTTTCTGGAAAGGGACTATTATTTCCATAAATATTATTTCATATAGGCAAATATTTTAGGCTTTGCAGACCATATACTCTCTTTTGAAGACTCTTGATTCATTTTAAATCCAAAGCAACCATAAACAATGAATGGCAAGTTGGGATGAAGGTTGTGTCAATAAAATTTTTTCATAAAAATAGGCAGCAGGCTGAAGTTTGAGTATAACATGTTACAAATTGTGTGTGGTATGGGGGTTAGGGAAATGTGGAGGCACACACAGCATAGAACCTCTATGGAAGAACCCACAAGAAACCATTTACCAGGGACCCCCCTGAGTAGGGAATGAGGGAAAGGAGTGTGTGCTGAGAAGACTTTACTATTACATTCTATCTTTCAAATGTAGAACTCTGTAACTGTATTTCTGATACAAAAATAAATAAATCAAGAAAAAAATAAAGGAAATTGTGATTTTTTTTCAGGCATATATGTTTTAAAGAGAATAAGTATAAGACAGTCCTGCAGTCCTTACCGGGATCCCTCAAGCTGGACCACACTGTGCCCAAAGCTCCTTGCATTCTCTTGGAAGATCGCTGCTTTTTCAGTCTCCAGGTTGAACCCATCACATAGTAAGACCAAGGCTAGAGGAAGGACAAGGGGTGAGGATCGGGCAGGGATAAGAAGATAAGAAAGTAGCTTACCCTCCTGCTCCATGCATCTACTGGCTGAAACTCACCCAAACCCAACATAGAAATGTCTGCCTCCCAAGTACAGCTCTATTAGCCTGAGGCAGAGATTGGCACACTTTTTCTATAAAGGGCCAGATATTTTAGGTTTTGTGGCCCAATAAAACAAGAGAGAAAATGCATTCCACACATTTTTCAATAAGGAAATACAAAATATAATAATTGAGTACTGATGAGGGGTGCCTGGCTGGCTCAATCAGTAGAGCCTGGGACTCTTGATCTCAGGTTTGTGGGTTCGACCCCTATCTTGTATGTAGAGATTGCTTAATAAAATCTTTTCTAAAAATTTACTAATGAGACAAATGGAATTCTTTGGGGAAGATAACATCTCTGGGATTCAAAGTTAGTATTCCCTATCATAAATAGATTATAAATGTTCATTTGAGGGGTGCCTGAGTGACTCAGAGGGATGAGCAACCAACTCTTGATCTCAGCTCAGGTCTTGATCTCAGGGTCCTGAGTTCAAGCACCACATTGAGCTCAATGCTGGGTGTAGAGCCTACTTGAGAAAATTCTTAAATAAAAATAAATAAATGCTCATTTGAGACCTATGGCTCACAAGTGGCATAAAAACAGGTGGGAGGAAGCCTCCCTGAATCCCCACATGCCCCAGTTGCTGATTCTTGATAGTTGAATGGGGTGCATTCAGCCAGTCTCTAACTCCACCCTGTGCTCCCACCTACTGATTTGCCCAACAATCAAGTTCCTAAAGGCTCTCAATGAGGTAATTTCCTTCCTGTGCAATTATCAAGCACTTTTTTTCCCCTTTGGTTAATTCTCTACAAATTCTCTGCAAATTCTTTTATGCATGGGCATAAAAGGAAACAAAATTGAAAAATTTTGGCCAGTCACTCAACATTTACACCTGGATTCTTGGAAAACAGAACTCTGGATAAAGTGAAGGTGATAAGATGGAATCCAAGAAAAAAACACTCAGAATCCAGTATGTGTTGTGCACCCTTGGGCATATTATTCCACCTCTCTGGGGCCTCAGTTTCCTGATCTGTAAAGTGAAGGGGCCAGCCAAACCCCATTGTATAGTCCATGAATTTAATTATTCATCCAAGCTTCTCTGGGCATCTTGGTCTGGTTCTACTCTCGGCTTCTTTTTGAGTCCCTTATCTTTCCCCAAACCCTCTTTATCTTCCCCCAGGCTAGTTCCTACAAATTCTGTGCCGCCTCTCTCCACTCAGACTCATAAAATCCCCTCCTTACCCTGAGCCCCCCTCCCCCTGAAGTCCCTGGTGTACCTGTTAAGAGAAGGACTCTGTGAGTCATAGCTGGAGGGAGCAGGAACTGCGGGGCTGCACATACCACGGAGCCACTTCAAGAAAGCCACCAAGCACAGGAAGGACAGAAAAGGAGAAGCTTGAGGCAGAAGTCTGGTAGCAATTCAAAGGAAGAGGGCGGAGGCTCAGGGAGCACACCAGTCCTGCTTGACATTTTCCTGGGACTGCAAACAGCCTGTGCTCCCTTCCTAACCAGATTTCTGGCCCAAACCATCAAGATCATTGTCCCAAGTGATGTGGGAAACAAAGCAGAAGAAAAAATTATTAAATTTCCTTATTAAGTAAGGAAATTGACAAGTCCTTGAAAGAGGCAGAGTGACATTCCTCTAGGGACTCAACTGCCTCGATGTTAATACTTTCCTAAGGGCAAAAGGCAATGCTAGCCTGACCCCCTCACCCCAGGATCCTGTAAGTCTACTTTAACTATAAAAATTCCTTTGGAAACTTCCTTTATCTCTAAAACCCCCAAGATAGGTTTTGGCAATCATTCCCCAAGCATATGGCCCACCAATATAATCTGAAGGGTCTCATAACTAAGGTTTTATTAGACAGTAATAAATGATCTTTTCCCAACAATAGCTAGCCCTCTCAAGGTCCTGGAAATCTTGCTTCCAAAATTCCTTAGAGACTTAAACTATCCCTAACCCCCTCCCAACTTGAAAGTATATAATGGGCCACTCCTCATAACCTAGCAGCTCTTTCTGCCCATGGGTCCTGTCTCCATGTTTTAATAAAATCACCTTTTTGCACCAAAGACATCTCAAGAATTCTTTCTTGGCTATCAGCCTCAAACCCTAACATCTTTCCTACATCACCAAAGGTGGGTTGGGGTTTTCTGAGGGGGGTGGTTTTGGGGGGGTTCCCACCTGCTTCTAGGGTTGGCCGAACATTATGAAAAGCAAGCTGAATATACTTAGGGCCTGCCTTCTCCTGGAAAGTGTGTCTAAACATTTATACAAACCAAGCATTTGTGGGAGGTCACACTGTTTCTCCCTGAAAACACACTTTACAAGAGGCTCTTCCCTCCTGCCCAAGGAAACAAGGAGTACGGTTCAGCCAGTGCTGTCTTCCTTTTGAAACCATCAGAAAGGACAATTCAGATACAGAGAAACCCAGTGCTTTTTGAATATTATTTTGCTTTAAAAAAAACTAATGAATCATTGAACACTACATCAAAAACTAATGATGTACTACATGTTGGCTAATTGAACATAATAAAAGAAAAAAATTTTTAAGCCTCAAACCCTTTGTCCAAGAATTTTCACTTCCAGAAATTTATCCTAAGAAATAGTTGAGAAGTACAGTCAAAAAGGTATGTACAAGTTTGTTCACTGTGCCAATGTTTTTATAATGAAAAACAAGAACAGTCTAAATACCCAACAATAGTGGGATGGTTAAATGATGTCTCACTCTGTGATATATCCTTACATTCCATTATGTCTACTCACTTCTGAATCTGTTTTCAAAGACATAAATTCATAATTTCATGTGTTAATCTTTAAGACAAAACTGTCAGTTATTTATTAGCAAAACTGGGTTTATTTAGGAATAGTAGAAATTGCAATTTGAGACTTAAAAGCTAATGACAAAACCAGAGGCAAGTCCCAAAAACAAAGGACAGGAAAGCTCTTTTAGAGAGGAAAGGAAGTAATTGGGAGGGGTTGTTATAAACAAAAAGTTCAGAACACCTGGGTGGCTTAGTCAGTTGGGCTAAGGTCATGATCCTGGGGTCCTGGGATCAAGTCCAGAGTCAGGCTCTTTGCTTGGTTGGGAGACTGCTTCCCCCTTTACCTGCCACTCCCCCTGCTTGTTCTCTCTCTCTCTCTCTCTCTCTGTCAAATAAACAAAAATCTTTTAAAAATAAAATTCACCAATAGGGTGCCTGGGTGTCTCAGTGGGTTAAGCCTCTGCCTTCAGCTCAGTTCATGATCTCAGAATCCTGGGATCGAGCCCTGCATCAGGGGGGTCTCTGCTCAGCAGGGAGCCTGCTTCCCCCTCTCTCTCTGCCTCTCGGCCTACTTGTGATCTCTCTGTGTGTCAAATAAATAAATAAAATCTTTTAAAAAATAAAATAAAATTCACCAATAAAGAATAAGCCTGTGCTTGAGCTCTCTCTCTCTCTCAAGTAAATAAATAAAATCTTTAAAAAAAATAAAATAAAAAGTTCAAAATGTAGTGGCTTTTCATTGCTGAGTTGGGACAGTCTCTTACTGGCAGGTTGTTGGTGGGCAAGGAGAAAATCTTCCTTCTCCTGGAGGAAGAAAATATAAAGTATAGATATCTTCCTGTTGTGAAAACAGGTCTGTTTTTGTTGGGGTCTGCAACTGACCATGAGCAGTAGGGTATGAAAGCTGCCCTTCCTGGCCTCCTGACTCCATTTTAAATGAGATTTCCTTTATTCAGTCACACGAAATACATAGAATACAAAACTGTACCTTGTATGTGACTGCTAATGTGATTCCCCAAGCCAATGATTTTTTTCACTCTATCTCTAACACATTTTCTCTTGCCCCTAGTCCTACCTTCTTAATTACCAGAGCAAATAAATGTTTGTTCTCCAAAAAAATGCATAAAAATTCTATACATTTTTAATAGCATTACTTATTTAAAAATATGTGTGTATAAGAAAACCAAAATGTTAATAGTGACTATCTTTGGATGGTTGGATTATGGATTTGTTCCAGTCATTTATTGCTGCTTAACGAACCACTCCAAATCTTAGTGACTTATTGTGTCATGGTCCTATAGATTGTCCAGCTTCAGCAGTTCTCAGTGAGGGCTCTCACATGGTCACAGTGAGATTATGATGAACACTAGAGCAGAGTCATCTGAGGCTCAGTTGGGCTGGACTTTCAAAATTGGTCACTCACATTGCCAGCAGTTGGTGCAGGTGGGGGCTTAGTTGGGACTATTGACTGAAGTACCTCCATATGCCTCTCTAGGTTCCTTGGGCTTCTCACAGCATAGTGATTAGACTTCAAGAGTAAGTGTTCTAAGAAATAATAATCAAAAGTGTCCAACCTCATGAGACTTTGACTTGAAAACTGCCACAGGATGTCTTCCACCATGTTCTATTGGTCAAGCAGTCACAGAACTCGCCCACATTCAAGGAGAGAGGACTAGATTCCACTTCTAAGAGGGAATTGTGTCAAAGAATTGTGGTCTATTTTAATCTGCCACAGGACGATATTCATTTTCTTCAATATTTTTTGTATTTAAAACTTTCATACAAAAAAGAATGATTTTTATAATCAGAAAGAAAAGAAAAACACCAATAAATAATTTAAAACAACAAAGTGCCTATACATCTATACATGTTAGCAATAAAGAGGAAAGAGGAGTAAGGCCATAGGCCCTGGATGAAAGGATACATCAAAATGAGGAGGAATAATTTCATGTATATGCTTGATTTGTTTTGGTAAAAGCTTTCACATGCTGATCACCACAGGAAGCTGCTATAGCTCAGACATGAGGGCTTCTTTGCCCTGAACAGTGGCCAGGGGCCCACTATCTGTAAAGGCATGGGTAAATTTTCAGAATGGGTATCCACACCACGGAGCCTTTCTCATTTACTCAACAATAGGTATTCACCTGTCTATGGGCTCCCAGCCATTTTCTCTCATCCATTCCTCAGCCCCTCTCTTGATAAAACCTTAGCTAGAGTTCCACTGTAAATGGACCTTGAAACAAGGATCCAAGTGCAAGTAACTTATTTGGGAGGTGACACAAGAAATACCGGTGTCGACATGGGAACAGGAAAGAGCTCCTAAAAAATGTGTGATGAAAAAAAAATAACACTATAGACAATTGGAGCTCAATACCTTGAGAACTCTGGAAACCGGTGTAAAACATACCTCAGAGTTATCTGCCTGGGGGGTAAGGGGGTCTAGATTCTCTTTTTTTTTTTTTTAAGATTTTATTTATTTATTTATTTATTTGACAGATAGAGAGAGCACAAGTAGGCAGAGCAGCAGGCAGAGGGAGAGGGAGAAGCAGGCTTTCCCCTGAGTGGGGAGCTGGATGCAGGGCTCAATCCCAGGACCCTGGGATCATGACCTGAGCTGAAGGCAACCACTTAACCAACTGAGCCACCCAGACACCCCTAGATTCTTACCCACAATTCAAATCAGCTATTAGTTGAGAGGTGCTCTCTGGAGTAGCCTTAATTCTCTGGTACTCCCAACCTGCCTGCCCTTACGCTCAGGAATAAGAGGCTCCAGAGGCAGAAAGAGCCCTCAGGCAACCACTTGCAGGCAATGACAACTAGAAATCTGGCCAGCTTGCATGAGAATGTTAAATATTGATGGTGTGTGAGGAGAGAAACTACAATGTCTGCTACAAACACTCAAATGTTTTTTTCTTAGCATTTATCATTACATGAAATTATATATTTATTTGGGTTTTTTTTTAATTGTCTAACCCCCAACTAGACTATATAAGCTCCCTGAGAGCAGAGATTCTTGTGTATCTTGCTCATCACTCTATTTCCAGTGCACAGGACAGTGGCTGGCTCATAGAAAAGATTTATAATAAAAATTAATTGAATCAGAATGAAAATTTCAGAAAGATAGCAGAGTAGGGAGTATCAGGAATCCTTCTCCCTACCTAGACAGCAATTGTACTGGCAGAACGTGTCTTATGTGACTATATGGGAATTCTGGGGTCTATTCAGAGACTCGTGGCAAATTTCGGTCTATTTCATTTCCCAGTATTACAGCAGCTATGGATCCCCCATCTCCCACAAGTGGCAGGAAACTGTGCTTGTGTTCCAGGAGCAGCTTGCATGCAGCTTGCAGGAGTGTTCTGATTGCTGATTGCCCCTTCTGATCTCAGAAGTTCCGACACAGCCTGGCAACCATGTTGGACCCCACCCATTTATGCAAGCACTTCCATCTCTGGCAGAATCAACTTCCAGAAGATTTAATGGGCTGGTGCCTTTTTCTCCTCCATTTTTCTCTTTTTCCCCTTTTGGGAACCAGAGTAACACATGCTTTTCAAGAACTAGGACATTTGGGATGCCTGAGTGGCTCAGTCAGTTAAGTGTCTGCCTTCGACTCAGGTCATGATCCCAGGGTCCTGGGATGGAGTCCCACATCAGGCTCCTTGCTCAGCGGGGAGCCTGCTTCCCCTTCTCCCTTTGCCTGCCACTCCCTCCACTTGTGCTCTGTCTCTCTCTGTGACAAATAAATAAATAAAATCTTAAAAAAAAAGAACTAGGACATTCAAAAGCAACTGCTAATCCCTATCAAAATACCACCAACTTTTTTCAAAGAAATGGAACAAATAATCCTAAAATTTATATGGAACCAGAAAATAACCAGAGGAATGTTGAAAAAGAAAACCAAAGCTGGGGGCATCACAATTCCAGACTTCAAGCTCTATTACAAAGCTGTAATCATCAAGACAGTATGGCACAAAAAAAGACACATAAATCAATGGAACAGAATAGATAGCCCAGAAATGGACCCTCAACTCTATGGCCAATTAATATTTGACAAAAGAAGGAAGAATATCCAATGGAAAAGATAGTCTCTTCAATAAATGGTGTTGGGAAAATTAGCTACATGCAGAAGAATGAAACTGGACAATTTCCTTACACCACACACAAAAATAGACTCCAAATGGATGAAAAACCTCAATGTGAGACAGGAATCCATCAAAATCCTTGAGGAGAACATAGTCAGCAAACTCTTCGACCTCAGCCACAACAACTTCTTCCTAGGAACATTGCCAAAGGCAAAGGAAGCAAGGGCAAAAATGAACTATTGGGACCTCATCAACACAAAAGGCTTTTGAAATAAGTGAACCAGAGAAAGACAATTGTCATATGATCTCTCTGATATGGGGAATTTGAGAGGCAGGGTGTAGGGGTCGTGGGGGATAGAGAGGGGAAAAAACGAAACAAGGTGGGACCAGGGAGGGAGACAAACCATGAGACTCTTAATCTCAGGAAGCAAATTGGGCATTGTTGGGCGGTGGGGTGGAGGGATAGGGTGGCTGGGTTATGGACATTTGGGAAGGTATGTTCTATGATGATTGCTGTGAATTGTGTAAGGCTGATGATTCATAGACCTGTACCCCTGAAGCAAATACATTATATGTTCATTTTTAAAAATCAAAAAAAAAAAAACTTTTGTACAGCAAAGGAAACAGTCAACAAAACCAAAAGACAACCAACAGAATGGGATATGACATAACAGATAAAGGGCTAGTATCCAAAATCTACAAAGAACTTATCAAACTCAACACCCAAAGAACAAATAATCCAATCAAGAAATGCGCAGAAGACCTGAACAGACATTTCTGCAAAGAAGACATCCAAATGACCAACAGATACATGAAAAAGTGCTCAACATCACTCGGCATCAGGGAAATACAAATCAAAACCACAGTGAGATACCATCTCACACCAGTCAGAATGGCTAAAATTAACAAGTCAGGAAATGACAGGTGTTGGCAAGGATGCAGAGAAAGGGATACCCTCCTACACTGTTGGTGGGAATGCAAGTGGTGCAGCCACTATGGAAAATAGTATGAAGATTCCTCAAAAAGTTGAAAATAGAGCTATCCTAAAATCCAGCAATTGCACTACTGTGTATTAATCCCAAAGATACAAATGTAGTAATCTGAAGGAGCACCTGCACCCCAATGTTTATAGCAGTAATATCCAGAATAACCAAACTATGGAAAGACCCAATATGTCCACCAACAGATGAATGGATAAAGATGTGAGATATATATACAACGGAATATTATGCAGCCATCAAAAAGTATCTTGCCATTTGCAGTGATGTGGATGGAACTAGAGAGTATTAGGCTATGTGAAGTAAGCCAAGCAGAGAAAGACAATTATCATATGAGCTCACTGATATGAGGAATTTGAGAAACAAGACAGAGGCTCATAGGGGATGGGACGGAAAAATGATACAAGGTGAAACCAGAGAGAGAGACAAACCATAAGCAACTCTTAATCTCAGGAAACAAACAGGGTTGCTGGAGGGGATGGGGGTGGGAAGGATAGGGTGGCTGGGTGATGGACATTGGGGAGGGTATGTGCTATGGTGAGTGCTATGAATTGTGTAAGACTGAAGAATCACAGACCTGTACCCCTAAAACAAAGTTTTAATTTCAAAAACTAAGAAATAATAAAATCTTTTTTAAAAAAGCAACTGCTACAGGAAAGAGTTTAGAAAGTCTCTATAATTGCCCTAAGAAGACCTTAATACCTCAAGCTCATCCCTGGCACAGAGACAACCTATAACAATGAAAGAGAGAGAGAGAGAGAGAGAGAACAAATCCCTGGGGAAAGGAGAGAATCTGACTTCCAGAGTTACTATATTGTTAGAAAGTATGGCCCATTCAAAGGGAAAAAAACAGAAACTATTCCAGAGAAAGACCAGATGGTAGACCTACTAGATAAAACTTCAAAACAACTGTCTTAAAGTAGCCCAAATAACTAAAGGAAAACATAAAGAAAAAACATATGAAAATGAAAATATCAATAAAAAGAAAACCAAAATAAAAAATAACCTAAAGGGGGGCGCCTGGGTGGCTCAGTGGGTTAAAGCCTCTGCTTTCGGCTCAGGTCGTGATCCCAGGGTCCTGGGATTGAGCCCCGCGTCGGGCTCTCTGCTCAGCAGGTGAGCCTGCTTCCTCCTCTCTCTCTCTGCTTCCTCTCTGCCTGCTTGTCATCTCTGTCTGTCAAATAAATAAATAAAACCTTTAAAAAAAAAAAAAAATAACCTAAAGGGGCGGGGGATGGGAGGTTGGGGGAACCAGGTGGTGGGTATTAGGGAGGGCACAGATTGCATGGAGCACTGGGTGTGGTAAAAAAACAATGAATACTGTTATGCTGAAAGTAAATAAATAAAAAAAGGGATTTGTTATATAATTTAATGATTTAAATAATAAAGTTAGGTACTTAAAAAAGAAAAAAAATAATAACCTAAAAAGAAACCAAAAAATTCTAGAGCCAAAAACCACAGTAACTGAAGTGTAAAATTCACCAGAAGGATACAAAAGCAGATTTGAGCAGACAGAAACATGAATCAGCAAATTTAAAAGTAGGACAATAACCTGAAGTTATTGAGTCTAAGAAACAGAAAGAAAAAAAATTAAAGAAAAGTGAAAAGAGCCTACAGGACCTGTGGAACATCATTAAGCAGACCAATATAAACATTGTGGGAGTGCTAGAAGAGAAAGAGAATCAGAGAGATTATTTGAAGTAATAATGACTGAAAAATTCCCAGCTTTTTTGAAGGACCTGAGTATATATATTATGAAAGTTCAATAAAATCCAAGTAGAATGAATTCAAAGAGACCCATACAAGATATATTATAATCAAACTGTCAAAAACTAAAGACAAGAGAGTCTGAAAGCAGCAAAAGAGAAGTGAATCATCACATAGAAGGGATATTAAATAAGATTTCAGCCGATTTCTCATCAAAAACTTTGGAGGTCAGAAGGCAATGGGCTGATATATTCAAAGTGCTGAAAGAAAAAAATTGTAAGCCAAGAATTTTATATCCCACAAAACTGTCCTTTCAAAAGTGAAGGAGAAATCAAGACATTCTCAGGTTAACAAAAGCTGAAGGAGCTCTTTACCACTAGACTTACCCAGAAAGAAATACTAAAGGGAGTCCTGCGTTTGAAATGAAAGGACACTAGACAACAGCGTGAAGTCATATGAATAAATAAAGATCTCAGTAAAGAGGAATACCTGCAATTATAAACACTAGTATTACTATAATAAGGTTGCATTATAGGCGCCTGGGTGGCCCAGTCAGTTAAGTGGCTGCCTTCAGCTCAGGTCATGATCCCGGTGTCCTGGGATCAAGCCCCACATTGGGCTCCCCAATCAGTGGAGAGCCTGCTTCTCCCTCTCCCTCTGCCTGCTTCTCTGCCTACTTGTGATCTCTCTCTATCAAAAAAATAAATAAAGTCTTTTAAAAATAATAATAATAAGGTTGCATTATGATTTTTTTTGTTTTCTATAGGATTTAGAAGATTACTACACTTTGTAAACCATTAGTCTAAAGACTAGTATTACTATAGCTTTGGTTTGTATGCCACATTTTGTTTTCTACATATTTGAAGAAACTAATGCATATTTTTAAACAACTGTTAGCCTGTGTTTTTGGTCACACAATGTATAAAGATGTAAATTAGTGATGTAAGTAAGCAAAATGGCATGCTGATGGAGCTGTAAGGAAGCAGAGTTAGTATATTCTTGAAGTGAAGCTATAAATTCAAATTAGAGGGGTGCCTGGGTGGCTCAGTGGGTTAAAGCCTCTGCTTTCAGCTCAGGTCATAATCCCAGGGTCCTGGGATGGAGCCCCACATTGGGCTCTCTGCTTGGCAGGGAGCTTGTTTCCCCTTCTCTCTCTCCCTGCCTGCCTCTCTGCCTACTTGTGATTTCTGTCTGTCAAATAAA
The DNA here is from genome assembly GCF_963455335.1 of Martes martes. Lineage (NCBI taxonomy): Eukaryota > Metazoa > Chordata > Mammalia > Carnivora > Mustelidae > Martes > Martes martes. The sequence goes on from NC_137906.1 coordinate 20,716,163, forward strand.
CAAATAAAATCTTTAAATAATAATAATAAATAAATTCAAATGAGAATGTTATAACTTTAGGATGTTAAATGTAATCTTTTGGTAACCAAAAAAAAAAACTACACAATATACACAAATGGAAATGAGAATGGAATTAAAATGTTTCACTGCAAAAAAATCAACTTTATAAACACAAAAAAAGGTGATTAAGAAAGTTTTAAGATATAAAGAAAATAAACTGCAACATGATAGAAGTAAGTCTCTCCTTATCAGTAATTACTCTGAATATAAATGGATTACCCCCCTACAAAAGACAAGGATTAGCAGAATGAATTTAAAAACCATAATCCAGCTATAAACTGTGCGCTCTCCATAAGAGACTCACTTTAGGTAGAAAGACACAAATTGAAAGTAAGCAGATGGAGAAAGATACTTGCAAATAGTAACAAGGAAAGAGCAAGGGTAGCTATATTATCATCAGACAAAATCTTAAAAAAAATTTTGAGAGCTAGCGAGAGACCCCATCGACATGCATGAGCAGACGGTGGGGGAATGGGGAAGAAGGAGAGGGAGAGAATATCAAGCAGACTTCTCAGTGAGCACAGAGCCCAACTTGGGGCTCAATCTCACAACCCTGAGATCATGACCTGAATCAAAATCAAGAGTTAAACACTTAACCCAACTGAACCACCAAGTTAAATTTTAAATCAAAAAGTTTACACAAAGGGTAAAGAAAGACATTATATGTTGATAAAAGTTTCAATACAGCAAGAAAATATAGCAACTATAAACATTTACACACCTAATAACGGACCATCAGAATATGGTCTATGAAGCAAAAATTGACAGAATTGAAGGGATAAATAGACCATCCTATAATAATACTTGGGAGACTTCAATACTCTGTTCTCAATAATGGGTAGAATAATCAGACAGAAGATAAGTATGGACATAGAGGACTTGAACAACAAAATATGGCAAATAGATTAAGTGACATACAGAACAATTTACCCCACAGGAACAGAATAAACATTCTTCTCAAGTTCATATTGGATGTTCTCTAAGACAGACTTTCTATTATGCAAAAATTAAGTCTCAATAGATTTTTTATTAAGTAAGCACTATGCCTCACATGAGGCTTGAACTCACAAGCCCAACATCAAGAGTTGCATGCTCCACCAAGTGAGCCAGCCAGGTGCCCCAAGTCTCAATACATTTTAAAAGATAGATATCATACAAAGTATCTTTTCCAACCATGGTAGGATAAAGTTAGAATCAACAATACAAGGAAAACTGGAAAATTCACAGATTTGTGAAAATTAAGCAATGTACTCTTTTTTTCAATATTTTATTTATTTGTGTGACAGAGAGGAAGAGGGGGAGACCAAGCAGGGGGAGCAGCAGAGGCAGAAGGAGAAGCAGGCAGGGCTCAATTCCTGGACCTCGGGATCATGACCTGAGCTAAAGGCAGACACTTAACCAACTGAGCCACACAGGTACCCCTAAGCAACATACTCTCAAAGATCAATGGGCTAAAGAAGAAATTACAACGGAAATTTCTAAAATATTTAGAGATGAATAAAGTAAAACCACAACATACAAAACTTCAAATGGGATGCAGTGGAAGCAGTGCTAAGGGAAAATTTATAGTCATAAACACACTAAAATAAAAGGAAGATCTCAAATCAGCATCCTAACTTTACAATTTAAGAAACTAGAAATTCAGATGGATTTTCCATCCAAACTATGGATTTCTGTGTCAGTAAGGATAAGTCAGGTTTTGCTGCAGTAACAATCAACACCAAAATCTCAGTGCCTAATATAATAGAAGTTTATTTCTTTTTTTAACGTTTTTTAAAGATTTTTATTTATTTATTTATCTATTTGTCAGAGAGAGAGAGAGAGAGAGGACATGCACAAGCAGGCAGAGTGGCAGGCAGACATGGAGAGAGAAAGAGACTCCCTGCTGAGCAAGGAGACTGATGCGGGACTCCATCCCAGGACCCTGGGATCATAACCTGAGCCAAAGGTATTGGCTTAACCAACTGAGCCACCCAGGCATCTCAGAAGTTTATTTCTTATTTGTCCAAAATTTACTACAGGAAAGAGAGATTCTCCCAAGAAGTTATCTTTCATGTGTTATCTCAGAAATCCAGGCAGGGAAGTGGAATTGTCTCCTGTACCTGGAAATAGAAGAAAAAAATAATGACCAGTAGTAATGGCTATGATAGAATCCTAACTATGAAATCTTCAAAACTTGAAATAATTTGAATTAACCAGTGTTCTTTTTTTTGAGATTTTTTATTTGTTTATTTGACAGACAGAAATCATAAGTAGGCAGAGAGACAGGCAGAGGGGGGGAAGCAAGCTCCCTGCTGAGCAGAGAGCCCAATGTGGGGCTCAATCCCAGGATGCTGGGATCATGACCTGAGCCGAAGGCAGAGGCTTTAACCCACTGAGCCACCCAGGCACCCGAGTGAACCAGTGTTCTTAACACCAAATAAAACTAAATAGAAAATAAAACAAATTGTTGGGGGATTCAAAAGTAAACACGACCACCATTTACCTAGCACTTTACAAGTCACTTTCACAGACATAATCTCTTCTTTTTTTTTTTTTTTTAATTTTAAAGATTTTATTTATTTGTCAGAGAGAGTGAGCACAGGCAGACAGAGAGGCAGGCAGAGGCAGAGGGAGAAGTAGGCTCCCTGCTGATCGAGGAGCCCGATGTGGGACTCGATCCCAGGATGCTGGGATCATGACCTGAGCCGAAGGCAGCCGCTTAACCAACTGAGCCACCCAGGCGTCCCGACATAATCTCTTCTGATACTCATGCTCAAACTGCAAGTTAGATGCTGTTATCAATTATAACTGGCATTTCTCTTGGGCAGATATTTTTATGTTTAATATGGATCATTATTACCAGCCTTTCCTGTGACTTAAGAAATCTCCAAAGTTAGAAAAAACATTTTCCACTGATATATTATCCAATATTTGTTTTACTTACATTATTTAATTTCTGACTTGTTGCAATGTTTTAATTATTTTTTATATTTTATTTTGTGTGTATGTGGTGTGAAATAGGGAGTCCAATTTCATTTTTGTCCATATGAACAAATAATTTCCCAGTTCCACTTATTGAAAAGATTTTAAAATAAGCTTTTAGAAGGAAATTTTACTTCTCTATATTTATTTGGGGGGTTTTGTGTATTTTTTTAGCCATTCATCTGTTCTCTATGCAAGTCAATATAAAGCAAGGTTCCAGTATTACATAGCACCACCACTGCAATTATTTTCTCTTTCAGTTTGAGTAAATCTGGCACAGCTAGGAAACCACTTCGAAGAATTGTTCTGATCATTTTGTTGACTCACCAAGAGCAAAAAATATGGGCAGGAATAACATCCAGTCATAACTCTTTCCTGCACAAGGCATGTTCAGTGGTGAAAAAGTCATCATTTGCAGCAAGTATGAAAATCCAAGACCATTAACAGTAACTTGTTAGAACTAATCTTATTCAGCAAGATGAACATTTATATGCTCATATATAATCTAATCTATTCCTTGTTCAGCTAAGGTTGACTAATCTTCTAATGAGAAAATATAACAGGAAAACACCATCCATAACATCAAAAAGTTGCAAAATACATAAGCATGAATCTAATATGAAATATGTAAAAACTGTATTTTTTTAACTATTGGGCTTTCCTCAAGGACATCAAAGAATAGAGAGACAAGCCATAGTCTTAGATGACAAGGCTTAACACTATAAATACATCAGTTCTCTATAAAAGAAATCAGTAATTCAGTATGATCTCACCCAACAGAATTATTATTGAATTTGACAGCTGATTCTAAAATTTACCTGGAAGTGGGGTGCCTGGGTGGTTCAGTCAGTTAAGCACTGTCTTCAGCTCAGGTCATGGTCCTGGAGTCCTGGGATGGAGCCCTGCATTGGAGTCCTTGCTTAGCAGAGAGTCTGCTTCTTCCTCTCCCTCTGCTGTCCCACCTACTTGTGTGCTCACTCTCTCTCTGCCAAATAAAAAAATAAAATCTTTTTTAAAAATAATAATTATATAATACCACCCACATATATATAGATATATCTAGAGAGAGAGACAGAAAAAAATGTGAGAAGAAAGAGAAATATAATAGTGGTATCTTCTGCTTGATGGTATTATAGTGTACAATGAAAAACAATTCCTTCTATTTTTCTGATTTTCAGAAATTTATACAATTGGCAATGAAGAAGTCAAACTCTCTCTCTTCGCAGATGACATGATTCTTTATATGGAAAACCCAAAAGACTCCACCCCCAAACTTCTAGAACTCATACTGCCATTCAGTAATGTGGCAGGATACAAAGTCAATCCACAGAAATCAGTGGCTTTCTTATACACTAACAATGAAAATATGGAAAGGGAAATTAGAGAATCGATTCCATTTACTATAGCACCAAGAACCATAAGATACCTGGGAATAAACCTAACCAAAGAGGTAAAGGATATGTACTCGAGGAACTACAGAACACTCATGAAAGAAATTGAAGAAGACACAAAAAGATGGAAGACCATTCCACGCTCTTGGATCAGAAGAATAAACACTGTTAAAATGTCTATACTGCCTAGAGCAATCTATACTTTTAATGCCATTCCGATCAAAATTCACTGGTACTTTTCAAAGAGCTGGAGCAAATAATCCTCAAATTTGTATGGAATCAGAAGAGACCCCGAATTGCTAAGGAAATGTTGAAAAACAAAAATAAAACTGGTGGCGTCACGTTACCTGATTTCAAGCTTTACTACAAAGCTGTGATCACCAAGACAGCATGGTACTGGCATAAAAACAGACACATAGACCAGTGGAACAGAGTAGAGAGCCCAGATATGGACCCTCAACTCTATGGTCAAATCATCTTCGACAAAGCAGGAAAAAATATCCAGTGGAAAAAAGACAGTCTCTTCAATAAATGGTGCTGGGAAAATTGGACAGCTATATCTAGAAGAATGAAACGCAGCCATTCTCTTACACCATACACAAAGATAAACTCGAAATGGATTAAAGACCTCAACGTGAGACAGAAATCCATCAGAATCCTAGAGGAGAACATAGGCAGTAACCTCTTTGATATCAGCCACAGCAACTTCTTTCAAGATATGTCTCCAAAGGCAAAGGAAACAAAAGTGAAAATGAACTTTTGGGATTTCATCAAGATCAAAAGCTTCTGCACAACAAAGGAAACAGTCAACAAAACAAAGAGGCAACCCACGGAATGGGAGAAAATATTTGCAAATGACAGTACAGACAAAAGGTTGATATCCAGGATCTATAAAGAACTTCTCAGACTCAACACACACAAAACAGATAATCATATCAAAAAATGGGCAGAAGATATGAACAGATACTTCTCCAATGAAGACATACAAATGGCTATCAGACACATGAAAAAGTGTTCATCATCACTAGCCATTAGGGAGATTCAAATTAAAACTACATTGAGATACCACCTTACACCAGTTAGAATGGCCAAAATTAGCAAGACAGGAAACAACGTGTGTTGGAGAGGATGTGGAGAAAGGGGAACCCTCTTACACTCTTTGTGGGAATGCAAGTTGGTGCAGCCACTTCAGAGAACAGTGTGGAGATTCCTCAAGAAATTAAAAATAGAGCTTCCCTATGACCCTGCAATTGCACTACTGGGTATTTACCCCAAAGATACAGATGTAGTGAAAAGAAGGGCCATCTGTACCCCAATGTTTATAGCAGCAATGGCCATGGTCGCCAAACTGTGGAAAGAACCAAGATGCCCTTCAACGGATGAATGGATAAGGAAGATGTGGTCCGTATACACTATGGAGTATTATGCCTCCATCAGAAAGGACGAATACCCAACTTTTGTAGCAACATGAACAGGACTGGAAGAGATTATGCTGAGTGAAATAAGTCAAACAGAGAGAGTCAAGTATCATATAGTTTCACTTATTTGTGGAGCATAACAAATAACATGGAGGACAAGGGTAGATGAAGAGGAGAAGGGAGTTGAGGGAAATTGGAAGGGGAGGTGAACCATGAGAGACTATGGACTCTGAAAAACAACCTGAGGGTTTTGAAGGGGCGGGGGGGTGGGAGGTTGGGGGAGCCAGATGGTGGGTATGAAGGAGGGCACGTATTGCATGGAGCACTGGGTGTGGTGCAATGTAACAATGAATACTGTTACACTGAAAAGAAATTTAAAAAAAAAAAGAAAAAATAAATAAATGCATTGTTTTAAAATGAAATAAATAAGTTTTTAAAAAATAAAACTCACCTGGAAGAGAAAATACATAGAAATAGCTTAGAAAACTATGAAGCATACCTTATTAGATCATACCATTCCACAGCCAGAGATGCCATATCTAAGTAAAACCCCAAACCCATTATAAGTTAAAGTATGGTATTGGTTCTGGAATAAATGCATAAGGCCAATGAAAACAATACTGAATGTATACACAGAAATCTGGTATTCTCATTGGAAATAATTTATTTTTCTTCATGAAAAAGTAAATATTTTCTTTTCATTGCTCCATTTTTTGCTTCCTTTTTGCAAAACAGTTTCTAAAACAGTAGACAACTGTTTGTTTGCTGTGCTCAATTCTGCTCCTCCTACTTCCCTTTAAACCCATCTCAATCAGTCATTTGCCCCACACCAGCCCCCACTCCATCAAAACCATTTTCATCAACGTCACCAAGCATACATGGTTAACTGCAGGAGTTGTTTCTCAATCTTCATCTTAAGTGATTCAGCAGCACCTTTTGACATTTGACCAGTCCTTCCTGGAACTAATTTGTACATTGGCTTCATCCAAGTCCCTCCTCCCTCTTCCTTTTGTCAGTCCCTTCTACTCTCCCAAACTCCTAAGGAGGATATCAGAGCTCAGTCTTTGGGCCTCTTTTTTATCTATACTCTGTTCTTAGGTGGCCTCAGGGCTGTAAATATCATCCATATGCTGACAATGTCAAAGTTTATACCTCCATCCAGACTCCGATATCCAACAGCCTGCTCGATGTCTAACAAGTACTTCAAACCAAGTATGTCTAAAACAGAATGCCTATGACTCTTGATCTTCCTTCCCTTGGCTGGCCCCATCTCAGCTTTAAGCAGACAACAAAGTTAGGTCAGGCCAAGGCCTGACTGATTGATCAGTAAAGACACAATTAGCCACTTTTAGGTCCAGACAGTTTATTACTTACCTAGATGGCCAACAAATTTCCACATGGTTCTTGTCCTGAAAATCAGAAAGGATGAACTGGAAAAGGGGAGGCAATATTCTAGACTAATAGATGAGGCAGTTTTAGTCTGTAGCCCTTAGGGGTGGGAGGTGGTACGCAAGAAAGTTCTATACCTCTTCAGAACCTAGGAGATCACAGAAACAGGTTTGTGATGGCCTCCTAAGGGAAGAAGAGAGGCAAGCAGAAAATGACCCCAGTGCAGCTCTTCACAGGCCTTCCGTATTCTCTGTTCTAGGAAGATCACAGGCACTCTCCCAAAATTCAAACAAGCTATTGTTCAAGCCTTTGCTTGTGTGGTCTGTGTGGCAGTTCCAGGAGGCCAAGGCACCATGGTGGAGATGTTCTCACACATTCAGTCAATAGTAACAGTGCCTTGGGTGATCTGTCAACATGGGGCATATTGTCCCATTCTCCCACCTTTACCTTTCTGAGCTCATCCCTTTCTCTTTGACCCCTCACTCTTTCCACTCCAGCCATGCTGGCCTCCTTGCTGGTCCCCAGACATACCAGGCACATTTCCAGCACATTGGCTGTTCCCTTTAACTGGACTATTCTTCCCCCAGATGTCTTCAAGACTTATTCTCTCAACTCCTTCAAATAAGTGGGGTATCACAGAAGTCTTTATATTCAACTTCACAAATCCTCTTTACCATGTTTCTTCTCCCTAAATTTCTGCCTCTGCCCTCAAGAGAATGAGGAAGGTAGAAGAGTCTCTTTAATCTCCTATGCCCCACACAGCACCCAGGATTGTGGCTCCTCTCTTCCCAACACAATCTCCCAGACCCATCTCTCCAAATTTTTCTCCCAGCCCCCACCTACACAGACAAGTTACCTCTGTCTGAACCTCTCCAATTTGCTTGACCTACCATATTCAAAGGAACTGGCCACACAGGATCTACCCTTCTGAGAAGATTCTGGGAAGTACTAATAACATATTGTTTTTCCATTACACTTATTGCTGAGGAAAGTTCCACCTGAATGTCATTCTTAACAATCTGGTTAAGCCTTTGAGGTCTGAAGCCATACTAAGGCTTCAGACTATCTCTATAAGTGTTTGACCTTAATTAAGCAAGTTATTCTCTGGATCTCCTTGTCCTCATCTGGAAAATTATGGTAATAATAGTACTTACCTCTTGGAGCTATTGTGATGATTAAATGAAATTAGTAGATGTCAAAGTGTATGTAGTGAATATTCAGTCAACATTAGCTATAATTATTCTACCCACCGTGTCTTGGGTTAACCAATGATATAGTAGCACATCCCCAATGATACATAAAGGGAATATTGGTCTCAAAGCTGCCTGTTGTTCTCTCAGAAGCATTCTAGATGGTTCCACACACTTCCTCAGTTGTTCAAACAGAGATCCAAACTTCAGGCAGGAGAAATAAACAACCATACCATCTGTTTTCTGGGAGTCTTAGGTATTCCCTCTCCAAGATCACACTAAGAACATGTTTGGCAGCTGTCACTTGCAGGGCAGAGAAACCATGCACTGCCACCACCCCTGAAATACTTCTTCCTGTTTCCCATATTTGAAAGAGGAAGTGGCTCAGGACATGACCTGAGGACTGAAAAGAAAGTTACTAATTTCTGGAATAGGACAGAAAGGAAGTTGTACTTCCTTCATATGAAAGGAACAGAAGGAAAAGAACTACAAACTCTTTTATCTGATATTTTTGCTTCTAGAGGAGAGGGAAAGACACAAATGTCAAAGGGCAACAATTTCTCCCCAACTCCACAGGACAGATCACTTCTGGGGAGTAGGTCAGATATGTCCTAAGATACACAACTCTGTTCAGTCCCTGACAGTTGAGCCACACCTACAAAGGCACTGTATGGTTTTTTTTTCCCCCTCCCACTTTTTCCCCTCCCTTCCCTGCATGTTAACATACAAACAGTATTATAACAATATTAAAGAAAACAATAAAAAGCAACATACAGTCCCACTTCTATCATGTACCAGTTTTTCTGCCCTCACTCCCAGCACAGATATAATTTACAAATTTGTCATGATAGGGTTGGTTTAACTCTGTATCATGGTTTTGTCATATAACATTTTAGCACAAATATTTCATATTTATACCCATTTTAATGGATATAAAGTATTCCATTAAGTTGATAAATTTTAGTAATTTTAGGCAGTTCTGCATTTAAAAATTGTCTACATATAACTTTTTGCTTCTCTGTAATTCCTTTTTATGGATATAATTTTAAGATGAAATGACTCAGGCAAGTTAGATGCGCACTTTGGGGCCCTTTAAATGACTCTCTCTCCCAATGGGTTGTACCACATGCATCCCATTTTGAAGTCAACATTTTACGGTGTTTTATAGTTTCAAACCATTTTATAAATTTTATCTCAATCACGCTGGCAGGCTGATCTAAATTCCACCTCCTGGGGCAGATACTTTAGTAGGCTAACTCCAGCACCCTCTCCCATGCCTCTAAGACAGAGACTAGAAAAGGGGCCTATAGGATTCCCCAGCCTGCCTTACAGCCATGCGCGGCCATGTGATCCCATTCTAACCAATGAGATGTAAGGGAAAACTTGATGGACAAGGAGGCTGATGCCCTCCCTGAACCTTCTTCCTGAAATGTGGAAGTGACAACTGGAGCAAACTATGTTGTGAAGAAATAGTGGTCACAGGAAGGGAATAAAGTCTATTCACAGAGAGAAGCAAAGATAACATGAGGGAGACACAGAGCCCCTGAGAGAGAAAGGGAGCAGCCTGAATTCTGTGGGTGATTTCCAGGTTAGTCCAATGGAACTGTCCATAAGAGTAATATAGTGCTCAAAATACAACTTTAAATGAGGAGTTGTACTGGTCACGCAAGCATGCTGAAAGATGACCTTGAGAGGGGCGCCTGGGTGGCTCAGTGGGTTGAAGCCTCTGCCTTCGGCTCGGGTCATGATCCCAGGGTCCTGGGATCGAGCCCCGCATCTGGCTCTCTGCTCAGCGGGGAGCCTGCTTCCCTTCCTCTCTCTCTGCCTGCCTCTCTGTCTGCTTGTGATCTCTGTCAAATAAATGAATAAAATCTTAAAAAAAAAAAGATGACCTTGAGAAAAACATGTACTGGCTGCAGGTCTCTGGTGAAGAGGACGATGCACGTCCTTGAAGCTGAGCAACTGGGGATGCCCAGCTTGCTCAGGGCGGAACACTGCCTGCTTCATGGAAGCCAAGCAGCTGGGAACGCCCGGCCTGCTCAGAGTGGAAGCCACCTGCTTCCCTTTTTTTGTTGTCTCTCCTACCTCAGAGAAAGCCTGCTGTTAAGGTAATCCCTTTCAGTGCACTTGCTTAACTATAAATTCATGCTGCTGAACCAGACACACTTTATTCCTCCTCTTGTTTACCTCTAAGACTTGTGACCAACATATTACATGTTCCTTCTTGTTTACCTACTAGACCTATGGCTATTGTATAACCTTTTCTTCTCCTTTGTTGCTATCTTGTGTCTAATAAATACAGGGCTGAGGAGTTGTTTGGGGTAACAGTCCTTCCAGCTGTCAAACCCTGCTCCCTCTCTCTTACAACTGACATGTTTGTACCTCATTCTTCTCCTGTGCACCCTTAGGAAAGTGGCAGTCCAACCCTCACACATCTGCATACCTGATCCCCATGTCTCCACATCAAGCCCCTATTTTCTTGTAAAAATTCAGGTAGGTATTTATTCTTTATAAACAGTCAAGCCTGCAGGTATTACAGCTGTTCTTACAATGTGTATCCCATGTTGGTGAACTCAAAGGGCAGAACAATTAGGGATTTTGTTCTTTACCACAAGAGGAGAGGAGGATGTTCACACACCAGAAGCCTATTGATAGCTGTCTGAACTACCTGTATCCTGCAGAGCATTGAAGGATGAAGCAGACTGCAGATGATTTCAAATTTTTTGTTCTGTTATCAAAGTATGCCCCAACTTCTGGCTAAATAAAGCCAAGGATCAAGAGGGAAAAGGGCTAGCATTAGATTCATCTTTATACCCTATTTGAAGAGGCATCAGTCAGTAGAAACCCAGCTGAGCACAGAACTGCTCTGTGGAGATTCAAACACAAATATACCTCACCTGAGTTAGCCATTGGAAGCTATCCAGCATCATGGTTAAGAGCATGTCAGTTAATCTGGATCCAGTCACTAACTGTTTTCTACTAGCTGGGTGACTTTGGGCAAGTTAACTTACTCTCTGAGCTTCATTTTCCTTATAATAGTTAAACCTTATAAATAAATTATTTTACTAGCAAAAATATGTTTATTCAAGAGTAGCACAGAATTGCAATTTATGGAAGCTATGACAAAACCACAGGCAAGTACAACAAACAAAGGAGAGGAACATTTTTATAGAAATTGAGGAAGCTGATAGGGATTGTTTGGAACAAAAGTCCGCTGAAGAGAAGCAGAGATCCAGGAGATGACAGTTTCCCATTGGCTGAATTGCTGGGGTAGTCAACTTCTTGTAGGAGATGTAGTATACATCTTTCCCTGTTGAAACCTGCCACTTTCCTAATGGTGCATGGCAAAAGAATGAGGCACAAACAAGTCAGCTGTAAAAGAATGGGAGCAGGGGACAACAGCTGGAAGGACTGTCACCCCAAACTCCTCAATCCCATATTTATTAGATACAAGATAACAAAGGAGAAGAAAAGGTTATACATTAGCCATATATCTAGTAGGTAAACAAGAAGGAATGAGAGTCATATGTTGGTCACAAGTTTTAGAGGTAAACGAGGTAAACAAAAGAGTAGGATATGTCTGGTCGAGCGGCATGAGATCTGTAGCTGTGCAAACACACTTAAATGTATTACCTTAGCAGGAGGCTTTCTCTGAGATAGGGGAGACAAACAGAAAGGGAAGCAGGGTGGTGTTCCACCCTGAGCCGGCCGGGCCTTCCCAGCTGCTGGCTTCAAAGACGTGTATCATCCCCTCCACCAGAGGCCTGCTGCTAGTACATATTTTTCTCAAGGTCATCTTTAAGCATGCTTGCATGACCAGTACAGCTCCTCATTAGTTAAAGTTATAGTTTAAGCAGTATGTTATTCTGAGGGATGGTTACAGGAACCTATAATTTATAATTCCTTCCTGTTGAGGATTCTTCTGTTGGGGTCTGTAATTAACAATTTTTTCCTGTAACTGAGGTTGAGTGCTACAGCTTTCTCTTCTAACCTCCCACTGTAGCCTCCTGGCTCTGCTTTAGTGAGGTTTTATTAACTTATTAATTTTCACATAATTGGAAATCCTATTACTTATTCATTGTGGACATTTGTTGTTTTAGGCCACTTATATCCATTCTTCCCTGTTTTGCTCATAGCAACCAACTACCTTTAAGGGTATGACCCAAAAGCTATACCTATTTCTCTCCCATCTCATTGGCCAGAACTTAGTCACACATAAGCTGCAAAGGAAGTTGGAGTTTAAATTCTGGAAAAATTTGGAGTAACTTCTAAAGAAGAAATAGATACCAGAAGAAAACTAGGTGTCCCTGCCACATTATTATTATCATTACACTAATTACATTACATCCTCTGGTTACAAAATCTTGTATAGTTTGACAAATAATCATGATCCTTGACCTGATCTTGTATCATTATTGTCACATTCAGCTTCAGGGTCTCCATGGTCAGGGTTTTACAGACCTGAGGGTTTGAAGAAGGGCTGCATATATAAGATCCTTCCTCCAGAAAAGTTTTGTGCAGCTTAAATAAGACCAAGAAGCAGGGAGATGGGGACTTCATGGTTCCAAATGAAGAAATACATGTTAGAGAATGGGTTAAGCCTGGAGAGGCCAAGTGAGTTGGGTACTTCCCCCTTCAAAGGACTCCTCACCAGGGAAGGGGACCATGGTAAAACTAAATATCACCCCCCCCAAGAACACCTTGAACGTCAGATCCTGAAGATCATAAGTAAGAGATGGACCCAGCCTGCACCAGAGTGAGAATGGGGACACCTCTGACTACCAACAGGCAGCAAGGCACATGTGAGGAACCCTCTGCTATCCGTCCAATTCTTTCCTCTCAGTGTCTCACCCTGGAAGAGCTAGATTTCAATTAGAAAAGAAAGAGGAAAAAAAGAAGAGGAAAGAGAAGAAAAAGGAATGGAAAAGCAGATCACCCTCTCTCCTCAAAGTCTCTAGAGCCAGAAACAGACCTTATATGGTATGATAAATTCTGTATATATGTATCTTTCCCCCAGACTATTCACTTAACAAATATTTACTATGTCTCACTTGAGAGCAGGGATTGTGTCCTGTTCATGGCTCTATCCCAGGACCCAACACTATATTTGACTGGGGCTCAGAAAATGTTATTTAAATATTTTATTTATTTATTGACTTATTTATTTATTTATTTTAGGGAGAGAGAGCAGGGGAACGGGCAGAAAAGAGAGGGAGAGAATCTCAAGCAGACTCCATGTGGAGCCCAATGCAGGGTTCGAGCTCAGGACCCTGAGATCATGACCTGAGCTGAAACCAAGAGTCACTTAACCAACTGAGCCACCCAGGTGCCCCAGGAAATCTTGTTTAGATGAACCACATCACAATTTTGATTTTGTGTTGGACACTTGTGGTTGCCTCCCGAGCATCCAATTTCCATCTTCCCAGCAACTATTTTTTAAGTTTTTTTTTAAGATTTTCTCCATTTATTTGACAGAGAGAGCAAGAGACCACAAGCAGACAGAGCAGCAGAGGAAGAGGGAGAAACAGGCTCCCCACCGAGCAGGGAGCCCAATGCCGGGCTCAATCCCAGGACCCTGGGATCACAACCTGAGCTAAAGGCAGTCACTCAACCAACTGAGCCACCCAGGTGCCCTTTTTTAAGCTTATTTAAATTCCTTAGTTAACACGCTGTGTAATATTAGTTTCAGGTGTACAATATAGTAATCCAATAATTCCAGAATCACCTGGTGCTTATCACAACAAGTACACTCCTTAATCCCCATAATCTATTTAACCTTCCCAGCATCCAATTCCCTCTTCTCAGAACTCTTAATTTCCATTTGGACAACTATGTGGTTTAAAGTTCACCCCCAGCTCCAAGCATAGAACATGTGAATTAAGTTAAACCAATCCGTATATTCCATACCCCTGACTTCAGCAATTGGTTTAAAATGTGAGCATGTGACTTAATCCAGACCCATCAAAGTGGATCTGAAGACAAAGATGTTTTTTCTCTTTCCAATATAATGTAAAACCTGGAAGGACTGTAGACATTTTTGCTACTGTGAAGAAAGTACACTTGAGACTAAACCAATTTAGCATAAAAACAAAGCCTAATCCCTCTTGCAAATGTAAAGCTCTGGATCAAACCACACTTGAAATCCTTTTTACCTCTGGACTTTACAGTCGCATGATCAATAAATTCTTTTCATTGCTTAAGTCATTGTAGGTGGGATTTCTTATTTGCAACTAAAAACATCCCAGTTGATGCAGAAATACTAAGTTTGACACACTGGAAGAAATCCAAGCTGACATATGATACAAACTAACAGTTTCCAAAAGTCAGTCCAACAGAAATGAAACAATGAGATGTATGTAAATATACATGAATTTTCAAACAGCCCAAAGGAGAAGCAGAGAATGCCGAGAGCTTATTTAAATGTATTGGGCAGCTTGCTGCCAGATTTGGATAAGAAGAAACAGTTCAACCCTAGGTGCCTTCTTCAAAATATTTCAAGATTTCTCTACCACCAGCAGTTAAAAACCAAACTCTTCAGCCCCTGATAATTTAGTCCATAAATAATTTTCAGCCTCATTGCTAACCATTTATAGTCCAAGCACACTACATTAGTTACACTTGGCATGCCCTAGGTAATAGCCAGCATTCAAGATGGCCCCTTTGATCTTCCTTTCCTTTTTTTTTTTTTTAACTTTATTTATTTATTTGACAGATCACAAGCAGGCAGGGAGGCAGGCAGAGGAGGGGGGTAAGCAGCGTCCCTGCTGAGCAGAGAGCCTGATGTGGGGCTCGATCCCAGGACCCTGGGATCATGAACTGAGCCAAAGGCAGATGCTTTAACCCACTGAGCCACCCAGGCACCCCTGATCTTCCTTTCTTAATATTCTTTCACACCCCTTTCACATTGAATTATGGCTGGCCTGTGTAACAATGGAAGTGAAAGCGTGTGACTTCCAAGGAATTTTGGCTTCTGCCTTGCTCCCATGGATTACTCTCTGAAGTCTCAAGAAAGCCACCCACCATGCTGCTAATGACATTTAAGCTACCCTGTGAAGAGGCCTTGATGGAGAAGAACTGAGGTCTTCCACCAATAGACGATACCAACTCACCCTCTGTGTCAATGAGCTACTTTGGAAATAAATCCTTCAGCAGCAGTCAAGCCTTCAAATGACTGTAGCCCTAGCTGACATCTGACCACCAGCTCTTTAGCCTACATTGAAAACTCCCTTCCTGGATCTGTACTCAAGGAACTACAGAACACTCATGGAAGAAATTGAAGAAGATACAAAAAGATGGAAGACCATTCCATGCTCATGGATCAGAAGAATAAACATTGTTAAATGTCTATACTGCCTAGAGCAATCTATGCTTTCAATGCCATTCCAACCAAAATTCCACCGGCATTTTTCAAAGAGCTGAAGCAAGCAATCCTAAAATTTGTATGGAATCAGAAGAGACCCTGAACTGCCAAGGAAATGTTGAAAAAGAAAAACAAAACTGGCGGCATCACATTGCCTGATTTCAAGCTTTACCACAAAGCTGTGATCACCAAGACAGTATGGTACTGGCACGAAAACAGACACACAGACCAGTGGAACAGAATAGAGAGCCCAGATATAGACCCTCAACTCTATGGTTAACTAATCTTCGACAAAGCAGGAAAAAATATCCTGTGGAAAAAAAGACAGTCTCTTCAATAAACGGTGCTGGGAAAATTGGACAGCTATATGTAGAATAATGAAATGCGACCATTCTCTTACACCATACACAAAGATAAACTCGAAATGAATAAAAGACCTCAACATGAGGCAGGAACCCATCAGAATCCTAGAGGAGAACATAGGCAGTAACCTCTTTGATATCAGCCACAGCAGCTTCTTTCAAGATATGTCTCCAAAGGCAAAGGAAACAAAAGTGAAAATGAACTTTTGGGATTTCATCAAGATCAAAAGCTTCTACACAGCAAAAGAAACAGTCAACAAAACAAAGAGGCAACCCACGGAATGGGAGAAGATATTTGCAAATGACAGTCCAGACAAAAGGTTGATATCCAGGATCTATAAAGAACTCCTCAAACTCAACACACACAAAACAGACAATCATATTAAAAAAATGGGCAGAAGATATGAACAGACACTTCTCCAATGAAGACATACAAATGGCTACCAGACACATGAAAAAATGTTCATCATCACTAGCCAAAGGGAGATTCAAATCAAAACCACATTGAGATACCACCTTACACCAGTTAGAATGGCCAGAATTAGCAAGACAGGAAACAACGTGTGTTGGAGAGGATGTGGAGAAAGGGGAACCCTCTTACACTCTTGGTGGGAATGCAAGTTGGTGCAGCCATTTTGGAGAACAGTGTGGAGATTCCTCAGGAAATTAAAAATAGAGCTTCCCTATGACCCTGCAATTGCACTACTGGGTATTTACCCCAAAGATACAGATGTAGTGAAAAGAAGGGCCATCTGTACCCCAATGTTTATAGCAGCAATGGCCACGGTCTCCAAACTGTGGAAAGAACCAAGATGCCCTTCAACGGATGAATGGATAAGGAAGATGTGGTCCATATACACTATGGAGAATTATGCCTCCATCAGAAAGGATGAATACCCAACTTTTGAATCACCGTGGATGGGACTGGAAGAGATTATGCTGAGTGAAATAAGTCAAGCAGAGCGGGTCAGTTTTCATATGGTTTCAGTTATCTGTGGAGCATAACAAATAACATGGAGGACAAGGGGAGATGGAGAGGAGAAGGGAGTTGGAAGAAATTGGAGGGGGAGATGAACCATGAGAGACTGTGGACTCTGAGAAACAAACTGAGGATTTGGGAGGGGAAGGGGATCGAAGGTTTGGGGAGCTGGTGGTGGGTATTATGGAGGTCATGTATTGCATGGAGCACTGGTTGTGGTGCATAAACAATGAATTCTGGAACACTGAAAAGAAATTTTTAAAATAATTTTTTTTAAAAACTCCTTTCCTGGGTCATAAAAATGCCAATGAAGCCTAGGTAAGCTGTAGTGGGTGGTTCCATAGTGTCTTTTGCTCTCAAAAGAATTAGTCTGCAGATCGAAAAGTGTAAGAACTCTTGCAACAGAGAACTGAAGCAATAATGTGGCCAAAAGCTGAGCACCCGCAACAGGGTGGGGGGAGGGAGGGGGTTAAATTTTGACAGCATCTAGAAAGAGGAACATCTGGTTTCAGATACTTCCTGCTCACAGATGGGACAAGAAGTGTGGAGGTTTTTTTAAAGATATTTATTTATTTGTTTGTTTACTTATTTATTTATTGTTTATTTATTGTTTATTTATTTTGAGAGAGAGAGAGAGCAAACAGGGGGAGGGGCAGAGGCAGAAGCAGAGAGACAATCTCAAGCAGACTCCAGGCTGACACGCTCCACAATGTGGAGCCTGACATGGGGCTTGATCTCATGACCCTGAGATCATGACACAAGGTGAAATCAAGAGTTAGATGGTTAGGGGCTGGGAGGTTGGGGGAACCAGGTGGTGGGTATTAGGGAGGGCACGGATTGCATGGAGCACTGGGTGTGGTGAAAAAACAATGAATACTGTTACGCTGAAAATAAATAAAAAATTTAATTTAAAAAAAAAAAAAGAGTTAAATGGTTAACTGACTGAGCCACTCAGGTGCCCTAGAGGAAGTATGGTTTAAGGGATCCACCAGTAGGGTTGCTGGAGGGGAGATGGGTAGGAAGATGGGCTGATGAGGTGATGGGCATTAAGAAGGGATCTTGGGTATTATATGCAACTGGTGAATCACTAAATTCTATCCCCAAAACTAATAATACACTATATGTGAACTAAATTGAATTTAAATTTTAAAAAATTTTAAATAAATAAATATATAAAAATCCACCAGTGATTCTAGAAAAGCCATAGCTTGGAGTCTTTTTCCAGAATCTTGATAATGAAAGTTCTTTTGAGAGTAGAGAACAGAAAGATCTTAGAGGTTAGAAACAAACTGAAATTTGAGAAGAGGTTGGAATGATATCCAATTAGAACCTGGAAGGGGGAGGTGGATCTTGGAAAGATTTAGAAAGTAGAAAAGGGGACAAGTTCAGATTTTTAGATATGGGAATGAACTAATTGATCTGAACAACACAACTAGAAAGGCAACATTAGTAGACATATGTGAAGATTAACTTTCAGAAATAAAAGGGTTTTTTTTAAACACTGAAGCACATTTTACAAGAGCCATTCCAATTTTATGCCACAAAAGACAAGAAATGATGCATACCATACTCTCTAATCATGATACATTAAGGTAAGAAATAGAAAATATCAAAAATGGAACTAAAAATGCCAAATTTTGAAAATTGAACATTTTAAGAACATGGAACAAATATTGAACACATAGTATGATAACATAATTCAAAACAATAGTAACAGGGGCGCCTAGGTAGCACAGTCACTTAAGTAGCTGTCTCTTGATTTCAGCTCAGGTTGTGATCTCAGGGACAAGGAAGGGAACCCACATCTGGCTCCATGCTCAGCACAGAGTCTACTTAAAATTCTCTCTCCCTTGAAATGTCTTACACTACTGATGGGAATGCAAACTGGTGCAGCCACTCTGGAAAACAGTATGGAGATTCCTCAGAAAGTCAAAAATAGAGCTACCCTACAACCCAGCAATTCTAATACTTGGTATTTACCCAAAGGATACAAACATCGTGTTTCAAAAGGGCATACATGCCCCAATATTTATAGCAACAATGTCCACAATAGCCAAAATATGGAAAGATCATAGATGTCAAGTAACAGATGACTGGATAAAGAAGATGTGAGATGATAGATAAATAGATGGATGATTGATAGATAGAGAGATATAGTGGAATATTACTCAGCCATCAAAAAGAATGAAATCTTGGGGCGCCTGGGTGGCTCAGTGGGTTAAAGCCTCTGCCTTTGGCTCAGGTCATGATCTCAGGGTCCTGGGATCGAGCCCCGCATCGGGCTCTCTGCTCAGCAGGGAGCCTGCTTCCTCCTCTCTCTCTGCCTGCCTCTCTGCCTACTTGTGATCTCTGTCTGTCAAATAAATAAATAAAATCTTTAAAAAAAAAAAAAAAGAATGAAATCTTGCCATTTGCGATGACATGGATAGAAGTAGAGGCTATTGTGCTAAGCAAAATAAGTCAGTCAGAAAAAGACAAACACCATATGATTTCACTCATGTGCAGAATTTAAGAAGCAAAACAGGTGAACATAGGGGAAGGGAAGGAAAAATAAGGTGAAAATAGAGAGGTAAGGAAACCATAAGAGACACTGAAATCTAGGAAACAAACTGAGGGTTGCTGAAGGGAAAGGGTGGGGGGAAAGGGTAATTGGGTAATGGGCATTAAGAAGGGCACTTGATGTAATGAGCACTGGGTGTTATATGCAACTGATGAATCACTAAATTCTACCCTGGTAACTAATAATACAGTATATGTTAACTAAATGGAATTTAGATGAAGAATTTTTTTTTAAAGAGAGATTCTCTCTCTCTCTCCCTCTGCCCCTCCCCTGCTCTCTTGCTCTCTCTCATATAAATTGTTTTAAAAATAAAATAATAGGGGCGCCTGGGTGGCTCAGTGGGTTAAGGCCTCTGCCTTCATCTCAGGTCATGATCCCAGGGTCCTGGGATCGAGCCCCACTTCAGGCTCTCTGCTCAGCAGGGAACCTGCTTCCTCCACTCTCTCTGCCTGCCTCTCTGCCTACTTGTGGTCTCTGTCTGTCAAATAAACAAATAAAATCTTTAAAAACAGAAAATAAATAAATAAATAAATAAAAATAAAATAATAACCAAAAAAACTAATTACAACTGACATTGAATGAGCAATTACTCTATGCCAGTTCTAAGTATGTTAACTCTTCTAATCTTGATAGAAATCCTCTGAAGAGGATATTATTACCCCCATTTTCAGATGCAGAAACTGAGGCACATTAAAGTTATATAATTACATACCAAGTTTTTATGATAGAGCTTATATCTGTTGGTATGCTTTGGGTTACAAATAACATAGATCCTAAAAATAATAATAATAATAATAGAGATCCTAATTCAAACAATAGCCCATATATCATATCACAGAACAAGATCAGAGGTGGATTCCAGAGCTGGGTATTCAGCTCAATGGCATTCTTAAAAACCCAGGGTGCCTGGCTGGCTCAGTTGGTAGAGCACAACTCATGATCTTAGGATTATCAGTTCAAGCCCCATGTTGGGTGTAGAGATTACCCAAAAAAATAATGTTAATAATAAAATTTAAAATCTTCCTCAGCCTTATAAAAAATTAAAAATAAAATTATAAAAACAAGAACCCCCCCAAAAAAAACAAGAACCCAGTGATTTCATGTCATGTTTTTAAGTTCCATGATTATGTTAAACTGAATTGTTTTCAAGTTCCTCTTTACAAGGGTTCTCCTTCCTTACTCTTTTCCATATGAAAATGAGGCTCCTTTGCCTAAAATATTTAACTTTCATCATATCCAGTACTGCAGTTGTTTAGCCTCTTGCTAGATCCTTAAAACTGAACTCCTGAATTTCTCATTCATTCATTTGTTCATTGTTCATTAAAATTCAGTATTATATACTAAGCAATTATTATGTGCCAGACATTGGAGATCAGAAGTAAGCAAAGTACAAAAAGTCCCTGCCCTCCTCTACCTTTCTACAGTTTTGAACAATACACGGGTTAGGGGCACTGACTGCCACGCACTCAAAAATCTACATATAACTTTTCACTTCCCAGAAACCTAAATATATATATATATATTTTATATATATATATATTACATTATATATATATATAATGCATATATATAAATACCAAGGCTTAGTGACAACATAAACAGTCAAATAACACATTTTGTATGTTATATGTAGTACATACTTTATTCTTACACTACAGTAATCCAGAGAAAAGAAAATGTTACTAAGAAAATCATAAGAAGAAATACATTTACAGAAATATATGTATATTCATTGAAAAAAATCTGGGTATAAGTGGACCCAAGCAGTTCAAACCTATTGTTCAAGGGTCAACTCTATTTGGGAAGTGTAGCAGATACTGTCAGCACCCTGCCCTCAAATCCCTCAGATACTAACACCTCAGAACCTTCCAGACAACTTCCAGAGAGCTGCTAGGCCTGCAACCCATTAAGCCAGAAATGCAAAGAAATTAATGCCCATCTGACCCCAAAGCAGCTCTCAACCAATAACTTTCAGAAGTTGGAATATAAATACCCTAGCTTCCTCACACATTAGGTGGGGTAATTCTGAGGTATATTTTTCATTGTTTCCCAGCATTTTCCCTCTGGATTAAGGTCCAGTCACCCACTGAGGCAGCTGACTTAACAATGCACCCTTTTTACAAAGTTTCAATTATACAGGATCAATAAATTCTGGAGATTTAATGTACAGCATGGTGACTGTAATTAATAATGTGATGTTATATACTTGAAGCCTGCTAAGAGAGTAAATCTTTAATGTTCTTACCCCCAAAAAAAAAAAAGCTGACTATGTGAGAGGTGCCTGGCTGGCTCAGTCAGAATACCATGCAGCTCTTGATCTTGGGGACATGGGTTTGAGTCCTGAGTTGGATGTAGAGATTACTTAAATAAACTTTTTTTAAAAAGATGACTCTGATAGATGGATATGATAATTAGCTTGATTGTGGTAATTATTTCACAATGTATACATATATGAAAACATCTGTGCACTCTAAATATATACAATTTTTATTTATCAACTATACCTCAATAAAGCTGGAGAAAAAAATTTTTAAATGTACCTTTTATTGGCTGCCATTCCTCTCTGCCCCTCTGCCAGTGATCCCAACACCTCTCAAACAAACTCCTTGTACCCAAATCTTTGTCTCAGGATCTATGTTCTGGGAAAACATAACCCAAGGCCGATACAGATGATAAGCAAGAGAGAGGAAACTGCTTCAAGGAAGTCCAGTGCCCCGGGTGTGAAATGCAGCTGAGAGGTGAAGATGAAAAAAAAAAAAAAATGCCTAACAGATTTAGCAGCATAAACCTGACCTTGTAAAAGGTCGTTGCAGAGGCATGGGGCATGTGGAAACCAGACTGCTGTGGCTTGAAGAATAAGTTTCAAAAAATAAGCAGATGTGATCTCTACACCAGGAAGAGGAAGAGGTGAAAAGGTGATAGCCTTGGGGACTGTGGCCACAAAAGACAGAGAGATAGATAAGATGCACAGATACCACACTGTATGGAGCATTTAATGTTTCTGAACATACTCAGGAGATTTAGACAACTGGAAAATAGGCTTGCAACTGAATTAGTGGTAACCACCAAGATAACTAAGAAAAAAAAGGCAATTATTATTATCTATTTTATATATATGTATACACATACATATATATATATAAAATCAGGATTATAGAAAATATATCTATAACATAAATATAGAGAAAACAAAAAGTTACACAAGAGAGAAAAATCAGAATATATTACATTGCTCAGCCAAGAATAGCACTTACATAGTCATAATAATGTAAAGCCAGAACATCAATTTTTTTAAAGATTTTATTAATTTATTTGAGAGAGAGAGAGAGCATGCACACAAGCAGGGGAGAGGGGCAGAGGGAGAAGCAGGCTCCCTGCTGAGCATGGAGCCCGATGTGGGACTCAATCCCGGGACCCTGGAATCATGACCTGACCCAAAGGCAGACACTTAACTGACTGAGCCACCCAGGTGCACCAAAACATCAATTTAATCAAAAATAAAACTTTAACTGTTATTGGGAGGATGGAAGAAAAGAGGAGTGGTAAAACAAGGAAAAAGCCCAACTTCCATAGCAAGAAAGCCTAATAGATTATGCCTAAAAGTTGAGAAATCACATGATATGTGTATTGCTCACAGTTACGAAAATAAATGCCAAAATTAGCAAAAGTGATAGCCTGGGGTAGGTGGAGAGGGGACCAATGGACTGTAGGTTTTTGTAACAAAACTTGTATAATCATTTGGCTCTTTATTTTTCTTTTTTTTTTAAAGATTTTATTATTTATGAGAGAGAGAGAGAGAGTGAGAGCACTTGCACAAGGTGGGGGGTGGATGGGCCAGAAAGAAGTGGTCTCCCCGCTGAACAGGGAGCCTGACACAGGACCCGTCCCAGGACCTGGAGACCATGACCTAAGCTGAAGTCAGACCCTTAACTGACTCAGCCACCTAGGCACCCTCTAACTATTTGGCTCTTAAACCAAGGTTCTTCAAACATTTCTGAATGTAACCACAGTAAAAATAATAGTAATAATAATAATAATAAATAATTTTTTAAAACCTGAATTTTACTTTACAACCCAGTCCATACATACGAGTATTAAGGGGTTTGTGAACCAGTGGGATTGCTAACACATTACTGGTTAGTGTGAAAACTGAAAGAATTACTTTTGAAACACAGGTTCAAACACTGCATATCCTGCCCAACAAGTCTACTTTTGACAAATTTACAAATTTGTCAAAGTAAATTTAGCACATATGCACCAGGAGAAACATGCAATAATATTCATATTCACACTGTCCATAATGATGAAAAACTGGAAATGATCCAATGTCTGTGATAAGAGAACAAACAGATACAATGCATAAATAGAATATTATACAGCCAAACGGAATACTATGGATGATAATCCTAGCAACACAATGTTAAGTCAAATTAGCAGGTTCCTGGTACTGCATGCTAAAGAATCCAAATTGTTAATTTTTGTCAGGTGTGATGATAGTAATATGATTACATTTAAAAAATCAACAGTTGGGGCACCTGGGTGGCTCATTTGGTTAAGAGTCTGCCTCCAGCTTGGGTCGTGATCCCAGCATATTGGGATGCAGCCCCACATCCGGCTCCTCGCTCAGCAGGAGTCTGCTTCTCCCTCTCCCTCTGCTGCTCTCCCTGCTCCTGCTCTCTCTCTCTCAGTCAAATAAATAAATAAAACCTTTAAAGAAAAAAAATCAACAGTTTTCAGAAATGAGTTCTGAAGTATGTATAAGTGACTATGTACAAGTAATTTTTAATTTTTTTAATTCAAGTATAATTAACATACAGTGTTATATTGGTTTCAGGTGTACAATATAATGATTCAACAGTTCTATGCATTACTCAGTGCTCATCACAATAAGTGTATTGTTAATCCCCTTCACCTATTTCACCCATCCCCCTACCCACAACAGGTACACCTTTTTGACAACTGAATTATAGGCTTTATTAAGATTATTTTTACAAATTTGTATCTCCTAATATGGAAAGGTTGCTTTTTACTTTAACACGTGCTTTGCAAATTTACATTCCTAATAAGAAGGGCTTTGGTGAAATGATACCTAAGATTTGCCTTAAAGTATTCCAGGGAGGTTGTGGTTCATATATACAATGCAATATTACTCGGCCATCAGAAAAGATGAATACCTACCATTTCCATTGACATGAGGGTTATGCTAAGTGAAATAAGGCAAGCAGAGAAAGACAATTATCATATGGTTTCACTTATTTGTGGAACATAAGGAATAGCATGGAGGACATTAGGAGAAGGAAGGGAAAAAATGAACGGGGTAAAACCAGAGGAGGGAGACGAACCATGAGAGACTATGGACTCTGGGAAACAAACTGAGGGTTTCAGAGGGAAGGGGGGTTGCAGATGGGCTAGCCTGGTGATGCATATTAAGGAGGACAAGTATTGCAATGAGCACTGGGTGTTATATGCAAGTAATGAATTGTGGAACACTACATCAAAAACCAATCTGAGGGTTTTAAAGGGGTCGGGGGTGGGAGGTCAGGGGAGCCTGGTGGTGGGTATTACGGAGGGCACGTATTGCATGGAGCACTGGGTGTGGTGCATAAACAATGAATTCTGTTACACTGAAAAGAAATTAAACTAAATTTTTTTAGTTTACTAAAAATTAATTAAAAATTAATTTTAGTTAATTAAAAATTAACTAAAAATTAACTAAAAATTAATTAATTAATTAATTTTTAAAGACTAATGATGTACAGTATGGTGACTAATGTAACACAATAAAAATAAAGAAATAAACAAACAAACTGCAACATGAATGAATGAATGAATAAGTATTCCAGGGAGGGGTGCCTGGCTAGTTCAATTGATAGAGCATGTGACTCTTGATCTTGGGGTTGTGAGTTTGAACCCCACATTGGAAGTAGGGAATACTTTAAAATAAAATCTTTAAAATAAATAAATAAAGCATTCCAAGAAAAACATGATAGGTGAAGCAAGAGTGGCAAAATCTTGATAATTGTTGAAGCTGGGTGATGGGCATACTGAGGTTCATAGTGTTCCTCTTCTCTGTTTTGTTGGTTTGAAATTTTCACAATAAGAAAAATTTTAATAAACAAGCCAGTTTCCCCAAAACAGAACATTTTCTTGCCATAGTCATATAGTTCAAAAACAAGTAAATGAAACTAACAACATGTGTGATAATTAAAAGAAGGAGCAGGAAAGGGGCACCTGGGTGGCTCAGTGGGTTAAAGCCTCTGCCTTCGGCTCGGGTCATGGTCTCAGGGTACTGGGATCGAGCCCCACATCGGGCTCTCTGCTCAGCGGGAAACCTGCTTCCCTTCCTCTCTCTCTGCCTTGCCTGCCTCTCTGCCTGCTTGTGATCTCTGTCAAATAAATAAAAATCTTAAAAAAAAAAAATATATATATATATATAAAAAAAAAAAAAAGAAGGAGCAGGAAAAATGAAAAACACAAATCCAGATAAATTGTCACTTCTGGGGATAGAGGAGAAATCCATCCATGAGTAAATTCTTTGGAATAATCTACTTGCTGGGTTAAGTACTGAATTCATGATTGCTCAGATTTTATAATAAAGTGGTAACAGAATACAAGAGGGGCATTCATAGGCCAATTAATGATAGTATACAAATGAAACACTGCACATAACTTAATTCTGTGCACCTGAAGTTTAGTAAAAAAGTACAGTATATTGTTTCTCTACCAGAGATTTTACACTTCCAAAAGTAGGAGTAATATCTCGAAAAGATTTCTGAACTAAGAGTTGGGAAAGAGAGGTCTTGGCCTTTGTTCTGCCACTGACTTGCCACATTGCTTTGGAAACTAATTCCTGTGGGTAGTTCAGTTTCCTCACCTATAGAATGAGCAAGCAATTTTGTCAAATCATTGCTGAAGTTCCTGTTAAGACAGAAAGAATGAGGGGCGCCTGGGTGGCTCAGTGGGTTAAAGCCTCTGCCTTCGGCTCAGGTCATGATCCCAGGGTCCTGGGATCAAGCCCCACATCAGGCTCTCTGCTCAGCAGGGAGCCTGCTTCCCTTCCTCTCTCTCTGCCTGCCTCTCTGACTACTTGTGATCTCTGTCAAATAAATAAATAAAATCTTTAAGAAAAAAAAAAGACAGAAAGAATGAGAGGAGCCTGGGGGCTCCACTGGTTAAGTGTCTTACTTCAGCTTAGGTCATGATCTTGGGGTCCTGGGATCAAACCCCACAATGGCTGCTTTTCCCTCTCCTTCTGCCCCTCCCCCTTCCCCCCACTCATTCTCTTTCTCTCTCTCAAATGAATAAAATCTTTAAAAAATAAAAATTAATTTAAAAAAATTAGGGGCACCTGGGTGGCTCAGTGGGTTAAAGCCTCTGCCTTCAGCTCAGGTCATGATCTCAGGGTCCTGGGATCGAGCCCCGCATCAGGCTCTCTGCTCAGCAGGGAGCCTGCTTCCTCCTCTGCCTCTCTGCCTAGTTACAATCTCTGTCAAATAAATAAAATCTTAAAAAAAAAAAAAAAGACAGGAAGGATGATTGGGTACTGGGCTGAGAGGCAAACAACAAACTTCTCTGGCAACAGGCTTGCAGCCCCTCCCCACAGCAGAGTGACCTCACTGCTCACAACCTCCTCCAGGCCCTCACTTCTTGCTTCCAGGACCCTGGGTCTGGCCTTCATTCTTCCCTGGTTGCTCTCTGTTGTAGAACCAGGGCTGAGCCCATTTCCTGATGTCTCCAAACCCAACATCTGCCCCTTCAACCTCCCTTCTCCCTCTGCCATGTGTGTTCTCCACCCAGAAACACAGATATCCTGGCCTAGCCCCTAATTATTCTTGGGAAATCCATTCTGCCTACAGTACCTGAAGAAACGGTGCAAGGACTGGTAGTTCATGAAGCCACCTACACACTCCCTTCTCCAGGCCCAGAATGTTTGCTCCTAGACATGCAGCAGCAGGCAGGGCCGGAGAGTATAAATGGGTCTTGACAACAGGGGTGACTCAGCTGAAACAGGAAACACCCAGGGAACCCGTTTTGCTACTGGGTTCCTCCCATGCCG
The DNA here is from genome assembly GCF_963455335.1 of Martes martes. Lineage (NCBI taxonomy): Eukaryota > Metazoa > Chordata > Mammalia > Carnivora > Mustelidae > Martes > Martes martes. The sequence goes on from NC_137906.1 coordinate 20,743,892, forward strand.
GCTCCACGTGTCCTTCTGCCTCTCCTCTTCTGTCTTGCTCATATCCAGGAACTAAGTCTACATCCAGCCCTCTCACTGCCTCCACCTTTCTCAGGAAGCCTGCAAGCAGAGACTCTAAGCTAGTCAGAATTGGGGGAGCCCAGGTGGTTCAGTGGGTTAAGTGTCCAATTCTTGATTTTGGCTCAAGTCATGATCTCAGTGTCATGAGATCAAGCCCCACTTGGGCTTGGCTCAGCAGGAAGTCTGCTTGAGATTCCCTCCTTTCTCTGCCCCTCCACCCCCCACTAAATAAGTCAATCTTTAAGCTAGTCAGAGTAGGAGGGTGTGACTGAGACGGGGGACTCCTGTGGGCTCCAGGACTTGTCACCACCATAGGTGCTTCCCCCAGCCTGAGGACTTTCTCCCAAGTCTCAGGTGACCTGCTCCTGTGAAAAGCAGACTACAAGTGCAGGAGAATTATCCTCCCTTGGGGTCACCATCAGCCAGGGACAGATAGGAGTCAGTGTCTAAATGCCCAGATTCTTTAGCCTCATGTGGACTGAGAGGAGTGCTTTTTAACTCTCAGTGGAAGCAAGTGTCACTCCCCACAGTGCTAACCTGCCTCATAATGTACCTTCCCTGACTCCTTGGCTCACATCTCCACAACCAGTGGTGCTTCTTGCACTTCCTAAATAAGGAAGTGCTTTCACTGGGATCTTTGCCTTAAGGTCTGCTTCTGGGGAACCCAAACAAAGACAGCTGGATCTCAGAGAAAACTCCAGGCCAGCCCCTTCCCACTACAGATAAGACTGAGACCTGGAAAGGAAAGATGAGCTGTTCCCTCAACACCTGGTCATCACCAAAGACCCCCTTCACCCACATGGCCACCTCTACTTGAAAGGGAACCTGCCAAAATACCTCAGATCCTTTTTTTTTTAAATATTTTACTTAAAAAAAAATTTACTTATTTGACAGAGAGAAATCACAACTAGGCAGAGAGGCATTCAGAGATAGAGGAGGAAGCAGGTTCCCTGCGGAGCAGAGAGCCCGATGCGGGGCTCAATCCCAGGACCCTAAGATCAGGACCTGAGCCGAAGGCAGAGGCTTTAACCCACTGAGCCACCCAGGCGCCCCCCTCAGATCCTTTAAGTAGTGTTTCCAGCCTTCCTTTACTTACATACTGCCTTTACAATTTTTGCCACAAACCACATGCCCTTTTTATATTTGTCATATCCACATTACCACCTGTAGTATCTAATTAATATACTTTTAATTTACTTAATCCAAGTATAATTATCATATAGTGTTATATTTGTATCAGGCTTGCAATATAATGATTCGACAATTCCATACATTACTGTGTTTGTCATGATAAGTGTAAATTAATACATTTTAATAGACTCTTTAAATTTCCTTTTTCCATGTTAATTTAGTTGGTTAAGGGTCTGACTTCAACTCAGCTCATGATCTTGGGGTCCTGGGCTCCTTGGTCAATGGGGAGTTTTCTTCTCCGTCTCCCTCTGCCCTTCCACCCCACCAATCATGCACACACATTCTTTCTCACTCCCTCTCAAATAAATAAATAAAATATTTTAAAATAATAATAATAAAATAAAAATTATATTTTAATACATTATATATTCATATGATTCAAGACTCAAAAGGTACAATAATGTACACAGTGAAAAATTTCTCTCCTTGTCCTCCCAGAATCATAGTGCCAGTTTCTCATATTTCTTTCCCAAGATAATCTAGGACTATACATGTGCTCATGTGTGCGTTTTCTCTAATACATGTACCTTTTTTATTTTTTATTTTAATTTTTTAAGACTTTTTTTTTTTAAGTAGACTCCATTCCCAGCATGGAGCCCAGTGCAGGGCTTGAACTCATGACCCTGAGATCAAGACCTGAGCTGAGATCAAGAATTAGACACTTCAACCTACTGAGCCACCCAGGTGCCCCTAAATATTTTTTTTTTTTAGAAAAAAAAAATTTTTTTAAGTTTCAGGAGTAGAATTTAGTGATTCATCAGTTGCATATAACACTCATTATGTCAAGCGCCTTCCTTAATACCCATCACCCAATTGTCCCTTTCCCCAACCCACCTCCCCTCCAGCAATGGTCAGTTTGTTTCCTCAAGTTCAGCCATCTCTTGTGGTTTGCTGATTTCGTCTTATTTTATTTTTCCCTTCCTTCCCCTATGTTCATCTGTTTGGTTTCTTAAATTCCACATTTGAGTGAAACCATATGGTATTTGTCTTTCTCTGACTGACTTATTTTGCTTAACATAATACCCTCTATTTCCTTTTTTTAAAGATTTTATTTATTTATTTGACAGACAGATCACAAGTAGTCAGAGAGGGAGGCACAGAAAGAGAGAAGGAAGCAGGCTCCCTGCTGAGCAGAGAGCCTGATGCAGGACTTGATCCCAGGACCCTGAGATCATGACCTGAGCCAAAGGCAGAGGCTTAACCCACTGAGCCACCCAGGCACCCCAATACCCTCTATTTCCATCACATCATTGCAAATAGCAAGATTTCATCCTTTTTGATGGCTGAGTAATATTCGTGTGTGTGTGTGTGTGTGTGTGTGTGTGTGTGTGTGTGTGTGTTTGCCACATCTTTATCCCTTCATCTGTCACTGGACATCTGGGCTCTTTCCATATATTACCTGTTGTGGACAAAGCTGCTATAAACATTGGGGTGCATGTGCCCCTTTGAATCACTATGTTTGTATCCTTTGGATAAATACCAAGTAGTGCAATTTCTGGGTCATAGGGTAGTTCTATTTTTCATTTTTTAAGGAACCCTCATACTGTTTTCTAGAGTGGCTACACCAGTTTGCATTCCCACGAACAGTGTAAGAGGGTTCCCTTTTTCCACATCCTCACCAACATCTGTTGTCTCTGACTTGTTAATTTTAGCCATTCTGACTGGTGTGAGAGGGTAGCTCATTATGGTTTTGATCTGTATTTCCCTGACCCCCAGTGATGTAGAGCATTTTTTTCATGTGTCTGTTGGCCATTTTTATTTCTTCTTTGGAAAAATGTCTCTTCATGTCTTCTGCATTTTGGGGGGATTTTACTTATTGATTTGAGAGACACACAAGCACGCAAGCACAAGTGGGGCGGGGGGAGAGGAGCAGAGGGAGAGGGAGAAGCAGACTCCCCATTGAATAGGGAGTCTGCCATGGGGCTCAATTCCTGGTTCCAGGATCATGACCTGAGCCCAAGGCAGACAGACACTCAACCAACTGAGCCACCCAGGGGCCCCTCTTCTGTCCATTTCTTGGTTAGATTGTTTTTTGGTGCTGAGTTTGATAAGTTATTTATAGATTTTGAATATTAGCCCTTTAGTTTTGTTGACTGTTTCTTTTGCTGTTCAAGATCTTTTTATTTTGTTGAAGTACCAATTGTTCATTTTTGTTTTTATTTGCCTTTGGAGACGTGTCTAACAAGATGTTCCTGCAGCGAGGTCAAAGAAGTCGCTGCCTGTGTTCTCTAGAATTTTGATGGATTCCTGTCTCACATTTAGGTCTTTCATCCATTTTGGGTTTATTTTTGTGTATGAAGTAAGAAAGTGGTCTGGTTTCATCCTCTGCATGTGGCTGCTAATTTTTTCAATATCTTCATGTGTTAAAGAGACTGTCTTTTTTCCATTGGATATTCTTTCCTGCTTTGTAAAAAATATCATTATTAAGAAATCTCTACAGGGGCTCCTGGGTGGCTCAGTGGGATAAGGCTTCTACCTTTGGCTTGGGTCATGATCCTAGGATCCTGGGATCGAACCCCACATCAGGCTCTCTGCTCAGCGGGGAGCCTGTTTCCCTGCCCCCTGCCTGTCTCTCTGCCCACTTATGATCTCTGTCTGTCAAATAAATAAATAAATAATCTTAAAAAGAGAAAAAGAAATCTCTACACACACCATGGGGCTCGAACTGCAACACCAAGATCAAGAGTCACATGTTAACTGACTGAGCCAGTCAGGTGCCCCTCTAATACATATATTTTAAAGGTTAATATGTCAGGGCATGGAGGGGCGCCTGGGTGGCTCAGTGGGTTAGGGCCTCTGCCTTCGGCTCAGGTCATGATCCCAGGGTCCTGGGATCGAGCCCACATCAGGCTCTCTGCTCAGCGGGAAACCTGCTTCCCTTCCTCTCTCTCTCTGCCTGCCTCTCTGCCTACTTGTGAACTCTGTCTGTCAAATAAATAAATAAAATCTTTATTTAAAAAAAGGTTAATATGTCAAAACTATATCTAAAAACCAGTATCACTTGTTTATGAATAGAAGGTAAGAGCAACACATAAATATAATAAATACAAAATAAAATTAAATTCCTAGAAGTCTTTGCTTATTAAATGGTCTGAGCTGGAGATGCAATTTCTCTGTTAAAAAATGAGTAAGTGTCAGAGAGATGCTAAGTCCCAAATGGAGACTTTCTCCTGAACTGAATCAGCAGGTTTATGGAACCACCAAAAAGAAAATAACATTCTCATGTGTCAATCACTAATGAATGCCAAGGTTGTCCTAGTAAAACCAATTTATAATTGGTAGAACATTCCTTCCAGAGACAGAACTTACTTCGTCTTTGAACTGTAAACTAGCTCTGAGTTGGAATCAGCTTTGCCACTTCCTACCAGTACCTATCAGTATACTGACACTCATTGGTTTGAAGAAAACAACAGGAGCACCAGGGTGGCTCAGTCTGTTGAGTGACCAATCTTGATTTTGACTCATACCATGATCCCAGCATCCTGGGATAGAGACCTGCATCAGGCTCCGCATTCAGTAAGGAATCTACTTAAGGATTCTGTCTCTCCCTCTCCCTCTGACCCTCCTCCCATTCTTGCTTTCTCTCTCAAATAAATAAATAAAATCTTTTTTAAGTTTTAAGTAAATACATAAATAAATAAATAACTCAGTCTCCTGAGGGCTCAGTTGGTTGAGTGACTGCCTTTGGCTCAGGTCATGATCCTGGAGTCCCAGGATCGAGTCCCACTTTGGTCTCTTTGCTCAGTGGGGGTCTTCTTCTCCCTCTGACTCTCCTGCTTCTCATGCTTTCTCACTCTCTCTCTCTCTCTCTTCCTCAAATAAATAAATAAAATATTTTAATAAATAAATAAATAACTTCTTGATATTATAACTCATACTATTTGTTTCATAAAGTTTCATAATGGTTTAAAAAGGAAAAGAAAATATATTTACATGATGGAGATGTTTCTAGTCAAATGGGCTTTGGGCAACTAAACAAGGGATGTTTCCCAATTCTCAAATCCTTTCCTAGAACTGCTGGCTCCACCAGTCTTGCTAAATTCTCTACTCAGCAATTCCTCTCAGGAAAAGGCCAGAAAAACAATAGCAACAACTTATATTGTCTATGATTACCTTTAATTTTACTGACACAGCATTCCTTCTGAGGATCTCGGAGTACCTGTTACATCCTCCTCACAAATTCTTCAGAATTCTTTTAAGATGGACATTAAACAATGGCTTTATGGGAGACCATGCCAAAAGAGGCCACAGTTTAGGAGAAACAGGCTTGGGCTCCAGGTCTGACAGCATGATTCAATTGTCATTAGGAACTACTGAGAACCTCAGTTTTCTCAAAATAGAGACATAATTCCAACCCTCCAAGAGGCTGAGGTAATATAGATTTGAAAGCACTCTGTAATTAAATTAATAAATTTAATAAATTAAACATAAAATTTTTTTAATTTTTTTTAAGATTTTATTTATTCAGTTGACAGAGAGAGAGAGTACAAGCAGGGAGAGCAACAGGCAGAGTGAGAGGGAGAAGCAGGCTCTCTGCCAAGCAGGAAGTCAGATGCAGGACTCAATCCCAGGACCCCGGGATCATGACCTGAGCCAAAAGCAGCCACTTAAGGAACTGAGCCACCCAGGTCTCCCTAAACATAAATTCTAAAGCACTCATTTTGTAACAAGAAATAGGAATTAGGATGCTCTAAACAAATTAAGGATCAAAGTTCATACTCCAGTTCGAAATATTTTAGGGACAGGAATTTTTCTACCAGACTGAACAGTGGTGGTATTACAAAGAGTGCATGCTTAGGATTCAGAAGTCCCTTCTTGCTGGGAAGAGCTCATAGTGTAGAGAAAAGCGTGCCCTCAGGCACTTTGAGGGCACAAAACATACTGCTCAGATGACACTTAGGCCAGAGATGTTTAAACTCTTCCTCTAAAAACTGCAAAAAAAAGAACTCCATAAAGTTAAAGGATAAGCTGTCCAATTAGGAAAAAATATTTACCATATATGTCTGTAATTGACAAAGGAAAAGTATGCAGAATACATAAAGAGCCACTATAACTCATTAAGAAAAATGAGCAAATGGGGACTCAGTCATTTAAGTGTCAGCCCTCAGCTCAGGTCATGATCCCAGGGTCCTGGGATCAAGTCCCTCATTGGGCTCCTTGCTCAGCTGGAAGCCAGCTTCTTCCTAACTTCTGCTTGCCTGTCCTCTCTCTCTCTCTCTCTCTCCCTTTGACAAATAAATAAATAAAATCTTATTTAAAAAATAGAAAAGTGAGCAAATGATGTGAACAGGTGGGGTTTTTTTTTAAGATTTTATTTATTTAGCTTGCCTGTCCTCTCTCTCTCTCTCTCTCTCTCTCTGACAAATAAATAAATAAAATCTGATTTTAAAAAAAGAAAAATGAGCAAGTGATATGAACAGGCTTTTTTTTAGCATATTACCATTATGTTTATTGAAAGTTGTTAATATTGACTTATTTAATATTTGTTGGTAACAGTTTGTGCAAACTTGCTTACTTAAAAAAAGGTAAATTATGGACCACATCTTCCTTATCCATTCATCCGTTGAAGGGCATCTTGGTTCTTTCCACAGTTTGGCGACCCTGGCCATTGCTGCTATGAACATTGGGGTACAGATGGCCCTTCTTTTCACTACATCTGTATCTTTGGGGTAAATACCCAGCAGTGCAATTGCAGGGTCATAGGGAAGATCTATTTTTAATTTCCTGAGGAATCTCCACACTGTTCTCCAAAGTGGCTGCACCAACTTGCATTCCCACCAACAGTGGAAGAGGGTTCCCCTTTCTCCACATCCTCTCCAACACACGTTGTTTCCTGTCTTGCTAATTTTGGCCATTCTAACTGGTGTAAGGTGGTATCTCAATGTGGTTTTGATTTGAATTTTCCTGATGGCTAGTGATGATGAACATTTTTTCATGTGTCTGGTAGCCATTTGTATGTCTTCATTGGAGAAGTGTCTGTTCATATCTTCTGCCCATTTTTTAATATGATTATCTGTTTTGTGTGTGTTGAGTTTGAGGAGTTCTTTATAGATCCTGGATATCAACCTTTTATCTGTACTGTCATTTGCAAATATCTTCTCCCATTCCGTGGGTTGCCTCTTTGTTTTGGTGACTGTTTCTTTTGCTGTGCAGAAGCTTTTTATCTTGATGAAGTCCCAGAAGTTCATCTTTGCCTTTGTTTCCTTCGCCTTTGGAGACATATCTTTTTTTTTTTTTTTAATTTTATTTATTTACTTGACAGACAGAGATCGCAAGTAGGCAGAGAGGCAGGCAGAGAGAGAGGAGGAAGCAGGCTTCCTGCTAAGCAGAGAGCCCGATGCGGGGCTCGATCCCAGGACCCCGGGATCATGACCCGAGCCGAAGGCAGCGGCTTTAACCCACTGAGCCACCCAGGCGCCCCTGGAGACATATCTTGAAAGAAGTTGCTGTGGCTGATATCAAAGAGGTTACTCCCTATGTTCTCCTCGAGGATTCTGATGGATTCCTGTCTCACATTGAGGTCTTTTATCCATTTCGAGTTTATCTTTGTGTACGGTGTAAGAGAATGGTCAAGTTTCATTTTTCTACATATAGCTGTCCAGTTTTCCCAGCACCATTTATTGAAGAGACTGTCTTTTTTCCACTGGATATTTTTTCCTGTTTTGTCAAAGATTATTTGACCATAGAGTTGAGGGTCCATATCTGGGCTCTCTACTCTGTTCCACTGGTCCATGTGTCCATGAGAGACTATGGACTCTGAAAAACAACCTGAGGGTTTTGAAGGGGCGGGGTGGGAGGGTGGGGGAACCAGGTGGTGGGTATTAGGGAGGGCACAGATTGCATGGAGCACTGGGTGTGGTGAAAAAACAATGAATACTGTTACGCTGAAAATAAATAAAAAATTTAAAAAAAAAAAGAAATGAAAAACTGCAAAAAAAATAAAAATAAAAATAAAAATAAAAAAGGTAAATTACACAGATTGCATGGAGCACTGGGTGTGGTGAAAAAACAATGAATACTGTTACGCTGAAAATAAATAAAAAATTTAAAAAAAAAAAGAAATGAAAAACTGCAAAAAATAAAAAATAAAAATAAAAAAAAAAGGTAAATTACACAGATTGCATGGAGCACTGGGTGTGGTGAAAAAACAATGAATACTGTTACGCTGAAAATAAATAAAAAATTTAATTTAAAAAAAAGGTAAATTAACTGTGGAGTAACTCAGATACAGCAAAAGGAGAGAGAAGTAGTATAACTAGAGCTTGACTTTTCGTGACTCTCTATAGGAAAGTTTTTATAATTTCTCTGTTCTTCTCTGCTTCAGTTTTCAATGCCCCCCTGTGTCTGCAAACAGCTAAAAATTGTAAGAGAAGTTTGGGTTTGGAATTGCAGAAACTCTAAGGCAGTCATACCCAGGCCAAAGGGCACATCAGCAGAGCCTGTGGGGTTTGTTTTTTGTTTGTTTGTTTGTTTGTTTTAACATATAACATATTATTAGCCCCAGGGGTACAGGTCTGTGAATCGCCAGGTTTATACACTTCACAGCACTCACCATAGCACGTACCTTCCCCACTGTCCATAACACAATCACCCTCTCCCTACCCCCCTACCCCCAGCAACCCTCAGTTTGTTTTGTGAGATTAAGAATCTCTTATAGTTTGTGTCCCTCCTGATCCCATCTTGTTTCATTTATTCCTTTCCTACCCCCCAAACTCCCTATGTTGCCTCTCAAATTCCTCATATCAGGGAGATCATATGATAATTGTCTTTCTCTGATTGACTTATTTCGCTCTAGTTCCATCCACATCATTGCAAATGGCAGGATTTCATTTGATGGCTGCATAGAATTCCATTGTATATATATACCACATCTTCTCTATCCAATAATCTGTTGATGGACGTCTAGGTTCTTTCCATAGTTTGACTATTGTGGACATTGTTGCCATAAACACTCAGGTGCAGTGCCCCTTTGGATCATTATATTTGTATCTTTAGGGCAAATACCCAGTAATGCGATTGCTGAGTCATAGGGTAGCTCTATTTTCAATTTTTTGAGGAAACTCCATGCTGCTTTCTAGAGTGGGTGCACTAGCTTGCATTCCCACCAACAGTGTAGGAGGGTTCCCCTTTCTCCCCATCCTCACCAGCATCTGTCATATCCTGACTTGTTAATTTTAGCCATTCTGACTGGTGTGAGGTGGTATCTCATTGTGGTTTTGATTTTCATTTCCCCGATGCCTAGTGATGTGGAGCACTTTTTCATGTGTCTGTTGGCCATCTGGATGTTATCTTTGCAGAAATGTCTTGAACAGTCTTTTTTTTTTAAGATTTTATTTTTTTGAGAGACAGAACACAAAAGGGGAGGGGAAAAAGGGAAAGGGAGAGGGATAAGCAGACTTTTCACTGAGCATGGAGCCTGATGTGGGGCTCAATCTCAGGACCCTTATATCATGGCCTGAGCCCAAGGCAGACACTTAGCCAACTGAGCCACCCAGGTGCCCCCCAGGAAATATTTTTAATTGTGTTATGTTAGTCTCCATGCAACACATCATTAGTTTTTGATGTAGTGTTCCAAGATTCATTGTTTACATATAATACCCAGTGCTCCATGCAATACGTGCCCTCCTTAATACCCACCACCAGGCTCACCCATTCCCCCACACCACCCCCAAGATTTATGTATTTATTTGAGAAAGAGAGAGAGCATGTGTGAGTGGGGGGAGGGACAGAGGAAGAGAATCTTCAAGCAGACTCCCCACTGAGTGTGGAGCCCAACACAGGACTTGATCTTCCAACCCATAAGATCATGACCAGAGCTGAAACCAAGAGTGAGACACTTAACCAAATGAGCCACCCAGGCATCCTTGAACATGCAATTTTTTTAAAAGATCTTATTAATTTATTTGTCAGAGAGATACAGAAAGAGAGAGAGTGCATGCACAAGCAGAGGGGGGGTACACAAGCAGGGGGAGCAACAGGATCGGACTCCATACTGAGCAAGGAGCCCAATGCAGGACTTGATCCTAGGATCCCAGGATCATAACCCAAACCAAAAGCAGACTGAGCCACCCAGGGGTCCCTGAACAGGCAATTTTTTGAGGAGAAAATGTTACTAGTCAATAAATAGAAGTAAAGAGAAATATGTAAATTAAAATAAAAGAACAATGGGATACTATTTATCTCTTTTTGGGGAGGATCTCATACTTTCTTTTATTATAAAATTATATAAATGACCATAGTTAACAAACTAGTATTTTTTTCTGTATGGGTAACATGACTCATGACTATTCTTTTGTAAAATAAGAGAAAATTTCTTGGGATGATATATGTTCTTTAAATAGAAAGTATTCTTTTTTAAGATTTTTTTTAATTTTTTTTGCATTTTTTAAAATTTTTATTTTTTTAAATTTCTTTTCAGTGTTTCAGAATTCATTGTTTATGCACCACACCCAGTGCTCCATGCAATACATGCCACAATACCCACCACCAGTCTCACCCAACCTCCCACTCCCCATCCCCTCCAAAACCCTCAGTTAGTTCCTCAGAGTCCACAGTCTCTTTATTTCTTTATTTCCCATCACAGTGGCAAAAAGAGAAAAAGAATTTGAGTTTGATAATATTGAGAGCTGGAGAAATTTTAGGGAATTTACATTCTCAAATGGTGCTGTTTGGGCTGTAAGTTGATAGAGTTTTTGTTTAAAACCCCAAAGCTAAGGACAGTGACTGAAACACTGCCCCACATTCTTTAAATTTAAAAAAAAAAAAAAGGCTGCATACACAGCTTTTCAGACTTCCTGGTAAGAGGCAGGTCCAGCCCAGCAAATTCCACCACCATCACCAACCTCAATGGAAGAGAGTCATAGTGTTTCCCAACCTCAAAGCAAGTGAGAGCGTTCCTCCAAAAGATAACTCTTCTGCCCTGAACTGCAAGAACTGAAGGCCCAGATGAAGGCTAATGAGTTCTCAGAAGAACCCGAAACATGTCTCAGAATATGGAGAGCTATAAGACCATGGAGACTAGTCCTGGCTTCCCACCTGGAGGGTTCCAGAGGAGGAACAGAGTATATACCAGAACATTTTAGGATGGCGAGGCAAGGAGAGAGATAGAAGTATGCCCTTGTCTTATATGAGACACCCTAGGCCATGTGAATGCCACCAAAGTAGTTGGGCCCAAAGTGCTGTGATCAGCCCCTGCCTAAGACAACCACCTGCCTTGATGAAGGTATCTGGCAGTAGTATAACTACTTCAAGAGTGTATTTGGGGGGCGCCTGGGTGGCCCAGTGGGTTAAAGCCTCTCCCTGTGGCTCAGGTCATGATCCCAGGGTCCTGGGATCGAGCCCCGCATCGGCCTCTCTGCTCATCGGGGATCCTGATTCCCTTCCTCTCTCTGCCTGCCTCTTTGCCTACTTGTGATCTCTATCAAATAAATAAATTTTTTTAAAAAGAGTGTATTTGGGGAAAGAAGGGCTACAGAGCAGGAGCTGAGGGATTTCCACAAGAGGTGAGCCCCAGAGTGTCGGACTACATTATCTCTGAAGAATTCAACAGCATCTCCCATGAAAGCAGCAGTATTTGGATGCCTGTCCTGTCATGACTGGGGTCGCAAATTATAGCCACACCAATCACGTTGTACTCTGCCTCTGTACTCTTGGAGGAAAACTCTAAGTAACCTTAACTTTGAGAAGTTAGCAATGCAGAGGTGGGGAGGGTTCTGGGGAAGAAGAGGGATTGAGAGGAGAGTGATAGATTCCCCTCCCTTCTCCACTTCAGGTCCCTTTAAACTGGGTATGATGTTGAAATCTTGAATTATTCTGGACCAGACTTGTTTATATCTGAAAATGAGACTGTTCTTAAAGCTGAAAATGACCAAAAATCTGTGAAAGTATGACTGAAACCAGTGGTAAAAGATAGTTTCCTGATGTAATCTTCCAAGTCCACCACTTTTTCAAGCCCACAATTTAATGGTAACATTTATTCAAAATTTCTTATTATTAACATATAATGTATTATTTTTTTCAGGGGTACAGGTCTGTGATTCATAAGTCTTACACAATTCACAACACTCACCATAGCACATACACTCCCCAAGGTCCATCACCCAGCCACCCCATCCCTCCCACCTCCCTCCATTCCAGCAACCCTCAGTTTGTTTCCTGAGTCTCTTGTGGTTTGTCTCCCTCTCTGGTTTCATCTTGTGTCATTTTTACCTCCCTTCCACTATGATCCTCTGTCTTATTCCTCAGATTCCACAAATCAGTGAGATCATATAATAATTGTCTTTTATTGACTTATTTGGTTTAGCATAATACCCTCTAGTTCCATCCACCTCTTTGCAAATGTCAAGATTTCATTTTTGATAGCTGTATAATATTCCTGTGTGTGTGTGTGTGTGTGTGTGTGTGTGTGTGTGTGTGTGTGTGTATACACACACCACATCTTTATCCATTCATCCGTGGATGGACCTCTGGGCTCTTTCCATAGTTTAGCTATTGTGGACATTTCTGCTATAAACATTGGGGTGCAGGTGCCCCTTCGGATCACTACATTTATATATTTAGTGTAAATACCCAGTCGTGCAGCTGCTGGATCATAGGGTAGCTCTATTTTCAACTTCTCGAGGAACCTCCATACTGTTTTCCAGAGTGACAGCACCAGCTTGCATTCCTACCAACAGTGTAGGAGGGCTCCCCTTTTTCCTCATCCTCACCAACATCAATTCCTAGCTTGTTAATTTTAGCCATTCTCACTGGTGTGAGGTGGTACTCTCATTGTGGTTTTGATTTTTATTTCCCTGGTGCCGAGTGATGTGGAGCACATTTTCATGTGTCTGTTGGTCATTTGGATGTCTTCTCTGCAGAAATGTCTATTCATTTCTTGATTGGCTTATTAGTTCCTTGGATGTTGAGTTTGATAAATTCTTTATAGATTTTGGATACTAGCCCTTTATCTGATATGTCATTTGCAAATATCTTCTCCCATTCTGTTGGTTGATTGTTTTCTTTGCTGTGAAAAAGCTTTTTATCTTGATGAAGTCCCAATAGTTCATTTTTGCCCTTGCTTCCTTTGCCTTTGGCAATGTTTCTAGGAAGAAGGTGCTGTGGCTGAGGTGGAAGAGGCTGCTATCTGTGTTCTTCTCAAGGATTTTGATGGATTCCTGTCACACATCGAAGTCTTTCATCCATTTTGAGTCTATTTTTGTGTGTGGTGTAATAAAATGGTCCAGTTTCATTCTTCTGCATGTAGCTGTCTAATTTTCCCAACACCATTTGTTGCAGAGACTGTGATTTTTCCATTGGAAAAGTCTACTTATACTTTGTTGAAGATTAGTTGACCATAGAGTTGAGGGTCCATTTCTGGTTTTGAGCCAGAACCATACTGTCTTGATGATAACAGCTTTGTAATAAAGCTTGAAGTCTGGAATTGTGATGCCACCAGCTTTGGTTTTCTTTTTCTACATTCCTTCGGCTATTTTGGGGTCTTTTCTGGTTCCATACAAAATTTAGGATTATTTCTTCCATTTCTTTGAAAACAGTTGGTGGTATTTTAATAGGGATTGCATTAAATGTGCAGATTTCTCTAGGTAGTATAGATGTTTAAAAATATTTGTTCTTCCAATCCATGAATGTGTAATGTTTTTCAATTTTCTTTGTGTCTTCCTCAATTTCTTTCATGAGTATTCTATAGTTTCCTAAGTACAGATTCTTTGCCTCTTTGGTTGGGTTTATTCCTAGGTATTTTATGGTTTTGGGTGTAATTGTAAATGGGATCAACTCCTTAACTTCTCTTTCTTCTGTCTCATTGTTGGTGTATAGACATGCAACTGATTTCTGTGTATTGATTTTATATTCTGCCACTTTACTGAATTTCTGTATGAGTTCTAGGAATTTGGGGGTGGAGTCTTTTGGGTTTTCCACATAAAGTGTCATATCCTCTGCAAAGAGTGAGAGTTTCTTTTTGTTGTCTGGTTGCTAAGAGTAGGACTTCTAGTACTATATTAACAGCAGTGGTGATAGTGGACATCCCTGCTGTGTTCCAGATTTTTACCCCACTGAGAAATATATTTGCTGTGGCTTTTCCATAGATGGCTTTTATGATATTGAGATATGTACTCTCTATACCTACACTGTGAAGATTTTTGATCAAGAAAGGATGCTGTAGGGACGCCTGGGTGGCTCAGTTGGTTAAGTGGCTGCCTTTGGCTCAGGTCATGATCCCAGCATCCTGGGATCGAGTCCCACATCGGGCTCCTTGCTCAGCAGGGAGTCTGCTTCTCCCTCTGCCTCTGCCTGCCACTCTGTCTGCCTGTGCTCACTCTCCGACAAATAAATAAATAAAATCTTAAAAAAAAAAAAAGGATGCTGTACTTTGTCAAATGCTTTTTCTGCATCTATTGAGAATATTATATGGTTCTTGTTCTTTTTTTTTATTAATGTATTGTATCGCATTGAATGATTTGCAGATGTTGAACCAACCTTTCAGGCAAGGAATAAATCCCACTTGGTCATAGTGAATAATCTTTTAATGTACTGTTGGATCCTATTGGCTAGTATTTTGGTGAGAATTTTTACATCCATGTTCATCAAGGATATTGGTCTGTAATTTTCCTTTCTGATAGGGTCTTTGTCTGGCATTTGTTAGGCATCTGTTCAGGTTTTCTATTTCTTCCTGGTTCAGTTTTGGTAGTCTATATGTCTCTAGGAATGCATCTGTTTCTTCCAAATTATCTAATTTGTTGGCATAGAGTTGCTCATAATATGTTCTTATAATTGTATTTCTTTGGTGTTGGTTGTGACCTGTCCTCTTTCATTCATGATTTTATTTATTTAGGTCCTTTCCCTTTTCGTTTTGATAAGTCTGGTTAGGGGTTAATCAATATTATTAATTCTTTCAAAGAACAAGCTCCTAGTTTTATTGATCTGCTTTACTATTCTTTTGGTTTCTATTTCATTGATTTCTGCTCTGGTCTCTATTATTTCTTTTTTCCTTCTGGGTTTAGGCTTTATTTGCTGTTCTTTCTCCAGCTCCCTTAGGTATAAGGTTGGGTTGTGTTCTTGAGACCTTTCTTATTTCCTGAGAATGGCCTGTATTGCTATATACTTTCCTCTTAAGAAGACCTTTGCTGCATCCCAAATATTTTGAACAATTGTGTTTTCATTTCATTTGTTTCCACAAATTTTTTTAACTTTTCTTTAACTTCCTGGTTGACCCATTCATTCTTTAGTAGGATGATCTTTAGCCTCCATGTATTTGAGTTCTTTTGAACTTTCTTCTTGTGACTGAGTTTGAGTTTCAAAGCATATTCCAAAAATATGCAGGGAAAGATCCCAATCTTTTGGTGCCAGTTTAGACCTTATTTGTGACCCAGGATGTGGTCTATTCCGGAGGATGTTTCATGTGCACTAGAGAAGAATGTGTATTCTGTTACTTTGGGACAGAATGTTCTGAATATATCTGTGATGTCCATCTGGTCCAGCCTATCATTTAAGGCCTTTATTTCCTTGTTAATCTTTACTTACATGATCTGTCCTTATCAGTGAGGTGGTGTTAAATTCCTCTATTATTATTGTATTATTGCTGATGTGTTTCTTTGATTTTTTTACTAATTGGCTCATAGAATTGGGTGCTCCCATTTTAGGAGCATAAATATTTACAATTGTTCGATCTTCTTGTTGGATAGATCTTTTAAGTATGATATAGTGTCCTTCCTCATTTTTTATTAAAATCTTTGGTTTAAAATCTTATTTGTCTGATACAAGGATTGCCACCCTAGCTTTCTTTTGATGTCCATTATCATGATAAATGGTTTTCCATCCTCTCACTTTAAATCTGGAGGTGTCTTTGGGTCTAAAATGAATCCTTTGCAGACAGCATATCAAAGAGTCTTGCTTTTTTATCCAATCTGATAACCTGTGTTTTTTTATTGGGGTATTTAACCCATTTGCATTCAGGGTAACTATTGAAAGATATTAATTTAGTGCCATCGTAGTGCCTGTAAGGTGATTGCTACTGTATATTGTCTCTGTTCCCTTCTGGTCTATGTTACTTTTGGGCTCTCCCTTTGCTTAGAGGACCCCTTTCAATATTTCTTGTAGGGCTTGTTTGGTGATTGCAATTTTTTTTAAGATTTTATTTATTTGACAAAGAGAGAGAGATCACAAGCAGGCAGAGAGGCAGGCAGAGAGAGAGGAGGAAGCAGGCTCCCCACTGAGCAGAGAGCTCGACATGAGGCTCGATCCCAGGACCCTGAGACCATGACCTGAGCCGAAGGCAGAGGCTTAACTCAATGAGCCACCCAGGTGCCCCAGTGATCACAATTCTTTTAGTTTCTGTTTGTCCTGGAAGCTTTTTATCACTCCTTCTATTTTCAGTGACAGCCTAGCTGCATACTTTTCTTGTTTAGTACCCCACCTATTCAAACTTTAAAGGTACACATGCTAGACCACAGAAACTCCACCACTCAGAATCTACCCTAGAGAAACCCTTGTGCATGTGCATATAAGAGCATATACAAGGATGCTCATTGCTGCACTGTTCGTAATTACAAAAAATAGAAACAAATACCAATTAATCAGGGAATGATTAAGTAAGCAATGCCACATTCATATAGTGGAATACTATACAGCAGTTAAAAAGAGAAGGTACACTCTACATATTACATGGATAGATCTCCTAACTATATGACTAAATGAAAAAACATGTTGTAGAATATGTCATGTTTATGAAGAGCATGATATCATTTATATAGAATGAAAAATATAATACTATGTATTTTCTGTGGAAAATATATGTACAGGAAGTCCCAGCAAATTACTCCCCAAACTGACAACAGACATTATTTCTGATGAAGAAGAAAAAGAAGAAATTAGGAATGGGTGGGGGAGGGAAACATGGTCAGAGAACATTCCCCTTATCTGTAAGATATTATTAAGTATATTTGTACATAACCAGGCTCACCCATCCCCCCAATCCCTCCCCTCTAAAACCCTCAGTTTGTTTCCCAGAGTCCATAGTCTCTCATGTTTCATCTCCCCCTCTGAGTTCTCCCCTTCATTTTTCCCTTCCTTCTCCTAATGTCCTCCATGCTATTCCTTATGTTCACAAGTAAGTGAAACCATAGGACAATTGACTTTCTCTGCTTTACTTACTTCACCAGTATAATCTCCTCCAGTCCCATCCATGTTGATGCAAAAGTTGGGTATTCATCCTTTCTGATGACTGAGTAATATCCCTTGTGTATATGGACCACGTCTTCTTTAGCCATTCATCTGCTGAAGGGTATCTCAGCTATTTCCACAGTTTGGCTATTGTGGGTGATGGACACTAAGGAGGGCATGGATTGCATGGAGCACTGGGTGTTACATGCAAACAATGAATCACTGAACACTACATCAAAAATTAATGATGTACTGTATGGTGACTAACATCACATAATAAAAAAAATTTAAGTATACTTGTGCATTTTTTAATTTTTTAAAATAATTTTAGGAATTCATATCCCTGAGGGTCTAGAAGGCTAGATCCACATCGCCAGGACAAATGCAGAAGTTTGTGGACATCTCTTGTTTGATCTCAAAAATTCTCATCAATTCTGTACTTCATAATATGTCTGTTCTAATATGAAACCATTTGTAATGTTTACTTATGGGTTAAATTATAGAACTTTTTCACCACCTCTACCATCAAGAATAATAATAATCTTAGTATAAAGTTGATACTCCAAGAGGCATCATGCACTAATGGATTCAGGTCCTTCATGGCCATACCATCATGTTCCCAGAGGCTACTTGAACCTCAGGGATAGAGGCAACAGAACCAGAGCATCTGGGTGGCTCAGTAGGTTAAGCATCCACCTTCAGCTCAGGTCATGATCCCAGGGTCCTGGGATCACCCTGTGTGATCAGGGAGACTGCTTCTCCCTCTGCCTCTGACTCTCCCCAACTCACTCACTCTCTCTCAAATAATTATTTTTTAAAATAAAAAGCCTAGTAGGAGCTTTAGTCATTGTGAGATCTTGAGCTATGAGGACAGATAAAATATCAAATAACAAGCTCGCAATAAAAGGATTTTGGGGGGTCTTGGTTTTTTTGTTTGTTTGTTTGTTTGTTTTTGCAGTGTAGCATGGCCCTGGCAGGTGTCAGTTTGTTCCTGTACACAAGGAAGTCAGGAGGCACAGGAAACCTCTCAGCAGCCGGTTGCTCTGGGTTCTTAGAGTCTCCATGAAGGGGAAGGACTAAAGGAGAAAGTTCTGGTCTTTGGAGGCATGGGTGATGGAGTAACCCAGCTCTGTGCTCCCATTTCACCTTCCTCCATCACCAGGAAGATTCTGGATTGTTCAGGTGGCCAACATCCAACAAGGAACACTCTGATTAGGCAAAGTTTGCCACAGACATGTCCCATCATGAAAGCCTTTGCCTCAGGGACCCCCCTCTCTCACTCAGTCAGTCATAGGCAAGATCACAGGGTCATTTCCCTCAATGCACACAGCTCAAGCCAAGGTAACTTTATGTAGAAAGAACCTGCGGCGGCTGTGAAAAGAAATTTTCTTGACAGAACTCCAACAAAGGGGAGCAAAGACTGAGGGCAGCAGCTGCAGAGCTGTGAAATCCATCCCTGCACTGTGCCGAGCATAGCTCCCACAGCCAGCTCCCAGCAATGACCCAAACATGGCAGGGACACAAAGGCAGGCCCATACTGGGACACACAGGGCTCCCTGCACAGGCAGCTTGTAGAGAAGTCCCCACAACCAGCAAGGACACTTTCATCCAAAATTCCCTCCCTCTCTCCTTCACTCAGGGTCAGACTGGCATCACAATCTGACAGCCCCATTTGCTCCCACATGGGCATCTTCCCTCATTTAATGAGGGAACCCTTGACATTTAATGCTGTCTTGGCACCTGTTTCTCAGAGCACCTAATTCTTCAGGAAGAGGCTTTGGGTTCTTGGACGTCACCAGCCCGTGACAGGGAGGACATCAGAATGCACCTTGTAAAGGTGAGCTGGGGTCTAGAAAGGATAGGAAATAGTGTGAAATCGTGTTTCAGGATATTCCCGTAGGATGAGTGGGAAACAGAAAAAAGCATTCTTTTTTTTTAATATTTTATTTATTTATTTGACAGAGAAAGATCACAAGTAGGCAGAAAGGCAGGCAGAGAGAGAGAGAGAGAGAGAGAGAAGCAGACTCCCTGCTGAGCAAAGAGCCCGATGTGGGGCTCAATCCCAGGACCTGAGATCATGACCTGAGCTGAAGGCAGCGGCTTAACCCCCTGAGCCACCCAGGTGCCCCAGATAAAAAGCATTCTTAACAGAGTTATGTGGTGTGGCGACACAGGGACCTCGAGAGGTCAGTAGGGCCAGAGTGTAGATGTGGCTGGAGAAGAGCAGGGTGTCCCAAATGCTGAGCCAAAGATCTAGGGCTTTCTCCTGCAGGGAACACGGAGTTGTCGAAAGTTTTGAGCAACCGGATCCCACCACCGCATTTGTGGGTTGGTTTTTTTTTTAAGATTTTATTTATTTATTTGACAGAGAGAGAGAAAGATCACAAGTAGGCAGAAAGGCAGGCAGAGAGAGAGGGGGAAGCAGGCTCCCTGCTGAGGAGAGAGGTCGATGTGGGGCTCGATCCCAGGACCCTGAGATCATGACCTGACCTGAAGGCAGAGGCTTTAACCCACTGAGCCACCCAGGCGCCCCCACATTTGTGTTTTTGCTGAGATGGGTCAAGACTAAAAGCCAGGTGGACAATAAGAGGTTATTAGGCCTAGCAATAGGTCACTTGTCTCTTCACAAAGATTTAATGGGGAAGGAATCTGAATATAATCGTCTCTATTAATGCTACTGAATTTTACAACCAAATAACCCTTAGTGTCCAAGAACTATTCCTCTGAGAGACACAGCCAGGAATGCCCCCCAGCCAGATCTTGAGGCCTTTCTTATCCTACCCACACCTTCCTTTCACTCCATCCCCCAAGAAAATTCCCATACTGGCACCTGTTTCCAGGAGTTCCCACGCCCTTTCACACATCAGCAGCAGCATGCTGACACAGAGAGCAAATGGCCCCATACCGTCACCTCTCGGATAGGAGCGACAGCAGCCTCCAGTCCCACCTGCTTGAGTCCCCACAGGCCTTTCCCTCTAAGAAAGAGGAACTCTAACTCTGGGCCTCAGTGGTAACTCCAGAGCCCAAGAAATGGGCCGTTGAGCTAAAACCAAAGAAGGTGTGAACCAGTGAGTAAGCAGCAGCGAGGGGCCAACCCAGGAGAAGCGGGGTTGGTGGGGGAGGCCTTCTATTCTCCACAAGCAGCAGGGCCCAGGCTGGGATCCTCATCAGGCTCTTTCTCTGGGTTGGCAGCTTGGGGGATTACGTCAATGTCCAAGACACTCAGTAATCATACTCCAGAGGCGAAAGGAACTAGTTAGGGGCCAGTTTATTCACTCAGCATGGCATCTGGCAGTTTTTCAATGACTGTTGAATCTCCAGAGGAATATAGTGTGGGTTTTCTATTCCTGCAAGCTGAGAGCTATCTGATAACTACCTCTGTGTAATGGAGAGCTGACTGAACAGACCAGGGTCCAAGTCCGGGCTTCTCCAGGTGATCCCACTTGTAACCTGCAGCAACAGCATGGCCCCAGGAACTTGTAAGGAAAGCAAAATTTTGGTCTGCCCCCAGACCTAGTGAACCAGAAACACAACACTCTGCTTCAACAAGTCACTGTCACATGCTTTGAAAAAGTGATTTTGATGCACACTTAAGTTGTAGAACCATGAAGGGAAAGATCTTTCTGTGTGGTGAGTCTGGACCCTCCCCACACACACCCCAAGGCCACCAGGAAGGAGGGAAAAGGGGCTCTTTGCTCTCCAGAGTTCTTCAGTTCCCGCCACCCCAACCCCCACCCCACCCCGACCCGACCCCTGACCCTTTTCACTCCTTCCCTCAACTTCAATTTCTTCCTGGAACCCTTGGGCTTCCTGGTTCCCAAACTGGGGTTTCCTCGCTGACCTGACTTTAGATCTCCCTTCCCCACACCCACCCCAACCCCTCCAACCCCGAACATCTCAGAACTCTTAAAGAGTCTCCAGTCCCCAACCCCCCTCCACCCTGCCTTCAGTCCCGACAGCCCCTGCCCGCCCTGCCTCCTTCCAGGCCTGCAGGACCCTGCAACCCTCCCCAGCCCAGCGGGCGGCTCAGGCCTCCTCGCCATCAGCCCCCACGAGCAGCAGCGGCTGAGCGTTTTTGCCCTTGTCGTGCCAACACACGTCGAAAAAGGGGTACACGGGCCCGGGCAGGCGCTCGTGGAAGGCAAAGAGCAGCTCGAGGGCGTCGGCGTCACTGGCATCATAAAAGGAGAGGACTCCGTCGGCAAAGCTCAGGTAGATCCCGATTCGCGACGGCCGCCTTTCCGCAGTGCGCAGGGCGCGGGGCTCTTTGGCCTCGATGTGCGCCTCCAGGATCTTGCCGTCCCGCAGCCCGATCAGCCAAAGGCCTTGCGAGGGCACGGCGTGCAGCCGGCCGCGGCGGCTGGCCTGGGCCGCAATCACGCCGAGGGCCCAGCGCGGCTTGTCGCCCACCTCCACCTCCCAGTAGTGCTCGCCGTCGGACAGCAGCTGGTGCGCCACCACCGCCACAGCCTTGTCAAACTGGCACGGGTCCTCCCCGGCCGGCGGCGCCTTCTGATCCGAACACTCCACGCGGCGGCCGGAGGGAGACAGCACCAGACTCGGGTGGGCGGTGCTCGGGTCGAAGGTCAGGTCCTTCATAACTGCGGGGGGCGGGGGGCGGGGGGCGGGGGGGGGGTAGTGGTCAAGCCCCTGCGTGTCTGCCTACCGCAAGCTCCTCCCAATCAACTTAGGGGCCAGCCGGTCTGCCCTCATCCCCCCAGCATCTTTGAGAGGTGAGCCCCTCTCTGCTTCCTGCCCTGGGCCAAAGACTGGATGTCTCTGAGCGTCAGTCGGCTCGGCTGAAAAACGAGGCCATAACTGCCTCCTTCCAAGGTAGGGAGGATTCCGTGGATACAGGGCATGTAAGTCTGTAGCTAAAGCCCAGGTCACAAAGCAGGAGACAGGAAGCCTGGTCCTAGGCCCGCCCCCATCTCGCCCAGCTGTATGACTCCAGTCAAGTCTTTTTTTTTTTTTTCCTTTTTTTTTTAAATTTTATTTTATCTTCTCAGTGCTCCACGATTCATTGTTTATGCACCACACCCAGTGCCGTCAAGTCTTGAGCCAGTCTCTGGGCCTTACTCTTGCCTTGGATAAAACAGAATCCCCTCCCCTCCCCGCCCCAGGGCCGTCAGGACTATACCAGCCCTGTGCACGTATCCTGGAGTTCTGTAACCAATGCCACTTCACTGTGACCTAGCTCTCAGGGAGAGAAGGCAGAGCCCGTAGGGGCCTCCCCAGCCACAGGCCACCAGAGTCACTCTCTGGCTTAGGCCCATCCCCAGGGCACCAGCTCTGCACATCCTCAGCCTCCAGCTAGCAGCCATGATCATCACCGCCACCCAGTGGCAGCAGGAACTGACCCAGGATCACACAAGGCTCAACCCCCAGGCCCCAGCCTCCCCTGCTTGCCAACAGCAGCGGCAGCTTCCCGGCAAGCAGAGTCCTCCCCAGGTCAGTCACCCACCCATGAACCCATGCCTCAAGGGTCCTTCTCTGAGCACAGGTTACAAGGTGCAGAGCAAACACCAGAGGTAAAGGAGCAATGGGCACCTTCTTCGATGACCTCCCAGCTGGGACTGAGAGGTCTCTCTTGTGTAGTCAGGACCTCCCCTCAACCACAAGGTGACAAACACAAACCCGGAGACAGCCCCTCCCCCATACCTGGCATCAGAGCCCGGAACATCTTCCTCCACACCTGGAATTTGAAGTCATCTGAGATGACAGGCAACTGGATATCCAGCCGGGCAGGCGGTGGTGATTCTGCCAGGATCTTCTGTAGCCTGGGGGTGGGGAAGTGGGGGCAGGTGTGTGTGTGTGTGTGTGGAGGGACTTCCTGGAGGAGGCATGGGGCAGGGGCAGGGCACAAGGTGTTACCCAAAGAGAAGAGGACTGGGCTGTGGTGGAGTTCCAGGATCTCTCCTGTGTCACCCCAGACTTAAAACTCTGTTAGAGGGGCGCCTGGGTGGCTCAGTGGGTTAAAGCCGCTGCCTTCAGCTCAGGTCATGATCCCAGCGTCCTGGGATCGAGCTCGGGCTCTCTCTCTGCTCCACAGGGAGCCTGCTTCCTGCTTCCTCCCTTCTCTCTCTGCCTGCCTCTCTGCCTACTTGTGATCTGTCTGTCAAATAAATAAATAAAATCTTTAAAAAAAAAAAAAAACTCTGTTAGAGTTTCCCTTTGGAAGGATGAGAAAGTTCTAGAGGGAGATGGGGGATGCCACTGAACTTAAAATTACATGCCAAAAAATGGTTGAGATGGCAAAATTTACATGGTGTATATTCTACCACAATTTTTTACTTACTTACTTAAGTAATCTCTACACCCAGTGTGGGGCTCAAAAGTCACGACCCCAAGATCAAGAGTCACAGATTCCACCAACTGAGCCAGCCAGGAGCCCCCACCAAAAAGAAGAAGAAGAAGAACCTTCTGTTGGGATAAGAGCCAGGCTCCTTAGCCCTTCAGTTTGACCTCACCTACCATACTGGCTTCATCCTCTCTCCCTCTTTCCAGTCTTGGCTCTTGCCCTTCTCATTGTCTGCTGTGTATCCTCCCCCAGCTCTTCACCTCATCAACTCCCATCACTCCTCCAGGGCCCCATGCAAATGTGCCCTGCTCTGGGAAGCCTACCCCGGCCACCCCCTTCCCGCCACAGCAGCACTGAGCACCTACTGCTGCCTGTGTCCCCGCGCATGTCCATCCCCAGCACCTGTCTGGGAGGTCCCTGAGGAGAAGGACCAGGTCAGGGTCAGGGTCATTTCTGTGCTCAACACAAATGCAGGCAGATGGCGGTGGACGGAATGGGATGTACAGTCTTGCTGCGATTAGAGGGTGAGCCAGCAAGTGTGAAGACTAGGGCAAGCTGGGAAAAGGGGCAGGGCCAAGTTGATCTCACCTGCTGGTCACCAGACAGTATTTCTGGAAAGAGAGATAAAGAGATGGAGGTGAGGCAGGCAGGGGAGACACTGGGGACTTCTGAGGATGGACAGACCACCGTGAATGTTAAGTGGGGGGTCAGGAAGAAACAGAAAAAGCCAAAAGGAGCCCAGAATTTAAGGCCAACCCTAGCCCTTTACCTCTGTGTGAACTGTAAAAACGTACTCCCTTTCCTCAAGAGACCAATTCCACTGGGTAGAAGATTGTCCAAATAAACACACAAACCTATAATGTCTATGATATGAATGGTGACCACTTAGATTCAGTGTCCTTGTGCAGTGTGCAACCTAAACAACCATAACAGCAGCCCCAGGGGTCCGTCCCTCTCCGATGTGTGACCCGGCCTTGTCCCTGCCCCTCTCTGGACCTCAAAGTCCATGTCTGACAATGGGATGAGGTCTCTAGGCACCGAACCCTGGCTGAGAAGCAGAGAGGGAAGGTCACCCGGTGCTCACCATGAGGAACTCCGTCTGTGGCTTGTCGGCCACCTCCTCCAGGACTTTCTCCATCTGCCGTAGCTGCTCCAGGTAAGAGTTCAGGCTGCCCAGTTCTCGTCTCAAGGCAACTCCCGCCTCACCCCGCACACGCTCTGCCTCCCGATCTAAGGAGCCCTCCAGCGCCGCCAGGAACACCCGCATCTTGCCCAGCTGATCCCCGACAGCCCCCCGGAACTGACGCACCGTCTCCTGCAGGAGCAGACAGGCAAGAGCACTAGGCTGGGAGCCCCTGCCCGATGCCTGGTGTCCAGGCCCTGCCGCGCTGAGCAGCTCACCTCCACCTCCAGCAGCTGGTGCTCCAGCACAGCCACACTCTTCTCCTTGCGCATACACGCCTCCTGCAGCTGCAGCTTCTGCTGGGGCAGTTGCGTCTGAGGGGCAGAGTCAGAAAGTGACAGGGCTGCCCCCGGCCCCACCCGCCCCTCCCTAGGCCTGCCGTCTCTGGCTTGGCCTGAACACCGGCTCTCCCCCAATCAGGTGGGCATCTCCCCACTCCCCAGACTCATGGGCAGATCTCTGGGCCCTCACCGGCACTGGTCCCGATGGCGAGAACGCCTTACTCTCCCACTATTTCAGGAAGTCCTCCCTGGCCTCCCATCCCTCATCCCACACCCTGCGCAGTTAGCACCCTTAGCACAAGTCTTTGTGAGGGTGACAAATGCAAATGCGGCTTGGTGTCCTCCAGCAGAGGGGTACAGCGCTGACCCAGAAGGCCTCTTGGGGTCAGTGTGAGGTGTATGAAGAAGAAATGCAACCTCCTCCTCTCCTGGGGCTTTACCCCATCCTTAAAAGCAGAACAACAGTAAAACACCCCAGTCAGCCTTCCTGCCTACCCAAGGGCTATGGGGGCAGGCAATTTGATGAAAATGTCTGCTGTGTTGGGGCAGCTGGCTTGTTCAGCCGGTAGAGCACGGGACCCTTGATCTCCTGGTGGTGAGCTCTAGTCCCACCTTGGGGGTAAAGCTTACTTTAAAAAAATATATATAGGGGCGCTGGGTGGCTCAGTGGGTTAAGCCTCTGCCTTCGGCTCAGGTCATGATCTCAGGGTCCTGGGATCGAGTCCCGCATCAGGCTCTCTGCTCAGCGGGGAGCCTGCTTCCCCCTCTCTCTCTGTCTGCCTCTCTGCCTACTTGTGATCTCTCTCTCTCTCTCTCTCTCTGTCAAATAAATAAATAAAATCTTAAAAAATATATATAGATATAGATATCTATATTTATATCTATATATATCTCTGCTGTCTACCAAACACATTTGTGGGGGGATCCTACCGTAGGCCTGCCAGTTCGTGAGCCCTGAAATGCAGGTATAGGGAAACTAAGAGCTCCTGCCAAAGTCACTCTTTGTGGGAAAAGTGTATGGCCCTGGAATCAGACGGTCCCAGGCCCACCTCCATGGCTTCCAACCTCGGTTTCCTCTTTTGCAGAATGGAAGCAGTCTTCCTCCCCTCACCCATGGCTGTGACAGATCTGTGGCCTCCTCCCTACTCCCCTTAAGGGAAACGGAGAGACCCTCTAGGCTCTGCCTGCGGATGAGTCCCAGTCTTAGCAGATGCCCCAGGATTAGCCCATGCGCCCCGTGGCCAGCCACCAGGTCATGCTCCAGCCTGTCGCAGGACAGGGCGGACCTGGTGGCTCTCAGCATGGAGCCCTCAGAGGTTCAGTAGCAACAGGGCTAAGCCATGAGGAAGAAGCGTGACGCCATCCTAGCTGTACAGGGAAAACTTGACCGCTGATGACCTCAAGAAGTTCAAACGGAAGCTGGGGGAGGAATCGCTGTGCCAAGGCTTTCAGAATGTCCTGCAGGGGCCACTCCGGCAGCTAGAGGCCCCACAAGATGGTTGCCCTCTGCGGTGAGCACTACGGCTCCTGCTCTGTAGGGATCCGAGCCCAAGGCAGTCATGCTGTGCGACATTGGCACTCGGGAGGATGCAGCTCAGTTTCGGGGGGTCGCATCAGTCCCCTGTTCCCGACACATCCCATTCGACCACTCTTGAGTCCTGGTACATGGTCTCTGGACCCAAGCCCTCTTCATCGTCAAGGACCCAGGCATCCAGCCCAGCCCCAGCCTTCCTGTCTCCCTCCTCCATCAGACCCTTCTTGGGTCCCTTCTTCAGAATTCCTACCAGCCCTCCCCTGTGGCTTAGGGCTGGGGCTGATTCGGATCCTGGCAGAATGTATCCCACCTCTCTGCCCCCTCAGGACTTCTGGGTCACCTGGTGCTCTGTTCCATGTCATGGACTCTATTCCTTCTTCGCAGATCTCTCTCTTGGGCCCAGACTGGGAGTCCTGGGGTTACCAGCAAAGGTGAGCCTCAGTTGGAAAGGCCCCTTGAAAGAGGAAGCTTCTGCACTGGTCTAAGAGCCACCAGTGGGCACTGGGCAGGACTGGGCAAGGCAGGAGGGGGACAGAAGGTTAGGCTGCATCCCTGGGAGAGTCTGCGGGTCTCGAATACCCGCCTGAGGACGGTGGTCTACCCTCTTTAGAAGTCTGGGGGTGAAGCAGAAGCGCAGTACGCTGATGTTTGTGGCTAAAAATAACCCGCAGAAGCCCACCCCGCTCATCATTACCGAGAAGCCAATGGCGGCTTCACCGCCGGGGTTTAAGGACCGTTCCCTGCCTCCAGAACCAACCTTGCCCCTCTCCCGCACCTGTCGTTTATTGTTCCCCAGCCCCACAAAAGCTTCATGGCAGAACTTCCTGGGCCTGTGTAGACACATACTCTCCCATAGCTGCATGCCTGTGACTTGCCACACGTCTGACATGAACGAGCCAGTGTGTGCGTGTGCGTCTCTATTCACTAATCTCCGGGTATCTTTTCTGGGCACCCGTGGGAATCGCAAACCTTGGGGTGCGCACAACTGTGCGTTGGCTCTGTTAGCAAGCGTTCAAGACTTCCAGCTCCATCCAGAAAAACAGGTGGATTTGGGTCTCGGTGCCAACCTGGGCCTGCGCACAGAGGAGCGTTCCCAGGCCTGCCTTGCCCTCCCCGCCGGATGCGGTGACCCTCGGGCCCTCACAAGTTCAGCAGCTCGGAGGAGAACGTGGGCTCGGCGAAGCAGCTTGGTGGCCTCCACCCACACCGCCCCCGGCCGCCCGACCCCAAGCCCCGCCCCTAGCTCCAGCTTCCCCGCCTACACCCGCGGAAGGGCCGCGACTCGCCGGCCCAGACACCTGTTCTCCTCCCGGCTCAGCCAGCTCTGCTGTGCAGCGGCGGCCCCCGCTAAGCCCGGGAAACCTAGGTTGGGGCCGCAGCGGTTTCCCAGGGCCTGCCCCTGAGTGCCTCTTCCAGGCTCTCATCTCCGCCAGGCTCCTCCTTCAGCTCGACCGCCCCGATTCCCCAGCGGCCTTGCCCAGCCTGCGTCCCCGACAGCTGCAGGCGCCCCTGGCCCTGAAGCGCAGAATCCAGGTCAATGCGGGGACCTCCGGATCGGCCAGACCCCGCTCCCGCCCACAATCCGGTCCCGCCCCAGTTCCCCCGCCTCCGCAGGCCGCCCGATCGATTCCGGCACCTTGAGGCGCGCATGGGCTTCGGCGGCGGGCAGCAGGCGGTGGCCGCGGTGCGAACCGAGCGAGGCGCACACGCCGCACACGAGCGCTCGGTCCTGCTCGCAGTAGATGCTGAGCGGGTCGAGGTGCTCCTCGCAGTGGCCCTGCGGCACCTGCGCCAGCCCCTCCACCAGGCGCGCCAGCTGCAGGTTGGTGTTGAGCGCCTGTGGCCGCGTGAGTGCCTGGCAGCACGGGCAGGGCACCGTGCCGTCCGCCGCCGGCTCCCCCGCCACGCGGCTCAGGCAGGCGCGGCAGAAGCTGTGGCCGCACTCGGCCGTCACCGGCGCGTCGAACAGCTGCAGGCAGAGCGGGCAGGACAGCTCCTGGTGCAGGAGGCCCGGTGCAGCCGACATGACGGTCCTGAGTAGAGGAGGGGTCAGTCAGGGAGGCTCCGTGGAGAGCCCCGAGCTAGGCCCAGCCCCAATCCCAGACAGGAAGGATCCCCAGCCTATAAAGACCTCATTTCTCATACAGAAAAGGACTCTGGTGCTGGCCAACGCGGAGGGGGGACTCGGTTTCGATCCCAAAAGCAGTCTCAGCTGCATTTCTCAGCCCCAGCCCCCAAAACAGCCACTAACAGGGACCTTGTCTCAATCCCAGTTCCTAAACAGGATCCAGGTTGCAATCCTTCCCTTGTCTTGGCCCCAGGCCCCAGTCCCTGCCTCAAATTCCCCAGAGCCCCCAACCCTCCCCTTCTACCTCTCCAGGATCCCCAGGCCTTCCCTCCCCCCATATCTCCAGGCCCACAGGACCCACAGGACTCACAGGACTCACAGGTCTGGTTGGAGATCTTGGGCGAAAAGAGACTCCCCGGAGGCCCACTCAAGGTCAGGCCCAAACTTAGCCGGGTCAGAGCTATGTCTGAAAACAGGTAAAGGGCAAACAACAAGCTCAGAGCACAGACGGGGGCTCACAGGCGCAGCTAGCAGTGGACTCCACTGGTGAGGGCACAGAGTGAATAGCAGACAGACCCTCCCAGACTGTCTTGGCCCCAGGACTATATTTAGTCTTCCTGCCCACCCCTTTCCATCACTTCTGGAAAGCGTTCTAAAAGTGAGGACTGAGTGGTCAGCGGACAAGCATCACATGTCAAGGCCACCTGTCCTGGCCCATCCACTGGCCCCTCCCTGGCTCAGCCTGGAGCCAGAAATTACAACAGCAGGGAGACCGGGCCTCTCAAGTCACAGAAAAGACAGAAACACGGTTGGGAGGAGTGTCTCCTTTCTCCCCCAACCCCCAATCCGCACTCTCCAGCTCCCCCTTCCCTGCCTGTGGCCCATCCCCAGTTTGTCACCCACTTATTCACTTACTCCCCAAGTTTCTGGCTTTCCAAGATCACACTGACCCTATTAGCTCCAGCAAGCAGGAGAACAGGACCTACTCACTCCAGCCTTGGCCTTTGGGCTTGCTGGCCCCTCGGCCTGGAACACTCTTTCAGACATGGTTTCCATCCTCCTCTCCCTCAGATCTTTACCCAATGTCACCTTCTCAGTGAGGCTTTTCCCAACTCCCTGATTTTAAATCTCACATCTCCCTTCCTCTGCCCTATTTTTCTCTATAACATTTATTACCATCTGACAAGTAATATTTTACTTGGTTTTTTTTTATTGATTCCTCCTACCAGAACATAAATTTTATACACTGCTTGTCTCCAATTTAGAATAAAGCATGTGCACACTACAGGTGCTCAGTAAGTACTCCGTAAATGAATAAACACACAGGGTCACTGAGTCCTCTTTTGGCCTCTCAGCCACACTTTCAGCTTTTCCTGGATTTGTCCGTTTCTCCCTCCCTCAACCACATTCTGCCTGTCTTAATCTGAGTTTCTGTTTATGATTCAGAAACATGAGGACTTTGGACTCTCTTTTTGCCTCTCTCTTGGGTTTTTAATGTCCATTCTTATTAATTTTATCCCAAATGAGCACATGCGGTGTTCTGGATCAGAAACAGGCTTACTAAATCTCTCCCAGGAAATAGTAAATGTCTGGCTCCCTGTGCCCTAGGATGATGGGATAAGAGCCAAGTTAACTGGCCCATGACAGTAGCCAGATACCCTACAGAGGATCCACAAGGAAGAATTCCTTTCTTCCTTGAGAAGAAAGCAACTGCATCTCTCCCGTGCTTAAAGATCTTTTCTTTTTAAGATTTTATTTATTTATTTGACAGACAGAGACCACAAGTAGGCAGAGAGGCAGGCGGTGGGGGGTTGGGGAGCAGGCTCCCCACTGAGCACAGAGCCAGATGCGGGGCTCCACCCCAGGACCCTGAGATCATGACCTGAGCCAAAGGCAGAGGCTTAACCCACTGAGCCACCCAGGTGCCCCCTTAAAGATCTTCTTCCTCCAACTCTTTGGCAAGTAAATATATCTCCCCAGGAGCCAGATAGCTCCCTACACGTCTCAGCTCAAGTCTTTGGTTTTACCGTTTTTATTCTGTTTTGTTTTTTTTTAATTTCACGAAGATATTTTATTTAGCCCAATGTATCCAAAATATTATCATTTGACATGTAACTAATATGAAAATTACTAATGTGGGGCACCCTTCTGGCTCAGTTGGTAGACCATGCAACCCTTCATCTCGGGGTCATGAATTTAAGCTCCATGTTGGGCATAGAGCTTACTTAAAAAAAATACTAACGAAATATTTTACATTCTTTCTTTCATACTTAGTCTTTGATATCAGGTGTGTATATTACATTGAGGGCACATCTCATTTCAGACTGGCCTCATTTCAGGTGCTCAAGAGCCATGTTGATATTAGCCATGTTGATAGTAGCTATCAAATGAGAGAGCACAGCTCTATAATCTTCATAATCTTATAATAGATTAATTTTAAGATTATCTTATTAAGCCTTGCTGATTTTTCTAAAGACCTTATTTATTTATTTGACAGACAGAGATCACAAGTAGGCAGAGAGGCAGGCAAAGGAGTGGGGGTGGGAAGCAGGCTCCCTGCTGAGCAGAGAGCCCAATGCAGAGCTCAATCCCAGGACCCTGGGATCATGACCTGAGTGGAAGGCAGAGGCGTTAAACCACTGAGCCACCCAGGCGCCCCAGCCTTGTTGATTAAATATAGATTTGCTCGCTCGTGCTTGATCAAAATCCTAGAAAAATGTGAATGGGGGTTGGGGGAAGAACTCAGTTATTTAAACAGAGCATTCTTGTATTTATATACAAAAGTTATATTTATGAAGTGAACCTCCCATTTGTTTTTATTGTGGTTTTTTTTTTTTTTCTGGTAACTTCTCCTACCCTCCCTCCCAACCCATGCTTTTTTTCTTCTTCTTCTTCTTCTTTTTTTTTTTTTTGTTAACATATAATATATTATTTGTTTCAGGGGTACAGGTCTGTGAAGCATCAGTCTTACACAATACTCAGAGCTCACCACAACACATACCCCCTACATGTCCATCACCCAGCCACCCCCTCCTTCCCACCCCCATTCCTTTTAATAATTTGTTAAATCCCAAAGCAGTGTCTAGATAAACAATGATTTGCATCCCAAAAGCATGAGTAAAACCTAAATATGACAAGTCTTCAGACTTGTCTCCAAGTTCTGCAGCTCATTTCTTCTTTTTCTTTTTTTTTTTTTTAAGATTTTATTTATTTATTTGACAGAGAGAGAAAGATCACAAGTAGGCAGAGAGGCAGGGGGAAGCAGGCTCCCTGCTGAGCAGAGAGCCTGATGCGGGGCTCCATCCCAGGACCCTGAGATCATGACCCAAGCCGAAGGCAGTGGCTCAATCCACTGAGCCACCCAGGTGCCCCTCATTTCTTCTTAAACATTTGAAGCTCTTGCATGTTGCATGCTGGGCCACTTAGGAAGCTTCCCCAGGCTTCCTGGCACCTTTGGGCTTAACCTAGGAACCTTGTACACGCTATCATGATTTAGGCCTCTCAGGAAGAGATAAGTCTTATTATTCTTTTGGATCAGAGCCACTAGCTACACAAATGACTACAGTATTGAAAAGTCTCAGGACGCTCCTAGGGCTTTTTACCAGAACCCTGAGCAGCCCAGGGAGGTTTGATTTCCCTGAACAGGAGGGGTTGGGGATGAGAGCATATCTGGAGGCGGTCTCTGAAACCACAAGCTACCTTACTCCCACTCAGAAACTCAATATGCTGAATGTTGATCTCACCTGGAGTTTCCATCACTGCCAGGCTGAGGCTGAAGGCTTTGGTCAAAAGGAGTGGGTGCCCAGGACAAGGGGGTGACAGTCAACTCAATATCTTCCTGTGCATGGGCCAGATCTGACCTCTGACCCATGGGAGGGACACTGGTTGTCGACAGCAGGGAACATATCAAGGAGGCAGTAAGGACTTGTGTTGCTAACCCTAAGATGGAGCTCTCTGAAGTCCCCGAAGCCAGGGCTCAGAGGGGGCAGATTTTGGCTTGTCCTAGGGGAGAGCTTCCCAATGGCTGAAGTCATAAATGCCATGGAAGGTGAGAGCTCCTTGTATTGGGTACATGCGGGAAGAAGGCAGAAATCCTCCAATCAGGGCCAGAGCAAAAGCAGGTCCTGAATGCTGATGTCACAAATTCATGTTGCGTACACCCAGGAAGGTCACCTATCTCTCTGGACTCCAACTTCTCGAGCTACAACGTGAGGATAAGTAGGAAAATAATACCATCCCTGTAGGGTTGTTATGAAACCAGATATTATATTAAATGAACACCAGAGGCAGTGTGTTGACACCCAGGGGCTTAGGGGGCAGTGACTGCCACCACTAGGCTCAAATCTTGACTCTGCTCTTTCCTCATGTGACTTTGGGCAAGTCACTTAACCTGATTTTCTCAATTGTAAAATGGGAACCATGTAAGGATTTTTATTAAGACTCTTAGATTGGGGGGGCGGGGTGCCTGGGTGGCTCAGTCGTTAAGCATCTGCCTTCGGCTCAGGTCATGATCCCAGGGTCCTGGGATCAAGCCCCACACTGGGTGGGGGGCGGGGGTCCTTGCTCATCAGGGAGCGGGGGTCCTTGCTCATCAGGGAGCCTGCTTCTCCCTCTCCATCTGCCTTCCGCTCTCCCTGCTTGTGTGCTCGCTCTCTCTCTCTCTCTCTCTCTGTCAAATAAATAAATAAAATCTTTAAAAAAAAAAAAAAAAAGACCCTTGGATTGGGGCACCTGAGTGGCTCAGTTAGTTGAGCATCCAGCTCTTGATTTCGGCTCAGATCATGATCTCGGGGTCATGAAACGAAGCCCGACATCAGCCTGTGCACTTAGCAAGGAGTCAGCTGAAGATTCTCTCTCCATCTCCTTCCGCCCTTCCACTCTGCTCCCCCAGCTCACTCATGCACTGTTTCTCAAATAAATCTTTAAAAAAAAAATTCTTGGATTGTTATGAAGATTCAGCAAACTAATTCATACAAAACTCTTATAACAATGCCAAGCCCATAGAAATGTTCAATAAATGTTGGCTATTGATATTATTACAATTATTATTACTAAGTATTCCAAGGAATCCTCCGTATAACTCGATAAGGTAAATAACATCATCCCTACTTCAGAGACTGGAAAACTAAGGCTCAGAAACTTCAACAAGTTTAACAAGTGACAAAATCACCTACCTGCTCCAACTATTTCACCATTCTTAATCCATTTATAACCTCATAAACTCATTTATAACCTTGTAACCACCCAGCGTTGTTTCTATTTTACAGGAGGCCATGAGGGACAAGATTAAGTGGCCTGACCAGTGTTCTGGAGATCTGTGGTCTTGGCGAGAGAAGCAGCAATCTGGTTCCAGCGATCAAGGGTTTCTTTGGTTAGGTGGGGAGAAGCACACCCAAGAGACATCTTACCACCAACAACAGCTCTGGCTCCAGTCCAGGGGCAAGGGTGGGCCTGAAGTAAAACTTGAAAGTTCTTTTCTTGCCAGGGATCAAAGTTCAGAGCTCTGGGCACTCCCCCCAGAAAAGGAGGTGTTGAGGGAGATGGGATTATCATGGCTTCCCAGAGAGCTGCCCAAACCTCCTGTTCCCCACCTCCCCAGTTGGAAATCACCCTGGCAGTGTCCAGGAACAAGTAGGCTCTGCCTCTACCTCCCTGATTTTGGCCAAGTCACTGCCCTTCTCAGAGTCCTGATTCCCTATGGGCTGATGAGGTGTGCACATTCATGTTACAGAACACAGACCCAGCGAGGGGCTGTGACCTCCCTAAGTCACAGCTAAGAGGATCTGGGAATCAAATCTGAGTGGGGCTGATACCAGTCAGCTCCTTCCTTTCCCACTATTCAACGATCTTCTGAATGTAAGTTCTAGAGCTTTCTGCAAAGAGGAAGTTAATGTTATCATTACTACTATCGTAATATCTACCCTCCTAAGATGTTTGTGGACAGTCTGGAGGAGGCATAAATTTCCATATACATAATCTCTCCAAGCCGTTTGTCAATTTTCAAGGAGGTAAGGATGGTGGTTGGAATTTGGGCCTAGGGATCAGATGGTTCAATCTGTGTTTCCTCATTTACTACCTTTGTTGGCTTCAAGAGTAATTTCTGAAAATCTCAGTTTTCTCCTCTGTAAGGTGGGATAATTAACACTCCTCACGGGGATGTCAGGAGGTTTAAATGAGATTATGCACGTTATGTTATGTTATGCACATGCCTAGAACATAGTAAATTCTAAAGAATGGAAACTGTTATTACTACTATTACTGTATCCCACCAGCACTTACCACATGGGTGAGCATTTAGTAGATCCTTAATACATGTATTTAGAATAAAATAAAGGTGCCTGGGTGGCTCAGTCCATTAAGCCTCTGGCTCTTGACTTCCGCTCAGGTCACGATCTCAGGATGGTGAGATGAAGCCCCGTGTTAGGCTCCACATTGGGCATGGAGCCTGACTCCTGATGAATGTTGGGACAAGCAGTAACTCATCAAGCCGACCAGAAGGGAAAAGAGCGCAAGCAGAGGACAGCTGCCACTTATGGAGGGAAGTCCAGAGGCTAACAGGGTCGAAGGTGTAGCTAAGAAGGTTGGCAAGGATCTTGAAAGCCAAGCCAAGGAGCTTGGACTTGGTTCTGAGGGCACTGGAGAGTCACAGGTTTCTGAGCAGGGAAGGAGTAAGGTCGATGTGTGGGCTAGGAAGAGGTAGCCTGTCGGCCACAGCATACAAAATGAGCTAGAGATTCTAAAAGGATAAAGACCAGTGAAGAGGCACAATAATAAACAGCCATAAGCCAAGGAACATTGACTTTTGGACCACAAGTGCCACCCATGGTGAGGATGTTGGCACACAACGTACCCAGACCACGTGGGGCAACATGAACAAGGATGGGGAGTGAGCCCTGCCACTACCCTTGCTGGAAGCTCTTGAATACAACACGCTGCAGGTACCATGGCCTCATTTATTCCTTCATTTAGCAAACCTTCACCGTGCACCTCCTACATATCACTCTCTTGATGCCGGGGATTCAGCAATGAACAGGACAGACAAGGTCCCTGCTCTCACTGAGCTCACATTCTGATGGGCGATGGATGTCCAATAAATGAATAAATAAATGTGGATGTCAGCAGCACATAAGCAAAAGAAATGGTAATTGCTACAACCCAGCTGAACTGGAAAAATGGGTTCCCAATACCCACCTAAGGAAGGAAAGCCCAGATTCAAACTAGACACTGTACAGCTTCAAGCCCAGTCTTCTAGCTCCTGGCAGCTGCCTCTTTGAAAGTTTGTATGTAAACCACACCCTCCAGTTATTGGTATCCTCCCTTGAACCACAAGGTGCCTTCGTTGTTGTTTTTTAAATTCTAGTTAGTTGATATATAGTTCAATATTGGTTTCATGAGTACAGTTCAGCGATTCATCATTTACATGTAATGCCCAGTGCTCATTATAATGAGCATGCCCTCCTTAATACCCATCTCTCTCCATCAACCCTCAGTTTGTTCTCTCTCGTGATTTGCTTCCCACAAGGCCCCTTCATTCATTACTGATTCCACCATAGGCTCGTTCTAGATGCTGTGGATGCAACAATGATCTGGACAGGCACAATTTACAGACTGGCAGGGAAGACTGATGCCAAGCAAATCCATGTAGTTACAATCCAGTCACAACTGCTATGAGAGCAGGTGTTATGAACTAGTCTGGGAGGAATTCTAAACCTGGTTGGCCAGAGGAAGTGACAGTTAACTGGAGACCTAAAGTCTCAAGAATTTAGCAGGCCAAGAGTAAGGGAAGAGATTCTCAGGTCAAGGGAACATGTTGAAAGGCTTGGAGAGGGGCACCTGGGTAGCTCAGTAGCTTAAGTGTCTGCCTTCGGCTGGGGTCATAATCCCAGGGTCTTGGGACAGAGTCCCACATCAGCAGGGAGTCCACTTCTCCCTCTGCCTGTCTACCACTATGGTCTCTCTCTCTGAAATAAAATCTTTAAAAAACAAAACCAAAAAAAGGCTTGGAGAAGCAAAGTAGTGTTGCACATTTGAGGAACTGAGAGGCCAGTGTGGTTGAAACTCAGAGATGCAGGAAGAACAGGGTGTGGCACAAGACAAGGCTGCTGAGGTTCACGGGGGGGCAAACCAGCAGGGCCTTCCCAGACATGTTAAAGGCAAGTTAAGGATTCTGGGCACAGCTTGGGCTCCAATGCCTACTCAGGCCACCTTTCACTTGCTCTTCTACATGAAGCCCTCTGGGCCCAGAGTGGCTCTGCTCCCATAAGTTTCCCTCCAGTCAAGAAGTTTCACAAGTGTCTCATCATCATTTCCCCAGAAATTCAGCTGCTGGAACCAAATCCTGGTTGTCCCAGGAAGTATCTAGCAAGGTTTCAGAAGCCATCAGGTACCCCATGTTATGCTGGAATATTTATTAAGTGGATAAGTGGGTGTTATGATACCATTTCACAGATAAGGAAACCGAGGCAGAGAAAGTACACAACTTGGGCACCTGGCTGGCTCAGTTGGTTAAACAACTGCCTTCGGCTCAGGTCATGATCCCGGAGTCCCAGGATCGAATCGTGCACTGGGCTCCCAGCTCCACAGGGAGTTTGCTTCTCCCTCTGACCTCCCCGCCTCTCATGCTTTCTCTCTAATGAATAAACAAAATCTTAAAAAAAAAAAAAAAGTGTAAGGTTTTGATTGAGAGCGAGAGCGAGCATGCATGAGCAAGGGTAAGGGGCAGAGGGAGAGGGATAAGCAGATTCCTTGCTGAGCGGAGAGCCCATCCCAGGGTCCTGGGGTCATGAACCGAGCTGAAGGCAGACCTTTAACCAACTGAGCCGCCCAGGTGCCCCTCTACCCTTTTTTTACATCTGTTTTCTTCCCAATATGTGGAATTTGGTAAGCTACACGGTTCTGGCTGTTAGAATTCTATGATTCTAAGATTCTATGACTTGTGAGAGTGGATGCTGGTTCAAGGAAATGTAGACATTACAATGTTCTAGAACTTCAAGATTCTAAACCTTGGCACTTCAATAAACCAGGTTTCCCTGGTCTGTGGTAATTACTGCAAGCCTGGAGATGCAGGCACTTACCCTATAAGCCCCTCTGTGGCATCTCCCTGGTCCCACCCTTACACATCAGCTGCAGGATGGAATCTGGGCAACCCCGCCCCCCCATGGCCAGGCTATTGAGTCTGGAGACCTTGGTGGGTGGGAACCAATGGGATAGTCAGGGTGCCCTGTGCCACAGGGCAATGGGCTGGGGCAAAGGCGGGAATCGGGAGAAGGCGGGGAGTTCCAGGTCCCGCCCCAGAGCAGACTTCCTGGTCTGCACACATCCTGGGTGAGTGAGAGCAGCAGAGGACCCCAGAGCCATGGGGTGCACTCGCGACGCCATCCTGGACGCACTGGAGA
This sequence comes from Martes martes, assembly GCF_963455335.1. Classification (NCBI taxonomy): domain Eukaryota; kingdom Metazoa; phylum Chordata; class Mammalia; order Carnivora; family Mustelidae; genus Martes; species Martes martes. The sequence continues at coordinate 20,782,060 of NC_137906.1, forward strand.
ACCTGACTGCAGATGAGTTCAAGAAGTTCAAGCTGAAGCTACTTTCAGTGCCCCTTCGCGACGGCTATGGGCGCATCCCACGGGGGACACTGATGTCCATGGACGCCATAGACCTCACAGACAAGCTCGTCTCTTCCTATCTGGAAGAGTACAGCGCAGAGCTCACCGTGATCGTGCTGCGTGACATTGGCATGCAGGAGACAGCAGAGCACCTGCAGATCAAGTGCAGAGGTGAGCACGCCCCCTACACACTCTGCAGGGGCCACCTCCTATACCCCCTCACTGCAGCACACCCCCCCCCAACACTTGCCCCTCGGGCTCTTTCACTTCCTGTTCCTCCTACCCTCTTAAAATTACAAAAGCTTCTCCTGCTGGGAAGGGAGGTTTCCTGTGCTTGGCCCTGAACTTGACTTCCAGACCAAGGGGCCCCTAACCCCAGAGAGACCAAAGATATGGTAAGACTGGAAGGGGACCATTTGACTAATTTCCTTATAGGCCCCGCTCCAGGGCCTGCTGGGATCCAGGATCACCAGACTGGAACCAAGCCAGGTGAGGCCTCCACTCCCAACCTCTCAGCCACACCCCATCACACCCCATCAGCCTGAAACAAAGCAGCTGTGTCCCACAGCCAGGAACAAGGATTGTGCCCACCCTTCCCACCCTTCCCACCCACCTACACACTCCTTGGGCCACACCCGTTGGGGGCGGGGTGGCGGCTGGTAAGAAGGAAAGAGAAACGAAGTTCTACTCATCCCACTATCTGTAGTGTGGGTGGGCTGCCCACCTTGAGCCCCACCCCTTAAGAGTTAGAGCAATTTCTGAAGCAAGCCCGTACCCACCCTGGGGAACTGGTTCAGTGGCTCTCGTTCTGCCCACAGCACCGCACTTTGTGGACCAGCACCGGGCTGCCCTCATCACACGCGTCACTGACGTGGAAGGGGTGCTGGACGCCCTGTACGGGAAGGTCCTGTCAGACGGGCAGTATGAGGCCGTGCGGGCGGAGTCCACCAACACAATGAAGATGAGGAAGCTCTTCAGCTTTGCTCCAGCCTGGGACAAGACCTGCAAAGATCTGCTCCTTCAGGCCCTGAGAAACACCCACCCCTACTTGGTGGCAGACTTGGAAAAAAGCTGAGGTGTCTCCCGCAGCAGCAGCCCCACACAGAATCTGGGGCAGTTCCAGTCCACTCACCCAAATCTGACGTTTTTATATACAATATATGAAAAGCCAGCTTGTACTTTTGTGTTTTTGCTACTTCAAGCCTGGAAGCACAGGCAGAGCTAAGCTACAGAGATAAACAGCGCAGAGGCCGAGCAAAGCTCTACTTTCACTGCCTGTTCCCAGGGCAGCAGGTTCCCCACTTTACCCTCATGGTCACCCCGGGCTGGCCCCTCTCATTTACCATCTGGCAGCTCCTCCAGTGCCACCCATAGTTAGCCCTGGGGCCAAGGTCTAAAACATATGTGCAAACATATGTGCAAAGGGTCTGGAACTAACAGGCCAGCTTTGTCAGGTATTTGACAACAGAGGGGTCTGCGTGGCTTCGCTTTCACTGTTTCCTTAGGGAAAAAAAAATTGTAAAATTAGACCACTTTTCAGAGGGAGTGACAGAGTATCCTCTAAATAAAAAAGAGGACAAGAAATCAAGTATCCTCCTAGGGTTTCTTCTGGCCCCAGCACAGCCTTGGGCAAGGCTCACCACTCCCTCTGCGCCCTGCCACTCACCTGGATGAAGGGGTTATAGGTTATACTTTGCCCACAAAGCAAACCATTCTAGGAGTCATTTATTCTCTTGGTTGAATTTTTGCCTCGAGGGATATAGATTTTTCTCCAGAACAGCACTTAAGGAGCCTTTGCAAAGGCTGCTGGGGAGCCAGGATCCTAGGATTATATCCTCCATACCCTTTGCATCCAAAAGTCTTTCTGGCTTTGAAGCAAGATAGGGTTTGGTAGACAAAGCAACGGGTAGGCACACCAGCCCAGTGTCCTAGTCTTAGGGGGTCAGATCATCAGACACACAGGATTCAGGTATGCGGGTAAATGAGTGGTTCTGTGCTACTCACAATGACACCCCAGTTCACAATGAACAAAGCTGTGTGGACTCCCTCACCCAGAGGACACAAAAACTAGAAATGTGGTTTTAAGCTTCCCATACACTCCCTTAGGGGTGTACGCACAATATTGTGACAGTCTGTAAAAAATTTCCCTATCCTCAACTATTGGATCACCTGAGCAACAGGGAAAAACAGGTATTTTGCTACAAGAGAAAGCATCAAGGTAAGACAAGGTCACCCACTCATCACATGGGAGTAACTGCTCCTAATGCTACTTGGGATTCTAGGAGGAAAGCAGAGCTTTCCAAAAGCAGCAATCAGCCCTACCAGTTTCCTGTAGGCTCATCACAGTTTTTTGTTTTGTTTTGCTTTGTTTTTAAAGTTTTGGGGTTGGGGTTTTGTTTTTTGTTTTTTGGTTTGTTTGGTTTTTTTATTTGACAGACAGAGATCACAAGTAGGCAGAGAGGCAGGCAGAGGGGGAAGCAGGCTGCCTGCTGAGCAGAGAGCCCGATGCGGGGTTCCATCCCAGGACCCTGGGATCATGACCTGAGCCGAAGGCAGAGGCTTTAGCCCACTGAGCCACCCAGGCATCCCTCATCATTTTTTTTTTTTAAGGTTTTATTTATTTGAGAGCACGAGTACACATGGGCAGGGTAGAGAGAAGCAGGCTCCCCACTGAGCAGGGAGCCCAATGTGGAACTGGATCCCAGGACCCTGGCCCCATGACCCCTGCCAAAGGCAGACACTTAACCAACTGAGCCACCAAGGCGCCCCAGGCTCACTGTTCTTTAGCCAGCCACCCCACAAAATAAATGCTGATGCTCCCCATTCCATACTCAACACTGAAATGTTCTGTTCTTATGTCACTTATATGCTCTGCAAGGACCTTGCCATATCCAAACTGAAGTGGTCTTCCTTTCACCACTCCTATATCTTGACATGGTATCACCTTAACTAGCAAACAATACAAACAACAAAGCACAGATTTAGTCAGTCTTGGGGATGCTAGCTCTTCCACCTGACTTCTAAGACTAACATCCAGGCGTGCCTGGCTGGCTCAGTCAGTGGAGTGGGTGGCTCCTGATCTTGGGGTTTGAGTTCAAGCCCCATGCTGGGCATGAAGCTTACTTAAAAGGAAAGAAAAAGCAGACTAACATTCAAGACTAATGTTGCCTATGCTAGCTCTTCCAACTTACACGCAACCACCTTTCAACTTCACTGCTGCCACCTGGCTTACACCTAATGTCTCACCCACAACAGATTCTCCACCTCTAGTCTACCTTTAAGGGCTGGAGTGACCAAAACTGATAGGACAGCCTTACTTCTAACATTAGGACACCGCAACTCTTTAAGAACTCCATCCAACCTGTCTTCCTTTAACATATCCCATGATTCCAGCAATATTTGCTCACACCCCATTCCCTAGAACATGCTGGTCCCTTAATTCTGGACACCTTGAAACCTGTCCTAGAGTGCCTTATAGGCATGCCTTTATCTGGGTTCCAGTGGTATTTCCCAGGATTGCTGTGGTAAAGCAAACCTTTTTTGGTCTTTTACATAGGGCTGAGCCCTAATAAAAAGGCAGCTTTTCAACCTCTTAAGTGCCTTGCATGCATAAAGTAATAAATGGGGGCACCAGGGTGGCTCAGTGGGTTAAAGCCTCTGCCTTCGGCTCAGGTCATGATCTCAAGGCCCTGGGATCTAGCCCTCCATTGGGCTCCCTGCTCAGCAGGGAGCCTGCTTCCCCCTCTCTACCTGCCTCTCTGCCTACTTGTGATCTGTCAAATAAAATCTTCTTAAAGAAAGGAACAAATGGTAGCTACTGTGTATCTCCAGTGTCTTAACAATTTTTTTAAAAACTCCACATGAAGGGGCCCCTGGGTGACACAGACAGTTAAGCCTACCTTCAGGTCCTGGGAGAGAGGCCCGCTTCAGACAGGAGCCTGCTTCTCCTCCCTCTGCTCGCATTCTCTTGCTCTCAAATAAATAAAATCTCTAAAAAATAAGACTTCACATAAAACTAATGATTCTCAGATGATGAGGCATTAGCTAACACTTTCTTGCCAAGTTATCCTTAAAAACAGCAGTTACAGGGACACCTGGGTGGCTCAGTCAGTTAAGTGTCTGCCTTCAGCTCAAGTCATGATCCCAGGGTGTTGGGATTGAGTCCCTAAGCAGGCTCTTTGATCAGCAGGCTCCTTGCTCTCTCTGCCTGCTGCTCCCCCTTCTTATTCTGACAAATAAAATCTTTAAAAAAAAAAAAAAAAAAAAGTCAGTTACAAAAACCAATGCAGTCCTGAAGCAAAAGAAATGGCTCTAATAAACTGTTCCCTAGGTTAAAATTTGGGGGGCCTTTTTCCCTTGAGGAGATGATTGGGGGAAGGGGAGAAGCACAGGAAAACTGAATTTCTTTTTTGTACTTTTTCTTTCATTTTTTTAAGAGAGAGCACAAGCAGGGGGACAGAGACAAAGCAAGAAAGAGAACCTGAAGCAGACTCCACACTACAGACAAAGCCTGACAGAGGGCTCAGCTGGGGGCTCCATCCCAGATCACCACCTGAGCAGAAAGCAAGAGCCAGATGCTTAACCAACTATACCACCCAAGGTACCCCAGGAGAACTGAATTCTACCTAAGTCTTTAAGCACAGCACAACATAGTGGTCAAAGATAGTTCTACACCCAAAGAATATCAACTCAAATCCCTGCTCCACTTCACATTAGTTATAAGCCTTAAGGCCAGTTTGTGCTTCAGCATCTCCATCTATAAAATAGGGATAACAGCAACTGGTCCATAACTAGTACACTTCAGTCCAAATACCTCCACTAGGATGTTTTTGTTCTTGAGCTCCCCAATGGCTTAACATAAATAACACTAGAATCAAATTTTTCTCTCATCTCCAAGCATCATTAAGACTGAAAAAAGAACAAGAACAGGGGTACCTGGCTGGCTCAGCGGTGGAAAATGTGCCTCTTGATCTCGGGGTTTTAAGTTTGAGCTCCGTGTTGGGTGTAATTAAAGATCTTATTTAAAAAGGGGGAAGGGGGATGTCTCAGTGGCTCAGTTGGTTAAGCATCTGCCTTCCACTCAGGTCAGGATCCCAGGACCCTGGGATGGAATCCCACATCAGGCTCCTTGCTCCAGCCTGCTTCTCCCCCTCTGCCTGCTACTCCCCTTGCTTGTGCATGCTCTCTTGTTCTGACAAATAAAAATCTTAAAAAAAAAAAAAAAAAGGTATTACTGACCCCCTTGCAAATTTGAATATGCCCTACCCGGTACCATGCCTGTTATTCTATCACCAGAACAAAGAATTTTTAAAAAAGAACAAGAACCAAGGAGCCACTTCTCTGCCTGCTGCTCCCCCTGCTTGTGCCCCCACAACTCTGACAAATGAAATCTTTTAAGATTTTTACTGGGCACCTGGGTGACTCAGTCCTTAAGCATCTGCCTTCACCTCAGGTCATGATCCCGGGGTACTGGGATCAAACCCCACATTGGGCTCCCTGCTCAGTGGGAAGCCTGCTTCTCCTCCCACTCCCCCTGGCTGTGTTCCCTCTCTGTGTCAATTACAAAAAATCTTTAAAAGAAATTTTTTTTACTTGAGAGAGAAGGAGCAGTGGGGAGGGGCAGGAGAGCAGCAGACTCCCTCTACCAAGCAGGAAGCCCAACGTGGGGCTTGATCCCAGGACCCAGAGATCATGTCCTGAGCTGAAGGCAAGCACTTAACCCACTGAGTCACCCAGGTGCCCCCCAGATCTTTCTAAAAAAATTTTAAAAGGGGGAAAATAAGAACAAGAGCTAATGTTGGCTAAGCCTGTGCTAATTAGAACAAAAATCTGTAAGCAGGACCCAACCTTTCATAAGGTGACATTTAGCTTAGCTCCTAACTAGCACCATTTATATAGAAAGTTTTACAGAGCCAAGTTCTTCACAGGAAAGGTACAGGGAAACAGCAGAAAAGGAATCTCTGCGAAACTTAGAAGGTATGGATCTTAGCATACAATTGAAGCAGCAACATAAACACAGCCAGAGAACGTGTGTCCCACCTGGATCTACACAGTGAATCAGAATCCAGATGTTAACAAAATTCCCAAATGATTCATGTGTTCAACTTAAGACACACTGCTGGAGGGGATCTGGCTCTACCATTTGTCTGAGGTTTGCAGAGGCCTTCCCATATCAGGATGTGCATGTGCTTTTTTACTCAGGGAGACAGTAAAGAGAATAGACCAGCCTTCTCTCAAACTCTGGGGAAAAAAAAAAAAAAAAAATACACAGAAGCCCTGTCAGTCTAGATCTGACAGGTCCTCACTCCCTTAAGGGGTGGCAGTTGAACCCTAGGGTCCCGGACAGTGTGAAAGCTACATTATTGGTGTAGCTGCGCAACACTGCCACCCTGAGGCGTGCGTGCAGAATGCTACCTGGAAGGCTTGGCTCCTATTCTCTTCCCTTCTTTCCATTCCCATCCCACTCACCCTCCTTATTAAAAATTAACCATCTAATTTAGGTCCCACTGCAGGACATAGAATCCAAAACCCTTAACCCAAGGTTAGTTTCAGCTCCTCTCCTGCCTTTACTCCTCACACTAGTGGCTCTCAACTGTTCTGTTAAAGTAGCCCTTCTCTCTGGGGTCCCTACGTGACACACTCAGTAGGGAATCAGCATCATCAAACTCTGATTTTGGCTCAGGTCTCACTCTCAGGGTCATGGTCTCTGAGCAGGCTGCATGAGATTCCCTCTCCCTCTGCCACTCCCCCCAAATTTGCACACTCTAAAAATAATCCCCCCCCCAAAAAAAGCCCTTCTCTCTGGCACTACAGCCCCAAAATTTAGGGACAAAAGCCACTGTCCAACAGCAAAAAGAGCACTATCAGCAGGGAGCACTATCTCCAGACCCAAACTCCTGCTCGTAAGTACTTTCCTCATCTATTCCTGCTTCGGTACCAGTAACTTTATGATTGAACACCCTCCAAAAAAGCTTTTCGAGGGGTGCCTGGGTGGCTCAGTCGTTAGGCGTCTGCCTTTGGCTCAGGTCATGATCCTGGCATCGTGCCCTGCATCGGGCTCCCTGCTCGGCAGGAAGCCTGCTTTCCCTCTCTTACCCCCCTGCTCGTGTTCCTGTTCTCGCTGTCAAATAACTAAAATAAAACTTTTTTTTTAATTTAAAAAAAGCTTTTCTAACTACTAACACCAGTTTAGGACCCAATAATTTCTACAAGCCCAGAAAGTCAAATGTGTTGGCAAGATCCACCTGACTCAACTTCTTTGGCTCTTATGTATCAGCACCATGAAGACTGCATTTCAGGGGCACCTGGGTGGCTCAGTGGGTTAAGCCTCTGCCTTCGGCTCAGGTCATGATCTTGGGGTCCTAGGATCCAGCCCTGCATCGGGCTCCCTGCTCAGTAGGGAGCCTACTTCCCTCTCTCTCTCTCCCCCTGCCTCTTTGCCTACTTGTGATCTCTGTCAAATAAATAAAATCTTTAAAAAACAACTTAAACAACTTCTAATAAATTTAATAAATACGGCGCCTGGGTGGCTCAGTTGGTTAAGCGACTGCGCTCGGCTCAGGTCATGATCCTGGAGTCCCAGAGAGTAGAGTCCCACCATCAGGCTCTTGCTCAGCAGGGAGTCTGCTTCTCCCTCTGACCTTCCCCCTTCTCATGCTCGCTTTCTCTCTCAAAGTCTTTTAAAAAATAAATTTAATAGTTCTTTCTCTAAGTCTAAAATTATTTCAAGATACTAAGTTAAAAATGAGAAGGGCAAAAAATAAATAAATAAAAAATAAAAATTAAAAAAAAATGAGAAGGGCAACAGAGCTGGCTCAATGAGAAGAGCATGTGACTCCTGAAGCATGGGGACTCAAGCCCCCCACTGGGTGTAGAGATTACTTAAAAATAAAATTTTAAGGGGCACCTGGGTGGCTCAGTGGATTAAAGCCTCTGCCTTCGGTTCAGGTCATGATCCCAGGGTCCTGGGATCGAGCCCCACACATCAGGCTCTGCTCAGCAGCGAGCCTGCTTCCCCCTTTCTCTCTGTCTGCCTCTCTGCCTAATCGTGATCTCTGTCAAATAAATAAAATCTTTTAAAAAAATAAGTAACATAAAATTTTAAAATAAAGAAGGGACACCTGGGTGGCTCAGACACTAAGGGTCTGCCTTCAACTCAGGTCATGATCCCAGGGCCCTGAGATTGAGCTCCGCATTAGGCTCCCTGCTCGGTGGGAAGCCCGCTTCTCCCTCTCCCACTCCCCCCTGCTTTTATTTCCTCTGATTCTATGTCAAATAAAGTCTTTGAAAAAAAATAAATTAAATAAAATAATAAAGATTAGAGTAAACAGGCTAAGTACTGACGGCTCGAAGTTCTGGAAAAACTGGGCAGGAATGGTTGCTGATGGGATCCTCCAGCTAATACTTAAGTGTAGGTTCTCTTGCATACTAGTTAGTGTGGAAACGAGATCTGGTGACAAAATCCATAACAGATCACCAAGGAACAAAAGAGAATCCAGTGGAGTGTGAAGAAACACACAGAAATAAAGATGTACTGTCTCATGGGGTCTGAACCCTAGCCAAGAACTAAATCAAAGGAGGCAGCCAACAGACCTGCAGCACACCTCTCCCCACCCACCACCAAACTCCCTCCTCTCTCAGCCTGCTGATCTCAATCCAAAATTGTTAGACACCTAGTGCTTTCAAGACAGGAGGCCGTTTTCAATACTTCAGTAAGATTAATGTATTCGTTAGAAAACAAAGGACTAAAAATCTAAAATGCTCACCCATGAGAGAAAACAGGCCTAGCTACTGCTTACCCCTGGCCAGGCTATTATTACAAGGCAACCCAACAAACAGAAAGGGTCCAAATTTCAAATGCCCAGAGGTCTCGTATTTTTCTCACCAATGTGCTTGAGACCGGAACAAGCTGCTCAGAACCAAACCAACCAACTCCCTCTCTGGTATTTCCACCTTCATCCACTGTCCTGGAAAAGCCCCCAGACCTATTCACCCATTAGTCAGACATCTGACCCTACTTCCTTTCTCTGCTCAGCAGTGGGAGGGGGAGGGGGGCCTGCTTCCCAACCCCCACCCCCCGACCCCATGCCTCTCTGCCTACTTGCGATCTCTGTCAAATAAATAAATAAAATCTTAAAAAAGAAAAAAGCAAGGCCAATCACCAGGCGCCTGGGTGGCTCAGTCAGTTGAAGGATTTTGGTTCAGGTCATGATCTTGGGACCATGCCCCACATCAGGCTCCCCACTCTGGGGGAATCTGCGGGCCTCCCTCTCCTTCAGCCCCTCCTCCCGCTCCTTGCTCTCCTGCTCTCAAATAAAAATCTTTAAAAATTTAAAAAAAAAAAAAAAGCAAGGCCAATCACTAAGCCCTTTCAAGAATGTTAAAATTGTAATACTAGGGGCGCCTGGGTGGCTCAGTGGGTTAAAGCCTCTGCTTTCGGCTCAGGTCATGATCTCAGGGTCCTGGGATCGAGCCCCACATCAGGCTCTCTGCTTGGCAGGGAGCCTGCTTCTCCCTCTCTCTCTGCCTGCCTCTCTGCCTACTTGCGATCTCGCTCTCTCTGTCAAATAAAGAAATAAAAAAAAATCTTTAAAAAAAAAAAATTGTAATACTAACAGTCCCAAGTCAGTAATCAAATTCACAAGGAGCTCCAACCTCCTTCACCCCCTGCAGCAGGGATCCAGAACCACAACTGAACCCTAACACTAGAACTCTATTAGGTGAAGCAGAAACAAACTTCTCAGAGATATCATGTCATTCAAACCAATCATTTAAGCAAAGAGATCAAAGAAACAGTAAAGGTGGGGTGCCTGGGTGGCTCAGTGGGTTAAAGCCTCTGCCTTCAGCTCAGGTCATGATCCCAGGGTCCTGGGATCGAGCCCCGCACAGGCTTGGGGTTCTCTGCTCAGCCGGGAGCCGGCTTCCCCCTCTCTTTCTGCCTGCCTCTCTGCCTACTTGTGATCTGTCAAATAAATAAATAAAAATCTTTGAGGGGAAAAAAAAAAAAGCAACAGTAAAGGCAGCCTGATCACACCAAAAAGAACTGCCACATCCTTGGCTCTAAATGAGGGCCTCTCACATGTACCAAATTCAACAGCCAAACCAAAGGATTGCTTGGAAGAACTTCAGCCATTCTCAACCTACTCTTGGTTACTAAGCACCCTTACTCAGTAGGGAGAGTAAAGTAACTACCTTTTACAAGGCAATCACTTCCCTGCCTTGTCACCAGATTTGAGGCATCCTTCTCTAGGAACACCTTCAACACACCTGACAACTTTCAACAGAGAGGAAAGCACCTCCCAAAGAGTCCCAGGAACTCCACAAGCTAGGCTTCTGACAGGTAGTTTTCGAAACTCAAGACTCTTAGCTAGGGGGAAAAAAAAGATTTTGGGAGTCAGGAAAGCCATATGGTAAAGCAGAGGGGAAATGTCTAAGGTTTTAACTCATTAGCCCTACCCTTTATCTCCAACACCTTCCTAAAGTCTCAAAATACCGTGACTTCAGCCCTAAGTCTAGGCAGGATATGAAGCAACACAGTCTCCTTATAGCTCCTACCCAAGCCACACCTTCAGGAAAATGGGCAGAGGAGCACTCACCTTCAACTACAAGGAGCTACCTACCTCTACCTTCCTTTCCCAGCTAACCTTATCAACTCATTCCCAACCCTCTTCCCTCAAACTTAGCAACCTCTTTAAGACCTAAGCAAATGATAGTCATTACCAAGGCTTTGAGAACGCAGTTTCTCATTTGCTGTAGACACAACCATAAAAACATCTTCCCACTAGGTTTTCTACTTTGCTAGTATTCAGCCTATTGGGAACATTTTATCAACTGTTCTACTTCCACTGCCTAGATCAGCACCATCCAGTATAAACTTAACACAAGCCAATACGTGATTTGGTAATGGTCATATTTCATATTCTCATCTGACCATATACGGCTAGTATATTGAACAGTGCATACCTAGATCTCTACTCTTGCAGATGTCCTTTGCTAAATCCTTCTGTATTGCTAATAACCATGCAACTTGTAATATTACAGATTTAGTAGAGGGAGGCTGGCTTTAGTTTACATGATCGTCTCTGGAAATGGAACCTTACTTTATGTTCCTGTTATACAGGAGTGACAGTGACAACTGTGTATTGATCAAGATCTTTTAAAAAGGGTTATTTTGAAGATTACGATTCTGACTTTGGAGGAACTATGGTGACTGGCAGTGACTGGCAGCGGAAGGAATCACATGTAAAAACTCCTTAAATAAAAATTTATTGGCTTTATGGGAACCTGGGTGGCTCAGTGGGTTGAAGCCTCTGCTTTCGGCTCGGGTCATGATCCCAGGGTCCTGGGATCGAGTCCCACATCGGGCTCTCTGCTCAACGGGGAGCCTGCTTCCTCCTCTCTCTCTGCCTGCCTCTCTGCCTGCTTGTGATCTCTGTCAAATAAATAAATAGATAAATAATAAAATAAAATCTTTAAAAAAAATTTATTGGCTTTAAATTAAAAAAAAAAAAAAAAGACCTAAGCAAATGAAGGTTTTTTAAGAACAGTGATCTCAGAACCAAATGCTAAGGAATGAAAATTAATTCCTAAGACTAGGCCTCAATCTTGGCTCTACAATCTTCTGATTCTGAGAGCCAAATACCCATGCACTCCATCTCCTGCCTCCTGAGGCCACAGAACCTCTGCCATGAAATAGGTACACACTCCATCCTAAAGGTCCCAAAGATCCAATTTAGCTAGCTATGTGCTGGCTAATCTGAAAACTGTCAATCTGAATACTGCCCCAAAAGCCAATCTAATTTATTTGAGCCCCACCCTTAGAAAAGTGTCAAAAGAGCCAAGAACCTTAAAAAGGGCAAATCAAACTGATAGAGTAGTAAGCTAAGACCAGCATGTAAATAAATGCGTAAAAGACAAACTCGCACATAGCTGAACATATGGGGCCACAGTCATGACACCGCATGTTCTTCACTTACCCCATTCACACATCCAATTTTTGCCATTAGAGAAAAGTTTTAATCTCTACTTTCAAAGATGCCACTTGACTTTTTCTCCCCTGGACCAAGTATCAAACACTTTATTCCAGTTCCTGCTAAGCAGGAACAAATTATTCCAGTTCCTGCTAGGCAGGACCATCTGAAAAACTCCCCACATTCCTGACCCAGATATCAATCCTCCAGTGGAGTGAAGAGGGGGAAGAGGAAAAAAATTTAACTAAAACGATGGTTTTTAATGGGAACCAGAGGTACGGTTACAATTACATAGTCCGACACAAAAAACCCGTGGGTGATCAGGAGTTGGAAGGTTACAAAATAATGAGGGTAACACTGGGTACAAGAAGAAAAGCTGTTGCAGAACCTCAGAAGCCAAGCTAATACGGTCTCTCCCTGCGATCCTGTCTGTGCTCACCCCTGCAAAAAAGAGTATCTATTAGGTCTGAGTTGCCAACCTCTCCATCCACCCAACCCCCAAAATCCCATCTTTCCCTGCTAACCCACTCCCAAGAAAGGTCTCACCTTTACAAGTAAATAATGTAAACGTGCCATCTACAGATTAGTTCCCCAAGGTAATTCTCTCACCCTCCCTCCGTACCCCACTTTGGTTTAACAAATTTCCAGTCAAGACCTCATTTAATTTAGAGTCTTACCTGGAGTCCATCTTGCCAGGGCCAAAGCCACCTCTGTCCCCACCACCCCGGCCCCCTCGGAAGCCCCCACGGTCCCCGCCTCGGCCTCGGTAGCCGCCCCGATCATAGCCTCCTCTTCCACCACGACGATCATCTCCATAGTTACCCCCTAGGACAAAAGAAATATGATAGAACACATGCCCCCCCAAATCCTTCCTACATTTCCTGTAACCTCCGTGCTTAAAGTTAAGGGCTTTCTGGGGCACCTGGTTGGCTCAGCCAGTTAAAAGCATCTGACTTTTGGTTTTAGCTCAGGTCAGGCAAGGTTGGGGGACTGAGCCTCGCTTCAAGCTCCACACTGAGCATAGACACTAAGCGTTGAGTTGGCTTGCTTCCCCTACCCCCCGCCTATAATAAATAAAATCTTCATGGAGGTGGAGAGGCTTTGTGATCCCAACTCCTCATTATCAGCTCTGTCCCTTCTTACCCATATGAGAGCCTCCTGGTCCCCCTCCTGGGCCATCTGGTTTAGGGGCCTTACACTGGTTGCATTCATTCCTCCAGGAGAAGTTCATGTTCTCACATATACTGAGAAAAAGACAGAAAATTCGTTTGGAAGGGTGGGAGTAAACAAGACCAAGAATTAGGAAAAGAGTCCAGTGACCTTAGAAAGAACAGCGAAGAAACAGGGGCCTCAAAAAGGCAAAAAAGGCTTCTCAAGAGCAGAACCAGGAACAAAAACTACAGATTACTGAACCCAGTCCAGTATCTTTCCCACTGTAACAATCTTAATTAGGTAAGCTCTCAGCCAAATCCATCCTCCTCGCTGAGACCTTGACGTTTGTCTAGAAAACATCCCAACTCTAATATCGAATTGCATACCATTTACAGGACTAAGAAAAAAAGTTTCACTCACGGATTAGGACACTTCCAGTCACCAGCTCGCTGCTGGCCGCCGCCACCACCACCTCCACTAGGGAATCCTCCCCGGCCACCTCCACCACTGCCACCACCTCCGTAGCCTCCACGGCCCATAGGTCCTAGTGAAGACAGAAATATGGGTCTGCTCCCCTTCTAAGTTTGATTAGCCTAACCTCCTTTCCCTCTCCTTACTCTACCCATCACCTCTTTACACCAGCAGCAAAAAGCAGCTCCTCACCTCCTCGCCCTCGGCCTCCACGACCATTGCCACCGCCCCGATTGAAGTCTGCTCGCCGAGTAGCAAATGAGACCTTGATAGGATTCCCAGAGAATTCTTTACCTAATGAAGATATAAAAAGATACCTTTTATTAAGATTTGTGGATCCAAAGGCAAGTTTAGTACAATCCAAGACTCTACACCTTCCTGTAAAGATTTACAATCAGATGACATATAAACCAAAGACAACAGTTTACCCTTGAACATGGGTTAGAACTTACATGCAGTTTTTTCAATACAGCACAGTACATTAAATGAATTTTCTCTTTATACCTGTCTTAAGTTCAATATTCAATACACAAAGTATGTGTTTATCAACTAATTACTAAGGCTTCCTTCCAGTCAAAAGGAGGTAAATGATTTGAGTTTTAGGTAAGTGAAGTTATATACAGATTTGTTAACTGCACAGGGGTCGGGCAGCCATAAACCTCTGTGCTGTTAAATGGTCAAGTGTATATACACTAAAGGAGCAGATAGAAAGTGTTGGGAGCCATAAAAGGAACCTTCAAAATGTAACCTGGTTCCCAAGGCTAGTTGCCCTATCCCACCACCCCCCCTCAGCCTCCTCATACATACCATCAAACCAGTCAATAGCTGCTTTAGCAGATGGTGGGTCATCAAACGACACTGTTGCCTCTCCCTTCAGCTTGCCTGTTTCCCTGTCTGTGTACAGATTAATCATGGGCTGCCCTGTTTTCTTATTTGTCTGAAAAAAGCAACATGAAATAACATGAGTGTTAGATGATGGGACGACCCACCTTCCACCTTCCTTCTCAAGAACCTGAAGTTTATCATAACCATATTTCAGCTCATCTCTTCCCAGTTACTGTTTCCTATCACACATGTAACTTAAATTAAAGTCATTACAACAATCTCTCACTTTATGTTTACCAATAAAACTACAAAAAGTTTAGGGCACTCCTTTTTTTTAAATCAACTACGCCTTTCTGTGTCAAGTGTGCTTTCCTTTTAGAAAATGGCAACATTTGGGGCACCTGGGTGGCCCAGTGGGTTAAAGCCTCTGCCTTCGGCCCAGGTCATGATCTCGGGGTCCTGGGATCAAGCCCCGCATGGGGCTCTCTGCTCAGCGGGGAGCCTGCTTCCTTCTCTCTCTCTGCCTGCCTCTCTGCCTACTTGTGATTTCTCTGTGTGTCAAATAAAAAAATTAAAAAAAAAAAAAAGAAAATGGCAACATCTAATATTCTTTCCTCAACAAGTTGAAAGGACAACAATTAAGACTTTTATTTTTACTAATGTGTGAGATCTAAAAGCCTTCAGAACCGACAGAAAAGCACCCACTATGTTCTACAGTACCTTAATAATACCAATCTGCTTGAAGTAATCAGCCACAGACTCAATTGTAACATTTTCGCCCAAGCCCTGCACGAAGATGGTGTTGTTGTCTGAATTATCCTGTTCTGCTTGAACAAAACACAAAAAAACAAAATGTGAATTTGAAGAAAACCAGCAAAGGTCAAACAAGTCAGTGACTCTTAAACCAACTTTAATACTGGATATTAAACTTTCAAAGAAAAAAATTCTGAAGAAACCAATCTGATTTAAGGTAAGACAAATAAGGAAAAAAAAATCCACCTCCCTTCTATTATTTAAGTGGCTGTATGCTAAGCCATTTCACAAATTTAAATTTAATTTTTAACTATCCCTTGAAATGTGTTAATATCCATAGAAGAAACCCAGGGCTCAGAAGTTCACTGCAAGATCACACATTAAGGGGGCGGGGCGCCTGGGTGGCTCAGTGGGTTAAGCCTCTGCCTTCGGCTCAGGTCGTGATCTCAGGGTCCTGGGATCGAGTCCCACATCGGGCTCTCTGCTCAACAGGGAGCCTGCTTCTCCCTCTCTCTGCCTGCCTCTGCCTACTTGTGATCTCTCTGTGTCAAATAAATAAAATCTTTAAAAAAAAAAAAAAAATCACACACTAAGTACACCAGTGTTTGTGATTTTTCAAAAGAAGACCCAAGATAAGAAACCTTTTTTTTTTTTTTAAGAATTTATTTATTTGACAGAGATCACAAGTAGACAGAGAGGCAGGCAGAGAGAAACCTACTAAGTTGCTGGGGAAAGAAACCACTGAGGAGATATTTCGGAACTTATTTAAAGATCACTAGTGATTATGACTACACCTAAACTCCCTTCCCCTTCATTTTCCTCATTCTCTACCTGTTTTTGTTTTTTGCTTTTTTTTTTTTAAAGATTCTATCCATTCACTCTGACAAAGAACATATGCAAGGCAAGGAGCAGGCAGAGGGCAAGGGAGCAGCAGACTCCCAGATGAGCAAAGAGCTTAACCCTGGGTTCTATCCAGGGACCCTAGGATCATGACATAAGCTAAAGACAGATGCTTAACCGACTGGGCCATCCAGGTGCCCCTCTTCTTTTTTAAAGACTGTATGTGGGGGCCCCTGGGTGGCTCAGTGGGTTAAAGCCGCTGCCTTCGGCTCAGGTCATGATCCCAACGTCCTGGGATCAAGCCCCGCATCGGGCTCTCTGCTCAGGAGGGAGCCTGCTTCCTCCCTTCTCTCTCTGCCTGCCTCTCTGCCTACTTGTGATCTGTCTGTCAAATAAATAAATAAAAAATCTTTAAAAAAAAAAAAAGACTGTATGTGTTTATTTGACAAAGACAGTGCACACAAATGGGGCGTGGCAGGCAGAGGCGGAGAGAGAAGCAAACTCCCCCCACCCCACCCCAGAGCAAGGAGCCCAATGTGGGGCTGACGACACGACCCTGGATCATGACCTGAGCAGAAGGCAGTTTAACAACTGAGCCACCTAGGCATCCCTCTACCCCTACTCTTTTTCAGATTTCTGAAGTGTCAAAGAACAGCCCAGAAAAGTCCCAATACCACATTAGCTATTCTTTCATGCCAGCTATGGACTCACCGGAGTCATGACGTGATCCTTGGTCCCGAGGGCCTTAAGTGACATGAAAAAAAAAAAAACAAACAAGGAAAGGGAAGCTGTTAGTCAACAGGGAGAGACAGACAAGGAAAAAAATTAACACCAATTCAAACTCTTGCAAAATTATCAGGTAAGTGCTCATAGCCTCATCCAAACCCTGTCCTGGGTTGCCTACCCAGAGAAAATCCTAGACAGGGCTGGGGAAGACACAGGCCCCTTTTCTTAAGATCTGTATGTAACTTGAATCCCCACAGGAACAACTCCACACTTCAGAAAATTCTGCCTCCCCCCAGCTCAGGCTGGGAAATGTCCTCAGCACAGACTGGGGGGGTCAGGAGGGAGACCCATTGCAGTTAACAAAACCAACTCATAGCTTGGCCCTATTCTCTCACCCCAGAGAGAAATGGGCTCACCACCAGCAATGTGATATGCATCCATCCAGTTTCTCCAAACTTTAACACCAAAGACACTTATCCCTTGTGGAACAATTTTTAATTTCATCTTTACAAACCATTCTTAAAACCATGTTGTTTCCCCAACCACATGAAAATAAAAAACATACATAATAACTATTGTATTTTTAAAGCATGTCCCAGGGAACAGACCAGAAATCTTATTTCCATAATGCAGCCTCTATTTTTTTTCCAGAGACCATCTTTGACCAAAGTTTATCTGAATCCACCATATAAAGTGTACCCACACTCAATTGACACCTAAATCATGAACCCGAGCCTTTGGCTTTAAATGTTGAGACAAATCAAGAAACCTTTTTGTTAGTTAACCAAACCAGAAAAGTTCCAGCTTACTGGGAGACTTCTCAAATTTGCCATTTTTCCATGAATTCAGTTTGTGCTGTTAAGACCTGGTTATTTCCCATGAGCCACACATGCTCCCAAACCTTTCTTGTAGTATAGTAGTCCACACCTTCCTTCCCAGAGCTAGTTTCTATTTGCCCGTCTTAGTTGAGTTTAAGCACATATATGTAGAATTGCATTGACACCATCCAGCATTTAATATATAATAAATATATACCAACTTCACCATCCTCAGGGCAGGACAGCATTTCACATCCCCCTTCCAGAATTAAAACATTTGGAGGTTGTTACACACACACACACACACACACACTCTAACCTTGGACACACTGATCAAAAGGATCCTAAAGCCAAGTTGGCACCATGTGTTCCAGCACACACACTCCAGTTTTTCGTAATGGTGGTCACTAAGTGCCAGAGGTGGCAACACTCCTGTCAGAGGCCTACTGAACACCTCTTCTTAACCTGGGTCAAACCAATTTGGCACCAGACGACTGCTGAGTCTTACCCCACCTGCCTCCAGGTTTAGCACACATCTGGCAGCAGGTGGCATTCTACCCCACCCCTTTCTGGAGGTGGTTCTGGACACTTCAAAACCTTTGACACTTAAAACACGCTAAGACATCTGCAAATGAACAATCAGACAAAGCATTGCTGGGAGTTGGGAATTTTGGAAACTCTGTTCACTTACCACCAAATTTATTGAAGCCACCACGGTCACTTCCGCTGGAGAAGACAAGTTAGAAGAAAGGACATGAAGCTTCCAACGGCTACAAAAGGGCGGTTTTTTTTTTGTTTTGTTTTTGTTTAACATTCCCCAAACATGGGTAGGTGTTTTGGGAAAAAGATACAAGTGGCTACTAAAATACATTCCCCTTCCTGACCACCCCTTGTCTGACCTTTGAGCATGTCACACACACGTGTGCAAATTCTCAGACACAGTTTTTAAAGATTTTGCTTTTAAAAGGTTATGTATCTATTTCCTCTGGAAAAAAAAATGACCCATTTTCCTTGGTTGTTCTTCCGACGTAGCAGATGTTTATTCCTCTTGTCGTGAGTGGTTGACAACCCAGTAGTTGGTTTAAAAACCCTACCCCAATTCACCCAGAAGACATTTCACACCAGGCTGGGGTAGCCCTGAACACATTTTTGTGGTTTTTGCTTTGAAAGCAGCAAGCAGACCCAACCCCATTCCATAAAAAGTCAAAACCAAAGGCAATGTCCCCTTAAAGCAAGACAAACTTAGCTAAGCCCTATCCTAACTACTGAGCTGTTTTTGATCTCCCCCCACCCCCGGGGTCACCCCTTCTACACTGTGAGAAGAGCGGAGTATTTTGCAATGTCACCTTTCATACCTGTGGCACATAAAATGCAGAGCAAGTTAACAGTCACATAACAGTTGTTTTTCTTTTTAAAGTTTTGCATTAAACACACGCACACAACAGAGTTTTCCTTATTTTTGTACGGTTTTTGAGATTGCCCCCACCCACCTCTGAATACTTACCATATACAACACCTCATTTAAAAAACCTACTTTTTCCAAAAAAGGAGTTAACACACTGACATTCCCCCCCTTTTCAAAGGGAGACACAGGAGGGTCCTTCCAATCATATTTACCAACAGATTTGACCAATGCTTTAACATCAAATCTAAGGTTTTACCTCAAAATCAACTACAGCGGGAAGGGGAAGAAAGAGAAGGTCCAGCTGGACAAGTAACCAGGGGAGGGGGACAGTGGAGCAAATAGATCAGATACCACTGTCAAGCGTTATTTTGTCCAAAAGGTCTGCACACTTCAGACAGCCCCATAAACCGAGTCACACACAAAATCATTACTGCCAGTCAAAATTACTGCAAATCAAGCTCATGGATTCAAATGACTACAGAATACGGGAAGAGTAGCCAACTCCTGGAAGCTGAAGTCATCAGGTTAAGCATTAACAACTCCTTTAGAGGACACATGGGAATACATGTAACAAGTTTCCCTATTACCAGGAGTGGGATCATCGGTTTCCTTTGCAGAAAAAGTAGACTTTACTTCCATGTTTCTTGCCTAGGATATCAATGACTCCCAATCCATATACACTTATGTATTTTTTCCCTTTTCTTTGGATATACAAGTATCAGTACTCAAATCTCTATTCAGAGGTGTGGGTGATACGAGTTCAGGCTCCCAAATTCTCTCCAAAAAATGGGGATGTACGAAGAAACCACCAATGCCCCCAACTCCAAACCCTCATAGATCCCTAGAATAAAACTAACCATGCACTAAGAAACTGAGCTTCAAGGGAGATTCATGCAACCCTCCACACTCCCCACTGATGTTACTCCCTAGCTCACAAGAACACCTACCCCATGCCGCCTCTGCCTCCACGGCCACCTCCACGACCTCTGGGTTCATAGCCACCGCTGCTACGGTTGTAACCACCGCCACCGCCCCGGCCGCGGCCCCCACGGTCCTGCTGGCCTCCCCCGTAGCCACCGCCACCACCACTCTGGTCCTGATTGCCATAACCGCCGCCGCCACCACTCATGGAGGACTGATCTTGGCCGTAGTTACCTGTCAGGAGAGAAAGGATTCTTTAAAGAAAAAAAAAAATGCACATTGCCATTAAACACTGCCAAAAGATATAAGACAGTGAAAATAAAGCCAGATGAGAAACAAGAATGCAAAAATTTTAAGAACCTTTAAGGGCAAGGGGCCAAGCAGTGTATATAAAATCTCTACAGAAAACAGAGATGAAACAAAGCTGAAGACCCCTCACCTCCACCACCCCCTCCGCCACCACCTCCACTGCTACTGTTGTACTGGTTCTGCTGTCCATAGCCTTGAGGGGGATTATAGGAGCTTTGCTGCTGTCCATAGCCTTGCTGCTGTCCACTATAGCCAGACTGCTGGCCATAGCCCCCACTCTGGGGCTGCCCGTAGCCGCTGCTCTGAGAACCACTACCATAACTAAGGAAAAAGAAAAATAAAACAGAATCATAATGCCAGCAGGTCTAAAACTTCATGTTTGGCACATCCCATCTCTGTACCCAACCCCCATTTCAAAGATTCCTACCCCCTCCCCCGACAACTACTCCTAATTGCTCCTGTTGCTGATGCACCATTCCTTATCAATTCAGCCCTAACCACATTCCAAGCCTTCCCCTCAAAATTTCTTACCTTCCCGAGGTGCTGCTAGGAGCTGGCTGCTGGCCATAGCCAGGATAAGAGGACTGTTGCCCATAAGATGACTGAGAACTCTGGCTACTGCCATAGCCACCAGTTGAGCCATATCCCTGGGGAGCTGACTGAGTGCCATAGCCTGCTATGAGGAAAAGTAAAGTCACGAAGACTATGAGAAAAGCCAGAGAACAGGTTGAAGAAAACATATACATCCTAATGCTCCCCATACTTGAAAAGTCAGCCTTTTAAAAGCTGCTTGGAAATCTTTTATATCTTGGTCAAAGATGCCCTTTCCCTTCCACCGTAAGGCTAATACTAACTTACTAGTATTAATTAGTGCCATTCTCATCCCACTTATCCCGAAGCCAGTCTTCAGGACCACTACTAATCATAACCCAAGAAAGTCCTATTCGTTAACATTTTAACCTGCTTACAGATGTGTAGTACAAACGTGACAACCCACATTATTTACATATCAGAACCTCAGGGCAAATTCTACCCCTTGTGTATCATCATGAGAATATATAGTAGTCTAAATTCAAATATCATAATGAAAATCACCCCCTCCCTGTATGAAAAGCCTAAAACTCTCCCTTCAAGGAATACTCTCCCCTACATTTCATTGCAGAGGGGAAATGGGGAAAAGGAGAGCATAGACAGAAAGATTAAAAAGTCAAAAATAAAAGGAACCAGAATTACAAACCAATTAAGTGTTTGTCTGGAAAGATTCAGACTCCACAAACTTTTAAGGATTACAGACTAATTGGAGAGAAAGAAAGTTTCAACATTTCAGCACTGCTTAAAATTAAGAAAAGCTACATTCAAAAAGAACAGGAAGAAGCGGGGCAGCCCACTAAAAAACACTCACTGTTCTGGGTCTGTCCATAAGAAGAACCATAGCTGCTCTGGCCATAGCCTGAAGTGTCTGACTGGCCGTAACCACTGTAACTCTGCTGTCCATAGGGCTGATTGCTCTGCTGGGAATAGCCCTGCCCAGGCTGGGTGGGGTAGGCCCCATAGCTAGAAAAAAAGAGTAACGGTTCAATCAGGAAAAGATACCTTAGCCACCCCTTGCCACTCTACAACCTGGAAACCCTGAAATGACACTCACCTTTGGGTTGCTTGTTGGGTATAGTCTGCAAAAGAAAACACAATTACATTACCCTCAGCCATCCCTGAGAGTCGAATAGAATTAAATTTCTTAACTCAAGCCCTGGGGCCTGGAGATAACAACAACTACGTTGCAAGAAAGGCAAAAATTTCCTCCTGAGAGGAAAGACAAGCTGGCAGGTCATAATCAAGTTTTCTCACAATGAAAGGAAAACCAAACTTTTACAGACCGGTAAGTCTTACCACGGGGGGAAAAAACAATGGAATCTTATAAGAAAACTACAATTTTCTGAAAATTTAACTCATGTCAGGAACTCCACAAATCTACACGTATTTTATTTTCTTGCCCACTCTGTAGGAAGGTATCTCCAACAGTCAAGCTAACGTCACAAACTTACTTAAGTGGGACATTTTACTGCAAGCTGGAGGCAGCAATCATGTGGATGTGGCCTCCACTCTCTCAACCAAGGCCTTACGAATAGGTACGTCTCAAATGAGGCCATTCTTCACCCTCTGCCCCATCTTGGAGAATGGCAAAGTGGGCTTTTAGTGCAAAGCCAGGTCACCAAGAGAATTCTCTTGAATCAAATGACAGGGATCATCAAACAGTTCGCCTTGGAAGACCAATCAACTGGTACTCAAGTCCCGAGCCCATATTTCCAAATGATTCCGCTTTCTCATCTACACTGCCTTCCCCGGGGCTGTGGGGAGTCTCGGCAAAGCTAAGGTACCGAAAGCGCTTTTAAATCGCCCTACTGAAGGCCCAACAACCAGATCAACCCATCCCCTCGGTACAGGAAACGAAGCGCTTCCCCCCGCAGGAAAAGGGCCAAGGACCAGGAGAGGGTGTGGCCTCGGGCGGCCGTTCCTTTCGGTTCCCACGTCAGAAAGCGGAAATTTAGGCGGCAAAACCCTCGAGACCAGTCCCAAGTCCGTTAGACGACCCCCCCAAGGGCTCCCCCAAACCGTTAAGCGGGCGCACGGCCCTGATCCCGAGCCTCCTCCCCCGGCCGCGTGGCAACCAAGGCGGGAACCAGGCGGTCCCGCCCCTTCCCGAGGGACCCCGGGGGCGAGGCCCACACCGGACGCGCGCAGCGGAGTCCCCGGCGGAGGGTATCGCGACAAAAAGCAGGACTAACACGAGGCGGGAGGGGGTTCGCGCCGCGAGAAAGGGGGGAGGGGCCAGCAGAGCGCGTGCGCGCACCGAGTGCCCGGATGCAGCACTGCGACAAAGCGGGCCCGAGCTCGCGGCTGGGAACGAGGGGAAAAAAGGCTTCGGGCCCGAGCATTTCCATCTGTGTCTCACGTTTCCAATCACCCAGAAGCGTTCCTCTCAAATCTCATCTCAAGTAAAGGGACTGCAAAGGCAAGATCCCCCCTACTCCGCGCAAGGCGCCAGAGGAGCGAAACAAAATGGCGACACGGGCCTCCCCCTTCCACCCCTCTCGCTGCTTCCCGCCAGTGGTGCGAGAAGACCCTACACGCGATCGCCGCCCAGGTCCCACCGAAAAACAAAAGCCCAGCTCAAAGGAAACGAAGCCCCAGGCTGGCACGCCACCGCCGCCTCGCGCCCTTACCTACCGTTTGAGGCCATGTCCGCGCACGCGCGCACAGGCCGACAAGCAACAAGATTCCAACACCGCAGAGCACCGACGCCTCGAGGACTGAACAGCCCCGCCTCCTGCGTCGAGGTTTATGTACGCCTCCCGCCTACGTACCGCGGAGGAATGCACCAAATGTGGAAAGGAAGGGGGGAGCATGGACGGACTCCTACAACTCTTCAGGGACTATGGAGGATCCTAACAGACAGAGGGGAAGCGTACTAACTAATAACCTTCAGAATAACACGTATAATCCTACTTTTTCTGGCAAAGCACTCTGACTCGCCCTGCAGTTCTACCTCACGATAGCTCCCACCCCTATAAGGGTATGGTACGGTCTGATTAACCTCTGGGGGCGGAGCGAGGGGCCCAGGGCGTCTGCGGACGCATCTGTAGTCAAAGCCGGGAGTCGCGGGGCGGGAACCGAAATTCTTCTGACTAGCCCCTTTCACTGGGCCTCACTTTCACTCAGGATGGCAAGCTCCTGCGCCCCATTGCCCTTCCACTGCACCAGACGCTTGGTTCCTCCCGCTCCAACCTCCCTTTCTGGCTCAAAGGTTCCTTCCCCGACAGCACACACCCTTGCGCCTCGGTTTCCACTTCATCGTCCTTCGGAGTTGTGTTGCCTTAGTCCCTACCAGGATTTGTGGATTGTGACGGTTGATCTAAAAGAAAACATGGAGTTTACCCCGGATCCCTGAGTCCCAATCTGGTCCAGCACTGATCTCCCACCAAACCCTCTTGGCTTTGCTCTCGACTGGCGGTGTAACTGGAAAGCCCAGACCTTCTGAATCTCAGCGTTGAGATTTGATTAGGGGTCTCCCTTACTCCTTTTACTGATAAGGAGCGTTTTATTTTCCTAAGGCCCTGCCAAGTAACCAATGTGGAGATCCAGCAATGCTGGATCTAAATACTTATAGAGAGTTTAAGTGCTTTCAAAATATACAATCAGGGGCGCCTGGCTGCCTTGGTCAGTGGAGCGTGTGACTTGACCTTGGGGTTATGAGTTCCAGCCCCATGTTGGGTGTAGAGATTACTTAAAAATAAAATCTTTAGGGGCGCCTACCTGGCTCAGTGGTTAAGCACTGGACTCTTGGTTTCCACTCAGGTGGTGATCTCAGGGTGATGAGATCCAGCCCCACCCTGTCTCCTTGCTCAGCCAGAGTCTGCTTGAGGTTTCCTCTCCCTTTGCCCCTCTCTCCTGCTCGTGAGCCTGCTCATGTGCTCTCTCCCTCCCAAATAAATAAATAAAATCTTTCAAAAAATAAAATCTTAAGGAAAAAAAGGATAACTGATTGCTTTCCCATCACCATCTTGTGAAGAAAGTAAAGGTATCTCCATTTTATAGACAAGAAACGTCAGACTAAGGCCAAGTGCAATCCAGATTATAGAGTGATTGAGGGTTCAACCTGATTCCAGTCCAGGTCTGTGTGGCTGCAAAACACAGTTTTTGTTAGTTACCTGAACGCTTTGCAGTGTTCTGAAGCCTGTTCACTCCTTGTGAGAACAAGGACAAAAAATGAAATTCAAATTAACTTGCAACTTGCACTCTAATCAGCCTGGCCTAAAGAAGGAAATTTTAAAGTATTAAATAAAACAAGACAAATGAAATTAATCCTGTTACACTTGCCAAGCAGATTTTCCTTCTCAAATTACCTTTGACCTGGGTTCCAGAACTTCCTTTGTAGATTTGACACTTTTTCCTAGAGAAACAATTGAGGACTATGCCCTAGGCCTGCCCACAACTTCTACTAAAATTCCTGATTGAGGGGCTCCTGGGTGGCTCAGTGGGTTAAGCCTCTTCCTTCGGCTCAGGTCATGGTCTCAGGGTCCTGGGATCGAGCCCCGCTTCCGGCTCTCTGCACGGCGGGGAGCCTGCTTCCCCCTCTCTCTCTGCCTGCCTCTCTGCCTACTTGTGATCTCTTTCTGTCCAAATAAATAAATAAAAATCTTTTAAAAAAATAAAATAAAGTTCCTGATTTAGGCCCTGTTGGTTCTTGAACACTTTGTCACCTATCCCACTGGAAGGACAAGGGAGTGGACTAAGGAAGTAAGACAAAAGGAAGTCAATGACTCATTACTTTATATTCAACAAATATTTACTAAGCGCCTACAGTGTTCCAGACACCGTTCTGGGCACTGAAGATGCATTAGTGTACAAAATAAGCAATTTAATGACATAACTAATATCTAATAATGATCATTTTATGTATATTATATATCTAACACGTATTTATAATAGGGTAATACTATGATAAGGCTTACTAACTAAACTATGATAAGGCTAAACTAACTAAACTACTTATTAACCAAACACTGTTCTGAGTGCTTTGAGTGTAATTTAATCTTACTCTTCACAGTAAAATGTTGATGTGAGGATTACATTTTACAGATGAGCAAATAGACACATAAGGGTCCAAAGCCATGCCCAGAACTATACAGAAGGGAGCAGAGCAAGGTTCCCACTAGCTAGCAGTTCCCGCTCTTTCACGTCTACGCTTCAGCAAACACAGCTCAAGCCCTGCATAATATGTACCAAGCATGGGGCAGACCTGGAGAGAAGAGGATGAAAAAGATCCAGTCCCTGAACCATAGGACCTTAGAGCCAGTGGGTGAAATGTGGGTAAGACCCACAGACCCCAGAGTGTACTTGAACCAAATGTGGTAAGTGCTATAGAGAACTCTGGAAACTGCTGGGACAGCAAGTCATCCATCAGGTGGACAACCACAGAAGGGGAAAGAGAGTTGGTAACATTAAAGCCAGGCCTTATAGGATAAGAAGGAGGCCACCAAACAGAGAGAAGAAAGGGTCTAACAGGTAGAAGGAAAGCCAAAGGCATGGGTGGGAGAGAGCAGCTCTGGAGCAGAGCGGCAGGGAGTAACAGTCTGGAATTATGATCTCTCATGCCTCCTTAAAGTCTCCTTTCTTGACATCCCTGCTCACCTTTCCCACTGTACCTCTGTCATATTCCCCTGTACTTTCTTCCTCTGCTCACCTGAAGACCCAAGGTGATAAATGGTGTGAAAAGCAGCCTGCAGACAGGTTTTGTGCAGGCTACATGTTGTTTCTAATTTTTTTAACTCTTTGCCAATTTTTTTAAAACTCTTTGCCAAATTTTTTTCTAATTTTTTTTAAATCTAAAAGTAGAGCAAAAAATCCAAACTTCTTGCTTTTCTTGAAAATTGGAGGCTCTGGCCATCCTGGGCCCACTTTCCATTAGGGCAAGGGTCAGCTAGAGCAAGAAGCCACTGAGCATGTGTCTGCAGTTAACTGGAGTCTCTCTTACTGCCTAATACTTCAGACATCATATTGAGAAAATGCTAAATGTCAATTGGAGGTTGGCGAAAATAAAAATGCATTATTTTCCTGTCTGAGTCTGCACCACCTGGATGCTATTCTCAGACCCCTAGTGGGGACTTCAGGTTAAAAACTGGCTCTAACGGGGTGCCTGGGTGGCTCTGCCTGCCTCTCTGCCTACTTGTGATCTCTGTCTGTCAAATAAATAAATAAAATCTTTAAAAACAAAACAAAGCAAACAAACAAAAAAAAAAAAAACTGGCTCTAGGGAAGCCTGGGTGGCTCAGTGTTTAAGGGTCTGCCTTCGGCTTGGCTCCTGATCCCAGGGTCCTGGTGGGGAGGCTGCTTCCCCTTCTCCCACCCACCTGGTTGTGTTCCCTCTCTCACTGTATCTCCCTCTCAGGCAAACAAACAAACTGGCTTTGGGGGCACCTGGGTGGCTCAGTCAGTTAAGTCTCTGCCTTTGACTCAGGTCATGATCTAGGTAGGATTCCTGAGATGGAGCCCAGTGTCAGGCTTCCTGCTCAGTGGAGACTTTGCTTCTCCCTCTCCCTTTGCTCCTCCCACCCACTTGTGCTCTCTCCCTCTCTCACTCACTCTCTCAGTCTCTCTCAAATAATAAAATCTTTTAAAAAATTAAAATTGGGGGGACACCTGGGTGGCTCAGTGGATTAAAGCCTCTGCATTCGGCTCAGGTCATGATCCCAGGGTCCTGGGATCAAGCCCTGCATCGGGCTCTCTGCTCAGCTGGGAGCCTGCTTCCTCCTCTCTCTGCCTGCCTCTCTGCCTGCTTGTGATCTCTGCCTGTCAAATAAATGAATTTAAAAAATTTTTTAAATTAAAACTGGGGGGGGGGTCATGATCCCAGGGTCTCGGGATGGAGCCCCGCATCAGGGTCTCTGCTCAGCCTGTCAAATAAATGAATTTAAAAAATTTTTTAAATTAAAATTGGGGGGAGGTCATGATCCCAGGGTCTCGGGATGGAGCCCCGCATCAGGGTCTCTGCTCAGCAAGGGAGCCTGCTTCCTCCTCTCTCTCTGCCTGCCTCTCTGCTTACTTGTGATCTCTGTCAAATAAATAAATAAATAAATAAAGTCTTAAAAAAAATTAAAATTGGGGGTGCCTGGGTGGCTCAGTTGGTTGAGGGACTGCCTTCAGCTCCGGTCATGATCCTGGAGTCCCTGGATGGAGTCCCACATCGGGATCCCTGCTCAGGAGGGGTTCTGCTTCTCCCTCTGAACTTCCCCATCTCATGCTCACTTGTTCTCATTCTCTCCTCTCTCTCAAATAAATAAATAAAATCTTGAAAACATTAAAATAAAAAATTAAAATTGGGGTGCCTGGGTGGCTCAGTTGTTAAGTGTCTGCCTTCAGCTCAAGTCATGATCCCAGGGTCCTGGGATCCAGCCCCACAGCGGGCTCCTGGATCCTCGGGAAGCCTGCTTCTCCCTCTCCCACTCTTCCTGCTTGTGTTCCCTCTCGCTGTGTATCTCTCTGTCAAATAAAGAAAATCTTTTTTAAAAATTAAAATTAAAAAAATGGGTCTAGGCAATAATATCCACATCACACCTTCGATTCCCTGACATGTATGTCCAGCGGTGACACTCCCAAGTTCCATGCCTGTCTCTTCCCCCAGTCTGGGGCACCTGGGTGGTACAGTTGGTCAAGCATCTGACTCTGCTTTGGCTCAGGTCGTGATCTCAAGGCAGTGAGGTCGAGCCCCACATCGGACTCTGAGCTCAATGTGGAGTCTGCTTAGCTCTCTCTCTCCCTCCCTCTTCCTCTGTCCCTCCTGCTCATTCTCCCTCTATCTCTCTCTAAAACGAACAAATAGATCTTAAAAAAAAAAAAAAAATCATCTCCGGGGTGCTTGGGTGGCTCAGTTGGTTAAGTGTCTGCCTTCAGCTCAGGTCAAGATCTCAGGGTCCTGGGATCAAGCCCCGCATTGGCCTCTCTGCTCAGCGGGGAGCCTGCTTCCCTCTCTCTCTCTCTGCCTGCCTCTCTGCCTACTTGTGATCTCTCTCTCCCTGTCAAATAAATAAATAAAATCTTTAAAAAAAAAAAAAGAAAGAAAGAAAAGAAAAGAAAGAAAGAAAAGTTCTGTGGTGTCTCTGGACCTTTGGCCTGGTATGTGTTCCTGGCTGGAAAGCATCTAAGCTGGACTTTGACCCTACCAGAAATTTGGTAACCACCTATCATCATCTCTTTCTGCCAAAAGTAAAGTGAATTATATCATCTGAAACTAAGAACTCCAATTTATATCACTGTCATTGCAGCCTGGCCTATATGTGAAAATACTAGAAGCCACCTAAATGCCTATCCATAGGGAATGCTGGTCAAACAGCAAGGTTTCTCAATGTCAGCACCATTGGCATCTTGGGCCTTGTTGTGGGGGGAATGCCCTGCGTATTGAAGGGTATTCAATATTCAACGTATAGCAGCATTCCTGGCCTCTGCCCATTAAACGTTAGTAACAACTTCCAGTTGTGCTAACCAAACTTGTCTCCAGGCATTGCCAAATGTCCCTGGGGGAAGGAGAAGGGAAACAGAACGAAATCGCCTCAGAATGAGAAGCAACCAGATACAGCTATTCCATGAGGTTAAAAATGAAGTGGAGGGGCGCCTGGGTGGCTCAGTGGGTTAAAGCCTCTGCATTCAGCTCAGGTCATGATCCCAGGGTCCTGGGATCAAGCCCCGCATCGGGCTCTCTGCTCAGCAGGGAGACTGCTTCCTCCCTCTCTCTCTGCCTGCCTCTCTGCCTACTTGTGATCTCTCTCTGTCAAATAAATAAATAAAATATTTTTTTAAAAAATGAAGTGGATTTAAATGCTCAGATAACAAAGAATACCCAAGCTCTACTATTAATGGCGAGGAGGGGGCCAAGTTGCTGAACAATGTGTGTACTATGCTATCATTTGGGTCTTAAAGAGAGAGCGTGAATAACTGACATACGTGTGTGTCTTTATGCATAAGATATCTGGAAGAAAAGAAAAACTAGTGACAGTGGTTATTTCTGGGGAAGGAATCTGAGACACTTGGGATCAAGTGTACAAAGATAACTCAAATTTCCCTAGATCCTCTTTTATATTTTAATTTCTTACAATGAATGTATTTTGACCAATTCAAAAAAGAAATTGACTTACAGAACAGCCCAGCAAAGTTGGTGAAAGAATGTTACAGGGTGGGACTACCAGGGTGGGAGGGGTAATTCGTTTTGCAGTGAGGAGGATGTGATGGGTCAGCCTTCCCTGAGGTAATGACATTTCACCTAGGAGTTTACCAGCTGAAAAGGGATTTGTCAGCCCAAGACCAGCAAGAACAGAAAAAGGGAGGAAACCGGCTGACTGGGTTCTTGTCCTGGCCTTGCATTTTGGCTGGTGCCCTGTCTACAAAGCTCAGAAGGGAGAGCTGAAAATGTCCCTCTTCTCAGGAGTGTTTACTGAGCCTGAGGAGCCGTGTGGAGCGATGGTGTTCTGGCGTTAGGCCACACCTGGACCACTTCCAGCCTGCAGTGCTAAGGTAGAGAAAAGCATCCCTTCCTCCAGGCCAGTGCAGCCAATGCAGGGATCAAGGTTTGAGGAAAGGAGCAGGAGCTGAACTTCTTTCTTTCTTATTTTTTTCTCTTTTTTGTAAGTAATCTCTACTCCCAACCTGGGGCTCAAACTTACAACCCCAAGATCACAAGTTGTGTGCTTTACCAACTAAGCCAGCCAGGCACCCCAAGAGCTGAAGTTCACTCAGTCCCAACTAGCTATTCCGTAGGACAAAACCCACACCATCCTAAGCAGAGGCCTCGAGGCATGAAAAGACTCCACTACTTCCTATCACTCAAAACAGGAATAGAAGAAAGTGACCTTGGAGATCAATTGTAAATATCAAATGATATTTCCATTTACAAGTCATCTGTAACTTGGCTTGGAACATAGTAGGTGTGAGTAAATGTCCTTTTCTCTCTCACCCATCCTTCAAGATATATGGCTTCAAGAAAGAAATGAATGCTTTATTATTTCTTTGGGCAGGATAGGGAGGGCCTCTATGTGTACCTCCCTCGGGTTTTGTGTCTCTAGGAAAGGTTGTCACAGTAAACAGAACTGGGAAAGTAAATACTGGGCAGAAAATTGGGCTGCGCTAAGAGAAAAGCTGCTTGCACCAGCTGGTAAAGGGCCGCACAGGTCATTGGGTCTGAGCAGGCAGGGCAAGGCCTCCCCCAAGGCAGGGTCAGGAAACTGAACAGGCATGGGGTGAGGCGTCTGGGGACAGTGGGAAATTTCCCCATCATTGTGCCACAATCACCACCAAATGGGTTGGATGTCCCAGGGGAACAAATTAGGCAACCCTGAATCCTGGTACCTGGTTCATGAAAATTGTAATGTAAAAGACTCTGGTGGCATTCCAGCATCATTGCCTTTCTCAAAGACCCAGGACCCTAGGGTTTTCAACTCTAAAGACAAAGGAAAAGAAAGAAGGGCCGAGAAAGAGTAGCAGAATAGGGGCTTCCCGACAAATATGCAGAAGAATCTGACAAAACTTGTTTATGCTTGACTTGTTCATGCAAAGATTTGAACCCTCCCATGCTAAAAATATATATCAGATTCATTTGCTTATTTTGACAGGAAGATACAAGTAAAACTACTGAGAAGAGTTCTGACTTTCTCTGTGGGGCAACCAAAAGGAAATTTATAAATATGAAAACCTTTTTTAGAATGAATGTTTCAAGGAAACTATCTGGAGCAGTATGATCCACCTATGTACTTTAAACTTGCTAGGAATGACGTTTTACTTATTTTGTTTTAAAGATTTTATTTATTTGGAGAGAGAGTGTGTGAGATCAGGGAGGTGGGGACAGAGGAAGAGGGACAAGCAGAATCTGCGCTAAGTGCAGAGCCCAACTCAGGAACTCGATCCCACTCACCCCTAGGAGTGACATTTTAAAGATTTTATTTATTTATTTGAGAGAGAGAGGATGAGAGAGAAAGAGAGCATGAGAGGGAAGAGGTCAGAGGGAGAAGCAGACTCCCCGCCAAGCAGGGAGCCCAATGTGGGACTCGATCCCAGGACTCCAGGCTCATGACCTGAGCCGAAGGCATTCACTTAACCAACTGAGACACCCAGGCACCCCTAGGAGTGACATTTTGAAAAGTAAAACAAGGGGCGCCTGGGTGGCTCAGTGGGTTAAAACCTCTGCCTTCAGCACAGGTCATGATGCCAGGGTCCTGGGATCGAGTCCCACATCGGGCTCTCTGCTCAGCGGGGAGCCTGCTTCCCCCCCTCCCCTCTCTCTGCCTGCCTCTCTGCCTACTTGTGATCTCTGTCTGTCAAATAAATAAATAAATAATTTTTAAAAAAACTTTAAAATAAATAAAAATAATAAAAAGTAAAACAAATCGTGGTGCTTGGGTGGCTCAGTTGTTAAGCGTCTGCCTTTGGCTCAGGTTTTGATCCCGGGGTCCTGGGGTCAAGCCCTGCATCAGGCTCCTTCCTCAGCAGGGAACCTGCTTCTGCCTCTACCTCTGCTTGTGCCCTCGATTTCAAATAAATTTTTAAAATTAAAAAAAAAAAAAAAGGAAAACAAATCAGTGAGATAGTTTACATTATTTGCTTTCCCTACTAAGTTTTTGAAATCATATGGGCCACCAAGATGAGTCTGAAAATGCTATACACACCAAAAAGGCACAGACAGATACATGCACACACCTAGAAGGACATCTCTGGTAATTTCCATGACAGCTTTTTCTGTTTCCCACTAAACAGTTGTTTTTCCAATGTTGTTAAGAATTTTGAAAAAAAAAAAAAGAAGAAGAAGAAGAAGAAGAAAATAAAAATAAAAAAAGAATATGGGGAAAAAAGGGGTGCCTGAGTGGCTCAGTGGTTAAGGGTCTGCCTTGGGCTCAGGTCATGATGCCGGGGCCTGGGATCGAGCCCTGCATCCAGCTCCCTGCTCAGTGGGGAGCCTGCTTCTCTCTCTCCCACTCCCCCTGCTTGTGTTTCCTCTCTCACTGTGTCTCTGTCAGAAAAAATAAATGAAATCTTTAAAAAAAAAAAAAAGAATTTTGAAAAAATTTAAAAAAAAAAAAAGAATTTGTCCTAAGGCTCATACCTTTTAGCTGATTAGAAGCCAGAGAATTTAGCAACTCCTTTCTTAGTGAAAGTTTCATATGAGATAACTTAGAAAAATTTTTTTGAAAAAATAGGTCTGAAAAACATGACATAATAAATTGGAAGATTTGCTTCTCGTTTTAGACATTTTCTTTCCTGATGGTCCTTACTGAAATAAGAAGACATTTTTATGGGTAAATTTGGCCTTAGTAATTTTTAGCGGAAGATGTGTTTCTTCTCTGTGGTAGGAGGAGAAAGACATTATCCCAAAAGCCCAGCCACCACTGAGTGTAAAATTGAAGATACAGGCATGGTTTATTTTAGTCCACAGAGAAAAATAACTTAACCCCGCTCAATGTAATTATTATTTGCTACTTTTCTATGACAATAGGA
Source organism: Martes martes (assembly GCF_963455335.1). Classification (NCBI taxonomy): domain Eukaryota; kingdom Metazoa; phylum Chordata; class Mammalia; order Carnivora; family Mustelidae; genus Martes; species Martes martes. Next base: position 20,815,341 of record NC_137906.1, read on the forward strand.
AAAACCTTCTGGACCAGTACCAAAATCATGTGGAAATTCGCTGATAATCGTATCAAAATGTACCCAAATGTAGGGGAGTTATGGGTTTGTGATTCGCCAGAGTTTTCATATTTCAGAGCCTCCTTCTACTGGTTTAAGATAACATGTAGTATTTACATTGAAATGGTTCAAGTAAACTCCCTGGGTGAGTCTTCTGGAATAATCTTGAATTAGTTTCCAGAACTCTTATTCAGTGGTGTTACCTAAGGAATGTAATAAACACTTGAATACACCCAAGTACTAGAGAGTAATTAGAATTTATGGGGAAAACCTCAGGACTCTCTAGGATAGTTACACCCAACCTAGGGCTCAATCTTGTGACCCAGAGATCAAGAATCACATGCTCTACTGACTGAACCAGCCAAGCGCCCCAAAGATACCTTTGTTCCAGCTTGGTCTAAGCTATTTAATTATTACCAAAAGCAAATAGACATACAGGCCTGCTTTACCTAGTAATTCTCAATAATTCGGACTTTTATTTTACCTTCTTTTTTATTTTTATTTTTTTAAGATTTTATTTATTTATTTGAGAGAGAGAGGGAGAGAGAGCATGAGAGGAGAGAGGTCAGCAGGAGAGAGGTCAGAGGTCCCTGCTAAGCAGGGAGCCTGATGCGGGGTTCCATCCAGGGACTCCAGGATCATACTGAGCCGAAGGCAGTCGCTTAACCAACTGAGCCACCCAGGCGCCCCTTTTATTTTTATTTTTTTTAAAGATTTTATTTATTTATTTGATAGAGATCACCAGTAGGCAGAGAGGCAGGCAAAGAGAGAGAGGGGGAAGCAGGCTCCTTGCAGAGCAGAGAGCCCAATGCAGAGCTCGATCCCAGGATCCTGGGATCATGACCTGAGCTAAAGGCACAGGTTTAACCCACTGAGCCACCCAGGCACCCCTACCTTCTTTTTTTTTTAAAGATTTTATTTATTTATTTCATTTGAAAGAGAGCGAGGGTCAGAGGGAGAGAGAATCTCAAGCAGATTGCACTGAGCATGGAGCTTGAGATGGGGTTTGATCCCACATGAATTGAGCCAAAATCAAGAGTCAGAGGCTTGACCAACTGAGCCACCTAGGTGCCCTTTACTTTGCCTTATAAAATGTCTGAGTAATAAAACCTTTAATCTTTAATCTCTGTACTCAGGAAACAGAGGGCAAATGGGCAGAGGCCTGAAAACATGTTTTGACGTGGAACAGGGGAAGAGGGACATAGAGATGCAAAAATAAAACACAAGGATATAAGCTTTTCCCCCCTTAACGTAAGGAAAAGAACAACAGGGGAAATTCCTGTAACAGAGAGGGCCTATGATTTTACAAATCCGATAATATAAAATTAGGTTCCAGGGGCGCCTAGGTGCCTCAGTTGGTCAAGCGTCTGCCCTCGGCTCAGGTCGTGATCCTGGGGTCCTGGGATCAAGCCCCACATCAGGATCCCTGCTCCTTGGAGAGTCTGCTCCTCCCTCTGCCTCTGCCTTCCACTCCCCCTATTCATGCTCTCTCTCCCTCTTTCCCTCAAATAAATAAATAAAATCTTTAATTAAAAAAAAAATCAGGTTCATGGGACGCCTGGGTGGCTCAGTTGGTTAAGCGGCTGCCTTCGACTCAGGTCATGATCCCAGCGTTCTGGGATCGAGTCCCACATCGGGCTCCTTCCTCGGCAGGGAGCCTGCTTCTCCCTCTGCCTCTGCCTGCCACTCTGTCTGCCTGTGCTCGCCTCTCGCTCTCTCTCTCTGACAAATAAATAAATAAAATCTTAAAAAAAAAAAAAATCAGGTTCCAACAGCATGGATTCTAGTTGGCATGCTGGGGACCTTATGGCTGGAAATGTTCGACAGGCCAGCTGGACCTGCACACTACAGAGGCTGTCTCAGGATGCCCAGGCCGCAGGGACCATTGCACCTGCTTCAACAGATGTGCTGGCCAGCTACTCTGTTCGTAAATTATGTTGGTACATCAGAAACCCAGAGTGGATGGGCAAAGATGCTCCCTTACAAAGCTCTGGATAGGGGATGCCTGGGTGGCTCAGTTGGTTAAGCAGCTGCCTTTGGCTCAGGTCATGATCCCAGCGTCCTGGGATCGAGTCCCACATTGGGCTCCTTGCTTGGCGGGGAGCCTGCTTCTCCCTCTGCCTCTGCCTGTGCTCTCTCTCTCTCCCCATCTCTCTCTCTCTGACAAATAAATAAATAAAATCTAAAAAAAAAAAAAAAACAAAGCTCTGGATAGTACAGTAATTTAAAGATATACTTTTGTGTGATAAGACATGTCATAAAACAAATATTTTGGAGAAATGTCAATATGTATGAAAAGAAAGTAAGGAAACGAAGAAAGAAGAAAGTAACCCCAAAAAACTTTTCTTTAGGTAGGTTACAGCTATCTACAGCTACCATATTAGAAATTGATAAACTTTTAATTATCATTAGATGTTATGTAGTCTCTGGAAAACTCCAGAGAGTGAAAAAGGCAAATGATCTCTTTGTATTATTATGAAAATAGGTTTGATGTTACAGCCCCTCTAAAAGGGTCTGAGAACCCAGAGAGTTTCCTGGACCTCACTTTGAGAACTGCTAAGCTAGATTATTATGCTATAGTAATAAAATGACACACATGAGTTTACTTCTTGCTTATGCTTCATGTCCATCGAGAGCTCTGCTCTGCATCATCCTCATAATGGGACCAAACTAGAACACTGGGGGTTTTGGGGGCGAGGGGGGAAAAACAAACGCCAGAGGTCTCTGAATTAAAGCTTTGGTCCAGTATTTGTACATTCATTTCCATTTACAATTCATTGGGCAGAACTAGTCACGTGGCTTTCCTCAACCACAGGGCGGGGGGCTGGGAAGGACAATCCTGCCCTGTGAAAATGATCCTTTCTCCTTGAAAAAATTCTTTCTCAGAAGCCCCAGCAGACTGTCCGTGGGTCAGAATTGGATCAATTTCTGATAAAGAGGAGCAGCGTTAACCCAAAGAGGCTCAGAACTTCAGGGCAGAGGGTAGGGCACCTTACCTCCATGAACATATTGCTGCCCATCCAGGGGCTGAACAAAATTGGGGTCTGATTAGCAAGAAAAAAAGGAAAGGAATAGCTTTCACCGTCTTCCCCCTTCCTTTTGGTTTTGGCGGGCTCTCACGCTAGCAATCTCAAATAGTATAATGAAATAGGCAGGAAACACACCTAGAATGTATCTCTTTTTTTTTTTCTTTTTTCTTTTTTTAAGTAAACTCTATCACCTCATGGGGCTCGAACTCACAAGATCAAGAGTCACATGCTCTACCGACTGAGTCCACCAGGGGCTCCAAAGTGTATCTCCTAAACGGGAAGATTTCCACTTGGAGCAATACTTGTCTACGAGATAGCAAAACTGAATATTGTATTTCATCACAACTAGGTCCAACCAGCTAAACCTAATAAACAGCATGGACTTTGAGTGAGTTCCAGATGCTAGACCCTTATAGGACCGAACTGAAGACTCCTTCTTGACCAATGAACAATGGGCCTTGTTTTAACCACCTGGGTCAAACCTATGGATTCATTCCATTCTATCCAAAGTGTTCAGTTTTCATTCTTAATTAGCATATTACCATGAAAAACCCCTCCTAATATTCAGAACTCTTGACCTCTCCCACTCACCAACCCTCCCAGTGAATTTCTTCTTCTGTCAAACACATTCAGCTAAAAAAGCTATTTCAAACTTTGGGGATCTTTGTTTTATTCATTGATAGAAATGATACAATGTTAGGGGCACCTGGGTGGCTCAGTTGGTTAAGTGCCCAGCTCTTGGTTTCAGCTCGGTTCATGATCTCGTGGTGACAGGATCAAGCCCCAAGTAGGACTCTGCACTCAGCGTGGAGTCTGCTTCAGATTCTCTCTCCCTCCAGCTCTCTCTCACAAATAAATAAATAAAATCTTTCAAATAATAAAAATGGGAATTTTGTCCACAAGTTGACCATCTAGAACAAGAGTCAATTAAACATTTTCCATAAAGCACAGACAGTAAATATTTTAGGCTTTGTAAAGGTCTCTGTAGCAAGTACTCAACCCTGTCTTTGTAGCAGTAAAGCAGCCCTAGACAACAGGTCAATGAATGGGAGTAGCTGTGGTACAATGAGACTTGACTTACAAAAAGGGGTTGATGGCTGGATTTGGCCAGAGGGCCAGTCTGCCAGCTCCTGAATTAGAATTAAAACCACTGAACTATGGTCTATTATAAAAACCAATCTGAAAGCAGGGTAAAAATCAAGTTGCAGATCCCTGGGTAAACCCAAATCTCCTGAGAGATCTCCTCTGTGGAACGGTCCCCAGCAGAAAAAGGATCAGAAAGCCACATGATTTCTTCTATGAGCTGATTGGGGCCAAGTACAAATCAGCCTGTCATACCTTAGATGGTTCATTTACTAACCTAACCCAGGCAGTGGCCTGTAGTGATCAGAAATTTAAGATCATTTCTAGGAAGGGTCAACTACCAAAGGAGCTAACCCAATTCCAAAACCAAGATACAAAGCAGGTGCTCCTCTGTAAAGAAATATGAGAAATAATGATCTATCAGAGGGCAGGGCCAGTCAAGACCACCTGCAGACCACCATTCATTCTAACACCCTGATCAGCCCAGCTTGAGTCCATGGTTCTGGACCAAGAACTTGCCAGGGAAGTAAGGTTGTGTCTTTCAAAATGACTGGTAGTATGATACTGGAAAAAGGCATCAAGGACATTTCTTGCGGGCATTGCTGGCCATACTAAGCAGCTTAATTTAATTATAAGAGCCTTGAGTAACCACAGAAGACTTTTTAAAGTTTATTTATCTTTTTAAGTTTTTTAAAAAATTATTTATTATAGGCGGGCAGGGAGAGGGACAAGCGGACTCCATACTGAGAACAGAGCCCTACATGTGGCTTGATCTCATGACCTGGAGATCACAACCTCAGCGGAAACCAAGAGTCAGACACTTAACCAACTGAGCCACACAGCACTCCATAAAGTTAATTTTTTATTTAAGTAATCTCTACACCCAACATGGGGCTCGAAATCAGGAACCTGGTATCAAGAGTCATATCCTTTTCCAACTGGGACAACTAGGCACTCCATCCACAGAAAATTTTTTAAGCAGGGGCAAATAATTTCAGAATTTGATGTAATAGCAGTCAAGATCCCATTCCTGTGGACCATGGGAGCAGATAGGAGCAGATAGGAGCAATAGTAAGCTGGATACATAATCTAGAACAGCAGCTGTCCAATAGGACTTTCTGCAGTAAAGAAATGTTCAATGAGGCACCTGGGAAGCCTCTGCCTTCAGCTCAGGTCATGATCCCAGAGTCCTGGGATCGAGCCCCGCATCGGGCTCTCTGCGCGGCAGGGAGCCTGCTTCCCTTCCTCTCTCTGTGCCTGCCTCTCTGCCTCCTTGTGATCTCTGTCAAATAAATAAATAAAACCTTTAAAAAAAAAAAAAGAAATTTCCACATCTCTGCTGTCTAGTGTGGGTACCACTAGCCTCAGGTGGTATTGGGCATTTGAAATGTGGTTAGTGTGACTAAGGAAATGAATTTCAATTTCTGTTTAATCAGTTTTAATTTTAATTTTAGCAGCCACATGTGATTAGTTACCTCTGTGTGGACAGTACGGGTCTAGAAGTCTAGCACATATAGCTCTAGTCCCATGGGAGCTTTTGGGATTCAATGAGAAACCCTCAATAATGCACCTGTTTCTGTAATAAGAGAGTCTGAATGGGTTTCTGTTACCTACAGCTTTCTTCCTCATACACTCATTTTATTAATTAATTAATTAGTTATACTTAATTTATGTATTTCTTTATTTGCAAGTAAGCTCTATGCTCAACGTGAGGTTTGAACTCACAACCCTGATATCAAGAGTTCCATGCTCTACCAACAATGCCAGCCAGTTGATACCCATTTTACTCATTTGGTAAATGAGCCAGTTGGTACCCATATACTCATTTTAGATGTTTAGAATTCAGAGAACAAAAACCATCCACAGGAGAAGTAACTGCTATGGTGTGAGTGCCCGAGATCCTACCCTGCCCCATGCCCCCCGTTGACCAGAGGAGTCCAGAAAGCTTCCTGGTTCAGCCTCCAAGTCAGGGCCCTATTGCTTCTAGCCACTTGTCAAAAATCTTGCCCTCACCTCCATCCTCTCTGTCACCTCTCTCACCTGCAGGGACTGCACTGGCTCAGCCACACTCTTCCATTTTGCACAGGAGAACCCCACAGCTGCTCTCCGCTGAGGCAGAGGGTCTCTATCCCAGACACGAGTCAGATCATTCCCTCTGTTTCTCAGGAACCACCCTCCAAATGGCATGTAACAGCTCTCACTAAACTGAGGTACTCTTAGGGCACCTGCGTGGCTTAGTTGGTTGAGCATCCAACTCTTGATTTTGTCTCAGGTCATGATCTCGGGGTCATGGGATTCAGCCCACCATCGAGCCCTGTGCTCAGCATGAAGTCTGCTTGGGATTCTCTCTCTCCCTCTTCCTTCTCCCCTCCCCCCCAAAATAAATTAATCTTAAAAAAAAAAATAATGAGGTATTCTTAGTTAAAGTAGGACTGCTCATTTGAGACCAAAGTACTGAGTCCTGGGGCGATTTCTTTTTTCTTTTTTTTAAAGAGTTTTTTTTTTTTAATTTGGGGGCGCCTGGGTGGCTCAGTTATCAAGCGTCTGCCTTCTGCTCAGATCATGATCCCAAGGTCGTGGGATGGAGCCCCGCATCGGGCTCCCTGCTGGGCCGGAAGCCTGCTTCTCCCTCTCCCACTCCCCTTCTTATATTCCCTCTCTCGCTCTCTCTCTGTCAAATAAATAAATAAAATCTTTTATATATATATATATTTTTTTTAATTTGTTCATTCAAGAGACAGAGAAAGCACAAGCAGGGTGAGTGGCAGAGGGAGAGGGAGAAGCAGGCTCGAGCCCGGCGCTGGGCTCCATCCCAGGACCTGGAGATCATGACCTGAGCCGAAGGTGGACTTTTAACCATCTGAGCCACCCAGGCACCTCCTGGGGCAATTTCTGGCTCCAGTAGGCCTCAGCTGCTCAGGCGCTATATTGAGAGAAAGGTTGGGGGACTCGTGGTGACCACTATGGTCCCTGGAGACCAGGTGATAGAGGCAGGTGGTGCTGGTGTCTCCCCGTGAAATGGGAGGAGAAGCAGTTACTCTTCCCGACACAAGGGGGAGCACCAGAAGGCGGGTCTGAATCCCCTAAGAGCTAACTAAACTAGCTCCACTACAGAGTGGAGTCATTGTGTCCTCAACTTTCTTTCTTTTTTTTTTTTTTTTTAAATAAAGATTTTTATTTATTTATTTGACAGAGAGAAATCACAAGTAGACAGAGAGGCAGGCAGAGGGAGGGAGGGAAGCAGGCTTCCTGCTGAGCAGAGAGCCCGATGCGGGGCTCGATCCGAGGACCCTGAGATCATGACCTGAGCCGAAGGCAGCGGCTTAATCCACTGAGCCACCCAGGCGCCCCATGTCCTCAACTTTCATCAATAATTTCTCAAATATCCCCATTCAGAAGATCACCCCGTCAAGTAAGGTGGACCAGGCATTTTAGACCCTACCTCAAGTTATTCTGGAGCTCACTCCAGAAAGTCTCATTCTTCCCGAGCAGAGGCAACAGCACAGTAACTTAGCAAGACAATATTACAGCCAAGGTAATAGGGTAGCCAGATTTAGCAAATAAAAATACAGGACACCCAATTAAATCTAAATCTCAGATAAACACAAATTATTTTTTAGTATAACTATATCCCCAATATTGCAAGGGACATAGTTACACAAAAACAATTACTCACTGATTACCTGATCTTTAACTGAACATCCTGTTTTTATCTAGCCAGACCCTACAGGGGTTTATATCTGCTTGAACGTTTCCCAGATGGAAATATTTGCAGGCTTACTCTGTAAGGGCACCCATTCTGGGGCGCATTAGAGCAGACGCTCCTGATTCTTTTCTGAGGAGACACATGGTCCTGCCCACGAGCTCTTCACCGAGCAGCCCTGACCAGAAGCGGAGCAACTTCACATGAGTGCACATTCTCTCTCCACAAGGAGACGCAGTGCCACCGGCCTGCCAGTAGCTTCTGTGACACGTAGGCGGCTCTGCCCTTAACCTGTTGAAACGGTCTCCTGCTCCCTCCATCCAGTACCTTTCGAAAGCTTGGCTGAGAGAAACAATATTTTTCTTCCAGTTTTCTTGAGAAGTAATTGACCTTCGAGAGAAACAATATTTTTAAAGGATTATCTGAAGGATGTCTTTTTTTTTTTATTTCAGTGATAACCTTCTTAGTGAAAAGGCCAATTCAGAAAATAAGCAACCTGTTACCAAATTTTTTTAAAAAGAAATGATCTTTTTTTATCAGGGAGGTGATGGCAACAACTTTGCTTAAGCATGCTTTTATTGCTTCTCCAATTGCTAAGGGGTTTCGTTATTTTGGCTAAACTTTCAGAAACTACATAACCCTTACTCCCTGGTGTATCTAATGTAATATTCCACCTTCTACCAAAGCTCGTGGTCTAGGAAAGCATTTTTGGATCTGGTTCAGTTAGTTTATCCTCAATCGACCCTGGAATTCACTTACTTGCAAAATGTGTTTTGTCTCTTTTCATTCAGGTGTAACGGCCCTACAGTAAAGTGCATGAAGTGTACTAATCTTAAAGGGTCAGCTTAAGGAAATTGTCTGTTTGTGTACACCTCTGTGGCCACCACCCAGATCAAGATATAGAACTTTCCTGCACTCTAGCAAGTTCCTTTTTATTCCTTCCTGGTCAATATTTCCACAGTGGTAACCACTATTCTGACTTCATCAATATCAATTAGTTTTGTTTGTTCTTTTTTTCTTTAAGATTTTTTTTTTTTTTGAGATAGAGAGTGAAGAAGAGAGCACAAGCTGGGGTGGGTGGGTTGGGGAGGGACAGAGGGGCAGGGAGAAGCGACTCCCTGCTGAGCAGGGAGCCCAACTCAGGGCTCAATCCCAGGACCAGGATCATGATCTGAGCCAAATGCAGACGCTTAACAGGCTGAGCCATCCAGGCGCCCCTAGTTTTGTTTTTGATGTTGTTGTTTTTTTTATCAGTAGACTTTTTTTTTTAAGGATAAGGGTTTTTTTAATGATTTTTTTATTTATTTGACAGAATGAGAGAGAGAGAGAGAGAGCACAAGCAGTGAGGAGGGGCAGAGGCAGACGCAGACTCCCAGCTCAGCAGGGATCCTCATGGGGGACTCTATGCCAGGACCCTGGGATTATGACCTGAACGGAAGGCAGACGCTTAGCTAAGTGAGCTACCCAGGAGCCCTACTCTTTTTGTTTTGTTTTGTTTTTTGTTTTTTTTTGTTTGACAGACAGATTACAAGTAGGCAGAGAGGCAGGCAGAGAGAGAGAGAGGAGGAGGCAGGCTCCCCACTGAGCAGGGAGCCCGATGCGGGGCTCGATCCCAGGACCCTGGGACCATGACCTGAGCCGAAGGCAGAGGCCTTAATCCACTGAGCCACCCAAGTGCCCCCAGGAGCCCTACTCTTAAGTTGCATATAATTGGAATCATAGAGCCTGATCCTTCTCTTTGGTGAACAAAAAACAGGTCATTCTTTTTTATTGCTGCACAGTATTCCATTGTATCAAAGCACCACAATAATAAATTGTGGTATAAATTGTCAATTTTCCTGTTATGAGACATCTGCGCTGTTTCTAGGTTTTGACTTTTGTGAATAAAACTGCTATGGGCACTATGTTATGCTCGTGTCTTTTAGCACACTTGTTTCTCTTCTGTCTAATCATAAGTATTTTGGAATCATAATACGAGTATGCATACAGCTTAAGTCAATACTGCCAATTTTTTTAACGTTTTATTTATGTTTAAGGTATATTTTACCTTATATGGCAAAAAGGACTTTGGGCCCATTAATCATGTGAATCCTTAAACTCGGAGAACCCTTCCTGGTTTGGTCAGACAGAAGGATGTGAAGACAGATGAAAGGTCAGAGAGGGGTTCCTGGTTGGCTCAGTCAGTAGAACATCTGACTCTTGATCTCAGGGTTGTAAGTTCAAGCCCCACATTGGGCTTTATGTAAAAGAGAAGTCAGAGAGATGCAACCTTTTTGGCTCTGAAGATGGAGGAAGAGAGCCAGGACCCCATGAATGAGAGCAGCCTCTAGCAGCTGAAAAGGCAAGGAAATGGCTTCTCCCTTAGTGCCTCCAGGAAGGAACTCAACCCGGCCTAGCAAGACTCTTGTCGGGTTTTTAACTCTCAGAAGTATAGGGTAACAAGTTGTTATAGTTTTAAGCCATTGATTGTATGATAATTTGTTCTATCGGCAATAGAAAACGAGTACGTTAGCTGATCTGTAAGTTCCCCCTCCACTGATCAGACCAGCAGAGAACCATGTGTCTATTATTGTTTCTGTTACCCAGAGGCAACCACCACATAATTATTTTATTGACTTGTGGTTTGACTATAGTGTTATTGGCTGCCATTAAGCAGCACAATAAAAATCAACCTCATGACACTCTTTGTTGCTTTTGCCATAATGGTGCTATTGAGGAAGAGTTCATTACCCAGAAGTTTCCTCTCCATTAGAACCTGCAGGAGAAAATTAGTTTCCGTCCTAGTACCTGGAGGAGAGACTCTGCTTGGGTTTCCCTCTTTGTTTTTGTTGGTTGTTAGAAAGCTTAGAACAGTGATTCTCAAGCAAACCTGGAAGAACTACCAGAATTCCCAGGGGCAGCTTTTGCAAACTGTACTTGCAACCCAGAAATTTCAATCTGTCTCCCTAAAGGAAAGTGTTCCCCTTCCCCCCATGAGAACTTTTGCTTTGGTGAGCCACTGTGCTTGCTATTTGATGATAGACAAAACTCTCTAAAGGCCTGATATATAAGGGAAGTCATTTTAGACTTCTTTTTTTAAAATATTTTATTTATTTATTTGAGAGAGAGAGTGCATACGCATGCGAGCTGGAGTGAAGGGGGAGGGCCAGAGGGAGAGGGATAACCAGACTCCCCATTGAGCAGGGAGCCAGATTCCACGTGTCTCCATCCCAGGACCCCAAGATCATGACATGAACCAAAGGCATACAGTCAACCAACTGAGCCACCAGGTGCCCCTACATTTCTTTCTAACTCAGCATGACTACATAAACTTTGTTTAAACTAAAAGCCGGAGAGTGCTTGGCTGACTCAGTCAGTAGAAGACACGACTCTTTTTTTTTTTTTTAAGATTTATTTATTGGGGTGCCTGGGTGGCTCAGTGGGTTAAGCCTCTGCCTTTGGCTCAGGTAATGATCTCCGGGTCCTGGGATCCAGCCCCGCATTGGACTCTCTGCTCAGCAGGGAGCCTGCTTCCTCCTCTCTCTCTGCCTGCCTCTCTGCCTGCTTGTGGTATCTCTCTGTCAAATAAGTAAATAAAGTCTTTAAAAAAAAAAAACATTTATTTACTTATTTATTTATTTGAGAGAATCAGAGAGAGAGAGAGAGCAAGAGATGACAGGGGGATGGAGAATCTCCAGCAGACTCCACTGAGCACAGAGCCTAATGTGGGGCTCGATCTCAGGACCCTGAAATTGTGACAGACCAGAGCTGAAATCAAGAGTTGGAAACATAACTGACTGAGCCACCCAGGCACCCTGAGCATGGGACCCTTGATTTCAGGGTGTGAGTTTGTGCCTTGCATTGGGTGTAAAGATTATTTAAAAAATAAAATCTTTTTAAAAATAAATAAATAAAATAAAATCTTTTTTTAAAGGTTTTATTTATTTGACAGAGAGAGACACAGTGAGAGAGGGAATACAAGCATGGGGAGTGGCAGAGGGAGAAGCAGGCTCCCCGCTGAGCAGGGACCCCCCCCCACCCCATGCAAGAGCTCGATTCCAGGGCTCTGGGATCATGACCTGAGCCAAAGGCAGACACTTAACGACTGAGCCACCCAGGCGCCCCCCAAAATAAAATCTTTATAAAGATTAAAACAAAAAACCAAAAGCCTGATTTATGGCCTACCAAGCATATATTGTAAATGAGTAGCCTAAAGACAAGCCATCTTATCCTTAAGGTAAGGTTGATACTCCTACTCCCTGAATTCCTTGACATTAAAACTTATGATTCCTGCCTGTATGTTAATCTATAATCTTTTGACTTTTGTAAGATATAAAAAAAGTATATAATCCTGTAAATAACCCTGTAAGAACCGTTCATTCTTTGGAGGACTTTCTTCCCTGTGAAGACTGTTTCCCAGGCAGCTGTCCTACCTTGGGCTCCAATAAAATTTTCTTACTTTTAGGGATTCCGAAAATTTTGTTCATTTTGCATCAGCACATTTAAAGGAGCAAGTCCTATTCCTCAGATCTGTTGAGTTGGAGAAAGGATTAACACTTCCTGCCTTTGGGGTTTCTGGCTAAGTCAATAGATCATGTGACTCTTGATCTCAGGATCATGAGTTTGAGCCCTACATTGGATGTTGTTTACTTTAAAAAAAAAAAAAAAAGGAATTACTGTCTTAGAGCAGCAGTTCTCAAATATGGTCTGGGAGCTCCTGAAAGGGTTCCCAAGACCCCTTCAAGGGGTGCCCAAAGCTATAACTATTTTCATGATGTTGAGTCTACAAATCAGGTTTCCAAAGGCTACTTGACCAGTGATATTCCAAAAGGCTGGCTGCAAAAGCAGTTATGAGAATCCAGCTGTAGTCTATTCATCCAGACTCTAGCAAGGTTAGCAAAAATGTTGCTCTTTGCTCTTTTCACTTTCAAAACGATGTCATTCTTTCCACTATTTTTTTTGAAAACAGTTATTTTTCATAAAAAATGTGTTACCCTCATTAATATGTAACAGATTAATTTTAGTGAATTAATAAGTAATTTTAAGTGTTTCTGAGTTTTATCTTATTTTTTTTAAGATTTCATTTATTTATTTGTCAGAGAGAGCACAAGCAGAGGGGACAGTAGGCAGAGGGAGAGGCAGGCTCCCTGCTGAGCAAGGAGCTCAATGTGGGATTTGATCCCAGGACCCTGGATCATGACCTGAGCCGAAGGCAGACGCTTAACCAACTGAGCCACCCAGGCTTCCCTAAGTGTTTCTGAGTTTTAATTTCAAAGGCAGTAAATATTGATAGGTATAACCTACATGAGCAAAAACTCTTTAGATTCCTCAGTAATATTTAAGAGTGTAAGGAGGTCCTGAAACCAAAATGTTTGAGAACTACTGAACTGCAGCCAGCAGTTTGTCGGTGAAGGTGTTCGTGCCTTGCATGTTTTGCCGTAACCAACCTACACCCTCTTTCCTTTCCTACCTTTGTTTGCCCACTGCCTCATTTCTCTGAGCATTTGTTGTATAAATGACTGGTTCCTCATCGTTGGAGGGGCTAATGCTTGCCAACGAGTATCTGAGGAGACTTAGAAACCCCAGGAATTGCGACTCTTGATCTTGGGTTGTGAATTCAAGCCCCACATTGGACGTAGAGCTTACTTTAAATAAACAAACAAGCAGGGACGCCTGGATGGCTCAGTCGGTTAAGCGTCTGCCTTCAGCTCAGGTCATGATCCGAGCTCAGCGGAGATCCTGCTTCTCCCTCCGCCTGCTCTACCATCGGGTGTCACAGGCTGCCTAGGCAGTGACAGAGCTCCCCCTGCTACTGCTCTCTCTTTCTGACAAATAAATACAATTTTTAAAAACAAACAAACAAACAAACAAACTGAAACTCCAGGATTGTGTTAATGATTCTGAAGCTGTTGCCACCAAGATTACCTTCATTGTCTCTGTGGACTAGCTAAGGTTAGCAAACTTATCAATTAACTCGGTCCATTGTTGGGTCCTTGTGTTTGCATTTACTCCCTTCCTAATCACATCTCATTTCCCCTGCTCTTGCTGCCCAGGGAATGTGGCCTTTGCTCAGGCCCCTATTTTCTAGGGAAACTGGACTAACAGAGTTGTATATTATTACTAGCCTATATTATTGGTAAGAAAATAGATATTCAGGTATCCCCTGCTTTTCAAAAGTTCGCATTGTGCCACTTGGATTTTAGGAAAGGCCTACATTGAATGTGTTTTCGCTTACCAAAAGAAATCCAAAGAGGATTTTCACTTTTTCGGAAAAAGGTGAAAAGTGAAAATAGGGCTCCGGGGTGGCTTTTCAGGCAGCAAGCACCCCAAGACCTCCTCCCCAGAACTATGCTCAGCGTCTCAGCAGCAAGCCATCATACCATTGAACTATCCAAGCATCTGTGCTTGATCTCAATTTATATTGTACTTTTGTTACCAAGATACGTCCTAAGGTATCGGAAAAGCCTAGGAGAGAGGCATCTGGGTGGCTCCGTCAATGGAGCGTGCAACCCATGTTGTCGGGGTTGTGGTTGAAGCCCCACATTGGGTGCAGAGAAGACTTAAAAATGAAATCTTTGAAAGAAGAAAGAAAGGAGAGCCTAAAAGAGGTGATTTTTTAGATCTGGAAATGCTCAAAATATTTTCCATATAAATTGATAGTAATGGCTTCTTTGCTTTATGTCATTTCCACTTCCAAAAGTTTTCACAGAAATGCTCTTCTCTGGGTGCCTGGGTGGCTCAGTGGATTAAGCCTCTGCCTTTGACTTGGGTCATGGTCTCAGGGTCCTGAGATCGAGCCCCATATCGGGCTCTCTGCTCAGTGGGGAGCCTGACTCCCCCTCTCTCTCTGCCTGCCTCTCTGCCTATTTGTGATCTCTCTCTCTGTGTCAAATAAATAAATAAAACCTTAAAAAAAAAAAAAAGAAAAGAAAAGAAAGAAATGCTCTTCTCATGCGTGGCAGGGGAAACCTGTGTGTGACTATACTGTGACTCTCCATTTCCATTCTCCTCCACTCCTTCTCCACCCCCAGAGCGATCTTTATGGGCCACATCATGGGCTCCGGATCACTCCAGCTTCCGGGAAGTTTCAGAGCTTGGAGGAGCTAGCAGGTGATCAGAGGGTAGGAAGAATGTGAGATGGAGACTTACTTCCCAGCTTCCTCCCTGCTGAGCCACAGGTTGATAAAGGCTGCATTCCTCCATTGAAGGAGCTCCTATCTGGATGAGCCCTCTCCTTCTGCAGCTCTCCCTTTCTGTTTCCTGTCTGTGCTCCCTCTCTTTGCCTCTCCCAGCAGGGCAGGGCAGAGCTCTCCATTATTGCTAGCCCCAGGGTTTCTTCACCAGCCCTTGTTGGTTTCCCTTAACCCTGCCTGTACCTCTGTAAATAGTTCCTTCACTAAACTTCCCACAATTCCTCTTTGAGGCACCGTATGTTTCTTAGTGGCCTCCTATTGATATACACTGAAGGGTTGAATGACTTTCCCAGGGCCACACAAAGAATAACAACACAATGGAGACTACTCTAACACAGAAAAGGGTGGTGTCCTTCTTGGTTTTGCCAGCCTGCCCAGCCCCCTCCCAGAATCCTCGGCCCTGCCCAACCAGACGGAATCTGTGATCGCTTTGTTGGGATGGGATTGAATTCCCTAGAGCTCCCTTCCCAGACCTGGCCAGCAACTCCAGTAACCAGAGCTGTGTGAGAAGAAAAGGCCAGGCCACTGGGGTAAGCCACACCCTGAACAGAGGTGAGGTCTCAGGTGAGTCACGCCACTGAGGGGCCACCTCCTCTGTCCCAAGGGCCTGGGCTCACCTACAGCCATGCCTCACCGAGGACCCAGTACATCAGCCTCCCAGCACCTGGCTGTCCTCTCCTTCCACCCTTGCCCACAGGGTTCTCCAATCCTCCGTCCCCCACCCAACAGTGTCCTGGAGCTAGGACATCTGCCTCCCACCCCCACCTTGGGCCTCCAGAGATGTGAGATGCTCACAGCGCTCTGGGTGGGGCCTTAGTCTCCCTACTTCCCCCTTCCAGCCCCAGATCCTCTCAGATTGCCAGAGATGGGCTCCAGCCAGGGAGGGTGGGGCTGCTCCTGGGACCATCGGGTGTCACAGGCTGCCTAGGCAGTGACAGAGCTGTGGCTGGGAGCAGACCTTCACCCATCTCCGTGCCTCCAGCTGACTCAAATGTGCCATGTCCCAGCACCTGCTCCTTCCACTTGTGATCCTCGGTAACTTCAGGGGACAGGAGATGGCTTTAATGGGCCTGGGTCCTAGTATCTGGGGAGTCAGAAAGCAGGACTTCTGGGTTCTGTGTGGGTAGTGGGGGTGTCAGAGGAAGGGCAGGAGGACGTCAGAAAAAAGAGGGAGTAAGGCGTCAGAAGGAAGAGGAATAGTGTATGAGAGGGGAATAGGGGCCCGGGTGTCCTGGGGAAATGGAGTAGCTGTAAAGCTTTCGGGGGAGGGGAGTCATGGAGGGCATCTCAACGTGTAGGTCTCCAGCCTCTTCCTGCTTCCCTCTTTCCAGCCTTCAGCCCCATCCCAGGAGCTTTCCAGGACTCAGGTAAGGCAGCCAGACTGGGGGAAAGCACGTGGGAGGCATTAAAGATAGGAGGAGGGGTAGCATGGTGTTGGCAGGGGGGATACTGAAAAAGGGAACTGGGGAAGGGACAAGTAGGAGGTAAGGGATGGAGAACAGGAAGATGGAGGCTGGCAGTGACAGGGGCTGGAAGTGACAGTACCTTCCCCTCTTTACCCTCCAACTCCCAGCTCTCAGTCCCACCCAGGAAGAACCTGATGATCTAGGTAAGGAAGAATGGGGGTTCCTCGGATCTTAAAAAAAAAAAAGATAAGTCTGGTTAGGTGAGAAGGGAGGTGGAAGTGTCCAGAAAATTAGTAGTGCCTACGTCCTCTTGATTCTTTGTTCAAAGGGGCAAATTAAAGTCGGGTGGGAGACAGGCTTTGTCTTGAGTTGCTTGGGCCTCTGGTGTCAGGGACCCGGGAGGCTATGACCTCCATGGCACTCCATCGCAGACTGCGGTCGCCCCGAGCCCTCTGCCCGAATCGTGGGGGGCTCAGACGCGCAGCCAGGCAGCTGGCCATGGCAGGTGAGCCTGCAACAGAGTGGGGGCCACATCTGTGGGGGCTCCCTCATCGCCCCCTCCTGGGTGCTCTCGGCTGCTCACTGTTTCGTGACGTGAGTATTCGCCCACGTCCCAACCCTCTCCAAAAGCCAAGCCTGCCCGGCAGCTTGACCCCCTGTATTCAACCGCTAACTTGGAGCCAAGCTGCGCGCGTCCCCCCCCCCCCCGCCCCACCCCTCTGCGGGGGTATCCTGGTTCTGAATGTGGGTGACAACGCCGGGAGACTCGCCCCACCACTCCACCAAATATCCGAATCTGAATTCTGTCTGCCCAGTGTCCTCTATCCACCGCCTCAAAATCGGATCCACTCCTCCTCCTTCGGGGAACCTATCTCAACCTGGATCGCCCCAGCCCCAAATCTAGATCCGACTCCGCCCCTCCTGGGTTCCCACTAATCCCACCTTCTCCCTGGCCTCTGAGCCCCCACCCCCACGGCAGTCGGCCCCCATCTTAGGGTCAACCTAATCCCCTCCTGCCTGGGCCTCGGCGCAGGAACGGGATCTTGGAGCCTGCGACCGAGTGGTCCGTACTGCTGGGCATGCACTCCCAGGACGGGCCCTTGGACGGCGCGCACGTCCGCGCGGTGGCTGCCATCCTCGTGCCGGACAACTACACCCGCGTGGAACTGGGCTCAGACCTGGCCCTGCTGCGCCTGGCCTCGCCCGCCCAGCTGGGCCCCGCCGTACGGCCGGTCTGCCTGCCGCGCGCCTCGCACCGCTTCGCTCACGGCGCGGCCTGCTGGGCCACCGGCTGGGGGGACATTCAGGAAGAGGGTAAGTGAGGTGGGGGGGGGGGGAGGGGGTCCGGGGAGGTGGGTAACCGAAGAGGTGGAGTCTCCGGGGCGGGACCCCGGGGCGAGTCGGAAAAGCCGCGGCCCGCGGTAAGCGGGTCCTTGGGGCGGGAGCTCGGGAGGTGGGACCCACGGGGCGGGACCCTGGGCGGGGGCCTGGAGGGCAGATTTCTGCCCGGCGGCTGCGAAGGGCTCTGCCCATCTCCGTCAATCCTCCTCCCCCAGGGCTCGCAAACTAAGACTCCGGACTCATCCACCCCGATTCCCTCCTCACCTTTCCTTCCAGATTTTTCTTTCCTCGATTTAGGATCGGACTAGGGCTCCCATCCTAGCTCTGCTATTTAAGACAAACCACTTCACCCAATACATTTCCTCCTCTGAAAATTAAGGAAAATAGTGCCCAGTTCATGGGGTTGTTGGGTGGATTAAATGAGAAAATCCATGTCAGGTTTATAGCACGCTGCCTAACATAGCAGTAACTCATGCACGTTAGATATTTTTGCCCTAGGTAATCGTGCACTAGAGCATAGCGTCTGGAATATTGTAAACTCATTCAGCAGATGGCAGCTTCTTCCCTCTTTTCCCCTGTTCCTCTTCCTCCCATCCTCCCCTCCCCTCACTCCTCTTCTACTTGCCCACCTCCTGTCTTCTCCCAAGTCACTCTCCTCCATTCAGTTCATCTTTCATTCATTCAACAGGTTACTTCTTGAGCACCTTCTTGGGCCAGGCACTGACTTAGGCATTAGAGATATATCAACGAACATAAGCAAAACTCCCTGCCTTCTCAGAGCTTAAGTTCTAGTAGGCAGACAAGCCAGAAATTCAGTAGATAAACAAACACTATGTTGGAAGGTGTGGGGAGAAATAGACCACTTTCCCATTCTTCGTCATCCCTATAATCCAGTGCTACCTTTCCATGTTAGCAAGGCCCCCGCAATTATTCTTCATGTGCCGTGATCAGACCTGTGTAGTGCCCAGGGCTTTGGCAAGGGTGTTTGAGAAAGATGCCACAGCCTGTAGTTGGAGGGGCCCCATCAGGGGGAGACATGACAAGAAAGGGTCATTCTGAGCACCTGGGAAGTCTGTGTAGATGGCCCCAGACCATCCTGACAAAGGGCACCCGGAACAGGAGATTTTTCTTTTTTCTTCTTCTTTTTTCTTTCTTTCTTTCTTTCTTTTTTTTTTTTTTTTTTTAGATTTTATTAATTTGACAGAGAAAGAGAGTACAAGCAGGGGGAGCAGGAGGCAGAGAAAAAGAGGGAGAAGCAGACTCCCTGCTCAGCAGGGAGCCTGATGTGGGGCTCAATCCCAGGACCCTGGGATCACAATCTGAGCCAAAGGCAGATGCTTAACCATCTGAGCCACCCAGGGGTCCCCAGAACAGGGGATTTCTGGGAAGGCTTTGTAAAGAGGACATAAGTTAGCATTACAGGAAAGTGGGGGGAGATGGAGATGAGACATATTAATTGGAGAAGGGCCAGGTTGTGAGGCTGGAGTGGAAGGGGAAGAGGCAACAGAGGCCACAAAAACTGCTAGGGCTGGACCATGAAAGCCTTAAGGTCAAACCGAGGGCCAGAGTACCCCACCAGCTCCCAGGATCCCTAGGACAATCCCCAAACCTCCCTGGTTGACCCTCAGGTACAGCTTCACCGTCACGTGACCTCGCAGAATGCCGGGTGGGGAGGGAAGGAGCCCTGTCCACAACTCTCCCCACCCATTCTTGGAATCTGAGACTTTGTTTCCATCAAAGGCAGGTTCACCTCGGCAAAGGGCCCAGGCCTCAGATGTAAACAGTGGGGTCCATTGATTGTTCTTGGTAAGATCAGAGCTGAGCTCTAAAAACATTCCTCTGTCATGGGGTGCCTGGCTGGCTCAGTCAATTAAGCATCTGACTCTTGATCTCCGCTCAGGTCCTGATCTCAGGGTCATGGGTTTAAGCTCCAAGCTGGGCTGCACATTGGGCGTGGAACCTATTTAAATTTTTTAAAAATTTAAAAATTAAAAAAAAAAGAACATTTCTCTGTCAGCAATAAGTGAAGGGTGGGTTGGGGAATGGACCAGTAGAAGCCTAGGCCAATCATCCAGGCCCAAAGTTGTGCCTCCTGAACTGGGGCAGTTGTAGTGAAAATTCCAAGAAGTCATAAAAGAGAGGTTTTCAGGACTTGGGAACTGATTGGGGGAGGAAAGCTGAGACGGGATCAAGGATGATGCACAGACTCCATGCTTGCCAACTTGCCAACTTAGTGTGAGACCACGCTAAGCTATATGGTGTCTTTGTTGAAAAGACTATACAACCTATACTGTTGAAAAGACTATACAACCTACACTGGGGCTCAGAGCTTAGTGATTTTAGCCCCTACATGCATCTTGTGTCGTCTAGATAACTTTGTCCACTCACAACCATCCGTGGAAGCTCTCACTGGGTTCTGGGTGAGGCCGTTCCCGAGATGAGGATGTGGGAAGAACAGAGAGGAGCAGGAGGTGACAATGACTGGTTTTGAACATAGCTGGCTCAGGTGCCACGGGGCATCTAGACAGAGATGTCCAGGAGGCGCCTCAAGGGCACAACGCTGAGCTGGGGACCAGAGGACTTAATTTCTGCCTCACAGCATTTGCTCTCTGGTTCTGCCTGCAGACCACCTGCCTCTCCCGTGGGTGCTACAGGAAGTGGAGCTGAGGCTGCTGGGAGAGGCCACCTGTCAGTGTCTCTACAGCCAGCCCGGCCCCTTCAACCTCACTTTCCAGTTCTTGCCAGGGATGCTGTGTGCTGGTTACCCAGAGGGCCGCAGGGACACCTGCCAGGTGAGGGGAAGCCGCCACACCTGCCCCGCAGGGCCAGGCAGAGCCCTGACCATTAGGAAACAAGAGGAATAGAGCAATCTCATCTCTCTCATATCTGCAAAAAGAGGGCAAGATTGCCAGTGGATGGGATCAATGAGATTATAAGAACTCAGAGCTCAACAAGAGGCCATTGTTCCTTACAGTGGTGCAGAGGTTACATGCGCGACTCCAGAGGGAGTCAGCCTGCTGACAAGTCCAGCGCCACCGCTTATTAGCTGTGTGACCTTGGCCGAATACGTAACCTCCATATGTCCAGACTTTCTCATCTGGAAGACGGAGGTGATAGCACTACTTGCCTCATAGGGTGGTTACGACGACAGCAGGAATATGTAATACTTACGACAGTGCTTTGGTCTTTAATAAGAGCTACAATAAGTATGAGCTATTATTATTATCATCCCACATTCCAGGCCACAGCACAGCACCAGTTACTTAGTAGATATTCAACAAATAGTTATTTTTTTCAAAAATGAATTAATCTGGGGTGCCTGGCTGGCTCAGTCCATAGAGCGGGGGACCCTTGATCTCAGGGTTGTGAGTTCAAGCCCCACGTTGGGTGTGGAGATTACTTAAAAACAAAATTGTAGAAAGTAGAAGAAGGATTAATCCTTTATAGAAGTTTCCAGTTATCTTGCTGAAAGCCAGCACATAGTATATTTTAACCATCTTCCCCAGAAACTTTCCTCCAATGGCACATATTTCTTTTTAAGATTTATCTATTTATTTGAGAGAGTCCAAGCAGGGGGAGGGAGAGGGAGAAGCAGACTCCATACTCGATCCCACCATCCTGAGATCGTGACCTGAGCCAAAATCAAGAGTCAGATGCTTTGGAGTGTCTGGGCAGCTCAGTAAGTTGAGCGTCCTGCTCTTGGTTTGGGCTCAGTTCATGATCTCCTGCTTGGGAGATCACCCCGAATCTGGGCTCCCTACTCAGTCGGGAGTCTGCTTCCCCTTTCCCTCTCCCTGCTCCTCCCTGCAAGCGTTTTCTCTCTCTCTCTCTCTCTCTCCCTCTCTCTCAAATAAATAAATAGGAGCACCTGGGTGGCTTAGTCACATAAGCATCTGCCTTGGGCTCAGGTCATGATCTCCAGGTCCTGGGATGGAGTCCCGCATCAGGCTCCCTGCTCAGTGGGGGATCTGCTTCTCCCTCTCCCTCTGCTCCTCCCCCCACCCCACTCATGCTCTCTCTCTCTTTCTCTTTCTCAAATAAACAAATAGAATCTTTAAATAAATAAGTTTTTTTTTAATTCTCTAAAATAAGAAAGAGTCAGATGTTTAACTGACTGAGCCACCCAGGCACCCCCAATGGCACACATTTTTGAGGATGCTCAAGCATGCATGGTGGTGATGGGAATTTGAGCTAGATAGTCTTCAGGATCCCTCCCAATTATGAGGTTCCAGGACCTATGGACGTAATCCCCTGCCTTCTTGAACAGGATTGCAAACAATTCAGATTGCTCTAAACCATGCCCTGTCCAGTACGATAGTCACTAGCCACATTGGCTACTGAATATTTGAAACATTTTCAGTGTGACTGAAAAATTGAATTTTAAATTTTTAGCTTAAATTTAAATTCGAGGGGCGTCTGGGTGGCTCAGTGGGTTGAGGCCTCTGCCTTCGGCTCAGGTCATGATCCCGGGGTCCTGGGATCGAGCCCCACATCGGGCTCTCTGCTCAGCGGGGAGCCTGCTTCCCCCCTCTCTCTCTCCCTGCCTCTCTGCCTACTTGTGATCTCTGTCTGTCAAATAAACAAATAAAATCTTTAAAAATAAATAAATAAAAAAATTATTTTTAAAAAAATTTAAATTCGAATAGCCACATGTGGGTGGCATCTACCACGTTGCACAGCACAGCTCTCAATGATTCCAAGCCTTCTCTGGGAGCTCCTCAGGTCACAGAGATGCCTGACCCAGACTACAGAAGTACAATGTTGCTTTAGTGTTTGTTCATTGTAGTTATCCCTGCTTACTCGCTTTCAAACTATCCCTTCTTGCTGCTTTAAAAAAAAATTTTTTTTTTATTTATTTATTTTAGAGATAGATAGTGACAAAGAGAAAGTGAGTGTGCAAGCGGGGTGAGGAGCAGAGGGAGAGGGAGAAGCAGCCTCCTCACTGAGCACAAGCCTGATCTCATGACCCCAAGATCATGACCTGAGCCAAAAACAAGAGTTGGGCACTCAACCAACTGAGCCACCCAGGCGCCCCCTTGCTGATTTTCTAATGGCTTATTTCTAGCAGCTTCTTCCTCCTGAAGTTGGCATCTCTGATTTACTTTAACAATTGGGTGCACTTAGAAACCCAAAACAGTGTTTATTTGAGCCATTTACTGAACAAGAATCATTTGGCTCTGAACAAGACCTGCAGATCTCTGTAGAGTGGCCTTTGGTGCATTAACTTGGTGCCCGTGGCTTTGGCTGCTCATCAGCCTTTCTGCCTTACAAGGCTTTCTTCTCCTTAAAGTTGTAGGGAATGCAGAGGACAAGGCTCAGACAGGACAGATTTCTAGAAAGTGGCTCTGTATTGGGCAAGAAGAAGAGGTGCAGAACCTTCGTGAGGTGACCCAGTGTAAACTGGTGGGTCCCTGCGTTGATCCTGTAACACTGAATTATCTATCACCAGGGAGACTCTGGGGGTCCCCTGGTCTGTGAGGAAGGTGGCCGATGGTTCCAGGCCGGAATCACCAGCTTTGGCTTTGGCTGTGGACGAAGGAACCGTCCTGGAGTCTTCACAGCTGTGGCTCCCTACGAGGCATGGATACGGGAACAGGTGATAGGCTCAGAGCCTGGGCCTGCCTTTCCCACCCATTCCTGGGAGCCCCAGTCAGGTCCGTGGGAGCCCAGGGAAGAGAACTGCACCATTGCCCTGCCAGGTGAGGGAGCAGGACCCCTAGATGGTGGCTGGACATGAGAGATTTGAGTTGGGGTGGAAACTGCTGGGGGTCTGGGAGGCCCCCTGACTCGGCCTCTCACCCCTCAGAGTGCGGGAAGGCCCCAAGGCCAGGGGCCTGGCCCTGGGAGGCCCAGGTGATGGTGCCAGGATCCAGACCCTGCCGTGGGGCGCTGGTGTCTGAAAGCTGGGTCTTGGCACCTGCCAGCTGCTTTCTGGAGTGAGTGAAAACCCAGTCCCAGACATATTCTTGCCCCGCCGCCCCCCCCCCCCACTGGCCTGAGACATCTCCCTGACCCTGGCCCTTCCCCTTTGTGGGGTGGGAGTAGAGGTGGAGGGGCGCAATGGTCTGGAGTGCGGGGTCTCACTGGCAGGTGTAGGACCAGCTTGCAAAGCGGGGTCCATGTCTACTGGGGACGAGTAGGAGGTAGTATAGGTTCGATCCAGGACGCTGGGTTCTCAGTACACAGTTCTCTGGAAGTCCAAAGTCCAAGCCAGACGTGCCTGGCTTTTGAGCTGAGTGTGCAGGATCCAGCCCATCCAGTTTCCCCCATCCCGCAGCCCCATCAACCCAGACAGCTCGCCCGGCGACCTGGACAGCTGGCGTGTGCTGCTGCCCTCGCGTCCGCGCGCAGAGCTGGTGGCGCGCCTCGTGCAGCACGAGAATGCCTCGTGGGACGACGCCTCGGACCTGGCGCTGCTGCAGCTGCGAGCGCCCGTGAACCTCAGCACCGCCCCGCGGCCAGTGTGCCTACCTCACCCAGAACACTATTTCCTGCCCAGGAGCCGCTGCCGCCTGGCTCTCTGGGGTCGCGGGGGTGAGCAGGGTTCCCGCGCGCGGCCGGACGGAGTCGGGTGGGACTCCTCCGCACCGCGGGCTCCCTTTCTCCTCCCTTCCAGAACCCGCGGCCGGCCCCAACGCACAGCTTGAGGCGGAGCTGTTGAGCGGCTGGTGGTGTCACTGCCTGTACGGCCGCCAGGGGGCGTCAGTGCCGCCTCCGGGAGACCCGCCGCACGCGCTGTGCCCCGCCTACCAGGAGGAGGAGGAGGCGGGCCGCTGCTGGGTGAGCGACGGGGGCGGGGCTTGCGGGGCAGGGTCTGAGGAGCCAGGGAAGGCGGCCGAGAGCTCCGGGGCCGGGGCGGAGATTAAGGCGGGTCCTGAAGGCTCTGGGGGAGGAGTCTGGCCCTTGAGGACTCTAGGAAGGGGCCTGGGATGGGCCCTGGGTGATGTCTGGCCTTCTTGCTACCCCTAGTTTAAAGAGGATCCTAAAGTGAGGGCTGACTTAGATTAGTACTGGAGACTGGCTGGGAGGAGGGGGGACTTGTTATGCCTGAGTGCGGGGAGAGACAGTGGAGTACAGAAAAGCCCCAGGACCTTTGAGAGCCGGTTGCTTACCGTCGCTCACACACTCTTGCTGCAGAACTACTCTCACTGGAGCCTTCTGTGCCAGGAGGAGGGGACCTGGTTCCTGGCCGGAATCAGCGATCTCTCCAGTGGCTGCCTACGTCCCAGAGTCTTCTACCCGCTGCAGACCCATGGCCCATGGATCAGCCATGTGACTCGGGGAGCCTACCTCGAAGACCAGCTGACCTGGGACTGGGGCCCTGAGGGAGAGGAGACTGAGACACAGACTTGTCCCCCCACCACAGAACATGGTGGTGAGGGCTCAAAGTCTCCTTAGGGCTTTGGGACTTAAAGGCTCCTACATGAGCTGAGATCCATGAGAGTGTCTTCAGGGGTCAGCTGTGGAGCCCCCACTGAAGTGGTCACCTCCTCTCCCTAGCCTGTGGCCTGAGACCAGAGCCCGCTGTGATGGGGGTCCTGTGGCCCTGGCTGGCAGAGGTGCACGTAGCTGGAGATCGAGTCTGCACTGGGATCCTCGTGGCCCCAGGCTGGGTTCTGGCAGCCACTCACTGTGTCCTCAGGTGGGTCTTACCCATCTCTTGGACAAGAGGGAAAAATTGAGATGGGCAAAAGGACTCTTAAAATAGTGGGATATTCTCCCTTTAAGGCTCTGACAGTACAGGGAATTGCAACAAGTGTTTTGAGATTGAAGAGAGATTTGGAAGGAGGAATCATGAATGGAGTGACCTTGGAGTTCATTCTGCCCTGTCCCCTACACTACAGGACTGGGGGAGAAGGTGGTGACATTGGGCTTTTTTTCCAACAGGCCAGGCTCTACAACCGTGCCTTATATTGAAGTATACCTGGGCCGGGCAGGGGCCATCCCCCTCCCACAGGGCCACCAGGTATCCCGGTTGGTCATCAGCATCCGCCTGCCCCGGCACCTGGGACTTCGGCCCCCCTTGGCCCTCCTGGAGCTGAGCTCCCGGGTGGAGCCCTCCCCATCAGCCTTGCCCATCTGCCTTCACCCAGGGGGTGTCCCCCTGGGGGGCAGCTGTTGGGTCCTGGGCTGGAAGGACTCCCGGGACCGAGGTGAGAGCCCAGGGTCCTGGGGGTGAGAAGTGACTGAAGGCCAGAAATCCTGTGAGAACTCTCTCTCCTCTCTAGTCCCTGTGGCTGCAGCTGTCTCCATCTTGATGCCTCGACTCTGTCACTGTCTCTATCAGGGCATTCTGCCCTCTGGGACTCTCTGTGTTCTGTATTCAGAGGGTCAGGAGGACAGATGTGAGGTAAAGGGAGGGGAGAGGCGGTGCTGGGCAACGAGGTCCTAGAGAGAGAACGGGGTTGGAATTCTTGAGTGCTGGGCCCCAAGTGGGAAGAAGCAGCACTTCCTTCCGGACTTCAGAGAGAGACTGGGGCCAGGAAGCCTAAGGATGGGGACAAGCAGTGCTTTGTAGCTGGACTCTAAGAAGGGGCAGGGAATCGGGAGGAAGAAAGAGTAAGAGACCCTTTGGGATTTGACTCTGATACCGCAGGTGACCTCAGCACCTCCACTCCTGTGCCAGACCGAGGAGGGCTCCTGGGTCCTCATGGGCATGGCTGTTCGAGGGAGCCGGGAGCTGTTTGCTGCCATTGCTCCTGAAGAGGCCTGGATCTCCCAGACAGTGGGGGAGGCCCATTTCCTGCCTCCCAGTGGCTACCCCTACTGGCCCCCAGAAGGCAGCAATCTCTGTCCCCCCGACATGGCCAGGGCCTCAGGCTCCCCTCAGGCTGCTCTATTCCTGCTACTCCTAACCCCCCTGATCCAAGGCTGAGGGAGCCGGGGTCTCCGGCCGCTCAACTTCCCCTCCCCCCCCCACTCCCTCCGGCCCTCCACTTCCCGCCCAGTAAGGCTGGAATGTGGCCCAACCGGCTTTGTTCCCTCGCCGGAACCTCCAGAGCGCCCCACCCACCTGGGCTGCAGCGGCTTTGGGTAATTGGGTCCCAGTGCCCGGCTATTTCGGGCACGGGAATCCTCGGGGGCAGCGGGAAGCGGACAATAAAGGTGTAAACACAGACACGTGGCCTTGTGGCATTGCTAGGGGCAGGCCGAGGGGCTGGGGGAAGCCCAAGAATAGGGCCCATCCCTTCTGGGCCTCTGTGAGTCAGGCCTTGGGCTCCCAGGAAATGTGTCCCTGATAACGTGGCAGCTGCCCCTCATTCCTGCCCCAGGGCGGGGGAGGTGGGGTGGCAGCTGGGTGTGTGTCACCTCCCCAGTGGAATCAGCATCCCTAGCACCTGCCAGACACCTCAGCCCTAGCTCAGACCCTACTGCCCTTGCCCCGCCTCCCAGAGCAAGGATTGAGGGTGAGGGTTGAGGAGGGGTCCAGTCTGGGAGTCCAGGGTCTACCATATTCTATATCCACAGAGAGCTGCCCTCTCATATACACCCCCAGGGTGTACACCCTCCAGGGTCCCCAATTCACAAGACATGTCCTTCAATGGTCCCCCATTTTTACATCCTGCCCAGTGTCCCCAGAGTTAGGGCACCATCATGCATCCTTGGGTGTACATCCCACTCCCTCTCCCTTCATTTTTGGAAAGATTTTATTTATTTGAGATAGAGAGTGAAAGAGAGAGCAAGGGAGGTGGGGGCAGAGGCAGAGAGAGAAGCAGGCTCCCCGCTGAGCAGGAAGGCAGAGGATGCGGAGGATGCGGATGCGGGGCTTGATCCCAGGACCCTGGGATCATGACCAGAGCCAAAGCCAGACGCCTAACCGACCTAGCCTCCCAGGCGTCCCCCTCTCACCCACCATTTATTCGTGCCCCTCCCTGTGTGAATTCAACCACATTCCCTGCTAATTATGAAGTCAGGGGGTCTGGGGTCTGATAGATCAGCCCCTGAAGTGCTCCCAAGGCAAAAGGGGGCACATATGGACACCCCCGGCTGGAGATTCGGAAAGGGTCACAGAAGAGGTGATGTTTGAATACAGAAAAGGGACAAATGGAGACCTGGGGAAAGAGGAGTGCTTGGCATGGAAGCCAGCTGATGAGGGTAGCAGAGGGGTCCCCTCTGGGGCTGGAGTCACCATCTCTGGGTTGAGTGGGCAGAGAATAGGGGAGGGGAAGTAGGAAGTTCTTGGGAGATTAAGGAGCTGGACAGAGGTTCTTAAAGAACCGGGCTTATCATTAGCTGCCAGATCTCAAAGAGAGTATTACCTCCCCACCCGGGTCCTGTACCCAGACAGTCACCCATATGCCATCCCCCACAAACATTTCATACACCCACCCTCTACCCAAACCCACCACAGTGTCCAATGTTGCCCCCTCCTCCCCAGCAATTAGCCTCTAGCCCCTCACCCGCTCCCGGAATTCTCGGCCCTCCAGGAGGGGCCCTGAAGTTTTGGCTAAGAGGTCCCATGCAGAAAGTAGGTGGGGGAGTGGGGCTCTATTTTTCTGAGGCTTGACGCCAACATACATGCCCAGTTGCCCACAGACCCATCCGGGGTCAGAGGATGAACCTGACCCCCAAACTGGTCCCATGGACCTCCGTCCCCTGAGCCTGTGCCACCTGTTTCCTCCACCTGAGAAGGCTTTCCCTGGACTGCCCTTCTCCTCTACCTGCCTTGACACCTGCCCAGAGCCCCTCCGGCCTTCCTGAGGAGCCCTTCTTGATGTGAACCTATGTCAAGCTTCTGTGAACAGGCCCCCAGAGCCCCCATTCTTCTTTAACATAGTGCCTGGCTTGAAATTATTCCATAATTTCTGTGTGATTATTTGATTCAGACCTGTCACCCTATTTCATGGGGAGATCAGTGAAGGCAGAAATGGTATCCGTTTTTGTCTCCTGTGCCTGGAACACAGTAGGCACTGGGGAAATATCTGTAAGATGACTGGCACTGCCATCCCACTCAGCACACCTCACTGCACACAGGTGACACGACAGACTCTACAGAGGGGCCTGAAATGGCCGGCCTGGAGCCTCCCCAGGTGTCCTGGGCTCGGCCACCAGGCCTAAGGAGGGAAGAAAGGTCAGAAGCACAACAGCCCCAGGACAACAAAGGCTGGGCGAGGCCCTGGGGGACATAACTGGTCTGGGAAACTTGCAAGACCTGGAACAGAGGGCAGTGGGGTCACATTCTAGGGAGTCTAGCTATCAGGCATTTGCAAGCGTGCGCGCGCGCGCGCGCGCGCACACACACACACACACACAAACACACACACAGCCTGGGGGTCTGGGAGGACTTAGGACTCTGTTAGCAGGAAAAGCTGGAGGAGCTAAGCAAGAAGGGCGGGGCTAGGGGCGGGGCAGGCAGGTAGGTGCCCTTCCCCAGGGATCGGTGCTCTGGAAGGTCTCTACGTAGCCAGGCCCCACTGGAGACGTATCCACTCGGCGGGCTGCGCAGACCCCAGCGTCTCCCTTTGTGCCTTATCCCTGACTTGGAAGCTAGCCTCGGACGTCTCTTCCCCCTTCGCAGCTCGGATTCCAAGATCCCTTCCTTCTGGGGCCGATACCTGGAAGTTGTCTTTGAAACCAGCCCTAGGTACCTTCCCTCGGGTGCCTGGTGTCTCTCCCCAGGGGCCCTGGTCCTGGGCCATGGCCCACAGGGCAGGCCTGGGGCCTGGCTGGCTGGGGGCTGTGGCCATTCTGCTTTTTCTTGGATTATTCCGGTCCGGACTTGGTGAGTATTTGCATCAGTCAGAGTGTGGGGCTCGGGGGAGGGGTGGTGGACATAGGCAGAGGGTATAACCCTTTTCTGGGCACATCCCTTTTCCTGGGCTCAGGAACACCCGGCTTCAACCTCCCTAGCTCTGGGCCTCCCCTCCTCCCTTCAGCTTTGGCCTCCTGGGGGGCACAGGGTGAGGGACAATCCTCTGGAGAAGTGGCAGGTGCTGAGGGGTCTGGGACCTCTAGTCTTTCCTGGTTCCCTTCCCTCTTTCTCTCCTCCTCCAGGGGCTGATGGGGATGAAGGTGAGGCTTGTGTGGGGGAGGGGAAAGGAAGGGGACTTGGATTCAGATTCCAATGGAATGTTTCCTGAGTGCCTGACCCCCTCTCCCGGGAGGGCCGTCTTACCCACCCTTATTGCCTTATGTAAATCCTCCCATCAGTCCTTGAGATGGGGATTATAGCCCTCATTCCACGGAGAAAGAAACTGAGGTACTGAGAAGTGACTTGCCCAAGAGCACACAGCCAGTCAGAGGCATAGCTGGGATTTTAAACCCAGGTCTGACTCCAAAGGTCGTACCTTTGGAGGAAAACCAACCAGGGGTTACTTCCTGGCAAGGCACACCACCCGACTCTGAGTCTGGTTTTCACGCCCAGCCTCACTGCATACCGCTGGCTGTGTATTCTTGGCCAGTCCTCTTGCCTCAAAACTGAAGTCGATGTTGGTTGTCTCCCAGGGCCCAGTGAGGACTCCGGGACATAAAGGAAGTGAAAGACCTCTCGCAGCCCAGCTCGGTGCTTGATCAGTCACTAGATAGTAGCTATTGTCGTTATGATGAGGGCAGAAGGAGGAGCTTGGCTGGACAGTTTCTCTGTACCAGGCAAGGTGACTTTGCGATGGGCTGTTGGGTCTGGCTCCAAACAGCCTCAGTGGGGGTGAAGCTGTCCTGGAAACCAGATGTTCCGGGTGGGAGTCCTGTTGTTTGGTCAACACATATCCATGACTCCAGCTGTGTGTGTGCCCAACCCTGGACTGGGCCCGGGGGACAAGGAGATCTGCTCCAGTCCCTGTCACTAGGGAATGCCCGGAATGGGGACAGCTGAAACAGAGTCAGACACCAGCACCACCGTTGTGTGATGGGACAGTGTTGGGGGAAGCATGCCCCCCCCCTCCACCGCCGCCACCAAGAGCTGCCAGCATCGTCCAACTCAGCCTGCCCAGTCAGGAGAGGTTGACATTTGAATTGCCTCCACAGGCAAATAGGTTTGCTGAGCTGAGAAGGGATGCGGAAAGGTATGCTCGAGCGCCAGAGTGACCTGGATAAGCGAAGGTCTAGAGGCAAACAAGTGTGTGGCCCAGTGTGTGTGGCAGGAAGTGTCCCGAGGGATGGCTAGAGTAGGTGGTAGTGTCATGGAAGGTCTGGAATGTATCTTAAGGGCAGTGAGGAGCCAGGAAAGGATTTCAGCTGAGGTGTGACCTGATCACATTTGTCATTTATAAATATCTTCTGACCTGTGAGGAGTGGACGGAAGGTAGGACCTGAGAGAAAGGAAGCTGGATGAAACCCGGGTTAGGTAACAAGGATGGTAAGGGGGCAGAACTAACCATGCCCACTGAGCAGTGGGACGGGGACAAACAGGTGGCTGGCTCCTGTGAATTCACTTCCCAAGCTCCAAACCAGATTGTTGGGACGTGGCAGGCCCGAGGAACCTGATGTAGGGGGTGCGCCCCAGAAGGACCTGACCCCTTCCCCTTCCTCCCTGGACAGCCTCCTGCGGTGTGACCTTCCAAGCGCGCATCACTGGTGGTAGTGGCGCAGCCGCTGGCCAGTGGCCCTGGCAGGTCAGCATCACCTACGATGGCACCCACGTGTGTGGCGGGTCTCTCGTGTCTGAGCAGTGGGTCCTCT
Organism: Martes martes; assembly: GCF_963455335.1. Classification (NCBI taxonomy): domain Eukaryota; kingdom Metazoa; phylum Chordata; class Mammalia; order Carnivora; family Mustelidae; genus Martes; species Martes martes. The sequence goes on from NC_137906.1 coordinate 20,846,731, forward strand.
CCGCCGCTCACTGCTTCCCAAGGTACCGGCTGGGCATCGGGCAGCTGGGCAGGGAGTCAAAAGTGGGCTAAGGTCAAAGTTGAGGGATTAGTCTAGGCCAGAGGTTGGGGTGCTTGGGTCGGGTCTAGGGGTAGCAATAATGAAGTCTGAAAGGCTGTGTCAGGAGTCAAAGTCAGAGGTCACAGGTCACACGATAAAACTAATACACAGTTCAGGATCTAAAAGGCCCTTCATTTGGGACCAGAACCTGGGGTTGGTTGGAACAGGGATCCCCAGCAGGGATCAGGGAACTAGGAGAGATCTCCTGGGTCCCAGTCTTGGCCCCTCTGCCTGCAGGGAGCACCCCAGGGAAGACTATGAAGTAAAGCTGGGGGCCCACCAGCTGGACTCCTACAGCTCTGAGGCCGAGGTCCGCACCGTGGCCCAGGTCATCGCCCACTCCAGCTACCGCCAGGAGGGCTCCCAGGGTGACATCGCACTCCTCCGGCTCAATAGGCCGGTCACCTTCTCCCGCCACATCCGGCCCATCTGCCTCCCTGCGGCCAACGCCTCCTTCCCCAATGGCCTCCAGTGCACTGTAACTGGATGGGGCCACGTGGCACCCTCAGGTGAGGTGGGCGCAGACCTCTAGAGGCATGCGTGGGGGGTGCACCTGACTCAGGGGTAGGAGGCCCCAGGCAAGCATCTTTTGCTCCCACAGTGAGCCTCCTGGCGCCCCGGCAGCTACAGCAACTTGAGGTGCCACTGATCAGCCGCGAGACGTGTAAGTGCCTATACAACATTGGCGCCAAGCCTGAGGAGCCCCACAGCATCCAGCAGGACATGGTGTGTGCCGGCTACGTGAAGGGGGGCAAAGATGCCTGCCAGGTAAATGCAGGGGGTCCTGGGAGACAAGTGCCTCTTGGCAGATGAGGGTCGGCGGGGCTGGCGGGGCTGACCTGAGGCCCCAGGGCTTCATCCTGACAGTCACTCTATTTCTTTTCAGGGCGACTCTGGGGGCCCACTCTCTTGCCCTGTGGGGGGCCTCTGGTACCTGGCAGGCATCGTGAGCTGGGGGGATGCCTGTGGGGCCCCCAATAGGCCTGGCGTGTACACTCTGACCTCCAGCTATGCCTCCTGGATTCACTATCACGTGACAGAGCTCCAGCCTCGTGTGGTGCCCCATGTGGAGGAGTCCCAGCCTGACAGCCATCTCTGTGTCAACCATCAGGCCTTCAGCTCGGCCCCAGCCCGGGGCTTATTGGGGTTCATCCTTCTGCTGCCATTAGGCCTGACCCTGGGCCTCATCTGCTAAGCTGGTCATCCTGGGAGCTGACCCTGTTTCCCGGACTTCCACACTGTACCCGAGGACAGACGCCTGGCCCGGGAATGGATCTGGCCCTTTCCTTACATCTTCCGGGCCTGGGGACTGGCTGGAGCCACTCCTTCCTCCCCGGACCTGCGGGAGCCCCCTCTTCTGGGTCTGTTCTTTGGGACTACAACCCACAGTGAGGAGGTTTCCCACCTGTGGTATTGGCTAGAACCTCTGTCCACCTCCACCTGCTGGTTGGACTCATATGGAGCCCCTGAGGACCCTTAACGATGAAAATGAGCCCTGACTCCCCGCTTTGTTTCCAGAAGACGGGGCACCTGCCTAGCCAGTTGCTGCCGGAGGGCTGACTCCAGCACCCGGAGCGCCCCATCTGCCTGCTGAGCCCCGTCACTTCACCCTCTTCCTGTCTCCTGAGCTGGGGCTGCCTCTGGGCGGCGTGTTCTCAAGAACAGAAAAGGCCCTAATCTTGCCCCATCGGCTGCCATGCCCTCCTTGAACCTCGACTTCTAGACTCCGGAGGACTGAGCCCCCACCGGAACTGGACTTGGGCTTGGGGTGAGGGATAGAAAGAACAAGCGCGAGTGAAATGTTTTGAGCGCCGCTGGCTGTGTGTGTGACGTGCGACGAAGACCAGCAGCTCTTGGCCTCTCCCTCCCACCTCCAAAGTCCAGAACCACTGGCAGAATTTACTTTATTAAAAAAAAAAAAAAAGATGAAACAGGTCTGTACATATTTACAGGCAGGAAGGGGGGTGGTAGGGAGGGAAGCACGGGTCCGGCAGCAGGGGCGCAGCCCACTCACTTCTTGGAGAGTTTGACCTGCTTGTGCTTGGGGGGTGCCCACTTGAGACAGACTGAGTCCACTGTGGGGAGAGAGGCATGAGAGGCGGGGCTGGGCCCCTGGGCCCAGGCCAGGTTTCACCTCCAGGTGAGAACAAGGGCATACTGAGTCCTGGGGAGGGGGCGGGGAAGCCTCGGAATGACGAGCCTGCCCCGGGCTTCCTTCCTGGGAGCTGGTCAGACTAGTTTGGGATCATGTAACAGCCAAAAGGTGGCTTTGGATCCCGGGAGATCTTAACACCTACCCCCCACCACACATACCCTGGGCAGCCCCCCACCCACCTGTTATGGGTGGTTTCTTATACTGGGCGCTTTTGAGGTGCTCTTCTACCAGCTTGGGTGTGACACAGATCACATGCTGGCCCTTCCAGTACTTGACCATGTTGAGGGACTGTAGGGTGCTGATGATGTCATTCTGGGTGATGCTAGTCATCTGGCTGCAGAAAGGGATTAGCACAGACGTTGCAGAAAGTCCCTTTGTGGGGTCTGACTGGGACAGCAAAAGGGGACAAGGACACAGGATCACAGCGTCTTAGAGGAGTCCTTCCCTCTTTAAGGGTTCCAGGGCCCTCACCTAAGGTCCTTGATGGACAGTGTGCCCCGGAAGTCTCGCAGGATCTCCAGCAGGACCCAAGACCAGTAGCTGCGGTAGCTGAGCTTGCCCAGGTCGGACAGTGGCTTCTCTGGGGAGCCGACTGTGCTCTCCAGCTTGGAGAGCTCATAACCTGGTGGCAGAGGGAAGGAGGCTCCAGAGGACCCAGCCCTGCCCCGGCACCCCCGCCCTGGCTGCCCCTTCCTCCACAGGCCAGGAAGCACTCACTGAAAGCAATGAGGAATTTTCCGTAGCCACGGCGCTGGTAGGGGGGCAGAGTCAGGATGCAGGCCACATTGTTGCCATCTGGAGACTCTTTCTCCTACGGTAGTGTGTGGTCAGGACCACTGGGGAGGCTCAGCCTGACCTCTCCAGGTCAGAGTCCCCACCCTCCCTCAACCTAGGCTTCCCAATCCAGCACCTTAGAGAAGTAGCCAACGATGTGGGCACCCTGCCTGTCCACCTCGGTCAAGATGTAAAAGACGAAGGGCTCCACGTCAAAGTACAAGGTCTTGTGGTCCAGGAAAAGCTTGGCCAGCAGACACAGGTTCTGACAGTAAATCTGAGGGGTGGGGAAGGTGGAGGCAGGCTCAGGGAGCAGGTGTAGCTGCCCCCCACCCCCAACTTCAGTGAGGCTTGGACAATGGCTGCTACCCTGCTCTGTAAACGCCAGCCTTCAGAGAGCAGCCAGTGCCGCGCCAGGGAGAAGTGGGCTCCTCCCCAGAATAGCAGTTTTAGAACGAAGAGGAGTCTTACAGTCCTTTTCTGATGGACATGGAAACTAAAAACCAGACACCTGGATTAATCAATGACAACTTCTTTTTTTTTCTCCCCGGTGCAAAAAGGTGAGTTGTTTTGGCTTTTATTTATTTATTCAAAGAGAATATGTGCAAGCGGGGGGAGGGTCAGAGGGAGATGGAGAATCCCAAGCCGACTCTGCACTGACCTGACACAGGGCTTGATCTCACGACCCTGAGATCATGACCTGGGCCAAAATCAAGAGTCAGACATGCAACGGAGACACCCAGGTGCCCCAAAGGTGTTTTTGTTGTTGTTGTTGTTGTTGTTGTTGTTTTAGTTAAAGCATGGGGATAGGACTCATGGGCAAAAAAGTTTTGTTTTGTTTTGTTTTTTTTAAGATTTTATTCTTAAGTAATCTCTACACCAACATGGGGCTGGAACTCACAACCCCAAGATCAGGGGTCTTACGCTCCACTGACTGAACCAGCCACGCATCCCAATCAGTTACCACTTCTGAGTGCTAAGTAGGAGTTGAATCTTCAGGGACGTTAACTCTTACACTTCAAATCAGGAAACTGAGGCTCAGAGGAGGTAAGTGGCTGATGTAAGGCTAGTGAGTGCTGGGGCAGGATTCAAACTGGTATACGAGTTCTGTCTTGCTCATAGCTGTATCCTCAACAGCCAGCACATGGCTAAGCGGAAAGCTTGGTGCTTGGTAAATATTTGCTGAATGGATGGCTCTGAGCCCATTTCCAAAGCCTGAGCTGTCTGCCCACCTGGCCATACTCCTCTGCTGGGCCTCGGCAGCCTCCTTATGCACCCAGGCTAAAGACCAACATCAGGACGGAGAATGGTTGGCTTCATGGCACAGACCAAGAGACCCTCTGGTTTATGACACCTTTTACATCCACTCTTATTTGATCCAACGATTGTGAAGTCCAGCATTGCTAGCCCATTTTACCTAGGAGGAAACTGAGGTTCTGGGAAGGGGAAGTCCTTGGCTGAGGCTTCAAAGTTCACAGGGTAAAGCTAGAAAGAACACCCACACCTCCTGCTAGATCCCGTTCTGCCACTCCCCCTGTTCATGCTCAGAAAGGCAAACCAGGAGACCCAGGCTAGGCTAAGAGCAAATACTTCCCATTGAGCTATTTATCTCAAGGCTGGATGAACACAAGGAGGTCACCAATAATAATAAAGGCCCATGTTTACTAAGCACCCACTTGATACCAGACACTGTGTTAAGTACTTGACATTGCTGTCTCATTTGTTCCACCAACAATCCTATTGGGTAAACATTATCATGACTCCTATCTTACAGATGAGGAAACAGGAACAAACAGTGTTAAGTAACTTGTCCAAGGTCAGCTAATCAACGCCAGCACCACTGGAAGCAGGAACCACTCAGAAGCCTGCCCTCTTTGCCTTACCCTCCACTGTCCCCTGCCCTGGGAAACAGGGACATTTGGTGAGAGCTTCCCAGACTGACCAGGCAAAGGCCAGGTGCTCAATGGCAGCAAAGCAGGCCACAAATGCCCCACCCTGCCCCCTGAGGTCCTGCTGCCAGAAACCAGGAACTCTGCTCTCGGCTACACAGCTCTTGGGCAGCAAGTCTCACACAAAGCCGTCCCCTCCCAGGGAAGAAAGCTTTCCTTCAGGCAGAAAGAGAAAGCTCTTCTAGAAGCAGCCTCTGGCGCAACAATCTCTACTCTGGGTGCCAGAAATGCCCCAAGCTAAGCCACCCCATTAGGAGAAAAGTCTTCAGGGACAGAACAGAAACCTTGTCCCCAAGGCTGGTACCCCATGGTCGGGTGTTTACCGTGCCCCACCACAGGCCCCTCGCCAGGCTAAGCATGATCTCACAGGCCTTTCCCAGGTTGGGGCTTGTCCTCAGGCCGGCCTCTACCCTTTGGTAACAACGAGAATCACCCAGGAGGTGCTTGCCCCCACCTCCCCACAGCACTTAGGCCCCCTAACTCACCTTGTGGTCTTTGCCGTCAACCTCGTACACAGAGATGTTGCTCTTGCGATAGATCTCCTTCCCAGGGGGCTGCCGCCACTGACACTGGCCCTGGGGGTGTGGATGGGGAGACAAGGGCTTAAGACATTAAGGTTTTCTGCTGGGAGCCCCCAATCCACCCTGTGTGGCTTACAATAGGTCTCTACTTCTGTTTCCCCATCTATAGACCCTGGGCTCCATACTTCACCTACATCAAGTAATCCTCCCAACTACCTGAGGAGACAGAGCCCATTTTACAGATAAAGAAACCAAGGCGCAGAGAGGCTAAGTAACTGGCTTGAATATCACACAGCTAGATGGTCTCAAGTTCAGGTCAGCCTGGCTCTGGAGGACTCTGGAGGGCTCTCATCCATGACAGTGGCGATCCCTAAACCGCATACATTTGCCTCGGGTTATGCCCTTTGGGACCTGCCCTGCTACGCTAGCACTGTGAGCCCCCAGCACCCCACACCCCGTTCCGCCTCTGCCAACGCTTCCCATCTGGTCCACACCTTCCAGTCCCACTGCTCAGGGGCTAAGCTCGCTTCCTCTTTTTCCCTGAGGAATCTGGTACTGGGCTGGCCTTGATGAACATGTGGAGTCTGGGTTGACCTGAGGAGGCGGTAAGGGCTTGGATTACCGTCCCCATTCCACAGAAGAGGAAACTCAGGCCTGGGGGAAGGCAGCAAATTGGCCACAGTCACTCCAGCCAAGGCAAGGCCAGGCCTAGAACGCAGGGCTCTTGGGCAGCTTTTCCTCACACTCAACTCCTCTGGACCTGTCTCTCTTCCCTATGGCTGCTGCCTCAGCCCCTCAGCCTGCACACCCCTCTCGCCAGGTCCAGCGAGCCCCATCTCACCAAGTGGAAGCGGTAGCTCTTCTCAAATTTCATGTACTTGAGGCAGTACTCGCAGAGCCACAGTTTGGGCTGTTTCCCATAGTCTTCGGGGAACGGTGAGAAGTACCAGGCATCGATTTCGTAGTTCCCAATGTGGATCTTGTCCACATACTTCACCTTGGTGATCTGTGGGTAAGGTGGGAGGGCAGGGCGGTGGCTGGCTCAGGGCCAAGGAAAGCCAGGCGAGGGAGGGCCCACAGTCAGGAGCCCGGCCCCTGCTTACCGCTTCGTGTTCCTTCTCCAAGGCTGCTGTGGTGGGGTCCATCTCTGCGTAGGTCTGTGCAAGGACAGAGCCATGAACAGAGGTAAACAGAAGTGGTGGTCAAGTGGTGTTCCCTGCACCAGAACCCAGTGCTTCCCTCCTGTCTTCCAGATCTCATCCCCTATATGACACTAATAACCACATGAGCAGCTAACTTGTTTGACGTGGTTTTGAAGCTGGCTGGGCCAAGCTCCTCTCCTGCCTTACCCACCCACCCACACACCCAAGTTTGGACCTTTTGCCAGATGAACAGGGCTAGGATCAGGAGGTCTGGTTCCAGCCCTTGGGCTGGTAAGAGCTTCTGCTACACAAAAGGATCAATCCAGCTCTGCTCAAACCATCATGAGACAGATGAATACCGGATCTTATCTGCTGTGCCCAGAGTAGGAACTGGTGCTGGACTTCCCAGTGTGACTGGGCCTCTTTCCTGAGCACCAGATCCAGGCAGCTGCCTGCTCCCTCCTAAAGCCACATCAGACTCTAGGGGTCCAGAAAGGAACTCAACCCGTCCTCCCCACAAACCTCTTAATCCTCCTGGGGTCCCCCTCTCACTGGGAGCAGCACCCTCAGTCCAGCTGCCCAAGACCAATAGCAGGTCTGCTCTTCCGACTCCTCCTCCTCTTAGCCTGGCATCTGATGAAGGGCCAAGGTCTGTCAATTCTACCTCCTTGATGTCTCTGCCATCGGTCCCTCTCTGAAACTCTTCTCTGGCCAACTCCGAAGAGCCACTACCACCATCTCCAGTCTGGACCCCTAACTAAGCTTCCGCAGATTCCCAGCCTCCAGAACAGCCCCTTCACATCTACGCTCTCAACGCCCCCCTTTCTGTGGCCTTCGTGCTGTGCACACACAGTTCCCTCTCCCTGACCTCCAAAAACTGCTTATTCAGCCTCGCATGGAGCGTGAGCCAGGGGAGTGTGAAGTGAGGCAGTTTTGTGAGCCATTGTGTGTAACTGTTTTTACTGTGCTCTTTCCTGTCCTTCAAGGCCTTGTGCCCTGCCCACCCCCTCCGGGAGACCTGACTGAATTCTTCCACCACAGAATACGCCCTCTCCTTTCCAAGTTTTGTAATGCACTGTTAACAACAATCCACTCTGCCTGCTGCCACTTAGTTTCCCCAATTTTCCAAGTCCTTAGAAAGCAGGGACTAAAAGTCATGTTACCCTCATAGCACATCCTGTTCCTAAGCCAGACTCTGTAAGAGGAACCAAGCACACAGCCTGATGGTGGAAAGGGACCCTAGCAAGGCCTATGACCTACACCAGGGGAGACAGCAGCTTTGCCCTGTGGCTGGGAAAGGAGGAGGGGGTCAGCATTTTCCCCAGATCCCTTTCCACTAAGCACCTGGCCTGTGTGGCCTCATGTAACCTTTTCAGCCATGCTGAGACAGAGCCTTTTAATTTCTATTTTAGAGAAGTAAAGAGGCAGGGAGAGGTGAGGTCACTTGCCTTTGGGGACTAGCTAACTGCCATTTATTTCAAGGGCCACACTCCACAGGCATTATTTTCTTTAGCCCTCACAAAGACCCTGAGACAGGAGTCCTCATCATCCACATGGCACAAAGAGGAAACTGAGGCACAGAGAGGTCAGGTTACAGAACTGGTACCCAGCACCGCTGAACACAGGCCCCTGGCTGGTCCAACTCCAAGCCTAACCCCTGCAAAGATGAGGGAAGAAAGATTTTTCTCCTTACATGCCTCTTTAAAAACCCACTTCCCAGTTCTCACAAAAGACAATCCTCTTCTGCATATGTGTTAAAGAACTACAAAAACACTACTTTTCTTAAATGCTGCAATTTATTTAGAATTAAACATTAATTAGGCTCTGAAGAAACTTGCTTATTATTAACTCCCCGATTATCCATCCTTTGATTTTATCACCACTGGCCCATTGTCATCCCTGCTGACTACCAGCTTCCAGGTACATTTTTGAGACTTTAATGTGCCAGCGCAACCTGTTCGAGGAACTAAGAGAAACTGAGACCTGGCCACAGGTGGCTATTTGAATTCATTAAATTTAACACCAATTTAATTTTTAGCCACACGAAACACATCCCAAGTGCTCGGTCACCACATATGGTTAGCGGCACTACTCTATCGGACAGTACAGATATATTTCCACTTATCACAGGAAGGTCAGTAGGACACTGCTGCCTTAGACCTTGCAGGGTCTTTGTAGCTTAGGGTATTTCAAATTTTTTTCATCACAATCCACAGCAGGAAATGGTTAGCACTGTAACCCAGCTGACCTGTCCGTGCATACACATTACATGTATTTGTACGTGAAATAAAAGCTTCTCAAAAACAATATATAACGTTTAATAAAGTGCAACGTACTCTGACATTTCCTATCTTACCCTATTTTTCTTTTTTTTTTTTTAACCAGGCTCCACACTCAACGTGGAGCCCAACATGGGGCTTGACCTCATGAACCTGAGATCAAGACCTGAGCTGGGATCAGAGTTGGACACTTGACCAACTGAGCCACCCAAGTGTCCCATATTTTCATTTTAAGTAATCTCTCCACACAACCCCAAGATCGAGTCACATGCTCCATCAACCAAACCAGTCAGGCACCCCTCTTTCTTTCATTTTTAAATTTAAAAGCCTGTTACAACCCACTGAACTAATTTGGCCGTGCCCCCCAGTTGGAAAAACATTGCCACAATGAGCACTCAGAAGAAAGCACACAGAATACGCACACAATGAGCACTCAGAAGGAAAAAAATCACAGTGGCTGAAACTAATGAATGTCTAAGTGCTTGAGAACTCAATAAACCCTGGTCTCATCTGCGCTCCCCATTTTACAAAGAGGCTCAGAGTGCGGGGGAAAAGCAACCCACAGGGGTGGCATGGATTGGGGATAAAAATACCAGCTTTTGGATCAAAAAGGATCCTGACAGGTTTTGGATCAAGTAGTCTGAGTTTCTAAGGACGTGGTGAAGTCATGGTTAAGGGCTCTGGTGCCCTGAAGTCAGACAATCCAGTAGCTGGCAAATCTAATTCCTGACCAGATTTTTAAAACTTATCTGTTCCTCCCTGTAAACTAGAGATAATAATGCTGCTTACCTCACAAGGCTGCTGTGAAACTTCAGTGAGATCATATATTAAAACACTAAGCCTATAACTTCGGCTCACAAGCCAATAAATGTCTGCCATTATTATTCTAATTCCAGCCCACCCTTTTACTAGCTGTGTAACCTTGGGCATGTTACCTAACCTCTCTGATGCTGCTTCCTCATCTACAGAAACCATGATCGCCATGGCACTGGACGGTCAGGAAGGATATGATGAGCTTATATATGTGCAGGAGTCAGCACGGTGCTGGGCAGCAGCAGTGCCCAGAATCATTCATTCTCTTCCTTCCTTTTGGACTTCAATCCTTTGTCTAAGGTGCCGTGGCAAATAGGAGACAAAGAAGCCTACTGCTGCAGGAGGCCCTGAGTTCCAGTCCCAGCTGTGCCACTTCCTTGCTATGAGACTGTAGCCAAGTGCTTGCCCTCTCTGAGCCTCACTTTTCTCTGTGAAGACTATCTGACAAAACATGGGCAAAGTCCCTGACACACTGTAGAAGCTCAAAAAACGGAAGCTCTTGTGGTTCTAGCACTGGGACTCAAGGGAATTGGCAGAGGCAGCTGAGCCTCCTGGGGCCTTGGAGAAGGGGAGGGGGCCCGGACCTTCTGCACATGATTGATCTCATCGTGCTTGCGCTTCTGGTTGCGAGTGATCTTGCGCTCGGGCTGCTCAGCCAGCTCACTCAGGTACTTCTCGGAGTTCTTCTGCACAGCATCTTTTACTGTCTTGGTCAGCGCCAGCCGGTTCTTGTCTACCCATTCGTCCAGTCGCCGGTTAACTGTGAGGATAGGCCATGAGTGGGCTGCCCTTCCACCCCTCTCCCCCAACCCAGGCCCGAATACCCCCAAGTCACTCACAGCCTACGTAGTGTACATAGAATTCCTCTCGGCCCTCCTGATCATTAACTCGAGACTGAATCACTTCAGCAGAATCTGTGAAAGAAAAAGGCTAGGATCATCAGGAAGGAAGGCAGGAATGGAACAAGAAGGATCCTTCACACCGAGGAGCAGTTTCCAGATTCCAGGGTCACACATAAGCTAATAGCACCTGCCCACATCTGCCATTCCATTGATCACTGCCTGTTAAGTGGGCCAGGTTGGAGCTGTTACTCTTACTTTGCAGGTGAAAAACTGAGGCTTACCCAGGCTCACATATGTACAAAGTGCTAAGAAATTAACACTTAACTGAGCTTAAGTCTGGCTCCAAACTCAATGTTTGTTTTATACTCAGTTGTTCATTTGTTCAGGAGTCATGAGGGCTGGCTCTGCACTTATATATAACCCTAGCTCCCCACCTCCTTTATTTAACTGCAAATTATTTTGGTTGAGCTTCAGTTTCTTCATCTACAAAACAGGGATAATAGTGCCCATCTCAGAGGGTGACTTAATGCTTCTAAAGGTTTTAGCATAGTACTTGACAACTAGCAGACCATTCAACAAATGAGTAAGACAACCACTGCGTGTCTGGTCCTATGCTGTGCTACTGCTGGGTAGAGAAGACATAGCAGTGAATCACAAGAGGTCCTGCCCTCCAGAAATTCCCACTTTGATAGAGGGAGACGCAGACAGACAATGACAACATATGTCACATATACCATGGCTGAGGTATGAAGAAAATGTTGCAGGCACATACAGAAGGGAACGACTCACTCTGCCTGAAGGGAGTCAGTAATGGCATCACAGGAGTTATGGCATGTTAAAAGGCTGAGTAAGAGCTAGCCAGGTGAACCAGGAGAAAGGAAAGAAAGGACACTCAAAGCAGCGGGCACAGGCGGTAAAAGGCATATGGTCTTCAGAGGGTACAATGTGGTCTGCTCTGGTAAGGGCCTTTGCTAGCGGTGGCTAGGAACCAGAAAGGTCACAAAGATGCACACCATTCTAAGGAATTTAGAGTTTATTCTGAAGATGAGGAGAGGGAAGGGGAAGGGAAGCTTATTTTTGTTGTTTCCGTAGGTCCTCTCCCCTGGCGCTTGTTAAAGAGGGCTGGAAGAGGAGTCGCAGAGACAAGAGACACCAGCAAAGAACCAAGATTTTGTTGAAAAGGCAATGAAGCCTGAGAGTGGACAAGCAAGTGGAATGGGAGCTCTACATAGCATTAGAAGAACTCGGTGACTGTCTTGACTAGTGGGGTTTGGAGGCGGCGCCCGGGACCGCCCGAAGCTCCGCGTTCCTCCCTCAAAGCCCCGCCCTCATGACCCCAGCCCCTCAGAGAACCCGCCCTCGGCCCCGCCCCCTGGCCTTTTGGGCCCCGCCCTCACGCCAGGTGCTGTCCGGGCGTCGGCACAGGTACGTTTCTCCGATCTCCACGGTGACTTCGGGCTCCCCGCGCGCCGGAGTCGGGGGAGAGACGCGGCCCGGGGACGGGGCGGTCCCCTCGACCGCCGCATTCTCCCCGGGCCCGGGCTCGCCCTCCCCCGCGACCCCTGAAGTCGCCGCCGCAACCGCAGCAGCTGCTCCCTGCGCCGCCATCGCTGTAGTGGAGATGACGCCAGAATCCGGCGCCGCGCAGCCCTTTAGTTCCGGGTCAGCGACGCGTGGCTGAGGCCGCTGTCGGCTTGAGGGTGGGATCTGTGACATGGCAAGAACTCATTGGTTAGTGCGGCCTGCCCCCGCCCCAGCCCAAGTTTGACCTTTCTGTGCCAATTGCCCTGGAATTTTTTTCCGTCTGGAAATATGGCTGGACCCCGAGTTGAAAGAGATTTTCCTGGTGTGATGACTCAGCCCGGTCTTTTTAAAGGGCCTGGTACCCGAGGAAGCGAGGATGTGCCACTTGGCAGAGGTGCTACCCCCACTTTACTCGGTACCGGGGCGAGCTAGAGCGGCTTCCCTGGCTGCCTGGCTTTAAGGCTTTGAGCCCGGAATTAACACCCACCTTTGCGCCGCCCATCTCCGCCAGACTAATCCAGATCATCCCTTTTATAAAGATTGAAGGAGCCGCCTTCCTTCAGTCAGGGTGAGGGAAACAGGACGGCTGTGTCCAGAGAGAGATAGCCAGTAAATTGCTCTCATAGAATGAAACTTTTTTTTTTTTTGGAATGAAACCTTTCTAAGGAAAGAACCAGGCGCCGCACAACAGACATCCCCGAAACAAACTAGTCAAAGGCAGTGGACATATTGGAGAGCGTCTTGGGCTTAGTGAGGAATCTTGGGTTCTGACCCTGCCCTGGGTAAATTGTGCAAGGGTGTTCAACGTCAGAGTGCCGGTAAAGGTTAAATTATATATGTGTATAACCCATATAGCTATATAGAGGGTAAGCCATATATTTACCTATCTCTTTGGTATATAAAATGTGTTGCACAGTGTCAAACAGGGTAGGTACTCAATAAACATTCTTTTTGGCCATTCTCTGAATTTTCTTTGACTTACAGATTGGTTATTGGAATTAAAAGCAATTCTAATGGAGTGGAATGCTCAGTTCTAACGGAGTTGGGACTCGGGTTTCAGATCAAGAAGTAGAGGAGTTCACTGGGGGTGAAGTGATGGCAGTGGGAAGCACTGGTAACTTCGGGAAATTAGAGAATTGGTGGGAGAGTGAGCAGTGAATGCCAAGTGTTTGGCTGCATAATAAGCCAAAGAAATAAGTCAGGCAAGAAAAAAACATTGTAATGCCTTGGGGTGCCTGGGTAGCACAGTCAGTTAAGCTTTGGACTCTTGGTTTCGGCTCAGGTCGTGAGATACAGCCCCTCATGAGACTCCGTACTCAGCACAGTATCCGCCTAGGATGGTTTCTCTCTCTCCCTCTGCCCCTCCCCACCCTCTAAAACAAATCTTAAAAAATCACAGTGCCTTCTCCCACTCCCCATCCTAACACCCCCCATCTTCAAGAGTTATTCTCTCCACCCACGGTCCTGGTGCCTCACTTTTGACTTCACCCAACAACTTGTTATAGGGCTGCTGTCCTTTCTAGGTGAGGATTAGCCTAGGCTTTATAAATCCCTGATCCAGGTTACTACACCAACCTCTTCACTAGTCTCCCTCTAATCCTCCTTCTAATGTGCAAATCTGTTATTTCTAGAACTGTGTAGATGCTTCACCCAGACCCTCTGGAATCTCTTTTTGTTGCTTTTTCAGATCCAGATTACTTCTGATGTGCATTCAAAAGCCAGAGGCTCTTTATCAAACTCTCCCTTGGGTCAATAAAGCTGTTTTACCTAAATAAAGCTGAAAAGGCAGGTTGGGGGGCTGGGAGGAGTGAGGGGGGTGGATGGGGACACGCCTGGGTGGCTCGGCCTGGGTGGCAAAGTTGGTTTCGGATCCATCCGACTCCCACTTTTGGCTCAGGTCATGATCTCAGTGATGTGTTCGACTCTGATTTTGGCTCAGGTCATGATCTCAGGGTCATGAGATCAAGCCCTGTGTTGGGGTCCGGGCTCAGTACAGATTCTGCTTGGGATTCTCTCTGTCCTCTCCTCTCTCTCAAATAAATAAAGAAAATCTTAAAAAACCAAAGGGAAGTTTTCAGTTTGGAAGTTTAAGTACCTATCCACCCCTACTTTCCAATACAGACATTAACCAATGATTCTCAAGCAGAGTTCATCAATGATTGTGGAACTTAGCTCTCTTGCCTCCAACTCTAAGGCAGAACTTACTAGCTAGCCTTGAACTTTTGCCTGAGATGACATCCTTCTCTGGCCTCCTGCCCTTCCCTTTCCTGCTTCTCCTACTCCCTAACTGGAGCACTTTCTCAACAAATCACATAGACATAAAGCCTCCTTTCAGCGTCTGCTTCTAGGAAATCCAACCGGAAACATCCCTGCCCCGCTGAAAATCTGTCCATGGATTCGTGCTGCCTACAGGATAAAAGCCCGTATTTCCTGGCCAGACTCCAGCCACGTCCCCTGTGCCACAGCCAGCAGGATTTTCAGCCTGGTAAGTCACTATGGTTTCCACCACTTGGCATTTGACCTCCAGATACAATTCCTGTCTTCCTCAATCCCCCACTTCTATCGCCAGTCCCACCAAGCAGGGTTTCAGCCCCTTCTTCCCCTCCCTTGGGTCCCCTGCTGTCTGGAGCCCTTTCCTTTTGCCCTCCCCTACCAGGGCCCCACTGTCCCCTGAGGCCTGCCAGGATATAATTTTATGTGTTCCTTTTTCTTGGCAGAAGCAGGCACAGCTGGCAGGCAGTATTTTTAACCTTAGTCAGGAATCAGGTGGCTCAAGGAGGTTGCCCAGTCTGGTAACCTTCACCTCCAGAACCTGTGACTGCCAGGAAGGGAGGTGTCAGAACTGAGGCCTGAGGCTGGGCCAACTTGGGCCTTCAATATAGCCTGGGACCCAGAAACATCTGTTAAATGAAATTTAACTTTTGTTAAATGAAAAGAGATTTGGGGGCAACTCTATACCTGGCCTGACAAGCTGTCTGGACAGTTCGAGACTGGGACACAAGCTACATACACCGAAGGGCCCAGGGAACCAGAACAGGGTGGCAACAAAAGCTCACCTGCCCTCCCCACACACGGGGCCCAAAAGGGCATTCAAAATGTGAACTTTAATAACAAACAGCAGGTCAAAGGTCGGGGTTCCCCAGGAACGAAAATAAAGGAGCTGGTGCTGGAGGCCTCAAGGGTCCCCACTTCCTCTCCTCCAAGGCCTGGAGGCAGGGAAGCAGTGGACCTCTGTAGAGGAGGGGTGGCACCGGGCTCCATGGAATTCCATCTGTTTGGGGCCCGAAGACCCAAGATGCAGCAGCATGTGGACCAGGGTGGCACCCTGCCTTGCCCAGAAGGTCCTGGCAGGGTGTGGGGCCCAGGCGAGGCAGGCAAGTAGGCCGAGGGCTGTGGGGTCAGATGCGGAAGCTTTCCTCTCGACCATCAATGTGCCGGAGCCGCAAGTAGACGTCTGTGCCAATGCCCTGCAGAGACTGCAGTCGAAGGGAACCGCCGAGGTACTCTGCATAGGCCCGTGAGGTGGGCAGCCCGAAGCCAAAGCTGGGATGGGCAGGGGGACAGGATAGAAACTTCAGAGGCTTAGGTCTCCTGGGGCCCCCCTACCCCTCCATCCTGGCCAGAAGGGGCCTCACCCGTGCATGGGCCCTGATTGGCCGCCACTGTGCATGTCCAGGTGGCCAAAAAGGGGGCTGATCCGGGGGTCCTGGGTGCTGGCCTCAGCTGTAGTGAAGTGGTAGTCCATAACCCGGTCCAGGTCCTTGTGAGCGATGCCCCCGCCCCGGTCTGAAATCCTGGCAAGATGTTGATAACGTGGGCTTGGCTCCGCTTTGGTGGGAGCCTCACTACCTCTCAAATAAACAGTGCCAAGTCTGCCTTCCTGCCCCTTCCACCCAAGGATGGGATGGGATCCATCCAGACCTTGGCCCTTGTTTTTTTAAACAACATCCTTCCATCCTCACTTCTGCCTGGGCCACTAGCTGCTTACACCTTCTCACGGGATTTTACACTTATTACCAACCCAACATTGTGGACTGGTTACTCCTAACTCCCCACTCCAGGACCCTCAGTTGCTGACAAGGATAGTACCTGGCACCTGCAGCCAGCCCCAGATCCGTTCCTATCCAGCTCATGGCATTCAAAACCAGAGAGCATTCTGTCTGACCAGGGACCAAGTCTCAGAGTAGAGCAGCTCCTGGCTCAAGGCCACACAGCAAGGCAGAAATAGCGACCCCCACATTCCCAGCCTAACTCCCACTCAGGCCAAACCTGATGACGAGATCAATATCATTGTTGGCAATGGTGATGACCACATCTGGGACATTGTAGGGAGTGTCGAGGTGACTCTCCATCGTGGCTCTATGCGGGGAGGAAACACCAGTAGGTGGTGGTGCCCCAGCCTCACCCCAGTTCCTATCTGCCCCCTTCCAACATATCCAGCCAGCCCACCTCATGGCATTCTTGAGGAGCTCAGGCAGGATGTAGTCCAGCGGCATAGGGATGAAGGGGAAACGGGCGGCCACGTGTCCATTGATGCGGACGCGGGGGGCATTGCCATACTTGTGTTCACACAGGCGTCTGTGGATAGGAGCAAAACTCAAACCTAGCCAGTGATTCTCAGACAGAGGTGGTTCTGCCTCCACCAACCCCAGATGAATTCTGCAATTTCTAGAGAGATTTTTCCTTGCCACAACTGTGAGTTGTACTGAATAGAAGCCAGGATTCCTTCTAAAGATCCGAATAAGCACAGGAGAGCCCCTAAGATTTATCTGACCCAAAATGTTAATAGTGCCACATTTGAAAGGCAGCTATGCTCACCACTATACCACCAACGCTCGCTAATAGTGCCACATTTGAGAAACCCTGTCCCAGGCAAGGGCTCAGACCCAACCCTTCCCAGCCAGAAGCCCTCCACCCCCTTAGCTGTTCTAGCCTCACCTGGCGAAGTCCACCCACTTTTCAATAATCTTCTTTGGCGACAAGCGAGTGCAGATGATGCCAACAAAGTCGGGCTGGCAGGAGAAAGAAAGTCAGGACTAAGCAGTACCTTGACCCACACCTTGCCATCTCTGGACCCCTGAAGCAGCCCCAAGTCTCTTCCAGGCCCTTGGCCCAGCCCCTAGCCCCAGGGGATCCTGGCTTGGTCCCGTCTACCCCACCTGGAAGTTCTCAGATCCCAGCACCCACCTGGTAGGTCTCAGATCCCAGCACCCCACCTGGAAGGTCTCAGATCCCAGCACCCCACCTGGAAGGTCTCAGATCCCAGCACCCCACCTTGTCCTCATGCAGCGCCAAGTGATGTGTGGCCAACATGCGGATCCCAAGCCTCGAGGTCAGTGTCTTGTCCAAGAAGTAGCGGACGAGCTTCTCATCCTATGAAGAGTGGGTCCTCAGAAACCCCGTGCCTTTCCCAGGCCCCCCAACAGGCCCGGGTGCCCACTGTGCTACCCCTGACCTCTATGTGCTTCCGGCTCTCGCGCAGGCCCTCCGCTAAGAGGGTCACCACATCCTTGTGGTCGTCCAGCAGCTGTCGCACCAGCTGGCAGTACTGAGCCTCGTCCGCCTGGTCCTTGATCTACAGGCCACAGAGTCATGAGCTTGGATATTTTGGCCCTGACCTCTCAGCCCCTCACCCTGCCCGGGCCCAACCCTCACCGGAGGGAAGTCTGTCAGCTTCTGGAAGGCACGGATGTACAACTCGTGCTGCAAGGAAGAGGTGTAGAAGTTCACAGGGATGCTGTGGGCACTGGGTAGAGAACAGCCACCCATGCTTACCCATGGGGATTGCCATCCACCCCAATGCACTTGGTTTAAACCTCCATTCTGGCCTTTTAAGCCTCAGTAAATATGCAGCTTTGGCCTCCGAGGGCTTGGGTCTGAGCTCTCTGGCCCTGAAACCTTTTGGCAGACAAGGTTCTCCCCCTCTGGTCCCGTCTCCCAATACGCACCGTGGGCAGTGGGGCACACTGATCTACAGTCCCCTCTAGAAAAACTCACATCCCCTGAGGCCACCTTACCACATGCAGTATGGTGGGGTTGCAGCCAATGATAAAAGGAAGGCTCCGGAAACCCTTGATGCGGTGAGCAATCCTCACTGGCAGCTCTTGCTGCAAGTACCTGGCACTTTTCTAGGAAAAATGAGGGAAGTCAGGGCCAGGGCTGGACAGGCTGTGCCCGGGCTGCAGGAACCAAGACAGAAATAGGGGGCTGGAATCTTACCAGAAGGTGGCTGCCATCCTGAGAGCGGCCTGCATAGAGCATCATGGTCGGAGTGAGGCGGACTGAGGGCTGGAGGGGCGAGGGGACTTTGAGGACGGGATCTGCAACACCCGCCCCCACCACATTAGCTCCTCCCCTTCCCTGAACATCGTCCCCAGCTCCAGACCGGACCTCTGCCCAGTTGCGCACCTTCTCCGCGGCCACATCGATGGCCGACTGGTTGTAAAAGGAGGTGACAGTCTTGGAGCGCTCCCGTGCCATCTCCACGTGGTGCGTATCGGTGGCTGATGTGGAGCGGGCCCGGAGCGAGAGTGCAGGCCCCAGTAAGGGCCGGAGTGGAGGTCCGCTCCGGGGACCACTCCCCAGCACAGACGCCAGTATCATTGTCCTGCTTTGCTCCTTTGTTTCTTTTCAGACTAGGCGGCTGCTAGGGCAGAGGACCAGATACACCAAGGCGACCCCAAAGCGGGGCAGAGGGTGTATGGGTGGGCAGGGGCTCTTCTCTGACTTCAGGAGCAACGACGGCAGGTCAGGGATGCTGACAAGCTCAGCCCCCAGGGAGCAGCTCCCATCTGCCGGGGAATGGCAAGGGGGAGTTGTAAGGATCTGAATCCAGACAATTTGCACCATCTCTCCACGTGGACACTGGTTATCATCAGACCTGGGCAATCTCTATACCCACCCATGCAACCACCTCCCCAAACACACACGGGCCGAGCCCGTACAACCTTGTTTTCCCGGGTTATTCTTCAACTTGAGGCTCTATCTGGTGCCTGGAGGGGAGGGGATCCTCAGACGCGTCCAGCCCAAAAACAACACCCCTCCCGGTGGTCCTGGGCACCCTCGTTCAGGGGGCGGGGCTGACCCCTACCCAGCGCCTTCAGACCCGGGCCCCCCACGAGCGTGGCCTGCCTGTGTGTGGCACACAGCTTTGTGCCCCCGGGGGCCGGCTGCATCGAAGTAGCGGCCCCGGAGTCGCCGTCTGGGTTCCCCCTCCGCAGGGTCACTTGGTTCGGCCCGGATCCCCCCCTATACGGTAGATGCCACCCCGGTCCGCGCGCACCCCGCGGTCCAGCTCAATGCCGGAGGCTACAAGCGCGCGCCGCAAGCCTCGGCAGGCAGGGTCCGCGCCGGCTGCTCCACTTACCGCGGGGCCGGAGCCAGGGCCAGGGCCAGGGCCAGGGCCAGGGCCGAGGTCCGAGCGGAATGGCCCAACAGTCGACGGGCCGGGAGAGCCGAGCCGCCTGCGCCCTCTGCCGCCGTGACGTCGTGTGGGCTTTGGGGGCCCGGTGCCTCCTGGGAGTTGTAGTTTGGAGCCAGACCATACCAGCTACGCCCCTGCGCCTGGACCCCCAAATAAATTTCACGGCTCCTAATACAGTTCTCTTGGAGTTACATGTGGTCTCCCTGGGTCTCTGTCTCCTGTTTTATAAAACAGGCTTCCTGGAAGCGAGATGGGAGAGGGCGAGAAGACCCTTAGATGTGAAGCACACAGACCAAACCCTGCCTGCTTCCCTTCCCTGCGGTCCCATCCCTCCCTACTATTATTTCTTGACTCATTTGTGGAAAACCAGACTGCTGGTTCAAACCCTAGTTCAGCCACTTTTACCATCTGGAATGACTTAACTTAAACTGCCTCATGCTTTAATTTCTGTGTTGGTAAAATTAGGATGTACCAAACTTGGGATTGTGTGGGTATATGAGTTTATAGATGTAAAGTGCCTAGAACAGTGCCAGGCATGAAATTAGCACGATGTGAGCATGTTATTATTATTCATTCATGCCTGACACGCTGATTGGGTGACTTTTCTGTGCCAGAAGAGGAGCTGGGGTATTGAATCAAATAAGTGGACCCTCCCCTGACCCA
This sequence comes from Martes martes, assembly GCF_963455335.1. Lineage (NCBI taxonomy): Eukaryota > Metazoa > Chordata > Mammalia > Carnivora > Mustelidae > Martes > Martes martes. Next base: position 20,866,915 of record NC_137906.1, read on the forward strand.
CAGAGGAAGAAAGTTTCAGTGTCATAAATCCTGATGAAGGCTGCACAGGAAGGAAGCATCAGATAGGGTCTGGGACATTGGTACAGGTGCAGCATGAGTAGGATGTGGTCAGGTACCCAAGCCTTATGGGAAGGGCATGACAAGATAGAGAATGGTCTGGATAATCTGAGGATATACCTGCAGCCATGTGGAGTCTAGGAAGGAGAGGGGCTGAATGGGGTGACTAGAGCCTGATCATGAAGGGCAAGGAGCCTGCATTCGTCCTGAGATAGTAAGAAGTGATTGAAGAGTTTTAATTTGATCTGCTCCTTAGATAGAATCCTGTGGCTATAATGTTTGGAAGATTGGATGTTGGTGAGACCAAAAGCAGAGACCAGTGAAAAAAACTATTTACTTTCCCTAGGCAGGAGGTGATGGAGAGACTTTACTGTGTGTGTGTGTGTGTGTGTGTGTGTGTGTGTGTGTACTTGTATTTGTACTGATCGGATTTTTCTTTACCGTGGTTATGTATTTTCTTTTTCTTTTTCTTTTTTTTTTTTTTAGAGAAAACTATAATTTTTATTTTTGATTATGTAGTATCTTTTTTCTTTTTTTTAATTTTTTTATTTTAATAAACATATAATGTATTTTTATCTGTGGTTATGTATTTTCTAAATTTTTTTTAATTTCACTTTTTAAACTTTTTTGATATGTTTTATTTTTAATATTTTATTTGCTTATTTATTTGTCAGAGAGAGCACAAGCAGAAGGAATGGCAGGCAGAGAGAGGAGCAGACTCCCTGGGGAGCAAGGAGCCTGATGCAGGACTCCATCCCAGGATCCCAGGGGTGTCATGACCTGAGTGGAAGGCAGACACTTAAATGACTGAGACAACCAGGCATCCCTATTTTTTTTTTAAATTTTTAAATTAAAAAAGGATTAAATGAAGCAGGCAACATCTTTGGAGCCCAAAGGCTGTCTTTAAGCTTCAGCAGAGGTGGGACCTTTTACCACGGCCGCAGGGCCTGAGGAACTGAAGGAAGGTCTGCGTATACCACGAGGATAGGGCTCCCTGAGTCTCTGGATTTCCATTGCGCCCCCTCATCCCCACAACATTCCCACCCTTTCTTTTCCAGCTTCCTGGCAATATCCTGGAGCGGGGCCACGAGGCCTCTGAGCTCTGGAGGCAGGCACGGCTCCAGCCGGTGTTAGAAGGGAGAAGGAAGGTTGGTTCCGGTGGGGAGGACAGCATGCGCAGAGAAGCAAAGGACTCGGAGTGCTTGCAGTGTTCCAGAGCTTGGCGCTCACGTGGCCGCGGCGTGTCCCGGAGAGGGTTGCTGTAGTGGCCCAGAGGCGGGAGGCGTCTGGGCAGGACTTCACCCCATTTGACCTGGCTGTCTTGGCCCCCCCCCCCCCCCGGCCTGAACTCGTTGCTGACACCTGGCGGCGGAGGGTGGAAATGCACCCGGGCGTTTCATAACACTCGTGCCCAGTCCACCACTGCTTGGGCACTCATCGAAGAGTCGTGTGTTGTATTAATTTCATCTTCATAGCAACCCTATGAGGCAGCAACTATTATTATTATCATTTTACAGAACGATTAAAAGACTTGTCCCCCTCTTTTCTCTCCGTCCTTACCCCCCACACGCAATGGCTCCAGCCACACTGTCCTCCCTCTTGCTCCCTAAGCAAAGCAGGTACGTTCTGCCTCAGAGCCTCTCACTGGCTGTTCTCTCTGTCTGGAACGCCCTTCCCTAGATACCCGCATAGCTTACCCCTCACCTCCTTCGAGCCTTCTCCCAAATGTCAATTGAATGAGGCCCACCCTGGCCATCCTATTTAAACTTGCAGTCCCCTCACTCTCTAGTTTTTATTTTATTTGTAGCATTTGTCACCAACATCCTATATACTTTATGTATTGATTGCGCACTTTCTCATCTTTTTTAAAGGATTTACTTATTTATTTGTTTGAGAGAGTAGGGGGAGGGCAGAAGGAGAAGGCGAGAGAGAATCTGAGGCACACTCCCCACTGAGCATGGAGCCCTGAGCGCCACCCTGGGGCTCCATCCCATGACCCCGAGGTAATGTCCTGAGGCCACATCAAAAGGCGGTTGCTCAATCAACGGAACCACCCAGGTGCCCCTTTTATCTTCTCTTCTAAAATATAAGACCAGGGGCACCTGGGTGGTTCAACTGGTTAAGCATCAGACTTCCGCTCAGGTCATGATCCCAAGGTCCTGGGATTGAGCCCCATGTGGGGCTCCCTACCCAGTAGGGAGCCTGCTTCTCTCTGCGCCTCTCCCACTTGTGCTCGCGATCTCTCTCTCTCAAATGAATAAAATCTTTTTTTTTTAAGATTTTATTTATTTATTTGACAGAGAGAGATCACAAGTAGGCAGAGAGAGAGGAGGAAGCAGGCTCCCTGCTGAGCAGAGAGCCCGACTCGGGGCTCGATCCTAGGACCCTGGGATCATGACCTGAGCCGAAGGCAGAGGCCCTAACCCACTGAGCCACCCAGGCGCCCCCCAAATGAATAAAATCTTTAATAAAATAAAATGTAACACCAGAGTATGAATATTTGTCTGCTTTCCTGATTTATCCCAAGCTCCTAACACAATCTCTGGCACATAACATGGGCTCCATAAACATTTGTTAAATAAGTGAAGGAAATCTGGGGCTTTATTTTCTGAGCTATTGAAATGGGATGCTATTGAAAGGCAGAAAGTGACAGGACTACATCACTATTTTTTTTAATAAGCTCTAGGCTAAAAGTGGGACTTGAACTCATGACCCCAAGATCAAGAGTCACGTGCTTTACCAGCTGAGCCAGCCAAACACCCCTACAATCATCCATTTCTCAAAGGATCACTTTCTTTTTGTTTTTTAAAATTTTATTTATTTATTTAATTGACAGAGAGACAGTGAGAGAGAGAACACAAGAAGGGGGAGTGGGAGAGGGAGAAACACACCTCCTGCAGAGCAAAAACCCTAATTCGAGGCTTCATCCTTGGACTCTGGGATCATGACCTGAGCCAAATACAGGCGCTTAACAACTGAGCCACCCAGGCACCCCTGAAAGGATCACATCTTTTTTTTTTTTTAACGTCCTCAAAAACATTTTTCTAAATTTAATTTAATTTTTTCAGTGTTCCAAGATTCATTGTTTAGGTACCACACACCCAGTGCTCCATGCAATACGTGCCGTCCTTAATACCCGCCACCAGGGTCTCCCAACACCCACCCCCCTCCCCTCCAAAACCCTCAGTTTGTTTCTCAGAGTCCACAGTCTCTCATGGTTTGTCTCCCACTCTGATTTCCCCAAATTCACTTCTCCTCTCCTTCAACCAATGTCCACCATGTCAATTCCTTATGCTCCACAAGTAAGTGAAACCATATGATAATTAACTCTCTCTGCTTGACTTCTTTCACTCAACATAATCTCCTCCAGTCCTGTCCACATTGATACAAAAGTTGGGTATTCATCCTTTCTGATGGAGGCATAATACTCCATTGCATATATGGACCACATCTTCCTTATCCATCCGTCTGTTGAAGGGCATCTTGGCTCTTTCCACAGTTTGGTGACTGTGGTCATTGCTACTATGAACATTGGAGTACAGATGGCCCTTCTTTTCACTACGTCTGTATCTTTGGGGCAAATACCCAGTAGTGCAATTGCAGGATCATAGAGTAGCTCTATTTTTTTAAAGATTTTATTTATTGGGGCACCTGGGTGGCTCAGTGGGTTGGGGCCTCTACCTTCGGCTCGGGTCATGATCCCGGGATCCTGGGATCGAGCCCCGAGTCGGGCTCTCTGCTGGGCAGGGAGGCTGCTTCCCTTCCTCTCTCTCTGCCTGCTTCTCTGCCAGCTTTGATCTCTGTCTGTCAAATAAATAAATAAAATCTTTTTTTTAAGATTTTGTTTATTTATTTGACAGAGAGAGAGAGAGTGAGAGAGGGAACACAAGCAAGGGGAGCGGGAGAGGGAGAAGCAGTCTTCCTGCAGAGCAGGGAGCCTGATATGGGACTTGATCCCAGAACCCTGGGATCATGACCTGAGCCGAAGGCAGACACTTAATGACTGAGCCATTCAGTAGCCCTATTACCCCTATTTTTAATTTCTGTTTTTTTAAAGATCTTATTTATTTTTTTTTAAAGATTTTATTTTTATTTATTTGTCAGAGAGAGAGAGAGAGAGTGAGGACAGGCAGACAGAGTGGCAGAGGGAGAAGCAGGCTCCCTGCAGAGCAAGGAGCCCGATGTGGGACTCGATCCCAGGACGCCGGGATCATGACCTGAGCCGAAGGCAGCTGTTTAACCAACTGAGCCACCCAGGCGTCCCAAAGATCTTATTTATTTATTTGACAGAGAAAGAGAGATCACACGTAGGCAGAGAGGCAGGCAGGGGGACGGGGGAAGCAGGCTCCCCGCCAAGCAGAGAACCCAATGCAGGGCTCAGTTCCAGGACCCTGAGATCATGACCTGAGCTGAAGGCAGAGGCTTAACCCATTGAGCCACGCAGGTTCCCCTCTATTTTTAATTTCTTAAGGAATGTCCACACTGTTTTCCAAAGTGGCTGCACCAACTTGCATTCCCACCACCAGTGTAAGAGGGTTCCCCGTTCTCCACATCCTCTCTAACACACGTTGGTTACTGTCTTGTTAATTTTGGCCATTCTAACTGGTGTAAGGTGGTATCTCAATGTGGTTTTAATTTGAATCTCCCTAATGGCTAGTGATGATGAACATTTTTTCATGTGTATGATAGCCATTTGTATATCTTCCTTGGAGAAGTGTCTGTTCATGTCTTCTGCCCATTTTTTTTATATGACTTTCTGTTTTTTGAGTGTTGAGTTTGAGGAGTTCTTTATTAGATCTTGGATTATCAGCCTTTTCTCTGTTGTGTCATTTGTGAATGTTTTCTCCCATTCCGTGGGGTGCCTCTTTGTTTTGTTGACTGTTTCCCTTACTGTGCAGAAGCTTTTTATCTTGATGAAGTCCCAAAAGCTCATTTTTGCTTTTGTTTCCTTTGCCTTTGGAGACATATCTCGAAAGAAGTTGCTGTGGCCAATGTCGAAGAGGTTACTGCCTATGTTCTCCTCAAGGATTTTGATAGATTCCTGCCTTACGCTGAGATCTTTTATCCATATCGAGTTTATCTTTGTGTATGGTGTAAGAGAATGGTCAAGTTTCATTCTTCTATACATAGCTGTCCAATTTTCCCAGCACCGTTTATTGAAGAGACTGTCTTTTTTCCACTGGATATTTTTTCTTGCGTTGTCGAAAATTATTTGACCATAGAGTTGAGGGTCCATATCTGGGCTCTCTACTCTGCTCTACTGGTCTATGTGTCTATTTTTGTGTCAGTACTGTGACACACATCAAATCAAAAAATGGGCAGAAGACATGAACAGACACTTCTCCAAAGAAGACATACAAATGGCTAACAGACATGAAAAAATGTTCATCATCATTAGCCACCAAGGAGATTCAAATCAAAACCACACTAAGATACCACCTTACACTAGTTAGAATGGCCAAAATGAACAAGACAGTAAACAACGTGTGTTAGAGAGGATGTGGAGAACGGGGAACCCTCTTACACTGTTGGTGGGAATGCAAGTTGGTGCAGCCACTTTGGAAATCACTTTGGTGATCACAGCTTTGTAGTAAAGCTTGAAATCGGGCAATGTGATGCCCCCGGTTTTGTTTTTCTTTTTGAACATTTTGAACATTTCCTTAGCAATTCAGGGTATCTTCTGGTTCCATACAAATTTTAGAATTGTTTGTTCCAGCTCTTTGAAAAATGCCGGTGGAATTTTGATCAGGATGGCATTGAAAGTATAGATTGCTCTAGGCAGTATAGACATTTTAACAATGTTTATTCTTCCAATCCATGAGCATGGAATGCTTTTCCATCTTTTTGTGTCTTCTTCAATTTCTTTCATGAGTGTTCTGTAGTTCCTTGAGTACAGTTCCTTTATCTCTTTGGTTAGGTTTATTCCAAGGTATCTTGTGGTTCTTGGTGCTATAGCAAATGGAATCTATTCTCTAATTTCCCTTTCTATATTTTTCTTGTTAGTGCATAAGAAAGCAACTGATTTCTGTACATTGACTTTGTATCCTGCCACATTACTGAATTGCTGTATGAGTTCTAGTAATTTGGGGGTGGAGTCTTTTGGGTTTTCCTTGTAAAGTGTCATATCACCTGCGAAGAGAAAGAGTTTGACTTCTTCTTTGCCAATTTGAATATCTTTTATTTCTCTTTGTTGTCTGATTGCTGTTGCTAGGACTTCTAGTACTACTTTGAACAACAGAGGTGAGAGTGGGCATCCTTGTGTTCCTGATCTCAAAGGAAACGCTGTCAGCTTTTCCCCATTGAGAATGATATTCGCTGTGGGCTTTTCATAGGTAGATTTTATGCAGTTGAGGAATGTTCCCTCTATCCCTGTACTTTGAAGCGTTTTAATCAGGAACGGATGCTGTATCTTGTCAAATGCTTGCTCTGCGGTGATTGAGAGGATGATGTGGTTCTTCTCTCTTCTCTTATTGATTTGTTCTATCACATTGATTGATTTGTGAATGTTGAACCACCCTTGCATCCCAGGGATAAATCCCACCTGGTCATGGTGGATAATCTTTTTAATGTACTGTTGGATCCTATTATCTAGGATCTTGTTGAGAATCTTGGCATCCATATTCATCAGGGATATTGGTCTGAAATTCTCCTTTTTGCTGGGGTCTTTGCCTGGCTTGGGGATCAGGGTAATGCTGGCTTCATAGAAAGAGTCTGGAAGTTTTCCTTCTCTTCCTTCCTTCCTTCCTTCCTTTCTTTCTTTTTGAAACAGCTTCAGAAGAATAGGTATTATTTCTTCATTGAATGTTTGGTAGAATTCCCCAGGGAATCTGTCAGGTCCTGGGCTCTTGTTTTTTGGGAGGTTTTTGATCACTGCTTCAATCTCGTTACTAGATATTGGTTTATTCAGGTTGTCAATTTTTTCCTGATTCAGTTGGAAGTTTATAGGTTTCCAGGAATGCATATATTTCTTCTAGGTTGCTTAACTTATTGGCATATAACTGTTGATAATAATTTCTGATGATTGTTTCTATTTCCTTGGTGTTAGTTGTGATCTCTCCCTTTACATTCATAATTTTATTAATTTGTGTCCTCTCTCTTTTCTTTTGAATTGATTTGGCCAGTGGTTTATCGATCTTATTGATTCTGTCAAAGAACCAGCTTCTAGTTTCATTGATGTTTTCTACTGTATCTCGTTTCTAACTCATTGATCTCTGCTCTAATCTTAATTATTTCCCTTCTTGTGCATGGGGTTGGCTTAATTTGTTGTTTGTTTTCCCGTTTGAAAGAATCACTTTGATTGTGATGTGGAGAATCAGTCTGTGGATGAGAGGCAAGGATACCTGGGAGACCAGTGAGGAGACTACTGCATTTATCTGGGTAGGAGGTGAAGGTAGCTTGGACCAGGGTAGTGGTCTGCAGAGATTACAGGAATTGAGAGAGTAATGCAGGAGGAGTGGCTTGGGTGGATGGGAAAGCCCGAGGAGGAACAGGTTTGGGGAAGTTTAAGGAGCTCGTATTGGGATGCATTGCATTGCATCTGAATGGCCTGGGAGGCATCCAGGTGGAGACGTCCAAGAAGTGATCCTACAATGGGGTTTGGAACCAGGAGAAAGATCTAGGCTCAGGGCAGAGGTTGGAAGCTGTGACCTGGAGGGAGTAAGAAAAGACAGAGGAGAAACCAATGCCTTCCCATGTGGTAGTTTGTATTTCCAGAAATGGTCCACCCCACATGAACGTCTTAGAATATGACTTTGACACTTCTCAAATCAAGAGATGGAGTCCTACGTTCCTCCCCTCGGAACAGAGGAGGCTTGTGTTACAGTGGAAGAGATACTATGTGACTTAAAAAAAAAAAGTTTTATTTTTAAGTGCTCTCTGCTCAACGTAGGGCTCAAACTTACAACCCCACGATCAAGAGTCACATGCTCCACCAACTGAGCTGGGACGCTACCATGTGACTTTTAAAGCTAAATCATAAGAGATGATACAACTTCCCCCTCGCTCCCAGAAGCACTTGTCCTAGAATCCAGAGCTGCCTTGCTAAGCAAGCAGTCTGACTATCCTGTATTCATCATCTATGGCTGTGTAGCAGATTACTCCCAGAGCATCGCAGTAATCAAAACAATAAACCTTTGGTATCTCACAGTTTCTTTGGGTCAGGGATCTGGAAGCAGCTAAGCTAGGTGGTTATGGCTCAGGATTTCTCACGAAGTTCCAGTAAAGACGTTGACTAAAACTACAGGCATCTAAAGGCTTGACTGGTGCTGGAGAATCCAATTCCATAGTGGCTCTCTCACATCCCTAACAAGGTCATGCTGGTTGTTGGCAAAAAGCCTCAGTTCCTTACTAAGTGGTCCATTCGTAGGGCTGCCTGAGTGTCCTCATAACATCGCTACTGGCTTCACACAGAGCCAGTGATCTAAGAAGGAGCAAGATGAAAGCCACAATATGTTTATGACTTACCCATGAACGTGACAGACCATAATTTCTGGATTAGCTTATGGGCCCAGGTTGGCCCCTATCTAGTGTGGAAAGAGACTACACCATGAATGATACGAATACTAGAAAATCGAAATCATTTAGGACAATTTTGAAAGCTGACTATTGTAGCCTGGAGACTGCCATGCTGTGAGGAAGCCCAGACTAGTCCCTACAGAGAGACTACATGGATCCTGAGACTACAAGAGAAGGAGAAAGAATCACTAAGTTAGCCCTCAGCTACTTCAATCTCCCATTGTTCCAGCGTTAGCCATCATTGGACTGCAACTCTGGGACCCAGGATTCTGAGCCAAAATTCTCTTCCCAAATTCCCAACCTATAAAATCTGTAAGAGAAAATAAAATGACCGGTTTTGTTTCATGCCATTCTTTGTTGAGATGATTTGTTGAACAGCAGTATGTCCTCAACAATTCCCACCTTCTGATATTCACACCACTCTGTAGTATCTCCCAGCACTGCCTAGGGCTGATGTGACCCCATAGGATACTGGAGACAAGACATAGGACTAAGGCTGCTATAACAAATTACCACAAATTTAGTGGCTTAAAGCAACATAAATCTATTCTCTTATAGTTCTGCAGTTCAGAGGCCCGACAAGGCTCTCACTGGGCTAAAATCAAGATATCAATAGTTCCTTTCCAGACACTTTTGGGCAGAATCCATTTCCTTGCCTTTTTCTTCTTCTAGAGGCCACCCAACATTCCTCAGTTCATGACCTCCTTCTTCCATCTTCAAAGCCAGCAACACTGCATCCTCTCTGTACCTTCCTTCCATAGTCACACCTCCCTCTGACTCTCTTCTGCTGCTGCTTCTCATTTTCCCCCTGCCCCCTTTCACTTTTAAGTGATTATATTGTTACACAGGATAATCTGTTTTATTTTTTTTTTTAGGATAATCTGTTTTAAAGCCAGCAGATTCGTAACCTTAATTCCATCTGCAGTCCTAATTCCTGTTTGCCATGGAAACTCACATATGCATAGGTCACTGGGATTAAACATGGGCATCTTTGGGAGCCATTATTCTGGGGACCATGCTGCCTGAAAGAATGGGTTTGAGAAGGAGCCAGAAGGAGAGTGAAATATCACAGAATCCAGAGAAAAAGAGTTACTGGGCAGGAGTGACTACCACTGTTGGAGGTCAAGCATGATAAGAACTCAAAGATATCCACTGGAGGGGTACCTAGCCCAGGCAGTAGGAGAAGCATGTGACTCTTAACATCAGGGTCCTGAGTTTGAGCCCTACATTGGGTGTAGAGATTTCTCTTTCTTTCTCTTTTTCTTTCTCTCTCTCTCTCTCTCTACATACACACACACACACACACACACACACACACACACACCCATTGGATTTAGCATTGTGGTGACATCAGCCATTAGTTGTCAGGGGAGTATTTGGGTGCAGGAGCTAGTTTATGGTGAGTTGGGCAGTAAGGAAGAAGTGAGGAAGTAAAACACTAGGATTGTAAAATCTCCCCAAAAACTTGATTGTGAAGGGAAATTTGTTACTGTTTCTATAATGGGGAAAGAGAAGCGAGTTTCAATGCAGATGAGAAGGCAGGAGAGGTGTAGGAGAGACGGGTCATCAATAGACGTGATGTCTGGGAGGGAAACAGCGCAGCTAGCCCACTGAAGGCTTGGAAAAGAGGGACTGTGGGGTTGATCCAGATTCAGGTTTTTGCCAGGCTGGCGCCACGACCGAACAGAGGTTAGGATAATGTCAAGCGTGTAGCGTGCTAATGGAGCTGGGATTTTTTTTTTAATTTTTATTTATTTTTTTAATTTCTTTTCAGTGTTCCAGAATTCACTGTTCATGCACCACACCCACTGTGGAGCTGGGAATTTAAGGGCAAGAGGGAGAGGGGGAGAGAGAGAGATAGAGAGAGAGAGAGAGAGACAGACAGACAGACACTGGCCTGCAGGCGGCGCTGATGAGATAGAAGGGAAAAGCTGAGCAAGATAGGACGATTGGAGATTATAGAGTCCTAATAGTATCTGAAATAATAATTTCAGTGAAAATGCTGGTTTTTTATCGGATCGCAGTATTCTCTGGGTTCCGTGGTCCGCCGGTCCCTAATCCCTGGATGTTCCAAAGTTTAGAACAGAGCTTGGCATAGCTAACCGCTACACAGTTAGCCACATTAATATAATTTTTAAAACTCGGAGACTCCATTTCCCTTAAGGCATTGAGGCCGCTCCGACTACAACTCCCATGATGCCTGGCAGGCCGTGCGCTCCCGTAATTACCCGTCCCTAATCTGGTTTTCTAAACCCAGCGTTCCTCCCTGTTTTCCTACCTTGCCGCGGCACGCCCATCAAAGTCGTAGGAGCAACCAATTGGATCAGGGAGTGCGAGGCCAGGAAGGCCAATCGCCCAGTCAGAGGGACGGGAGAAGGCGTGGCCACATCCTGTCCTCCCCCTGCTCCGTGGCTGGTTCCCTACCGGCTAGTACCTCGGGCGGGATCGGAAGATATGGGCGCTACCTGGGGGAACCCCGGATGGGTGCGGCTGGCGCTGTGCCTCGCGGGTTTAGTGCTCTCTCTCTACGCGCTGCACGTGAAGGCGGCGCGCGCCCGGGACCGGGATTATCGCGCGCTCTGCGACGTGGGCACTGCCATCAGCTGTTCGCGCGTTTTCTCCTCCAGGTGCGCACGGGAGTGGAAGGCTTGCGGGGCTGGGCTGCTCGTCCAGTGGGCCGGGTTGCCGGCGGCTTCTGGAGTTTGGGATCGGACGCTTGCGGGCGGGGCTGCTCGAGGGGGCGTTGCCTGGGGAGACTGTGTTCCAAGAAAGCAGTGTGGGGCCTCGGGCTGGGGCCGGGTGGTGCAGGTAGTGCTGGGCACTGTGGTTGTTCTGGGGAGTAGCACGTAGATCCGGATGCCCAGGAATAACGGTAACCGGGTAGAAGGGGGAATGGGTTAGCGTATGGGAACTGATGATGGGCTTGAGGTCTTGAGGATGGCCGTCACTAGGATAAGGTGGCCAGCTCTGACTATGCTTGAGGGCCTGGGGTTGACAGAATACAGAAGAGGGGAGTGGGCGGGAAGGGAGCTGGAGATTTAGAGGCCCAGGGCAGAGAGATTCTGCACCTGATTCCCAGGAAAGCAAGGTCAACCGTTCTACCTACCTTGCCATCTTAAGAATTACTGAAGGCCTAGGATGAAAAGAGGGGCATATGGTGGAGCCATGGCCAGCCCTGGCCTGGGGATGGGGGAACACAGGGGCAGCGACGTGGAATCCTGACGTGGCCAAAGGGAGGGTAGCCAGGAGTTCATCGACCCTTGGACTCAGGAGGGCGTGGGGGAGGGAAGGAGAAGTACAACCTAGGTGGCTTTTTGGAAATCACCCCTCCAGGACAGGGCCAAGGCACTGGATTGCCACTCCTAACCGGGGTCCTGCCCTCCACCAGGTGGGGCCGGGGCTTCGGGCTGGTGGAACATGTGCTCGGCCAGGACAGCATCCTCAATCAATCCAATAGCATATTCGGTTGCATCTTCTACACTTTACAACTGTTGTTAGGTGAGTGGCCCCGCCCCTTCCCTGCAGGCTCCACCTCTTCCTGATAGGCCCCCTCCCCCTTGGCCCGCCCAGCCCCTTCCCTCGCAATCTCCGTGACCCAGACAGCCTAGAGTCCGCTGCACATCAGTGAGCCCCCTGGAGGGGGCAGAACTACCAAGTCTTTAACTTGGTTAAGGTCCTGTCAGAGCCAGAAGGACCCTTAAAGACCTCCTTGGACTCACTCCACTTTGTGGGAAAGACTCTGGAGTTACTCTCTGGGGGGAATCCAAGGACGGCATCTCTTTCATCCCATGCAGAGCTCAGCAGGGAAATTCACTATTTGGGTTCTAGGGATCAATGAACAGATAGGAGAACCAAGGCCATGGTGAGGCCCATCAGAGTCTCTCATTTTAGAGACTCTTCCCAAGCAGATCCTGAGGTCTGGGTGGTACCCTGAAGTCAAGGCAGTGTTCTAGAGATGGCCAGTCCCTGAAGCCCTGCCTGAGCCTTGTCTGCCTTGCAGGTTGCCTCCGGGCCCGCTGGGCATCTATCCTGCTGGTGCTGAGTTCCCTGGTGTCTCTTGTTGGTTCTGTCTACCTGGCCTGGATCCTGTTCTTCGTACTCTATGATTTCTGCATCGTTTGCATCACCACCTATGCCATCAATGTGGGCCTGGTGGTGCTCAGCTTCCGGAAGGTCCGGGAACCGCAGGGCAAGGTCAAGGGGCACTGAGCCCTCACCCAAGCCAGGCTGACCTCACGCTCTGCCTTGGCATGGGAGCCTTGCCCAGGGGGCCCATGTCTGGGTCCTTAGAAGAGTCTGCAGCCTGACCCCACCGTACTCCCACACAGGACAATGGACCAAATGTGCCACATTCTTTCCTCCACGCTAGTGCCTCTGGCTCTGTCCCCAAGGGCTGGGCTCCAAAGCTCCTGCCATTGCCCAAGAAGGGAAGGTTCTGAGCAATAAAATTTCTTAAATAAACTGGCTATGCCTGAGCCATCTGTCTGTGAGGGACCTTAGTGTTGGGCCTCCCAGTCTTGTCTCCTCTGGATTGGAAGCATCTGAGTCAGAGGGAGAGTGTAGGGCCTGCCTGGAAAGGATGGTTGGTCCCTTCTCCAGTGTGTGGAGTTGGTAAGACTTGGGGTGCCATCGGCCCCACCCCCAAAAAACAGGCTGGCAGCTTGTCTTTGCTGCCCAATGGGAGCCAGGATTTCTCTTCTGGGGGGCCAAGCACACTCTTGCAAGGGCAAACTACCCTTCTACTTCTGTGCGTGCTAGCTGGGAAGTTCTTCCTATGGTCCAACCTTCACCCCTCCAGCTGCCTTATCTACCACCCCAAGCCAGTCTTGGCCACCCTGAGGACCAGGAACACATTTTGAGTATTTCTGTCTTAGTTTTCCTAATGTGTACTAAGCACCTACCCACATGCTAAGCACTGCATAAGAACATGACATATGTTAACTCCTCTAACCCTTACATATCCAATTGTATGAGGTAGATGTTCTTATCCCTATCTTGATGAGGAAACTGTGATACAGAGAGGGTAAGTAATTTACCTAAGACCACACAGCTGACGCCAGGGAGGGGGTTAAGGAGCCCTAGGGATTCAGATCCACTGGGGCTGTCTGGCTCATGTCTGCCCTTACCACAGCTGCCTGTGTTGGGGGGCAGGGTTCCTGAGTAGTTTGGGCTGGCCTGAGTTAGAAGTGGGAAAGAGAAAAAGGGTGCACCCTGAGTGTTCCTTCCTCCCAACTGAGTCTTCCACCACCTGCCAGAAGGGTGGGCGGCGCTGTAACCTTGGTCCCTGGGAAGGTGGCAGAGAGGTTCTGGGATTTGTCAGCCTCGATGCAGCAAGTGGCAGAGAGTCCCGGGCCCGCACACGGCCTCTGAAGCAAGGTGGGAGAAGGTACGTGAGACCCATCTGCTTGTGGGCCTGGGGGAGAGCTGGGAAAGCTGAAACAAATCGTGACCTGAGAGGCTCTGCCCACGGTGCCCCTCCCAGTTCCCAGTTCCCAGAGGACAGCTTCCATGCTGGGAGCAAGTCTTCTCTGTCTCAGACTCTGGCCCAAGCATTTTCACATTCAGCAATTCTGAGTCCACAGACAGGCTACTTGTCCAAGGTCACTCGGGCAATAACTGGGGGAATGAGGATTTGAACCCACGCAGTCTGGCCATGGCAGAGCCCCACGGAGGGGTGGTGAAGAGCCCAGGGTAACATAGTCACAGCCCCAGAGCTAGGAGCTGCAGGCTCCCTTCCAGCCGGAGGAAAAGCAATGACACCTGACTCTTAGCCAGCTGGGGGCGGAGCAGAGGCGGAGCTAGGGAGACCCAGGTGGCTTCTGAAAACCCAAGGAGAGGCGGCAGAGTGGCCTGGAGCAGCATGCAGCAGAGCTGGGGGCCAGCACTGCTCATCCTGGCAGCAGTGGTCCTCGTGGAGGGTGAGCCACCGCGGGTGAGCGGGGAGGAGAGTGGTGTGGTGGGCCGCCCGCTGTCCCAGCAGGCTTGCAGCTTGGGATGTGTGAGGGCGTAAGCCCGTGGGGCGACAGTTGGCCGGTGCTGGTGTAACCATGTCTGCCTGTGGAGCAGGCCACCTGTGTCAGAACAGGTGGGATTTTCCTGGGCCAGATGACAGTCCGTGTCTGCTGTCGCTGTGCCTGTGTATGTACCCTGCGCCCCTCTCTGCCTCTCTACTTCTCTACTTCCAGAATGACCTTCGGCAGGTTCTGGGAGCCCTTTGGCTCTGTGTCCTCATCTCTCTGTCCCATCTCTCCTGGCCTCTCCTGGCCCAGATGCCGATGTGCCTGTGATGGGAAAGAGGCAGGGCAGGGGATCTTTTGGTAGAGTTTCTGGCAGATTCTGGAAAGGTGGGGGACTCTGAGTCGTCAGAACAGGGGTGGGGTGAGTCTCCATCTCCTGGAGCCCTCCCCAACTTGGACATGACGTCGGCCTCTAATCCTTCCTCTTAGGCATCACGGCTGAGGGCACAATTAAGCTAATGCTCTCCACATACGCAGGCCGCCTCCCTGACTCAGTGGCGGGGGCTGGAGTTGGGGGTTCTGAAGCCTGGAGGAGGGCTGGACGGGTCCCAGGCTGAACCCTGGCCCTCCTTCACAGGCTTAGGAGTGCTGAGCACAGCTGAAGGAGGAGAATTAATTACTGAGTGTACACTCTGAATAGGTTCCAATAAAAGCTGTTTCTTGACCTCATATATTTTCATTCTGGGAGAGGCTGGTAAGGCAGCCACACAGTCATAGGCAAGAACCCAGGGCCAGTCCCCCAAAACGTCTGCCTTCCGCCGAGGCTGGGCCAGGCCAGTAAGGTTCCCTCAAGTCTCACGCGTGTCTCTCTTCCCAGGTCTTCAAGCTGCTCAGCCGGGTAAGCTCTGGGGACACGGGCTCAGGCCTGTGGGGAGGGCAGGACAGGGTCCTTCTGTCAGTCTGACCTACCCCCCCTTTACAGTTTGTGGGCAGCGTGGCCCTGGCCCCCCCGAGCCTCAGGAGGGCATCACAGTACCCGGCGAGTGGCCATGGCAAGCGAGTGTGAGGCGGCGGGGGGTCCACCTCTGCAGCGGGTCCCTGGTGGCAGATACCTGGGTCCTCACTGCTGCTCACTGCTTTGAAAAGTGAGTCCTGGCTGGGGTCAAGCAGAGTTTCTGGCTTTTGGGGGACGTGGGTGCTATGTCCCCAAACTCCCTAAAACTGACCCACACTGTGCCCCTAGAGTAACACGGTACCATGTCCTGAGAACGGGCCACGTGCTAGCCACACATTATCAAGTTAATCCGAACCTTTCGTGGTGGAAGCCTTGTAAGCGAGCAAATGGAGGTTGGGCAAGGGAAGGACCTGGCTTAAGGCTCCGGGCTGACTTCTGTCCATCCTTTACCTACCCGTGGTGTCTCTCATGGTATCACTGTCCCCTCTTGTGTTCAGTGCCCCAGCTTTATCCCTCCCCTTCCAGGGCAGCAATGACAGAACTGAACTCCTGGTCAGTTGTCCTGGGTTCTCTGCAACGTGAGGGGCTGAGCGCAGGGGCTGAGGCGGTGGGGGTGACAGCTCTGCAGCTGCCAAGGGCCTATAACCACTACAGCCAGGGCTCAGATCTGGCCCTGCTGCGGCTCGCCCAGCCCACAGCCCGCACACCCCTCTGCCTGCCCCAGCCCACCCATCGCTTTCCTTTCGGGACCTCCTGCTGGGCCACAGGCTGGGATCAGGACACCAATGGTGGTAAGTGCTGGCCCAGCCTAAAGCCCAGAGAGGCACTACGCTTGCCCAGGGTCACACAGCCTCAGCTGCCAACTGTCCCTCTGCTCCATCTCCCTTGCTCCCCACCAAGCCCCTTTCTTCTGCCAGTTCCCAGGACTCTGCGGAATCTGCGCCTGCGTCTAATCAGCCGCCCTACCTGTAACTGTCTCTACAACAGGCTGCACCAGCGGCTGCTGGCCAGCCCAGCTCGACATGGGATGCTGTGTGGGGGTGCCCAGCCTGGGGTGCAGGGGCCCTGTCAGGTCTGATGGGGGAGATGAGGGAGGGGAACAGAAGGGGAGGGGGCCTAGCCCCAGGAGCGGTACTCAGTCCCTAGGGACAGGTGGACGTGCCACTGTTAGAGGGGGTCTGCCTGTGGCTGGGGCTCAAGTGTCCACCCTTGACTCCCTTGCCTGGCTCCAGGGAGATTCTGGGGGCCCCGTGCTGTGCCGTGAGCCTGATGGACACTGGGTTCAGGCTGGAATCATCAGCTTTGCATCAAGCTGTGCCCAAGAAGACACCCCTGTGCTGCTGACCAGCACGGCTGCTCACAGCTCCTGGCTGCGCGCTCGAGCTCAGGGGGCGGCCTTCCTGTCCCAGAACCCGGGGACCCCGGAGATCAGCGACGAGGACAGCTGTGTAGGTATGAGTTGGGGGGGCACTAGGAGTGGGACAGGTGGGGACAACCGGGCCTGACTAAGGGCCTCTGGGCAGCAGATAGAAGCACCGTGAAGCCAGTTTCAGCTCAGAACAGAGAACTGGGACAAGGCATTCACACACTGTCAGGGGCGAATTAGGCGGCTTTTAAAGGGCCCTTTTAGCCCTTAAGAGAGGAACAGCCCTACTGAGGGCTGAGAGGCATACACACCTAAGAACTCTGCATTTAGAGCTTAGGTAAGAAGAGGGATCTGAGGTCTAATTGAAGGTTGTGGGGGTAAGCTGCAAGTTTCCAAGCAGAGACCCAGGGAGATGGGACAGGGCAGGGCTCCCACTCAAAATTCTAGTCATGGCCCTGGGATGCCAGGCTGACTAACATGCAAAAGAGTTCCTAGGGCAGAAGCTGTGTCTTGATGCTAAGAGAAGTACTAGTGAGCCAGGAATTCTGGGGCCAGTCCAAGCCCTGAGGGGTGCAGACAGATGGGGTGGGAGTATGAAGAGCCGGGCCACTCCCATGAGGCTAGACCATCGGGGTTTAAAAGCTTGGGCCCTGGCTTTTCAGTCTCAAGTTGGCTACCTGCCTGTGGTTACTGAGTTAGAAAGTCACTTAACCTTGCTGGGACTTGGTTACTTTGGTAACGAGGGTAACAAAATCCAGCTTAAAAGGATATTGCAAGGATCTGATAGTTTGTGGGAAGTGCTTTGCACAGGGCCAGACATGCAGTGAGCACTTAGCAAGAAGGCAGGTGAGGTCATCCCATCTGTTCCAGCCTGTGGATCCTTGAGGAGAGAAGGCCCCCAGGCAGGAGCCCCCTCCCCATGGCCCTGGGATGCCAGGCTGATGCACCAGGGGAAGCTGGCCTGTGGTGGAGCCCTGGTGTCAGAGGAGGTCGTGCTGACTGCTGCCCACTGCTTCATTGGGTGAGCCATGTCTCTCTTGTCTTCATGCCCCCTGCCCTTGCCGGCAGCCCTGCCACCCGTGGCTGTCAATGCTGCCTCTGCTCAGGCGCCAGACCCCAGAAGAATGGAGCATCAGGCTGGGGTCCGGACTAGAGGAGCGGGGCCTGAAGCAACTCATCCTGCATGGGGCGTACACCCACCCAGAGGGGGGCTACGATGTGGCCCTCCTGTTGCTGGCCCAACCCGTGACACTAGGCCCCAGCCTTCGGCCGCTCTGCCTGCCCTATTCTGACCACCATCTGCCTGATGGGGAACGCGGATGGGTCCTGGGGCTGCCCCGCCCAGAAACAGGTACATAGTACAGGCCCACCAGCAGCTCTCCATCCAGCCTAGAGGCTGCTGGGCAGCTGGGTCTTGTCCCCTGCCCTACAGGCACCAGCTCCCCTCAGACAGTGCCTGTGACCCTCTTGGGACCCAGGGCCTGCAGCCGGCTGCGTACAACTCTTGGGAGCGACAGTGTCCCCATTCTGCCAGGCATGGTGTGTTCCAGTGTTGTGGGTGAGCCACCCCACTGCGAGGTAAGCCCCGGTCCCCCAAACCTTACCCCCCAGAGGGCTGACATCTTTATCTTCTAATTCGTGAACGAACCTTGGCCAGGCTTGGCCTCCAGACTTTCCTCTCCCTCGAAATTGGGTCTTTCTGCTGACTAGCTCCCAAATGGCCAGAGCTGCAGCCCCCACAGTTTTCTAGGAAGAAGAGAAAGTCACCCACTGTCCCCTGACCCCTGACAGGGCCTGTCTGGGGCACCACTGGTGCACGAGGTGAGGGGCACATGGTTCCTGGCCGGGCTACACAGCTTTGGAGATGCCTGCCAGGGCCCCGCAAGGCCTGCAGTGTTCGTGGCACTTCCTGCCTATGAGAACTGGGTCAGCAGCTTGGACTGGCAGGTCTACTTTGCTGAGGAGCCAGAGCCCGAGGCCGAGACTGGAAGCTGCTCGGCCAACACGAGTATGTGGCCCTAGGGACTCTCTGCTGACACTTCTCTCTCTAGACGCGTGCTCTCTCAAGCCGGGGAAAGATCAGTTCTGGCCCACCTCAAGCTGCCCTGAGTGGGGTCATGGGCAAAACACTGGTTCTTCATCACTGTGCCTTGGAGCAGGCCTCCCAACTTCTTCAAACCTCCGTTTTCTTATCTGTCATGGGGCTTAAATAGTACCTTCCAGGGAGGAAGGGAGAGTATTGAGGATGAGGTCAACCCTACCCTCCTTCCTCTTTCCGACAGGCAAACCAGCTGGCTGTTGACAGGTGGCTCTGGGATGCTGCTGCAGACACAGTCAGACAATTCCTGAGTCACCACCCATGTCCCTCTCCTGCAGCCCCAGTGGGCTCAGAGTTGGAGCTCTCCTGGATCGGCAGCTGCCCTCACTCCCAACCCTGCAGGACAGGGAGATGTCGCCTGTGGGATGCTCCCCAACACACCCAGCTCTGCTGTCCGACGGCAGGCGTCCCCAGCCTTCCCTATTCTTCAGACCCAGATAGGATCACACCAGCCACTTACTTTGAAAATTTGGTTTTTTTTGGGGGGGGGGGGAGCAATTTTCCTTTTTTTTTTTTTTTCTAAACTTAAATAAATTGTTACAAAATAGACTTTAGAAAATAAGTTACAAATTGTAGCAAAAGGCTCCCCTTCCACAGGCAACATTCCCACCTGTGGCTCTCCGATTCTGCCTCTCCCTGGCGTTGGAATCTGGCTGGTGACGGTGGCCCCAATTTGTGGCAGAGCGCAGCACCGGGTTTCTTGCAGGGCTCGTCATAGGGAAGAGCATAGTGACCAAGGCTGGGAAAAGGAGGGTCTTCAAGGAGAGGGACATGAGGAAAACCTTACCCCCTCCTTGGGCAAGAAGCCAGATCCGGGTCCTCTGCACAGTGGGAGAGGAGAATGAGAGATGAGGATGCCTAACTACTCCTGAGCAAAACATGGAGATCAAGCCTTTCCCTGCAACCCGCCCCCCCACCCCGCCCGTATTCTGATCTTTGGAGACTTGGAGTTTAGAGGGAGAAGCTGAGGTCTGCAGGCCACTGGGGTGAAGGATCCAGAAGTGAGGTCGTGGGGGTGGGAGGAGGGGGCAATGACAAGTCCCCTCTCCCCGCCGCTGGTGCCTTTGGGGCTCCTAGGGAGAAAGAGAGGAGGTCACTGAGGGCAGCAAACCGCACACAGCTTGCACCCCGTTCCCAAGCCCTGCAGGCCATCCTGCCGCCACCGCACCCACCGCCCCCCCACCCCCGCCGTGGCCCCAGAGGCCTGCATGAGGAACTCCCAATTATTTTTCCAGGCCTGATTAACTGGCTTCTCGCTCATTCCCTTGAGGTCACAAGAAATCTTTTATCCTGAAAGCCATCTCGTCAGCTCTCTCAGAGGACTCTCACCCACCATCCCCTCCCTCCTTGACAACCTCTGGTCAAGGACTTGCCATCTTAGGGACACCCACCCTCGGTGGCCACTAAATGGAATGGGTCCTGGGAGAAGGCCTAGAGATCTCGAGGGGGAGGCTGAAGGCGTGAGCCCAGGACTCAGAAACAGGCTGAGGAAACAGGCTGCCCCACTCCCCCGCAGGTTCATCCTCCAGCTGGGCTGGGTGGGGTGACTTTTCCATGGAGATTCCCCTGATAGAGGATGGGAGATAGGGACTAATGACTGGTGTTACTACAGCTGGGCCTGGCTTCAAAGAAACAATTATCTGTGACTCAGTCCTCCAGTTAAAGGTGTGTTGGCAGGAACGGGGGTATTCGGGTAGAAAGAGTGGTTTGGTTGGCTCCTAAAAAGGAGATGCACAGCAGAGAGAAGAAAGGGTTCGATGAGGGGAAGATGAGACATGGGGCAGCATCACTAGCAAAGGACCAAAGGTCTAGATTCCAAGAAAAGAGGAGGACAAGATGCAGGGAAGAGGGACAGGGAGCTGGGGGCCAACCAGTGGCCTGGTTTCCCTGGCCAAGTCAGCACAAAAGCCACAGAGCCATCTAGTCTGGGGGTGGCTCCCACGCCCTTCCTCACTCTCCTGCTCCCTGTCTCAAGGAAAGAGCACTGCCTAGACCATTTTTTTCTCTGGAAATCATTCCTTTTCTGGCTAGATCGGGGGAGCAGCCAGATGTAATAGGTGCCTCCCTTCCCCAAATAAAAAGCCCCTTCCTCTTTGGCTCAGCAGCTGCCCATGCCCCTACCCCACCCCACCATCCCACACACCATGCTGTTGACCTCACCCAGGGTTTCAATCTCAGCCCTCACAAGGCAGCATCCTCAAACTATGTTTCCTCCATATTGAAGCTCCCCCCACCCGCCTCACACCTCCTGGAAGCCGTATGACCCTCTCCTCTCATTCCGTGCCCCACCCCCGACTCTGTGCCCACCTCCTCTGGAACCTGTCCATCCTCTGCCCAAGCCATTCATGCCCTCGTACCAGAGCTGGCCACCGTCCATTCCTCCTGGTGCTGCTGCTGGTGCTGCTGGAAGCTGATTCGGCGGCGGAAGTGGCGGGGACAATGAGGGCAGGTGAAGGGCCCCTCCCGAGGCGCATGGACCCGCCCGTGACCCTCCAGCCGGGCAGCTGTCCGGAAGGCCTTGCCACAGATGCTGCAGCGGTGGCGCTTGGGGTCCGTGTGGGTCCTTCCGTGGTTCTTAAGGGACAGCAGGTTGGGTAGAAGTTTGGGGCAGAGGGAGCAGGGGTAAAGTCCAGTGGTGTGGGCCTTTTGGTGGTTCAGCAGGCTCCCAGCGTGGCGATAGGACCGCCCACACTGGGCACAGCGGAAGGGCCGTTCCTCCTCTTCAGCCACTGTGGACTTTACTCCTTGCCCCTCATTAGCTCTCCCAGCATCCTCTCCTGGGACCCTGGGGGTTTCTGATGGGGACTTCTGGATTTCCCCTTGGCCAGGGGTATCTACCTCATCCTCCACAGTCCCACCTTCAGGACCTGTGGCCTCCTGTATCTGGGGTAGCATCTGACTGAGGCCGCTGGCATGCGTGTGCAGGTGACTGGCTAGTTCGTGATGGGACTGAAAGGCCTTGTCACAGTCAGAGCAGGCAAAGGTCTGGGCAGCTATGTGGTTGTGGCTGTGGCTCTTAGTGGCCACAGGATTCGCAAACTCCTCAGGGCAGGGCAGGCAATGGTGGCAGTCCATCTCAGGGGTGCTGAGGCGGTTCAAAGGGCCTTCCGACGGGCAGTACGTCTCGCCACAACGGGTGCAGGAAAAGGGGCGACTCTCTGGCTGGACCTGAAGTCGGCTGTCTCCACTGTCCCAGCTATCCACAGGACTCACACTGGGTCCATTGGGCTGGGTGTTGCCATGACAAGGACTCTTGGGGGTACTGTCCTCCGACCGATCTGCTGGTGTGGTCAGTACATGACCCTGAGGAACCCAATCTCCACCATGATTCACTGGTCCCCCCTCTCCTTGCCTCCCTTCTGCCTTCCCCACATCCCAGAATCCCGGCTCTGCTGCCATGATGGGGCTCCGACTCTGCTGCCCCAGCCTCTTGGCTCCACTCTCCAGCTGGAGAACTGATTCAGGACCATCTGATCTGTCCTCTGGTCCCTGGTCACTGGCCAGGTTCCCCTCATGGCCCTCTGTGTCTCCCGGACCACTTCTGGTCTCCTCTTCGTGCTCCCGCAGGTGCTGCTCCAGAGATGCCCGGCCAGGGAAGCCCCGGCCACACAGCGCACAGCGCACGGCTGCCCGCCGGGACAACCCCGCTCGCCGCCGCCGGCTCTCTGAGTGCAGCCGCTGGTGGTCCTTCAGGGCCATGCTGTTAGAGTAGGTCTTGGGGCACGTGGGGCACCTGTACTGGCCCGTCTCGTGGCTGCGCCGGTGGTTCAGGAGGCTGCCCGCGTGGCGGTAGGTGCGCCCGCACTGCCCGCACCTGAAGGGCCGATCCTCCCGCGGCAGCTTCCGGGCGCCCCCACTCCCGGACCGCTCAGCATGGACCCGCTGGTGGCTGGCCAGCTGCTTCCGCAGGCGGAAGGCTTTCCCGCACTCGCCGCACCGGAAACGCCGGGGGTCGGCGTGGATGCGCCGGTGGTTCTTCAGGGACATGAGGTTCGAGAAGCCTTTGGAGCAGGCCTGGCAGCCAAAGTGGCCGGTCTGGTGGCTCTGGCGGTGATTGATAAGGCTGCCGGCGTGCTTGTACGACCGGCCACACACCTCGCAGCTGAAGGGCCGCTCGGTGCTGGCCTCGGTCTGGCAGCTCTTCTCCGCAGTCTCCAGCCTCGGCTCCGCCTCCTCCCCCTTCCTGGCGGCCTCCTCCCACTCCTCCTCTTTCACACTTGCCGCCTCCTCCAAGGGCTCCACTTTCAGCTCTTCCTGGAACCTTCCCCCATCTGCCTGACCCAGCCCTTCTTCGGCCACGTCCTGAGCCTCGCCGCCACCGGCCTCCGGGACGGGCCCCACGTGGGGCTCAGAGCCCTTGCAGCGCGGGTGGTTCCGCAGGTGGTTCCGGTAGGCGGCCAGGTTCGGGTAGCAGCGGGAGCAGACAGGACAGGTGAAGTCACCAGTCTGGTGGATCTTGCGGTGGTTCACCAGGCTGCCCCCGTGGCGATAGGTCTTGCCGCACTGGTTGCAGCGGAAGGGGCGGGGCTGGGCCTCTGGCGCGCTCTCCTCATCGGGCCTGCAAAGGCTGTCCACAACCATGGCACCGGCTCCCTCTTCAGCCTTTGTGTCCTCGCCCACCCCAGACAGAGAGGTCACCGTGCCCTCAAAGTCACAGTCACCACCTGCAGCCCTTCCCATGGCATCACTGGGCTCTCCTAAGTGGCTGGGAGCTTCATCTACGGTGTTCCCAGAAGTCTGACTTTGGTGATGACGCTCCAGGCTCCCTAGGTCATCATAGGTGTGACCACAGCAGCCACAGATGTGCCCATAACCGGCTCCGTCCAGTGCCTCCACCTCCCGCTGCAGCTGATTCAACAGCTCTGCTTCCGAGAGCTGCAGTGGAGGGCTCTGGGTAGAGGCTGCCCCTGCGGCTCCCTCCTCTTCTCCCTCCTCCTCTGAGCCCTCCGTCAGGCCAGAGGAGTCATGAGCCTGGCGCCGGTGAAGCCTGTAGCCAGCCCGGCCCGGGAAGATCATGCCGCAGAGGCAGCAGAGGAAAGGCTGTGCAGGGGCTGCCTCCCCAGGCCCATGGTTCTGGAAGTGGCTGCGCAGGGCAGGCAGAGAGTCAAACTCCTTTGGGCAGAGGGAGCACTGATAGATGCCCGGCGGGTGGCAGGGCCGGTGGCTCAGCAGGCCAGTGGCATGAGGGAAAGAATGCCCACAGTCAGAACACGTGTGGGAGACCTCAGCCTGCCAGCCAGGGCCAGCTTTGGGAGAGTGGGGAGGGGAGCTGGGCTGGCCAGTGGCTGGTTTCGGGTCTCCATCCAGCCTGGTGAGACCATCACAGAAGCGAGTCCCACCGCTTTCCTCATCGCCCGGGATATCCAAGTTGTCTAGGAAACAGGCCTCCTTCCTTTCCAGCCCTTCCTCAGTATGCCTGCTCTCTTTAGCACCCTGGATATGGGCCTCAGCTTGCTCAAGCACACATCCAGTCCTTTCAGCTTCAGCCTGCAAACAGCCCCCATCACTCTCCAAGTTGCCTTCAGTTCCATTAGGGCCTCCCCCAGAAGGGTCTTGCAGGCAGTCCGGGCCCTCATTTTCCACCAACTCTTGGGCCCAGCTCCCGCCCAACGGGAGTCTGGCCTCTCCGCCGCTGCCAGCACTGCTAGCCCGCCTCCGGTGCTGCCTGCTCCACCGCCCGCTGTGGCGTCGCAAATGGTTCTTCATGGCGGCCATGGTGTGGAAGTGCTTGGCACAGGCCCCACAGCTGAAGTCCCCCGTCTGGTGGGTCTGCCTGTGGTTGATAAGGCTGCCCGAGTGGCGATAGCTCTTTCCACAATCTTTGCAGGCAAACGCCCGAGGAGGGGACACCCTGGTCTCTGTTCTGCTGTCTTCCCCTTCCCCGTGGGTCTGGCTGTGACGTTCGAGGCTCTCAGGGTCTTCAAAGAGCATCCCACACGTGCTACAGATCTGGGGTGCTGTCCTATTTGTTGCTGGTGGGACATCAGCTGCCTCTTCATGTTTGCACCCATGCCCCTGATCTGTATGTGGGGCTGCCTCTGCTGCTTCCACCCGGTCACGAGGGAGCTCTACCTTGAGGTGGCTGGGGGGCCCCTCGGCCCCTGGGCCTGCACTGCGGCGAGCAGCTTTGCAATGTACCCGCACGTGGTTACGCAGGGCCATAAGGTTGGGGTACTTGCGGGGACAGAGTGAGCACTGGTACTCTCCTGTCCGATGGCTGTGGCGGTGGTTCACCAGGCTCCCCCGGTGGCGGTAAGCCCGACCACACTCATCACACTTATAGGGCCGGTGGTCCAGGGTGGTGGTGGGGACCTCTTCCTCTTTGTGGCTGGTATCAGCCATGGGCAGGGGAGCTGCTGGCACCGATGGCTGCCCATCCTCCCCAGCTCCTTGCCGGGGCCTGTGATGAGCCCGCACGTGGTTTTTGAGGGCAGCTGCGTTGAACAGCTGTTTGGAACAGATGGAGCAAGGGTAGACTCCCGTCTGGTGGCTCTTGCGATGGTTGATGAGGCTCCCAGCATGGCGGTAAGTACGGCCACAGTCCCCACAGCGGAAAGGCCGGTACTCCTCTAGGCCACCGTCCTCCAGCTCCCCAGAGGTGCTGAGCTCCCCAGAGCAGTTCAGCATTTGTGTAGTCGGGAGCTGGTCCTGGCTGCTCTCATCTGTGTGCCCGTTGGCGGTGGGCATCCCTTTCTCTTCCCATAGCTGCTCCTGCCTTTCACCCTCATGGGTCTGTTGGTGGTCCAGCAGCTCTCGGGGGAGCCGGAAGGCACGGGGACAGTGGGGACACTGGTAAGGCTGATATTGGGCATGGAGTCGGGAGTGGTTCTTCAGAGCCATGAGGTTAGAGAACTCCTTGAAGCAGATGGCACAAGGGTAGATGCCAAGGGTGTGGCTCTGGCGGTGGTTGGTGAGGCTCCCGGCATGCTTGTAAGTCTTGCCACATTGACTACACTTGTACCGCCGTTCCTCCTCAGGAGGAGGTGACTGAGTGGGCTCCTGGCCCCCTGTGAAGTTCACTACTGATTCAGCTAAATACTGTTCCAAATTACTAAGGAGACTGCTCGCTGGGGTGGGGAGCGGGGTGGCTCTGGCAGAATTAGTAGTGGGCCCCCAGCTCTCTGCACCCCCCTCAGAATCTGGCTGGCTTTGCCAGCCTTCTCTTTGTCTGGTGGGTAGATCTTCCCAAGTGCTCAGAGCTGCCCTGGGGTCAGGCCCAGACTCACAGCCAGATGTCTCTTCAGCCTGTTTTTTCTGGCTCATCCAGCTTTCCCCAGGGCTGAGCCTCTGGTCCCTAGAGTCAGAGGATGCTGGTTCCCCCTGCAGGTGTGGAATGACTTCCTTGGATCGGGGAGGCCTTCGCCTACGGCGGCCCTCAGGAGCATGAGTCCTCATATGGCTCTTGAGGGCCACGGGATTGGTAAAGTCCTTGCCACAGGTGGTACATGGGTAGAGGCCAGTCTCATGGGTCCGACGGTGGTTGACCAAGCTCCCTGGGTGACGGTAGCCCCGCCCACACTGCTGACAGCGGTAGGGCCGAGGGATGCTGTCTGCCTCCTCACTGTCCTGCTTGGAAGATGGATGGAGCAGCTCTCGGTGCCGGGACAGTTCCGGGAGACTAGGAAAGTGGCGCTGACAGTCAGAGCAGCTGAGTGAGGTGGGCGTGTCCTCCATGAGGCCGTGTGGCAAAAACCTGGAGGTTCAGGAAGACCAGGCAGGTGGCAGCAGCATCCTCCTCTAGTGGCAGGGCAACGGCCTAGGAAGAGGGGGCGGTGGTCAGAAGGCAGGCCTGAGTTAACATTGCCTCGTGGCTCTATAGGCAACAAGCTCATCAGAGCTCACAGAAATGTTCCCCAAGCAATAATGCCCAGGGACCTGCTTTCTGTTAGATCTAATCTGAAAGCACCCATCATTTAAGGCCTCCCTGCAGACAAGCTCCCCAAATATGGAAGCTCCCCTAGGCCTAACTCATCCCTAGAGATATAGATAAGAAAACTAAAGTCTAGAGGGATGCAACCTATCTCTGATCACAGACCTACCTACCTCTATTTATCAGACCAAATCCAAAAAAATCTACTGTCCCTAACCTTCACTGCTGTATAATCCCAAAACAACCAACCAACCTATCTCCTGTGACCTCTGAAAAGGAAACCTGAACCTTTTCTAGGACCTTCAGTGTGAGAAGTCCAATCCTCTCTCCTTGACCCCTCAGCTAAACAGAGTAGCCTACAGACACTGAAAAGCAGCCTTTTTCTCCAGTTGACAGCTGAGGACCTGAGAGGTAGGGTCAGAACGGTCTTCAGAGAAAGCACTGGCTTGTTCCCCCAGCTCCCCTATTCCTTTCAGGGTCACAAGCTCTCCTTTCTAAAAGACTCTCTTGGCCACTTCCTTCACCTACTTCCCCTGAGCCCAAATTATCCTGTATCTTGGAAATTCCAACCCATTTCTGGTTGTTTCCCACCCACTACCTTTTTGTTACACCTCATCACTACACCCTTCTCATTTTTTCTCCTATCTCCTCTTGAAATGATGACATCAACGCATGCTAAGTGGGCATTACCATGTGCGGGGCACTGTGCTAAGTAAAGAATATTCGTTGTGTCACTGAATCCTCGAGACACACTGCAGCGCCGTTATCCCAGTTTACACAGGAGCAAACCCAATGACTGGGGCAGTCTTCTTTCCAAAGCCCTTACTCTGTCCACAGCAGGCCTTTATGCTCCTCCAATACCTTGGCCTTCGCTGACTCTGATTCCTCACTCCCATGGGACCCCTATACACACAACTCGTACCTCCGGATCTAAACCCCCTCACAGAACCTGCTCCCCGACTTCTCACCTCACAAAGCCCCTTCGCTCGAGCCCCTTCTCCTGATCAACCACCAATCAGGTCTTCTCGCCTCACTCATCTCCTCGGCCAATTTCCTCTCGGGACCCCTACCTCGCTCGCGTGGCCCCTTTTTCGTTCCCGCCGCGGGTGAGTCCGTTGGGGACCGCGAACGGGAGCGCGCCTGCGCACTGGGACCCTCACCCTAACTGCAGCCGCGCGCCCCAAGGGGTGGCTGTGGGGGGCTCTCGCGCTCCCACACACGCACACTTCGCCAGGGCTCCTGAGAGGCGGGAAAGGAGGGAAAGAAGGAAAGGAGAAAAGGGAGAGGGAAAGAGGTAGAGGAAAGAGGGCGCAGCTGGCCGGAGCCAGAGTCTACCCTCAGCTCCGCGGACACTTCCTATTGTTACTAGGAAACAGGAAGTGTCCTAGCCGCAAAAGGTTCCCCTCGAAACCTCTGCCTCGAGAACACTTCCCGCGCCGCCTCCAAGACAGCAGTTCTACACAGACACACTTCCGGGGTTGAGGGAGAGGTTGCGGAAGCGCGACTCTGACCCCGCCCAGGAGGGTCAAAGCGGTAGGTAGTTTTGCACCAGCATTAGCCACACTTCCGGCAAGAGCTGCGAAAATTGTTCCGGTGCATACTGGACGAAAGCAGAAGAGTTAAAAAAAAAAAAAAAAAAAGCGTTCTGCTGCTCTGGCCTCGATACTTCAGCGACACTATTCGTGGGATTCCCTGAGAAACTTCGCAGGGCAAATGGAGGGAATCTCGTTCACTCCGTGATACTGAGAGAAATTTGGTAGAATAGAAGCGGATTGGGGTACTACAAATCTTGCCATGACCCTTCTCTCCTCCCGCCTTCCAGTTCTTGGTGATCTGTCCCCAAGCTAGTAGTAGCCCGGTATATACCGTAAACCTGTCTGGCGTCCCCTGTCATTAGCACCCAAAGAGAACCCTTGCAAGATGTTTCTCCGCCACCTTCGCCTGCAGTGCTCGGATAAACTTTGCCTTCCTCCCGGGCGCGGAAAGCTCCCACCCACTTCCGCTTGCCGGCCCCGCCTCCCCCTCCCCCCCGCTGGGTCCTAGCGCCGGCCCCTCCCTGGCAGTGTCCCGGACTCCATCGGCGAGAGCAGCTGCCGCTGACGCCACGGACCCAACCCAAGTTCGCGGAGGTAGGAAATGCCGGCGGGAAGCCGCGGGGACCCCCGGGCCGCCCCAGCGCGGACGCAGTCCGAGAGGCCTCAGTTTCCCGCGGGTGCAGAGGGCGGATGGGGTTGGCCTGGCGCGAGCAGCGCGGGCGGGGCAGGAGGAGTGCAGCCCCGGGAGGGCGCCGGCGGGCTCCGGCCCAGCGGGTCCTAGAACCCGCCGGCTGTCCCCGCGGGCCGGCTGCTGCGGACTCCTGGGCTCGGCCGGCGCGGCTGCCCGCCTCGTACGGTGCGGGCCTTGGGGGTCCTAGAGCCCGCCATGTTGCGGGCTTTTGTCCCAGGCGCGCGGCCCGCCTAACAGGGTCCCCGGCGCCTGCGGCACCCCTCCCCGGCCGAGGTCCTGGTCGCCCCTCCCGCGGTCCTAGAGAACGCCATCTTGCAGGCCTTTGTCCGGCGTCCGGCCCTTCGCCCATTCATTTGTTCATTCTCTCGTTCTTCGTTCACTCCTTCTTGACTCATTCTCCGAGGCCACGTTTTCCCAGCCTTCCGAGACGAGTCAGCCCAGGGCTCTGCCCTGCGGGGTTGTCTGGTGGGGGCGCCGACGTGTAGATAGTTGCTGGGAGCGGGAGGCACAAGGTTTCTGCACTTCTAGGCCCCTTCTGAGCGCTTCTCCTAGGCCCGAAAGCCCTTCAAACTCCCACGTACCTCAGAGACCCCATTTTACTGTTGAGAAAACTGAGGCCCAGAGCGCCGTGGCGTCCCTACCTCTACTGCCTATTCAGTATTCTTGAGGGCACCGAGGAAGCGGGTATTTGAAGGATGCAAGAGTTTTTTTCCATCGGAGAAGGCAAGCAAGGGCTCCCGAGGCAGAGAGAACTGCAAGCGGAGATGCATTTAGGTGAGAAAGTTGGAGAATTGAGCCTGGGGCTTAGTTTGCTCTTGGGAGGGGGACACTGCCGCTGGAGCTGAGGCTGAAAAAGTAGGTTAGGATTAGGTTGTGAACTGACTCGCTTGGAGGCCTAGGAGATGATTAGCCCTCACTTCTGCACAGTTTATAGTTCCCCATTCACTATCTCATCAGGTCTCATGGTCTGTGAGGCCTTACTGATGTCTCCTTGTTTACACATGGGGA
This sequence comes from Martes martes, assembly GCF_963455335.1. Lineage (NCBI taxonomy): Eukaryota > Metazoa > Chordata > Mammalia > Carnivora > Mustelidae > Martes > Martes martes. The sequence goes on from NC_137906.1 coordinate 20,896,966, forward strand.
GACCAAGGTGCAGAGGCGATAAAAACTGATTCCTTTTTTACCTCATCCCTGCTGGCAGGTTCCTAGCCTAAGCTGTCTGGGAATTAAATCAATGCCTCTCTGGCATTTACAGCCTGTTCAGGCAGCAGGCCTGCATCTCCCTCCTAAACCAGTAGTGAAGCAAAGACAAGCCTCCCTCACCAGAGCAGTGAACACACTGTGGGATACTGGGTGGTATTTGGACGTTGTGAACTTGGAAAGGCAGAGAAGTTCAGTTAATAAATAGTTGTTGACAGATAGTCTCACAAACCCCCAGTATGGGGGAGGCAATAGACCTGGGTTTGAATTCTGTCTCAGAGGTTGATTCATTCACTTTGTTTTGGGGCATCAGCCACAGTTCTAGATGTACAGGATACCCAAAAAAAAAAAAAAAAATTAATAAATAATGGTTCCTGGCTCTTTGCCAGCCTAGACTCTGGTGCTGGAGACAGAGACAGAGGATTAATAATCCAGCCATAAAATGTGCAAGTGCAACATAAAATGTGTAAGCAACAATCAGCACAGAAAGCAAAAGTTTTTTGTTTTCTGGATTTTTTAAAAGATTTTATTTATTTATTTGAGAGAGAGAGACAGAGCACAAGCAAGGGAGGGGCAGAGAGAGACGAAGAAGCCGGCTCCCCACTGAGGAGAGAGCCCAATGCAGGGCTCAATCCCAGGACCCTGGGATCATGACCTGAGCCGAAGGCAGGTGCGAGCCACCCAGGCACCCCAGAAAGCAGAAGTTTGAGAGCCAGACCATTTGGCTTTGAATATTAGCTGTGGCCACAAGTTCATATCTGTTTCCCTCAGTATCCTTGTCTGTAAAATGGGGGAAATAATACTGTTTAACTTAGTCTGTTCACGCTAAGCATAACAACAACAACAAAAAAAAACCCACACAGACTGAAGGGGCTTAAACAACAGAAATTTATTTCTTACAGTTCTGGAGGCTGGGAAGTCCAAGATCAAGATGCTGGTCAATTCACTTCCTGGTGAGGACCCTTTTCCTGGCCTGTGGATGTCCTCCCTCTGGTTATAGCCTCACAGGGCCTTCTCCATGCATGTGCTCATTCATAAATATCATAAGACATTTCTAAGCAGTCGTGAGGCTTAGCCTGAGTAGTACCCACAAAATGCATAGAATGATACCTGGCCAGTGGTAAGCTTGCAAGGAATGTTATCCCAATGACACCATCGGGAAACTGAAGAGGAGGGAATAGTGATTAGCAAGAATACAAAACGGCATTAAGGAAGGTGGTAGTCAGGGAAAGCCTTCTTTGAGGAGGTGACAGGGGACTGAGGGCCAAATGAAATCAAAGCGTTAGCTACACAGTGATCCTTGGGGAACAGTGGTTCTGGCAGAGGGAGCTACTAGTACAAAGGCCGTGAGGTGGGAAGGAATTTAGCTCTTTTTGGAAAAGAAAGGGAGGAGTGGGCGGATGGAGCCTCCTGAGACCGCAAAGAGGAGTGGAAGGTGAAGTAGCCTCCACATGGAAAAGTTACAGGTCTCTGTCCTCGGAGCAGTGGAAAGTCTCCTGATTCGGCTCATAAACCTGAAGTAAATACAGACTGGTAGAGAAAGAACCCAGCCCAGGGGCCTGAAAACTTGGATTGGAGTCTGGGCCTCTTGACAAGCTAGGTGTCCTTGTACAAGTGCTTACGGGGGCCTTCATCTCCATCTCTGAAAGAGAGGCCTGGTAAAAATGCCCCTCTCCTTGAAGCTTTGTGAAGACCTAAGGATGTGTCTTTGGTTCTTAAGTGTTAAGTGTCGGCTGACGTGACCCCAAGAGCGTGTGTCCAAGTCCCATACTCCCTGGATGGTGACTGTCATGCAGGGGGTTCACGGACCTGACTTGGAGAAATACCAGTCTAGGGAGTGGTGGGCGGAAGGTCCTTGGTAAATAATGAAGTGAGGAGCTAATGGTGGGATTTTAGTTTAGTTTTGGTGTTTTTTTTGTTTTGTTTTGTTTTTAGATTTTATTTATTCATTTGAGAGACAGAGTGTTTGAGAGACAGACAGAGAGCATGAGTGGTCAGAGGGGCAGTGGGAAAGGGAGAAACAGGCTGCCCACTGAGCAGGGAGCCCGAAGCAGGGCTGGATCCCAGGACCCCAAGGTAATGACCTGAGCTGAAGGCAGATGCTTAACCAACTGAGCCACCCAGGCACCCCTAATGGTGGGATTTTAGCCTACATGGTCCCCTGCTCTTCGTGGATGGGCTCCTGGTGCAACCAACCTGATGCTTCCCTACCTTTTCCCCCCCCAGGAAGTGCTTTAGGAGGACAGGTGTACACCTCCAGCTATCTGACTTCTGATTCACAGATAGGAACACTGAAGCCCAGAGCTTGGAACCCAGGTAGGGGTCAAACCCTCGGAGAGGGAAACAGACACGTAAAGGGTGCTGGTTTTGGTCTCAAGGCGTTCCACAGGGATGAGAGAGCATGAAGATGTGGCTTGAACTCTGGGTTCTGATCAGCGTAGGGAGGGCCCAGACAACTGATGCAAGAGCCCAGCAACTCAAGGCAAATTAAACACCTCAATTCAAGCCCCAGCTGTGAGTCTAGCTTTGTGACCATGGGCTAGTCACTAAACCTCTTGGAACCTCAGTTCATTTTTTTTGAAATGAGGACAAGCATCTCTAGCTCAGGAAGCTATGAGAGAGTGAACTAAGGTAACATGCTCAGCAAAGTGTCTGGCTCTAAGAAGACTCTTGATAATCGAGGGCAGTTATTCATAGAATTCAACCAACACTGGGAAGTAAGTACTATTATTACCTCCATTTTTCAGATGAGAACATCGAGGTACCATGGCAGGAAGTAAATGGCACAAGGTCATAGCTAGGAAGTGAGTGAGGCAAGATTGGAAGCCAGGCAGTTTGACTTCAGAGATGGGACACTTAGCCACAATGCTACACTGATTGTCTGGGCCTCAGTTTCCTTTTCTGTAAAAAAGGAATATATATAACAGAACACTTCTCACGGTGTTGATGTGAAGTTTGAGTTAATACATGTAAAGAGCTTAGGATACTGCCTTTTACCGAAGCAAGTCCTCAGTAAACAGGAACTATCATTTTTATTTAAGGGAAACTTTATCAGTCAGACTGACCAGAGATGGTCTGGAAAGGAGTTAGTGACTGCCTCATCCAGAGATAGGGAAGAATCCCCTGGAAATTCTAGGGAGAATTCAAGCCACGGGGAAGGTTAGGCCTCGTGCCCTTTAACTCACCTTCCAGCCCCAGCACTTAATGGGAAAAGTGAAGGGGGGGACAAACCAAAACAAGCTGAGATTGGAACAGAGTTGTTTGGGATTGGGGCCAAAAACCATAGGGGAGATGCAGGAAGAGCTTCCTGGGGGAAGTGGGGCTCAAAGAAAGGCTTGGTTGGCTTTGTAATAGCCAGGAAGGACCTGGGAGCTTGCATGGTGTGATGGAAGTCATGAAAAGTTACTGAACAGGGGACAAAGTATGACATGATACCTAATGAAGATTCTGGCTGCCTGTACACATAGCATTTTTTTGTGTCTAGGGGCGGGAGACTGGGGCAGGGCTACTAGGCAGAAAGGTACTGTCTCTAAAGATTCAGCCCATGCCATTTACCCCAAGGGCTCCTGTGGGTCATAACTTGGAAGCCACCAACCCCTGAGGTATACAGATGAGGAAGCAGGCCTAGACAGGAGCACTAGACTCAGGCCTCCTTCTGCCCAGACTAGCTTCTGGACACACCTGGCTCCCACCACTGCCTATAGCAGCATCCTTACCCCCCACACTGGCTGCCCCCAGCAGCTGCTGCCAAGTACTCCCTAAGTGGATCTGCCCATAATCCTCTTCTTTTCATCCCCTTGGGAGGATGAGCTGGTGTTAAGACTAATGCAGCCATTAATCCTATTTCCTCCCAGCCATGATCCCCAGGAGCAGCTGGGTGGAATGAGAAAGAAGGGGCCTTAGCTAGAGCGGGTGCCCCAGGAGGCCAGGCTAAATCAGATATATTGATTATGACTGAGACACATCTAACTGCTAGCAGCTCAAGCTGCCCTGAGGGTAATGAGTTCCCCGTTATGAGAGCTATGGGAACAGGAGCCCAACAGTGATTCCAGACCAGAGGGCGGACCAGGATTCCTGTCTGGGGTGGAGTCCCTTACAGCTGTGCAAAACCAGAATTCTGTGTGAAAAGTTGCTGCCTCTGACTAACCAGAGGGGAAAGACAAAATACATACGCTGGGGACCTATCACTTCAGACAGACGGCGCCAGTCACCAGTTAGCCCACTAGTTCTGCCTTCTTCGGGACCTACCTCTGTCTTGCCTGGGGACTTGGCAGACTCCAGGCGGGGCCCACATCCAGGTAACCTCTGTGTCTGCAGCCCTGCATAGGACCCTGTATCCAGGCACAGGCCTTAGCCGCTGAGCTGAAGAAGGAGGATGGGGAGATGGATGGAACCTGGGCCTTCTGGGAATGCTACAGCCTTTGGAGAAGCTCAGAGGCTGGGGAAAAAAGTACAGGTGGACATTTTGATGACGCCAGCCGGCTCTCTTGGCTCCTCAAAGGTTACCTGGTCCAACTTCTTTCATCAATGAACAGACCAGAGAGGAAACGCCAGTTCAGAGTGTAAGAGCCAGGAATGTTTGGAAGGAGAGATATGACCATCCCTGGTGAGAGAAATGCAGATAAGACAGAGTCCCCCTTTGAGGCCTTAGCAAGGAGAGGCCTTAGAGAACGCCAAAGGGAATGTGGCTTGTGTCTAACTTTGCTTCTTTCCTAGAGGAGCTCCACCCTTTGAAGCCATGGAGGTGGAGTCTGCGGAGGCCAGGTCCCCCGCCCCCGCCCCCGGCTACAAGCGCTCTGGCCGCCGCTACAAGTGCCTGTCCTGTACGAAGACATTTCCAAATGCGCCTAGGGCCGCGCGTCATGCTGCCACACATGGTCCTGTAGACTGTGCAGAAGAGGTGGCGGAAGTGAAGCTGAAGCCAGAGACAGAACCCAAGGCAGAGGATGCTGGCGGGGACAAGGTGTCAGGTGCATCGGCCAAGCCTCGGCCTTATGCATGCCCGCTGTGCCCCAAGGCCTACAAAACAGCACCCGAGCTACGCAGTCATGGTCGCAGCCACACTGGCGAAAAGCCCTTCCCTTGCCCCGAGTGTGGCCGCCGCTTCATGCAGCCCGTGTGCCTGCGCGTGCATCTGGCTTCCCACGCCGGCGAGCTGCCCTTCCGCTGCGCTCACTGCCCCAAGGCCTATGGCGCGCTCTCCAAGCTCAAGATTCACCAGCGTGGTCACACGGGCGAGCGGCCCTACGCTTGCACCGACTGCGGCAAGAGCTTCGCCGACCCTTCTGTGTTCCGCAAGCACCGGCGCACGCACGCGGGCCTGCGGCCCTACGGCTGCGAGCGCTGCGGCAAGGCCTATGCAGAGCTCAAGGACCTACGCAACCACGAGCGGTGAGGGCGTGGTGCCGGGGGTGATTCCGTAGGGGAAGAGCTGGGGAAGAGCCAGCTAGTGGAGTAGAGGTGGGGCAAGGCTGCCCTGTGACCCCTGGGAACAGGGGTAGAGTCTCAAAGAGTGAAGAGAGCCAATGGGAAGGCGAGGGGGCGGGGCTGTGGGGAGAGCCGAGCACTGGGGTGTAGTGGGTACCCCAGCTTGGGTGGGGCGGGGTGGACCGCGCGTTGGGCTGGAAAGGGGGCAGGACTGGAAGTTGTGCCACCCAGAGGATCCCTGGTGGAAGCTGGTAGGTGGGAGTGGAGCCTGGCCTTGGTGTGCAGAGCGGGGTTTTATCTGGGATCTAGACACCCAGCCGGAAGGTTTCCCACTCTGGGGTGCAGCCCTGTGGTCCCAGGGACGTTAGGAGCCCCTACTGTACAGTGCAGACAGGCAGCAGGGCCCAGGTGAAAGGCCTGCCACCTTCATGCCGGGTCCTCCCTGCTCCACAGGTCCCACACCGGTGAGCGCCCCTTTCTCTGCTCAGAGTGTGGGAAGAGCTTCTCCCGCTCATCCTCGCTCACGTGCCACCAGCGCATCCACGCGGCGCAGAAGCCCTATCGCTGTCCAGCCTGTGGCAAGGGCTTCACGCAGCTCAGCTCCTACCAGAGCCACGAGCGCACTCACTCCGGCGAGAAGCCCTTCCTGTGCCCGCGTTGCGGCCGCATGTTCTCCGACCCCTCGAGCTTCCGGCGCCACCAGCGGGCACACGAGGGCGTGAAGCCTTACCGCTGTGAGAAGTGCGGCAAAGACTTCCGGCAGCCCGCAGACCTGGCCATGCACCGGCGGGTGCACACGGGGGACCGGCCGTTCAAGTGCCTGCAGTGTGACAAGACGTTTGTGGCGTCCTGGGACCTCAAGCGCCACGCGTTGGTGCACTCGGGCCAGCGGCCCTTCCGCTGTGAGGAGTGTGGGCGAGCCTTCGCCGAGCGAGCCAGTCTCACTAAGCACAGCCGGGTGCACTCGGGTGAGCGCCCCTTCCACTGTAACGCCTGCGGGAAGTCCTTCGTGGTATCATCCAGCCTGAGGAAGCATGAGCGGACCCATCGAAGTAGCGAAGCCGCAGGGGCGCCCCCACAGCAGGAGCTGGTAGTGGGGCTGGCACTGCCAGTCAGCGTGGCAGGCGAGGGCTCCACTGCCCCCACCGCAGGTGCAGGGCTAGGGGACCCCCCAGCAGGGCTGCTAGGGCTGCCCCCGGAATCAGGTGGTGTGATGGCCACCCAGTGGCAAGTGGTGGGCATGACGGTGGAACATGTGGAGTGCCAAGATGCTGGGGTTGGAGAGGCTCCTGGTCACTTGGGGGGAGCAGGCGAGGTGGGGGGAGAGGAGGTGGACGAGAAGCCACCGCAGTTTGCCTGCCGGGAGTGCAAGGAGACATTCTCCACACTGACGTTGCTGCGGCGGCATGAGCGCTCACACCCGGAGCTCCGGCCCTTTCCCTGCACCCAGTGTGGCAAGAGCTTCTCTGACCGGGCAGGGCTGCGCAAACACAGCCGCACCCACAGTTCTGTGCGCCCCTACACCTGCCCCCACTGCCCCAAGGCCTTCTTGAGTGCCAGTGACCTGCGCAAGCACGAGCGCACCCACCCTGTGCCCATCGGAACCCCCACACCCCTGGAGCCCCTTGTGGCTTTGCTAGGAATGCCTGAAGAGGGACCAGCTTGAGGCCCACACCCCCTCCACCTCACTGCCAGGAGCCCAGACTTCACAGGGTGCCTCCTGAACCTCTCTGCCCCTGCTCTTTAGACTCCAGATTCCTGACTCCCGGGCAGCTAGCTTTCCTTGCCAACAAAGAGTTGGGGGACAATGGAGGCAGGCAGCAGCTGTTGAGAGACACGTGTCCTCTGAGCAACACTCATTAAAGCATTCACTTTGACACTGGGTTGTCTTCTCTTTTGGCTGGGGGAAACGGATTGGGAGTTTGGGCATCAGATAAGGTTCAGTGGAGACCCCTGGACTGATAGATTAGAAACCAGAAGTGTCTTTGGCTGGCTTGTTTCCCAATGTATATTTTCAGAATGTCTTGACAAAGAGTTCCCTGGTCAAGGAAGTACAGGAAATTCCCTGTGCCCTTCTTGGGAATTTTTTGGTGATCAAAAGTGTATTAAAGTCACTGATACAACAATGAACAAATCTACTTATCTTTGTTTAGCCCACTGTTATTTCATCATGGAAACTTTTTGCAGAGTAGTTCCATCCTTTTTTAGATAATCCACTGAGGTCCAAAATTAGTGTATTTCGTATACTGCAATAACAAACTAGAAAACCCACTTAGGGGTTGAAGGGGTTCCATTCATAGTAACAACAAAACCCATAAACTATGAAGGAATGAGCCTCACAAGAAACATGCAAAACACATATGAAGAAAATGGTATCCCTGTTCTGAAGATTGTAACCTCTAAGTGAAAGGAGACATACCAAGTACCTGAATGGAAAGACATTATTAAAACTGTTGATTCTTCACGTGCCTGTGTGGCTCAGTTGGTTAAGCAACTGCCTTCAGCTCAGGTCATGATCCTGAAGTCCCGGGATCAAGTCCCACATCGGGCTCCCAGCTCAACGGGGAGTCTGCTTCTCCTGACGCCCCTTCTCATGCTTTCTCTTGCTTGCTCTCTCTCGAATAAATAAATAAAATCTTTAAAAATATAAAATAAAAATGTTGATTCTTTCTAGTTTAATCCTTAGATTCACTGTCATCCAAAAAGGGTTTTTTTTTGTCATTTTTAAAGATTATGTATTTATTTCAGAGAGGGCGTGTGTGAGTGGGGAGGGGGCAGAGCAGTAGAAGGGAGAGGATCTCCAGCCGACTTCACACTGAGTGTGAAGCCTGACTGGGACTCGATCCTACGACCCTGAAATTGTGACCTGAGCCTAAATCAAGTTGAAGGCTTAACAGATTAAGCCACCACACAGCCCCCCAAAAGGGGCCTGGAAACCCAAATTTTGGAAACTCAAAATTCTACATAATACATTTTTAAGAACAAATGGAGGTGATGCATTTGACATATTAGATAAACAGCAACACATTGGTGTTAAAACAGGTTATTATTAGCACAAGAATAAATTAGCCAATGGAGTGGGGGCAAAGGTTTAGAAACAGCCCCATTTCTGGGAATTTAGTTTACAATAAATGATTATTCTAATCAGTGGGAAAAGATAGGCTGTTAAATTATAGTCATATCCATACTCTGGAAGGCTACACAACTTTTCAAAGAAAAGAAACGAAGCCCCACATTTAGTGTGAATTGGAATAATCTTTTGGGAAGATGATTTGGTCATGGTTATTAAAAAGTTAAACGCAGGGGCGCCTGGGTGGCCCAGTGGGTTAAGCCTCTGCCTTTGGCCTCAGGTCATGATCCCGGGGTCCTGGGATGGAGCCCCGCATCGGGCTCTCTACTCAGCGGGGAGCCTGCCTCCTCCTCTCTCTCTCTCTGCCTGCCTCTCTGCCTACTTGTGATCTCTCTCTCTCTCTGTCAAATAAATAAATAAATAATAAGTCTTTAAAAAAAAAGTTAAGTGCATATACCCCATGGTTGGGCAAGCACATGTCAAAGAATTTACACCATGAGTTATTTTTCCATGTCCATGGCAAATCTGAATATAAGAATGTTCAGTGCAGCAAAATCTGTGATAACCAGGAATACCTTAAAAGTCCACTAGCAGGGCCCCTAGGTGGCTCAGTTGGTTAAGCAACTGCCTTCAGCTCAGACCCAACCCACAGAAGTTTTTTTTTTTTTTTTTTTTTTTTTTTTTTAAAGCAAGCAGGAGGGCACCTGGGTGGCTCAGTTGGTTAAGCGACTACCTTCAGCTCAGGTCATGATTGCAGAGTCCTGGGATCGAGTCCTGCATCAGGCTCCCAACTCCACGGGGAGTCTGCTTTCCCTCTGACCTCCTCCTCTCTCATACTCTCTCTCACTGTCTCTCTCTCAAATAAATAAATAAAATCTTTTTTTTTTAAAAAGTCCATTAGCAAAGGACTAATTAAATAAGGCTAGCCACTGTAAAATATATTATGCAGCTATTTTTTTAAATGACACTTATTAACCCATGTTGTTGAAAGATCTCCCAAAAATATGTCAAGTGAAAAAAATAAGATGCAAAGCAGTATGATTATACTCCCATCTGGGTCTAATCACACATTCGTACTCAAATTCCTATAGAATATTCTTAGAAGGAGGGGCGCCTGGGTGGCTCAGTGGGTTAAGCCTCTGCCTTCGGCTCGGGTCATGATCCCAGGGTCCTGGTATCGAGCCCCACCCACATCAGGCTCTCTGCTCAGCAGGAAGCCTGCTTCCTCCTCTCTCTCTCTCTGCCTGCCTCTCTGCCTACTTGTGATCTCTGTCAAATAAATAAATAAAATCTTAAAAAAAAAAAAAAGAATATTCTTAGAAGGACACTCCAGAACTGATTTTGGATTATTATAAAGTCCAGCCACTAGGGCCCTCCCAATTTATAAGCCAAAATGAAGCCAAAGTTCAGGGAACCAGATCCTCCTTTCCATGCTCTTATCATCTCTAAACTTATTCTTACCAATTCTAGACCAAGCTGGCAGCCTCAGGAAGTGACCAGTGTGCAGCCGCTCTCTAGGCCCACATGCCAGTCAAAGGGGACTTTGGCAGCACCAGGTAGCTTCAGGAACAGAAGTATCAAGTGTCCCCTGATGTCAGGGACCTCACTTACAGTTGTCATGGCCAGTCCTCAGAAATTAGTTTTAGAAAGGTTCTTATTCCTGCTCTCCATCAAGGACAAGGACAAGGACCCTGCATGGCACCAGCAGGGACCAGGGTGTCGTGGCTGGGAGACACCAGTCTGGCCAAGGACACTCACTGCCCAAAGCAGGACAAGCACTGACCCCAGGCTTTCTGCCTGTCCAGGCTGGAACCAAATACTGACAGGGTCCAGGAAGGAAACAGACTTGGACTGGGATATTGGAAACAGGGGGATTTGGGTTACTACCAACTTGCTTTGTGACCTTGCCCAAGATGATTTATGTTGGGAATGACTAGGCATCTTTTTAAAATTGGTACAAAGATACCATATTCCCTAATCAACAGATACCCATGGGTATCTATCTATAGTGAAGGATGAAGTGGATCCCCTGGATGTTTGGAAGGAATCCACAGCCTCTGCTCCCTTTCTGAGACCTGACAGTGCACACATCTCTTGGTCCCCCTTCTCTGACACCCCAGGCATCCCATACCCCAGTGCCTGCTCCCTAAGGACTCAGATGGTCTGACTTTTTTGCTTAAGTATTTTAACAGCTTCATTAAGATATAAATTACATGCTGTACAATTAACCTGTTTAGAGTATCACTGAATTGGATTCCAATTCAGTGGATTTTAGTATATCCACAGGGTTATCGAAATCTAATTTTCATCTGCTTGAAAGCAACTCCACACCCATTAGCTGTCACTCCCTATTGCCAACCCCAACTCCTTTCCCTTAGCCCTGGTCAATCACTAATCTACTTTCTATCTTTCTGGAGTTGCCTTTTGTGGACAATTCATGCAAACAGAATCTCACCATATGTGCTGTTTGTAACTGGCCTCTTTCACTTCCAACAACGTTTTCAAGGTTCAGCTATGCTGTCAGTACTCCATTCCTCTTCATTGTCAAATAATATTCCAGTGTATGGGGATCAATTTCATTTACTTTTTTGAGAGGGAGGGAGGGAGAGGGGGGAGGGGCAAAAAGAGGGGGAGAGAGAGAATATCAAGCAGGCTCCAAGCCCAGTGCATGAGCCCAAAACTGGGCTTGATCTCACAACCCTGAGATATAACCTGAGCCGAAATCAAGAGTGACAACCTACTGAGCCACCCAGGTGCCCCTTGGAGATACATTTTCTTTTCTTTTTTCTTTTTTTAAAGATTTTATTTATTTGACAGACAGAGACAGTGAGAGCAGGAACACAAGCAGGGGGCGTGGGAGAGGGAAAGCCGGCTTCCCAAGGAGCAGGAAGCCTGGTGGGGGGCTTGATCCCAGGACCCTGGGATCATGACCTGAGCCGGAGGCAGACGCTTAACGGTTGAGTCACCCAAGCACCCAGAAATACATTTTCTAATCCTTTCATCACTTGATGAACATTTGGGTTTTCCATTGTTTGTTTTTCCATTATTATTTGAATAATTATTATTATTTGAATAATGCTGCTATGAACGTTCATGTAAAATTTTTTTTTGTTTTAAGATTTTATTTATTTGAGAGAGAGAGAGTGAGAGAGCATGAAAGGGGAGAAGGTCAGAGGAAGAAGCAGACTCCCTGCGGAGCTGGGAGCCCTATGCGGGACTCGATCCTGGGACTCCAGGACCATGACCTGAGCCAAAGGCAGTGGCTTTTTTTTTTTTTAAGATTTTATTTATTTATTTGACAGACAGAGATCACAAGCAGGCAGAGAGGCAGGCAGACAGAGAGGAGGAAGCAGGCTCCCCGCTGAGCAGAGAGCCTGATGAGGGGCTTGATCCCAGGATCCTGGGATCATGACCCGAGCCGAAGGCAGAGGCTTCAACCCACTGAGCCACCCAGGCATCCCATGTAAAAGTTTTTATGTGGACATGTTTTCTTATTTATTTATTTATTTATTTATCAATCAGAGAGAGAGAGCGCGCCACAAGCAGCAGGAGAAGCAGGCAGAGGGAGAGGGAGAGGCAGGCTCCCCTCTGAGCAGGAAGCAGGATGCGGGACTCGATCTTAGTATCCTGGGATCCTGACTGGAGCTAAAGGCAGATGCTTATCTGACTGAGCCACCCAGGCATCCATGGACATGTTTTTCAATTCTCTTGTTTGAAGAACTGTCAGAATGTTTTCTGAAGTGGCTGGACCATTTTACATTCCCACCAACAGGGTATGACTGTTCCAATTTTTTCATACCTTTATCAACAGCTGCTATTATCTTTTGATTATAGCCATCCTGGTGGGTGTGAATTTGTGGTTGTGATTTGGATTCCCTGGGTGGAAACTGATGTTGAACATCTTGGGGCATTTTTTGGGAAACTTTAAACATTTTATTATTTTTTTAATTGTTTTAAAAGATTTTATTTATTTATTTGACAGACAGAGATCACAAGTAGGCAGAGAGAGGGGGGAGGCAGGCTCCCAGCTGAGCAGAGAGCCTGATGCAGGGCTTGATCCCAGGACCCTGGGATCATGACCTGAGCCGAAGGCAGAGGCTTTTTTTTTTTTTTTATCTTTTTTTAAGATTTTATTTATTTATTTGACAGAGAGAGAGAGAGGTCACAAGTAGGCAGAGAGGCAGGCAGAGAGAGCGGGAAGCAGGCTCCCTGCTGAGCAGAGAGCCTGATGTGGGCCTTGATCCCAGGACCCTGAGATCATGACCCAAGCCGAAAGCAGAGGCTTAACCCACTGAGCCACTCAGGTGCCCCTATAAACGTTTTATAGCTAAAAACTCTTACATTTGGATACTTGATCCATTTTGGGCTAATCTTTATATGTGATTTCATTCTTTTGCACGTGCATATCCAATTATCCAGACACTATTAGTTAAAAAGAATGTTCTTTCTCCACTGAATTCTCTTTGATACCCTCATTGAAAATAACCTAACTGTACACATAGTTTATTTCTGGAAACTCAATGTATTCCGTGTATATCTATCTATCTATCATCTATCTATTTTCTTATTGCTAGTACCATACTATTTTGCTTATTGTAGCTTTGTAGTAAGTTTTATCAAGACTTGTTAATTCCTCTAACTTATTCTTCTATTTCAAATTTTTCTGGATTCCCTACATTTCCATATGAATTTTAGGATCTGCTTTACAATTTTTGTGAAAAGTAAGATGCAGCTGGGGTTCTGATGGGCATTGCATTGAATCTGCAGATCAGTTTGAGAAATACTACCATCTTAACATGAAATCTTCTGACCCATGAACTTGGGATTTAAACAATCTATTTCACAATACCTGGGTGACTCAGTCAGTTGTGTCAGCCTTTGGCCAGACACAGAGTCCTGGAATCCCAGAGTCCTGGAATCCAGTCCAGCATCAGGCTCCTTGCTCAGTGCAGAGCCTGATTCTCCCTCTGCCTTGTGCTCTTTCTCTCTTTGATAAATAAATAAATAAAATATTTTTTAAAATATATTTAGATTTTAAATTTCTTCCCAGTGTTTTTGTCATTTTCAACATATAAATTTTACTCTTCTTTTGTTAAATTTATATCTAAGTATTTTATTCTCTTTGCTTCTATTATAAATGGCATTGTTCTTATTTCATTTTTGGATTGTTTCATTGCCAGCAATGAGAAATACAATAGATTTTTGTGCATTATTTTTATATTCTGCAACTTTGCTAAACTAGTTTATTAGCTCTAATAATTTTTGTGTGTGTATCCCTAAGGGTTTTCTATATACAAGATCATATCATCTGGATAATTTACTTCTTCTTTTGTAATCTGGATACCTTTTACTTATTTTTCTTGCCTAATTGCCCGAGCTAGAACTTTCAGTACATTGTTAAAGGGAACAGACATCCTGATCTCAGGGGGAAAACATCCAGTCTTTCACCATCTAAGTATATTAACTGTGAATTTTTTTATAGATGCCTTTTGATACTTAGCAAGTTAAGGAAGTTTCATTGTATTCATAGTCTCTTAAGCTTTTTTAATTGTTGTAATTAAAGGGTGTTGGAGTCCCTCAAATGTATTTTCTATTGAGATGATTATATGGTTCTTCTTCTTTATTGATATTCAGAATTAGAGGCGCCTGGGTGGCTTAGTCAATTAAGCATTTCTCTTCAGCTCAGGCCATGATCTCAAGGTCCTGGGATCAACCCCTGGGTCTGGTTCCCTGCTCAGAGCAGAGTCTGCTTCTCCTGCTCCCTCTGTCCCTCCACCCCACCCGCTCGTGCTCTCTCTCTCTCAAATAAGTAAATAAAATATTATAAATATATTCAGAATTACATTAATTGAAGGGTGCCTGGCTGGCTCCGGTTGAAAGAGCATTCAACTCTTGATCTCAGGATCATGAGTTCAAGCTCCATCTTGGGTTTAGAGATTATTTAAATAAACTTTAAAAAATTACATTAATTGATTTTTGGATGTTAAACCAACCTTGCATTCTGGAAAAAAAATCATGCTGTATAATAATTTTTATATATTGATAGATCTGGTTTGTAATTTTCTTTTTTTGTGATGTCTGTGTCCAGTTTTATTATCTGGATAATGTCCAGTCTAACTTCTGGCCTTCACTTTTCTTCTGCCCTCACTTCCTTTGCCCCCTGGCTCTCTACCACAACTGTCCAAGGGGGAGCACATCTCAGGAATGCCAAATCGCACACCCTGCTGCTGGTACGAGCAGCAGCTGGTATCACTGGTCTGTCGGTAGTATGGATGACAGTCATCACCCGCTTCCCAGCCAAATGGCTGGATGAATTATGGGCTTCTCCCAGGAGAATGCTCCAGGGCCAGGGCTGCGGAGGAGATAAGGGGAAGTCAGCAAGCTTAATAGGTGGGGCAGTCATTCTGGATTCAACCAAGATTTGGATGCCAGTTCTCAATTCCCAACACATAGTCCCCTCTCAATAGAAATCCCTTCACCTGGGGCCTGCCTTCCTTTCAGTCCCTATCCCTGCTCTGATCTCATCTACCTACTCCTACAGAGCAGGCCCCAGCAAACAAACAAATTTGTTTGTTTCTTCCCAGGCTTGGGGCCATTACACTTGCTCTTCCCTGGGGATGGAAAACACTGCCCAGGATTTGCCCATCCATGATGCTCTTTCTCTTCATTCAAGTCTTGGCTCCAGTATTAGGTTTCTATCCCTGCATACTAAAAAACCACAAACTCAGCCCCTTAAAAACACCACCCATTTTTTTTAAAGATTTATTTATTTATTTGAGAGGAAGAGAGCACCAGCTGGGGGTGGGGTGCAGAGAGAGAAATAGTCTCCCACTGAGCACGATCCCAGGACCCGGAGATCATGACCTAAGCTGAATCAAGAGTCGAATACTTGGGCACCTGGGTGGCTCAGAGGGTTAAAGCCTCTGCCTTCGGCTCAGGTCATGATCCCAGTGTCCTGGGATTGATCCCCGAATCAATCCCCGCATCGGGCTCTCTGCTCATCGGGGAGCCTTCTTCCCCCACTCCCTCTCTGCCTGCCTCTCTGCCTGCCTCTCTGCCCACTTGTGATCTCTGTCTGTCAAAAAAAAAAAAAAAAAAGAGTTGACTGCTTAACCGACTGCTTAACCGACTGAGCCATCCGGGAGCCCCACCCATTTCTTATTTCACAGTTCTATAGGTCCAAAGTCCAGTCTGACTCAGCTGGGTCCTCTACTTAGGGTCTCACAAAACGGAAGTCAAGGTCTTGGCCAGTCTGGGCTCTTATCTGGAGGCTCTCACATAGAGTCCACTTCCAGACTTATCCAGGTAATTAACAGAATTCGGTTCCATTTGGCTATAGAACTCAGGTCCCTGTTTTCTTTGCTGGGTGTCAGTCAGAGGTTGATCTCAGCTTCTAAAGGCCATCTACATTCCTTGGCTGGGGGCCCTTCAAAACTGGCCATGGCACATCAAATCCTCCTGTTTCAAATTTCTCTGACTTCTGTCTTCCTCTTCTGCTGCTAGCTGGAGAAGCTTCTCTGCTTTTCAGAGTTCATGTAATTACATTGGGTTAACCTGAATAATTCAGGATACTCTCCCTATCTTAAGGTCAACCAATTAGTAAACTTAATTACATGTGCAAAGTCTCTTTTGTCATGTAAGGTAACATATCATAGAGATTAGGGGTTGGAATCTTTGGGGGCCATTATTCTCTTTACTATAGTTCACCCTCTAGCCCTTGAATATTTATGTCTGTTCCACATGCAAAATACATTCACTTCCTCCCAAGGTCCCTAAAAGTCTCATCCCATTACAGCATCAAGTCAGAGTCCAAAAAAATCTCATACAAATCTTCTCAAGTCCGGAGTCCTAAATCTCATTCTCCAAAAGTAGATGCAGATGAGGCTCTGGTTATAATCCTTCCTAGAACACAACTCCTGCCATCTGTAGACTACAGAACTAAAGAAACAAGTCAGGTACTCCCAACTTGCATTGGTGGGAAATGCATAGGGTATTGTTGATAGACGTTCTGATTCAAAATGGGGAGAATTGGGGACGCCTGGGTGGCTCAGTTGGTTAAGCGGCTGCCTTCAGCTCAGGTCATGATCCCGGCGTCCTGGGATCGAGTCCCGCTCGCATCGGGCTCCTTGCTCAGCGGGGAGCCTGCTTCTCCCTCTGCCTATGCTCGCTCACTCTTTCTCCCTCTCTCTCTCTGACAAATAAATAAATAAAATCTTAAAAAAAAACCAAAAAAACAAGATGGGGAGAAATGGAAGGTAGAACGGAGTCACTAATCAAAAGGAATTCCAAAATCCGGCTGAGCAAATTCCCTTAAGTTTCCAGACTAGAAGTAATCCTCCATGGCTCTGTTCGGGACTGAGCTCCCGGGTCTGTTCTTTGGATTAGTCACCTTCTCTAAGAAGCCATTCCTAACTACCTATTAACATGGCCGTCGCCAATCCCTTGTCATTTTTTGTCATAGAATGCTGCTTAATTTTTAATAATACATGTCATGGTTTTGGCATATCTTAGTTATTTCTTTACTTGTCCTTTCCACTAAAATATAACTCCATGAAAGGCAGAGACCTTGTCTGTATTTTTACTTCTATTTCTCCAGCACTTTCCAAAATACCAAGTATGTAACTCTTGCTCATTAAATATTTTATGAATAAATACATTTTTTTAAATTCCACTTAAGGGTCACCTGGGTGCTTCAGCGGGTTAAAGCCTCTGCCTTCGGCTCAGGTCATGATCTTAGGGTCCTGGGATCAAGCCCCGCATTGGGCTCTCCACTCAACAGGGAGCCTGCTCTCCCCCCCGCCCACCTACTTGTGATTTCTGTCTGTCAAATAAATAAATAAAATCTTTAAATATATATATATATATATTTTTTTAATTCCACTTACATGTGAAATGAGGCTAAACAATTGCCCCCAACCATGTCCATATGCTCATCCCTGGAACCTGAGAATGTTGCCTTATATGACAAAAGGGACTTTGCAGATGAAATTAGGAATTGTAAGATGGGAGATTATCCCGGAGTATCTGGGTGGGCTCAAAGTAATCATAAGCATCCTTGTAAGGGGGAGACAGGAAGGTCAGAATCACAGCAGAAGGTGCTGCGACAATGGAAGCTTTGGAGGATGAGGCCACTGGTCAGGGAATGCTGGCATCCAACAGAAGCTGGGAAAGGCAAGCAAACAGTTCCTCCAGAAGGAGCCCGCCCTACCGACTCCTTGATGGGTTAGCCCACTGAAACTAATTTTGGATTTCTGATCTCTGGAGCTGTAAAAGAATAAATGCATGTTGTTTTACCAGCACGTGTGTGGGACTTTGTAACAGGAGTAACAGGAAGCTAATACAATTGGGATGGGTGAGCACTGGTAGTATGTGGCTGTAACTGTGGATTGTCCCCCAATAGTCATCCTTCTCAAGTTAGCTTGTTTCCTGGGAACAGTTTCCCAGTTCCCCTCGAACTTTTGGCCGGACAAAAAGCTTGCCCAGGAGAAGTCTATTTCTTGGCCATGTGACGACATTCTGGCCAATAGGATTAGAGCAGAAATTCTGGGTACAACTTCTGCAATTTAGGGTAAAGGGCAAGCCATCCCCTTCACTTTTCTGCTTCACAAGGGCTCAACTGTGGAAGTGGTGGTGGACCATCTTAGACTACGTGGGTGAGGGCAATATCCCAGGGATGGAATAGCAACAAGACAAATAAAAGAATATATTACTGGGGCACCTGGGTGGCTCAGTCACTGAAGCATCTGCCTTTGGCTGGGGTCACAATCCCAGGGTCCTGGGATCAAGTTCCTTATTGGGCTCCCTGAGCAGGGAGCCTGCTTCTCCCTCTCCCTCTGACGGCCATTCCCCTGCTTGTTCTCTCTCTGTCAAATAAACAAGTAAAATCTTAAACAAATAATTTATTATTATCTTTTAATTATTATGCATTGGTCCTGATGACTTCACGCAAAAACCCACCATACTAATCTGGACTTTTATACAAGAGAGAAATAAACTCCTATCTTGCATAAGCCATGGTTAGTTTGGTTCTCTTTCATGCAGATGTACCCTTAAGCAAAAGTACAAATTGCCACTTACTATCCATTATGTTGGGGCTTCTTGGAAGGGCAGTCATCTTTGTAATTAAGGCAAGTTTGGGTTTTACTTTTTTTCCTTTTGGACAAGTCCTTTGTAATAGCACCATTGTGGTCTTAGGATATATATGGCATATCCTAAGATATATCTTAGGATATATGTGAGATTGGCATTTACCAGGCACCAAGCTGATGGTAGAAGGTCTGGGCCCCATCCCCCCAGACGTTTTTCTAGTTCACATAAGCAGCTACCACAGGTTGCCAAGAAACAGCAAGGCTCACTGGATCTGAGGGTAAATATCTCTAAACAAGGGGCAAGCCTCAGACCTCAGAGAACTACCTCAGCTCATTTTGGTGTGCTGACTGTCTGGATGATAGGAAAGGAGAACTAGGGGGCACCTGGGTGGCTCTGTTGGTTAGGCATCTGCCTTCGGCTCAGGTCATGATGTCAGGGTTCTGGGATCAAGCCCTGCTTAAGGCTCTCTGTTCAGCGGGGAGTCTGCTTCTTCCTCACACTCTCCTTCTGTGTGCTCTCTCTCTCTCTCTCTCTCTCTCAAATAAATAAATAAATAAGGGGCGCCTGGGTGGCTCAGTGGGTTAAAGCCTCTGCCTTTGGCTCAGGTCATGATCTCAGGGTCCTGGGATCGAGCCCCGCATCAGGCTCTCTGCTCAGCAGGGAGCCTGCCTCCCTTTCTCTCTCTCTGCCTGTCTCTCTGCCTACTTGTGATCTCTGCCAAATAAATAAAATCTTTTAAATAAATAAATAAAATATTTTAAAAAAAAATGATAGGATGGGGCGCCTGGGTGGCTCAGAGG
This sequence comes from Martes martes, assembly GCF_963455335.1. Classification (NCBI taxonomy): domain Eukaryota; kingdom Metazoa; phylum Chordata; class Mammalia; order Carnivora; family Mustelidae; genus Martes; species Martes martes. The sequence continues at coordinate 20,916,409 of NC_137906.1, forward strand.
GTTAAGCCTCTGCCTTCGGCTCAGGTTATGGTCCCAGGGTCCTGGGATCGAGCCCCACATCGGGCTCTCTGCTCAGCGGGAAGCCTGCTTCTCCCTCTCTCTCTGCCTGCCTCTCTGCCTACTTGTGATCTCTGTCTGTCAAATAAATAAATAAAATCTTTAAAAAATATATATGTATTAAAAAAATAAAAATTAAAAATTAAAAAAGGAAAGAACTGAATAGAGTCTCTGCAACATGGAGAGAGCTTTTATCCATCAACTAGGATCGAATTATGCTGCAGTAACAACCATCCCAAAATTTCAGTGGTTCACAAATGTGTTTTTCTCACTCATATTCCATGTCCTCTGTTGGAGGAACTCATCAGGTCATCAAGAGGATATGACTGCCAGTTGACCTGTGAGCAGCACCCCCTCTCCCCTGTAATCAAAGGCTCCTCATACCCCTCCCTTGTCCTTGGAATGTCCATTTGGCTTGACTTCTCTGCCCCCAGAGCCTGCCCCAAGGATGCAGCCTTGAGAGAGCACTGTGTTGTTGAGACCATCTGGATGGTAGACATGACTGAAACCAGCGAAGGCCTCTACAAAAGCATTTTTTTTAAGTAGGCTCCACACCCAACATGGAGCTTGAACTCATGACCCTGAGATCAAAAGTCACATACTCTACTGACTGAGCCAGCCAGGCACCCCAAGGCCTCTATATAAAATTTTAAGCTTTGGTGGGAGGTGCAGAGATCTACGTGTCTGGTGGCATGTAAGTCCCCTTGCTTCTTAACCCCACCGGGTACTGATCTGCGGTGGCCTGCCTCTTTGTTCAGTCTCTCCCTGTGCTCTGTGTATAGGGGCTTGTTTCAGATTTCACTTGGGAAGCTTCTGAGGATGCTGTGAACCAATGTCCTCCATGGGACAGCCGTGGCTCTGTTCTACTTCATCTTCATTCCAGAATCGGAATCTAGGCTGAAGGAACAGCCTCAATCTGGAATTCTTCACTCTCAAGACAAAGAAGAGAAAAGGCGTCAGGCCCCGTGATGGCTCTTAAAGCTTCCTCTTGGAAATGGTACATGTTACTCCACCTTGAGTTCCTTGGCCTGAAGCAAGCCACATCCCCAAAGCTGATGTCTGTGGGGTAGGGAAATATAATCTCATATGGTGGGGCCCCACGGCAAGGGTTAATGAACGATGGGTTTTGAACAATTGTGAAATCTTCCTACTCTGCCTTCTTTGTCACAAATATGGCCTTTGTGTTTTTTCTACATGCAAGATATATACATATCCTTCCCCAGGGAGACCACCCAAATGACCCATCTAATTATGGCATCATGCTCAAGTCCAGGACCACTAATAGTCTCTGTATCAGGTCCAGAGGTAGCTTCTCTTGATCCAGAGATCTATGAACCAAAATCATCACCACCACCACCACCACCACCATCATCATCATCATCATCACCAGTTATCTTTGCTCCCACTTCCTCATGCACATCCAACATCTGAAGTGGAACAGGGACAGGATAATAGCAGTAAACACTCCCATTTAGAAGGAAGAATGGGAGACACACAGCAACTTACTGATCCATAGTAACTGCAGCATCCTGCTGGGCAGAAGTTGCAAAGGCCCCCCACCTTTACCTGGGGGGTGGGATTGCTTCCTGGAGCTAGTTCCCTGGTTCCCATAGAGTAGCTCATCCTTTCCCATTTATTTTCCTTGGCCACCTTTGAGAAAACATTGGAGGTTATGCCCTTCAGAGGCAAAGTAGCTTTCTGTCTCCTTCATGTCCATAGAAATTTGGGAGCTCTCAAGATCTTGAACACTCATGGTCTTTTGAAAATCCAAGCTAGTGGCTTTTGTGAGGAGGGAAAGAAGCTTCTTATCTATTTGATTCCAGTCAGTTCTATGGGCTAACTGCCAAACCCACAATTCTTTGCAGACATGCCTCTCTCTTTAGAGTTAATTGTAAGCAAATGAAGCCTACTAACTCCTCTGGGAGAGTGGCAATTTTTTTTTTTTTAAGATTTTGTTTATTAGACAGACAAAGATCACAAGTAGGCAGAGAGTCAGGCAGAGAGAGGAGGAAGCAGGCTCCCCGAGGAGCAGAGAGCCCGATGCGGGGCTCAATCCCAGGACCCTGAGATCATGACCTGAGCTGAAGGCAGAGGCCTTAAACCACTGAGCCACCCAGGCGCCCCGAGAGTTGTACTCTTAATCTCTCTTTTCTGAATCACCTCCACTAACTGAAAGGCTTTATTTGGAACCACTTTGATCAATTCAGAGGTTTCTACAAAAGGCATGAAAGCCATACACTTGATTAAGACCCTTGCCACAAAGATGAATTTCACTCAAACTTTTCAGCTTAAGGGCTTTGTCAACTGTACCTTTCATTACTTAAAAATATAGATCATCTGCCTGGAGTTTCTATACTCTCTTCCATTTCTGCTTAAAAACTGGCCAATTATTTTCAGAGTTCTCTCTTTCTTACAGTAATTTGTCAAATGTACCCCCAGAGCAACCAAGTCATGCTGCTGATATTCTTTCTCAAATTCTTTTTTCCCTAAAGGCCCAATCATTTGGACATGATTTATATTCTTGCTTATTTCCAGCTTATAGTTTAACCAGATGCTTCACCACAGCCTAACACGTCACCATCTTTCCAACTTCCGCTGATGGTTTCCTCATCAGCGGCTGTCCAGCTCCAAAGCCAATGGCACATAATTCAGGTTCATTTTTTAATGTGGTAGCGCCCCACTTCTGGGTACTAGCTCTGTGACAGTTGGGTTTAGACTTATTCTGATGTGGCAAAAACTAGTCTCCAAATATCAGTGGTTTGCAGCAAATGGGAAAAGAAAAGGCAAACTGCTAGCCTACTCACTGATACTTAAAGTTTCTATCTGAAAGTGACACTTTACATTTCTACTCACAATCCATTGGCCAAAGCGAGACATAGAGCCAACCCTACTATAAATGGGGCACGAATGGATACAACCCTATAGTGAGTGGTCCAGTAGGAAGGACAGTATATATTGGGAACAATAATACAGTCTATCACAGGGTTTCACAAGAAATGTCAGTCATCGAGCCCATCCACTCCTCCTTTATGCACACTCTGCCGCAGTGTTTTGTACCATATAAACACTTCACATACATCATAAGGGTAAAGTCTTGACCTGGCTAGACAATTTATATGTTATTTTTCCTGGTAATTTGAACCATAAAATACTGAGTGAATGAGGCAATAAGCAGGGAGAGCTACAGCTGAAAAGTTATGATGCAAGATGGATTTGGAAAAACCACATCCAAACAAGACCCTGTTCTCTGAAAGTTGGGCTGACAGCAGCCAAGAGAAGATTTCAGTGTAAAACCTGACCTTAACCCCTCATTCAGGTGAGTTTCCTCCAGGGAAACGGTATATGTGGGGGAGGCTGCGAAATGTCCCGTGCACGGGTCCACCTGACTGCTACGTCTGCCCCAAACTTGCCACTCACCTGTTCAAAAACCTTCCATGTGTCCCCTAGCCCACAGGAATAGTTCAAACTACGGGGCCTGGCATCCAAGGCCTCACTCGGCCATCTAGTTATGTTTGTCAGGAGGTTCTGGACCACTTCCTGGGGGAGACAGACACGTAGGCAGGCTTTCAGGGGTGGCGCCGTCCAGCAAAGCCAATCCCAAGTCATATACCACACACTGACACCCAGGTGCGTAGATGTGACTCCGTCTCGTCACAAATCTGATAGTCTCTATCAGATCCCAATAGGTGCCAACGGGTTGTGCAGTTTTCCTCTGAAGGAGAAAGATGAGGGGGTGGACAAAGGCGACCGACAGGACAGTATTCCGCTGAAGATGCAGGCCACAGAAGAGATGGAGAATTAGGGAAGCCCGGAGGCCCCGTATCCAAATCAGTCTTCTACTGGGACAAGATCCGTCTGACCCCGCGGTTTTCCCATCGAGTGGACGTCCAGGTTGTGTTTGCACACTGGCGAGAACGAGGAGCTCTTTCCTGAGGTATCTAGGGCTTCATCTGTATTCAGGACGCATGATCTCGGGCAGGACCAAGGCGTGGGTACCCTCCCAGACCTGAGCAGCTGCCAAGTTCGGGGGCTCGGGAGAGGGACCCAGCCACGCCTTCTGGAGAGAAGCCCCTGACTTACCTGCCCTGGTCAGCCTCTCTCAAACCTGTGACCCCTCCCCTCATTCAGAGGTTTGGTCATGCCCCGCCCTATGATCCAATCACTTTTGGGGGCGACTGAGGACTCACTGAGGCCCCGCCCATATCCGCAGACGGCTGGTTGTGGTTTAATCACTCCCCCAGGCGTTCCCTTGACGTCCTACAGACCAATCCTAATGCTCCTTAGGAACAACATTTAGTTCCGCGGGCCAATTGTTTTCCAGTCGCGGCCAAGCCACGCCCCCCCCTCGGGGCCGAGCAAACGCTGGGAGCTGGCGCACGCGCCTTGCAACTGCCAAGCCAGAGTAGCTCTAGGGCCACTGGGAGGCGCTGTAGGCGGGTACCCAGGTGGATGGAGGCAAAGCTGGCCGGGGTCATGGGGGCCTAATCCCGCTCCTCCCCAGGCCAGGTCCAGGGGCGGAGTTCGAGACTGCACCAAGGACAAGACCAAGGGCAAGACTGCCCTGCTAGGGCTCGCGTTACCCCAGCACCCGAAGGAAGCGGCACTGCTGGCCAGATGGGCTGGGCAAGGGCAGGTTGGAGCAGCAGCGACGACAGCAGCAGCAGGGACCTGTGGGATCGAAAGTGGGATGGGTCGGGGTGGCTGGAACCCGGCACCCAGACCGTGGTTTGGGGTCAGGCGCCGCCCCACTCCAACCAGGCTTCAGAGCTGGGAGCTAGCTTTCCCCTTAAATCAGGTGTCCGGGGACGGGTACCAGACCCAGCTCTGGAAACCAGGTTTCTGGACTTGGAACTCTTAGAAATTGAGAGTTGGGGTCTGGAGCTTAGGTGCCTCATAGAAACCAGGGGTCAGGCTCTTCAGCCTCCTCTACTGCTCTACTGCTCTACTCCTCTACTACTCCTCTACTGCTTCAGCCACATAACCCCTTAGTAACGAGGTGTGGCTCTCCAGGCCAAACTCTTACGTCAAAGGCTATGCCTTTTTCTGGGTACAGGGCTGCTCTCCTCTGCCTGGTAACTCTCCCCCTGCTTCTTCCTTGTAACTGGCTCCTCCTCAATGTTCCATTCAAATGTCACCCGTTCTGAGATAGGCCTTTCTCTGTTTACTGTATCTGAAGTAACAGCCTCCATTACTCACGGTGCCTCTCCCTGGTCTCCGATGCCCACCAATGCCCACACACATCTCACCTGTCCCAGCCTGGCCTGGTCCAGCTTCACTGCTCTGGGCTTAGGTACTCCCAGTAGTCTTTACCCAAGGGCAGTACTGAGCCAGATAGGGGCATTTGTCCCTCCCTGTCCCACCTGCTCCTGTGGGAGAGTAGAAGGACAATGCCAGTTTCTGTGGTCACAGCACCTACAACAGTCTGATCTGAGTCTCTCTGGGCTGGGCCTGGCCCCAAGGATGGCCAGGAAAAGGGGAGGCTAGATACCTGAAGGCCCTGGGCCACCCCTTCCAGGAACACACAAGCACAGGGCAGGCTCCAAGCACTTTTTTTTTTTTTTTATTTCTTACAAAACCGTGTGTCCCAGCCAAACAGGACGCCGCAGGCCTTCCCCCAGGCATTGTGGCCTGACTGGGGAAGCCCCCAAGAATGAGTGGCTGCCGACCCCAGGAGAACCATCTGCCCCTCTGCACAGGGCCAGTGGGAGGAAGGGGTCCAGCTGGAGGCTCTGTCCTGCCCTCCCCCCTAGGCTGCTAGGAGTGAGGGCAGACCTGGGTCTCTGGTGCTTTTAGTGCCTGCAAGGGAAGGAGGGAGAAGAGGGTCTGAGGGAAGGAGGCAAGGCTGGGGCCTGGGATGAGGCAGGCCAGGGGGCAGGCCCACAGGATCTCACCAAGAATGTGCGATGCTCTCAAACCAATGTGGCGATACCAATGATGACTGCCAAAATGACGACAGTGACAGACACACAGATGGCGATCAAGACTTTCTTCTGTGAGAGAGGAGTTCAGGGAAACTCACTCAGGAGGGGAGGGAAGGCTACCAGGGTCGGGGATGAGAGGGGAGAGAAGGAGAGGGGAGGGGAGGGGAGGGGAGGGGAGGGGAGGAGAGGCTCACCTTCCGAGCCTTCTTCTGGTTCTCCAGGGCAATCTTGACGTGTTCCTGCCCACGTTCCACATAGTCTGCAGAGCTCAGGATGTTCTTCTCAATCCGGTTGATCATCTCCCCCTGCTCAGAGGAGGGCGTGGTTCAGGCAGGTAGGGATGACTGGGGGCCGAGGGCCCAGCAACTCCTCTACTTGCTCACCCTAGCCGCCTGGAGGACATTTTCTGGCAGCAAACAGCACTAACAAGGTGTGGGGCAGGACCACAAAAGTTCACATGCCTGAGGGTGGCTTCCGGGCTCCCTTTTAGCCTATGGTCCCTTCTACCCTGCTCCTTACCCACTATAACCTTCCTTTGTGACTTAGGGCCAAATGCCTTAAGAGGCCCATACCTTTTCACAGAGTGTGGACTTTTGTCCCTTCGTACATCTGTCTGAATTTGCCCATTCTTCTAGGCCTGCCTCTCAACAGCTGTGAAGCCCTCCCCATCCCTGCCTCCTCATGGCACCGCCAGCCTTCAGGTCCTGGTTCTTCTACTGAATGAAGTCCCTTCCCTGTGACTCCCAGCTGCACAAGGCTATTGGCTGCAGCACTAGCGAGTGAGCTCCCCCAGGACAGAGCCGGAAGCTTACCCTCAGCCACACAGCCAAGGGCCACAAAAGAACACCACCTCCCACCCAGCCTCATCCAGATTTGCGGAGGCAGGCCCTCTCAGGAGTGAGGGCCAGCCTGGGGGAGATGGGGGACGAAAGCTTCAGAGAAAGAGGCTTGAGGGTGGAGATGGGCTGACAGTCAGAGCAGGGGTTCTGACTGAACATCGTCTCAGGTCAAGCCCAGCCAGCGGTCTTGGGGGCCCACCTGCATCTCCACTTCGGTAGCCAGAAAAGTGAAGATCTCATGAAGTTCACGGATACTGCGTTCAAGCTGCTGGATCTCACTGTGTCGTGCCGAGATCTCATTTAGGGCCTGTCGAGTCACCTGTGTGTCCTTCAGTATCTGGGGAGTGGACAGCAATGGACAGACAGGTCACAGGGAACCTGGAAGCAGGTCAGAAGTTCCTGCTGAGCTCTCAGGCAGCCCTGGGACTTGGAACCGGGGCCGGGGCCCTGACACGTGACACTAAGCATGCTAACTCCTTCCCCTCTAGGCCTCCGTATTCCCTCAACCAGAAGGGGCCAGGCCTCGGAGAAGATGAGAGTCCCAGAAGAGGGAGGCTAAGCTGTGGCCACTCACATTGGACACAAACACCTCGCTTTGCCCACTGTCCAGCATCTGCTCCAGCTCATCATCAGACACCATTCCAGCATTTGCTGTGAAGGGGAAAAGCCAGGCTCAGAGCTGCGTCAGGTTACCTGACTCTGTGGGCCACACACCACAACTCACTGATCTTCAGCTGCCTCCGGATCCGCTCCACGTTCTTCTCCCGGTACTCGGACTGCGTCAGGTTGCACTTGTTGATGAGCTCCACGAATTGCTGGGACAGGACCCCATGCTAATGGAAGAGAATATAGGCTGGGCAACCCGGAAGGATTTGGCCTCAACACCCCCACGAGGACAGCGAGCAAACAGCACAGGCTGTTCTAGGTGCCTGCCGCCGCGGCCACCATTCTCTCCAAGTTAAAAGCCAAGGCCCTTTCTGGGCCTACATGACCCTCCCTTCCCCCATGTCCCCTCTGACCTACCTCTTCCGGCTGTTGCCTCACTCCCTCTCTGCAACAATGGTGGACTCCTCCTGCCTCCACGAAAGCCACCCCCACCTCAGACTTTTGCATTGACTGCTCCCTGGGTCTAGAATGCTCGTGCCCCACAGAGATCACCTTCTGAATGAAGTCTTCTCTACCTTACGAATACTGCAACCTGCCTTCTCCCGGCACTCTCCGTCCCTCTTCTCCTCGTTTCTTTCTCTGAATACGTAACTATGTTCTAAAATAATGTACATATTATGTACATAAGGTGTTTGTCTCTCCCCACCAGAACATAAGTTCCATGAGGATAGGGCTCCTGGGTTCACTGCTGTATCCCAAACAGCTAAAAAACCAGCTAACAAACACCTGTGAATGCTTGCTGAACACCAGCCTCACTGCTTAGACTAAAGGTGGGCTAGTATACCTGGAGGGCAGTCCACTTGCTGGATTTTACAGGGTCCATCTGGGCCCTCAGCCTCTCACACCAGGGACCACCACAGGCCCCCCCCGAAATGTCCTCTCATCTTGTCTTTTCCCCTGCCGCCTTCAATGTGTTCAATCCTTGGAGCACCTTCCTCAGAGTCCTATCTGCTCTCCTCCCTTCAGCTGCACCCCTGCAGGATGCCCAAATGGCTCTACCTTCAATCTAGGGGACTTGCTGAGCTCTGGGCCTTCCTACTCCAACTCTGACCTCCAGGAAATCCAAGTAACTCCTCACTGGGAACCCAGAGCGGGGCAGGTAGATTGCCTCAAATCTCCTTGCTAAGATTTGATTCAGTGACCTTCCTCCTCCAGGGAAGTTCTTCTTGCTGACTTCTTGAATTCTGCCCATGGGGCAGAGGATGTCCCTGTCACGTGGGGAGGAAACCTCCCAGTTATTTTTGACTGTTCCCCCTTCTTCCCTGGGCAGGGATATTAGCTACCAAACCCTATCTGAGTGATGTCTTTGTCACCTATTCAAGCTTGACCTCCCATCTTGGTTTCTAGAAAGCATGCCTTCCACAGTCAAGCCCAGATCATATCTGGGGACCCAGCAACTTGTCACTGAATGGAGAAGGTGATAGGGTGTTAAGTGGACTGGGAGTCGGGAGTCTTGACCTTGGGTGAGTCCTTTCTCTCTTTCAACCTCAGTTTCCCCATCTGAAAACCAGCTAATGATCCATCTAATGATGTGAAATGTCTTAGTTCTGGGACTAACAACCCACCTGTGTTTTTCTCATTCTTGTGTTGACTGAGTTATAATTCTCATCAGCTTCCTCATTCTGGGGCTCTATGGCTGTGGGAAGACACAAGGGTATTGGTGGGGAAGGGGATTTGAACTGTGATTTCAAAAAATCATGTGGAGACCAGGACACAGGGCCAGAGCCATACCCCATCCATACAACAGAGAGGTGCTTATCTCCATGGGATTCTTTTGGGAATTATAATTTATCATAAATGACTAATTCTGAGCCTCTGATGGGAGAAAGTGTATTTTTCTTTGCAATACATCAGAGCATTCCCACAGGAATATGGAGGACTCTTGAGAAGCCCCCATCTGCCCCTCCAAAGAATGCACATTGGGCAGCAAGAATTGTAGAAGTAAATGGTTTCCTAACAAATAAAGGAACTTAAGGGGCTGGCATGTGCTGTGGAAAATACTGTGGACTGGAAGCCAGGAGAAAGAGCTTCTAGGCCTAGGCCTGCTGTGTGATCTGGATACACCACTGGCCTCTCTGGGCCACACACTCCCCAGACATACCAGGAGCTGGGCAGGACCACAGGGAAGGATCTGTTTGAGGTCCTAGGGAGCTCACCCTTCAGCTGCGATCGGATCTCCCTCCCCAGCTGTTTGATCTCCTCGCGCAGGTTCTGCAGGTCCTGCTTCATACCTGAGCAAGAGAAAGCCATGACTTCCGAACAGCAGCCCTACCTCAACAAACCTCCCTGGCCACCACCTTCACGGAACTACAATCCCCACAATCCCTCCGGCTGAGCATGCCTTTGCACTTGGGGTTTCACTCACTTTCCTCGGGAAGAGGCGTGGCCAGGATGGTGACCTGCTGCTTCTCCAACTCTCGGACTTTATTCTCCAGCTTGACAATAGTCTGTCGAATTGTCCGGACCTGGGGAAGGTGACCGAGAGGGCTGAAGGAGATATGGGGGTACTCCGGCCGCGCTGCAACTCGAGTCATCCAGCCCCCTCGCGAAGAAGACAGGCAGGACCCCAGCCTCTTACCTTTTGGAAGAACTCATCGTCCGGGCTCCCCAGCCGTGCAGTGCCCGGGTGTACCACCAGCGCGACCCGCTCCTTGTCCTCATCGTCCGAACTGTCATCCCCCTACCAGGGCCGGGGTCACTGGCATCATTTCCTTGCTGTTGCTCTCTCCCCGCAGGACTCAGGGACTTCCGGGTCTTTCCTTCCTAGCCCTCAGCCACCCCTCCCTGCCTCGAAGTCCAGGATTCCTGTATTCCAGCCAGACCCTGTCCAGTCCGCCCGTCCCCAACCCGGCAGCCCCCACTTCTCACCTGCCTCAGTTCGTGGGTCCTGTCGCGCATGGCGGCCCGAGTTCCCTCTCCCCGGCGCCGGAGCCCCGAGGGCCTCAAGACTAAGTTTTGGAACTCCCGTATCCCACTCGCACTCTGACACTGACACTCCCCCCCGCCCTCACCCTGCAGACCCCCAAGCCCCCCCACGAGCCACCAGAGGCTCTGTCCCGGGCACCATCCACAGTCAATGGGAAGAAGCCGACCTCGGGGACCCCCCCAAGATCCCACAGGTTGGAATTCCCTTTACTTTCCCCCCCTCCCGCTCCTGTAGCCTCGGCCCCGCCCCTCTGGGATGATCGGGGCATGCGCACGGGGTCGCGTCTCTTCCTCGCCCGAGGGAGAGGCTGAGGTCGGAAGCTGTAGCGCCCCGAACGGAAGCAAAGCTGCCAGGACGTGAGAACCCGCCCCCTTTGCCGGAACTGTCTCATCTTCCAACGGAAATCCAGTTGCCAAACCGGGTGGGAGTGCGTCATCGGTGCGTAATCTGACAGGCCCTGCATCTCACATCACCCCATGGGCACCCCCCCCCCACGTCACATGACCGGCCCGGTCCCACCTTCGCGGACCACAGAACGTGACGCTTCGAATGTCACGTGTCTCAGCGCTGTCAGCTTGGTCTCTGGAACACCCTTCTCCCCACGAAGTCTCCGGCACCCTCGCGCCCAAGCTACGCCCCTCCACCCCCACGAAGCGGGGAGGGGACTACTGACTACCCCCTAAGACCTTTTGAGGCAGTGGGTGGTAGGACCCTTGCTGAAATCGGCTTCGTTTCTTTTGGGTCCGGGGGTGTGGGCAGACAGAGAACTTAGAATTCGCGGCTGTCAGCATCATGAGACCTTGAAATTTGGAAAATAATAAGATCCAGCGTCAGAGAATTGCAGGGTTTTGTAGGCAGAGAATCTGGGGGTGGAAAGTGACCTCACCCAAGGCAGAAATCTCTTTTCCCGCATACTCCTGGCGCAGCCTCTGCCAGGTGGGCGGTTGGCGCCCTGCTTGAACACTGCAGTTCCGCTGCACTCACCACCTTCTGAGCATGAGACCATTTCAGGGCAACTAAAGCTGAGAAAAGTGTCTATTCTATTGAGCAGTCTGCCCCTTACATCTAACTCCCTGCCTAGCATCGGGGTCTACCCTCTGAAGCCCACAAAAAAATGTGCACACATTCCACATTATAGTGGACTGTGAGCTCTTCAGGTCGGGGCATGGCAGTCTTGTTCTTACCTGAATACCCAGTACCCAGCACATACGGGCCCTCAATAAATATCTGTGGACAGCGCTTGAGCCCTTCATGTATCTGAAGATAAAGCTTGTGGTTCCCTAGTCTTGTCTTTCAGGCGTCAGCCTCTCACGGTGACACTGCCCTAGCCCTCTAGATGACCATTCAATGGATATTTATTAGGCACTTATTATAGTGCAGAGACTGTTCTAGGGATCAGAGAAAAATCAGGGCCCGAGAGACAAAATACCTTTCACTTATGAAACTTGCATTATGTAAGAGGAGTCCCCAAGACCACTCAGTGAGTCTCAGCATAGCCAGAGTAAAAATCAGGTCTCCTGGATTCCAAGGGCTCTTTCCAGGGAACTTACAGTGTCAACCTAAAGAAAGAATGGCCCCTCTCTAGTATGCCCTGGTAAGGAGAATCTAGATTTCCTTTGAGTTGGTGTGGATTTCTGGAAGTGACTTCATTGTCTCCGGGCCTCCATCTCCCATCTATAGCCAATGGGTGGCGTAGAGGGATGGGGAGATCATCTTTATGGGTGTTCCCTGCTCTAAAGTGCATTGATTATGAGGTTGAAAACTGTAAAATGCTGTCTGATTCTACTCGAAGGGCTTTGATCTTTCTCTTCCCTTCAGAACCCAGCTTGCCTGGGGTTGGGAATGAAGAAGTGAAGATGGTGTGCTGCTCTGATCAACCTACAGGAGGGTTGGAGGGTTTTTCAGGAGGCTAAGCCCTGCCCCTTAGGGTCTCCTGGAGATCATGAAGGAGGATTTCTCCACTCTTGAGTCTTCCATATCAGCCTCTGCCTCCCTGCCTCCTTCCCCTTCTCTCTCTCTCTCTCCCCCCTCCCTCTCTCTCTCTCCTACTCTGTCTCTCTGAGTGGGACAATGGAAGGGCTTTTGGACATCTGACTCCCAGTCCTGCATGTGATCTTAAATAACTCATCGCTCTTCTCTGGGACTCAATTTCTCCATTTGATAACTTGGTCTCATAATTTCTGCCTTGCCTAAGGTAAGAATTGAACAATATCAAGTGAGGTGAGAAAGGCTATGGAAAGGTCTTTCAAACTGTCGAGGGTTGCCCCCTCCGTAGAATTTTACGACTTTGGTTTCCAGTTCTCTCTAGGATCACCAGTCCCACCTGCCTCTCTGTTGGCCTCTTGATGGTTTGCCTTCTTGGTTCCCAGCTGGGTCTGGAGTTGTTGGTGCCTTTGTTAAATTTCCCAGGATTATGATATTCATTCATTCATATATTATATTTGTGGTCTCTGGTGGGATCCCAGGGCTCTGGAATGGTGACTTAAGGTCACAGGAGGCTGGGCTTAAAGCCTCATGGAGTGGTATGGGGACAGGGTGGGGAGCAGGGACCACATAAGGAAAATGGCTCTGGGGATGGAGTTCTCCAGAGCTGAGTCCTTATCTCTATTTCATGGTTTTGGGGTTATTCCTTTTGGGCCCTCTGAACAACCTTGAACTGTGCATTAAGTATATTGCATCTTGGATATGTAGGTATTAGGGCTCTGTTTGTGTGTTCCTTCCAGTCTGTGGGAAGGTCAGGCCCTACCCAGTCCCAAGGCATGGCAGCCCGTCCAGTGCCCCCCACCTGCAGGTCCAGCCTACCAACATCCTACCTATACTGGAACCAGATGACCTGGGCTGGAATTCTAGCTTGTTCACCTCATCATACAGCTCACGAAAGCAAGTTACAGAACTTTGCTATGCCTCAGTTCCCTCATTTGAGAAATGGGAACAATAATGGTACCAACCTTGTAGGATTAAATGAGATGATATATGTAAAGTGAATAGAACAGGGCCTGGTACGGAATAAATGCTATAGAAGTGTTTGCTGCTTTTATATGGCAGTGATGATGATGATTATTACCCGGAGGGGGTGAGCGGCCCCAGTTTCTCCGCAGGGATTCTACTCTGCTGCCTGTCCAGGGTCTCCTCCTGCTTTCCAACTCCTGCACCCCGCTGTGCTTCAGGTGCAAGGCTGGAGGCCTTGCCAGCTCCTCAGGTCTCTCATGTCTCCACCTGGATGTGGCACACCATATATTTTCTTATATTTTTTATATTTATTTTCTTTATTGTCTGTTTTCACCCCTCCTCTCCACCTAACCAGAATGGAAGCTCCACGAGGACAGGGATTTTCACCTGTGCTATTCACTGCTGTGTCTCCAGGACCTCCAACAGTGCCTGGCAAATGGTAGCTGGACAATAAATATTCATGAATTAATGGAATTATTGTTTTTATTTTTTTTAGGGTTTTATTTATTTATTTAACAGAGATCACAAGTAGGCAGAGAGGCAGGCAGAGAGAAAGAGGAGGAAGCAGGCTCCCTGCTAAGCAGACAGCCCGATGCGGGGCTTGATCCCAGGACCCTGGGATCATGACCTGAGCCGAAGGCAGACACTTTAACCCACTGAGCCACCCAGGTACCCTGAATTATTGTTTTTAAATTTAATATTTATGTAGCATTTACTATGTGCCAGGCACCAGTGTAAGCACATTGTAAATATTAACTCATTTAATTTTCATAGCAGTTCTGTGAGGTAGGTACTGTTGTCCTCATTTTACAGAGGAGGAAACTGAGCCACGGCAGTATTAAGTAGCTTGCCCGAGGTTACACCCTAGCAAAGGGGAGAGTCATGATTTGAACCCAGAAAGTAGAGGTCTAGGTTATGGGCTCTTGTCCACTCCACTATGGTCCAAGGAAAACATGGGCTAGGGGAGGCTCCCTGTGTCCACTTACCTTTGGGAACTTGCCACCTATGGAGGCCCTGCTTTAGATCATTCTGGGGAGGGGAGGGGAGGACTTTACTTGCAAGACTGAGCCTTTTCCCCTCCCTATCACAGGGTCTTTCTTCCTTTTTTTTTTTTTTTTTAAATATTTTATTTATTTATTTGTCAGAGAGAGCGAGAGAGCACAAGCAGGGGGAGTGGCAAGCAGAGGGAGAGGCAGGCTCCCTGCTGAGCAAGGAGCCCGTGCGGGACTCTACCCCAGGACCCTGGGATCATGACCTGAGCAGAAGGCAGACACGTAACCAACGAAGCCACCCAGGCGTCCCTCACAAGTTCTCTCTTCCACACCTGCTGGGTAGGGCTGACTGCTGGGAAGCTGTTTGCCTTCTTCCCACTCCCCAGGAGCAAAGACATCCGTGCATGTTTGGCATAAAGGGCCTCTGTTTATCCTACAAGTCTCTGAGGCGGTTTTTGTGCCAAGCCCCAAGGCCCACAGAGAGGAAGCCCCCACGGCTCTCTTTTCATGATTGTGTTTGTGGCCTGACCTTGACCACTCCCTAGAGTTCCATCTGAGAACCTCTCTTCAGACACTACACACATTCTTGTGGCTTTAACTGGCATGCATGGGCTGCCTCCCAAATCCATATCTTCAGGCTCGAATTTTCTCTTGAGCTCCAGATCCCTGAATCCACTTGTCTCCTGGACATCCCTTCATGGGGGTCCCATAGGCACCTAAAATTCAACATGTTTCAAACAGGATACATCGTCTCCCCCTGAGAATCTCATAAGCTAGCTTCTGTTTCTCCTGTTGCCTCTCCATGTGGGATACTCCTGATCACATGTGCCATAACCTTGGCCTTGAACTTCATTTTAAAAGTGATGGATCACACAATTTGTCAACATAAGCCCCCCCCCTAAAAATACCAGAAGAAAATATGGGCAAAATTGTTTATAGCTCTTGGAGTGAGGAAGCCTTTCCAACTCCAACTCAAAAGTCGGAAGCTATAAAAGATTAATACGTTTGTCGACATGGAAAAAATTCTGCATGGTTAAAAAAAAATCAAAGCAAAATCAAAAGACGGGGCGCCTGGGTGGCTCAGTGGGTTAAAGCCTCTGCCTTCGGCTCAGGTCATGATCTCAGGGTCCTGGGATCGAGCCCCACATCAGGCTCTCTGCTCCGTGGAGAGCCTGCTTCCTCCACTCTCTCCCTGCCTGCCTCTCTTGCCTACTTGTAATCTGTCTGTCAAATAAATAAATAAAATCTTTTAAAAAAATCAAAAGACAAACAATAAAATAGGAAAAAATATTTGCAATTCTTATCACAAACAAAGGGTAATCTCTCTACTATTTAAAGGTCTTCCTCATATTGATAAGACCAACAGTTCAATAAAAAATGGGCAAAGAACATGACAGATCACAAAAGAGAAAATACATAAGGCCTTAAACACATATGCAGATATTCAACGTCACACATAATGAGAGAAATGAAAAGACGATACTGAAATGCCTTTTTTCCTTTATTGCATTAGCAATAACCCAAATGTCTGACGAAACACTCTTTTGGCAAGACTGTGGGGAAACAGGGCTTTCACCCATTGTTGGAAGGAATGCAAAATGATACAACCCAGACATTATTTATCAAAATTATAAATGTATACACACTTTGAGCCAGCATTCTCACTTACAAAAATCTATCTGAAAACCTACCTCTATCAATTAGCTATTGCTTCCCAAGGAACCCCCTTAACACTTACTGGCGTAAAACAACGATTTATTGTTTCTCTAGATTCGAAGGGCGGCTAGGTGGTTTTTCTGCTGATCTGATCTAGATTACTCAAGTGATGGCAGTCAGCTGACATCCAGCCTGGGCCTGGATGGCCCCTCGTGGCTGTCACACTCACTTGTCTGAGACCTTAGCCCTGATGGCTCGGTCAGCTAGAGGGGGGCTGAGCCGCTGTCTCCATGTGGTACGTCAGTCATCCTGAATTTGTTTAATTGTTTGTTTGTTTAAGTAAGCTCTCTGCCCAGTGTGGGGCTTGAACTCGCAGCCCTGAGATCAAGGGTTGCACGCTGTACTGACTGAGCCAGCCAGTGCCGCCAGCCTGAGTTTCTTCATAGCACAGTGTCCTCATGGTTCCAGAAGGGTGAGAATAGAAGCTTCAGGGTCTCTTGAGGCCCTGCTCAGAAGTTGTGTGACATTACTTCTTCAATTAGTCTCTAAGCAAGTCACAAGTCCATACCAGCTGCAAAAGGTTGGGGGGACGAGAAACAGAATTTTAAAGCACTCTATCTGCCCACGAATGCAATGACATATACGTCAATGTTATTCATTGGATTTTGTTTGCAGACTTGTCCATCAGCAGGTAAGCAGCTGTGAAAAAGGATGAGGACGTTGATGTGAGAGTGCTTTAAAATACCTTATTAGTCAAATATCAAGGTGTAGAATGAGTAGATCATGCTACTGAGGTATAAGAAAAAAAAGTGTGGGGGCACCTGGGTGGCTCAGTGGGTTAAGCCTCTGCCTTCAGCTCAGGTCATCTCAGGGTCCTGGGATCGAGCCCCACATTGGGCTCTCTGCTCAGCAGGGAGCCTGCTTCCTTCTCTCTCTCTCTTCCTGCCTCTCTGCCTACTTGTGATCTCTCTCTCTCTCTGTCAAATAAATAAATAAAATCTTAAAAAAAAAAAGAAAAAAAGTGTGTCTGTGTGTGCGTGTGTATATGTGCACGTGTGTGTGTGCGTGTGCTTGTATCCTCAAAGAAATCCTGGAAAGTTACAGAAGAGAACAAGGTGGTAAGCACAGTTGTCAAGAGTAAGAATCTTCACTGTCAACCTTTAATGTTATTTAGATTTTTGAATCTGTGAAAGTACTGCCTATTTTAAATAACTGTATCAAAGAAAGAAGGTACCTTCAAATAATTTCCAACAAAGAAATACGTCTTAGGCAGCTTGGGCCGCTGTTACAAAACAGCACAGATTGCCGGCTTACCCAGCAGACATTTATTCCTCACAGTTCTGGAAGCTGGAAGAAGATCACGGTGCCTGCAGATTTGGTTCTTGGTGAGGGCGCTCTTCCTGGATTGCAGATGGTTTGCTGCATCCTCGCAGGGCAAAAGGAGGAACCTCTGGTCTCTCTTCCTTTTCTTATGAGGGCGCCCATCCCATCAGGGACGTCTCCCTGGTGGGTGGATGTCTCCACCCTTGTGGCGGCTTCTCAACCTAATTGTCTCCCAAAGGCCCCATCCCCATGATACCGTTGCAGTGGGGGTTAGGGCCTCAGCATATGAATTTGGGGAGCACACAGACTTTCAGCCCATAACAGAATACTATGATCAAACTTTCACTTTTCAAGGATCCTGCTGGTGGCCATGTGCAAGGAGACCACAGATGGCTGTGCCCGTGGGCGCGATGAGAGCGATCACACAAGAGAGGCCCCAACCACATCGTGGACATCCGCATATCTGAACATTTATTACAATTGTCTAACAGATGCAGATCAAGTATCATGAGGAAGGAACACCTTTTTCTATTTGCACAAAGGCACAGTAAGGGTTGGCAGTGGCCCCGGCCAGGTGAAGGTTGATTGGGAAATCAGTTAGCAGATAATGAGGCCTGGAGGTAGGGATAGAACATCCATTAAAGAGACAGAGTCTATCAGACATGGTTGCAGACTGGAAAAATTGGTAAGGGAGCAGGAGGGTCCTAGATCACCCCTGGATATCTGCCTCTCGCTATATGTACAGGCAAGTTTGCTGGAATAGGAGAAATTATTTAAAATAAATTGCCTTTATAAATCACAGCAACAGACTATTAGGAAATGGAAAAATACAGTTTATAGAAATATACAGTACCTAGGGAAACCTTTTAAAAATATGTTCATGTCTTTTATGACAGAACATTTTACTTTTGGGCACCTGGGTGGCTCATTGCCTTCAGCTCAGGTTAGGATCCTGGAGTCTCAGGATCCAGTCCCACATCAGGCTCCCTGCTGAGTAGGGAGAATGCTTCTCCCTCTGACCCTCCCCCTCTCATTCTCTCTCTCTCTCACACACACACACACAAATAAATAAAATCTTTTTTTTTTAAAAAGAACACCTTACTTTTTTTTAAAGATTTTATTTACTGGGGCACCTGGTGGCTCAGTGGGTTAAAGCTTCTGCCTTTGGCTCAGGTCATGATCCCAGGGTGCTGGGATCGAGCCCCACGTAGGGCTCTCTGCTCAGCAGGGAGCCTGCTTCCCCTACCCCCTCTCTCTGCCTGCCTCTCTGCCTACTTGTGATCTCTGTCTGCCAAATACATAAATAAAATCTTTAAAAAAAAGATTTTATTTACTTATTTTAGTGGGGGAGGGGCAGAGAGGGAGAGGTAGAATCTCACGCAGACTCCTGCTGAGCACAGAGCCTGATGCCAGCCTTGATCTCACAACCCCGAGATCATGGCACGAGCTGAAATCAAGAGTCGGATGCTCAACCAACTTAGCCATGCAGGCACCCCATGACAGAACATTTTCAATTTTCTCAAAAGATTTTAAAGAAATCCAAAACTAATGGGTAGATATACCATGTAAATGAACAGGAAGATGTCAGTATTGCAATGACATCAGTTCTTCCAAAATATATCTCCAAAGTCAGAGCCACGATCCAGTCTCTGCTGCAGGACGTGGACTCTGATTCTGATGAAGAGAAGGGCTAGAATGAGGCCCCCGGCAGTCAGATACCAACCAGCAAAGAGAACGGTTCAATAGTCCAGGATTTCTGCCGGGATTGGATCCCAGCTCCTACCTTGAATAAATTATTAAACTCTTTGTGCTTCTGTTCCCTTGTCGGTGAAAACCTCAGATGGTTGTTGTGAAGATTAACTAATACCAACAAAACACGTAAAGCAGGGCTTGGCAAATGATCAGCACTAAGTAAAATTTAACTATTAGCATCTTTACTGGTTACCCACGTTATTGACATTATGTTCATGTCACAGGTTCACAATGGTTTGAATGGGCAGTGGAAATAGGGAGGAGCCTGAGCGGCCACATTCCAGGGCTGTGAGGAATAAAACCTGAAAGCCTGAAAGGGATGGAGGAACAGGACAACAGTGTTCTTTCACATCTGCTTGAATTGAGATTTTCGGGGCACCTGGGTGGCTCGGTTGTTAAGAGTCTGCCTTTGGCTCAGGTCATGATCCCGGGGTTGTGGATTGAGCACTCGGAGGGCTCCCCGCTCTGCAGGAAGCCTGCTTCTCCCTCTCCCGCTCCTCCCGCTTGTGTCCTTTCTCTCACTGTGTCTCTCTCTGTCAAATAAATAAAATTTTTTTAAAAGATTTTATTTATTTATTTGACAGACAGAGATCACAAGTAGGCAGAGAGGCAGGCAGAGAGAGAGGGGGAAGCAGGCTCCCTGCTGAGCAGAGAGCCAATGTGGGGCTCGATCCCAGGACCCTGGGATCATGACCTGAGCCGAAGGCAGGGCTTTAACCCACTGAGCCACCCAGGCGCCCCTCAAATAAATAAAATCTTAAAAAAAAAAAAAAAGAAGAAGAAATTTCTCCACATGAAGTACTGAATCTTCCTTGGAGGACAGGAAGTAACCCAAGCGCACTGCAAAAGTAAGCTTTGGTCGCATTAAATCACTGAGATCCAGGGGATGTTTGTTACGTAGCATAACCTAGCCTTGGCACAGCCCACATACACTGTTGTTCCCAAACTTGACTAAACATAAGACTTTCCGGCAGTAGTTGCTCAAAACCCAGATTTCTGGGCTGCAGCACAGCTCTACCGAATCAGAATTTCCAGGGAAGTGCCTGGTAATCTGTATATTTAACAGGCTTTCCCCTCCATCTTCAGAAGGGTGAAGAAAGCCTGAGCAGCTAAACTTGAAGGAAGGGTAGGAGTGGGGCTTGGGGATGTGAGAGGGAAGGGTGTTCTAGGGGTCAAGAGGAACATGAGGAAAAGCACGGGGGGAAATGCAGGGAAGAGCGTTTGGAATGGAATTGGGGTACATGAGTGACGATGGTGTGTGCTGAAGTGGGAAGTCAGGGTAGGAGGTCTGGGCTTTATCTTACGAATAGTGGGGACATGGGGAGACCTTCCAAGCAGGTGCTGGCCTGCTTGTACGGATGCTTTAGAAAGGCCAATCGGGAGGAGGGATGGCATGAGAGGCTGGGGCATGGTCCAGGTGACCCATTTCACAGGGTTATTGGATGGACTTTAAGAATCCCTGAACGGGGGCACCTGGGTGGCTCATGTGGTTGGGCGTTTGCCTTTGGCTCAGGTCACGATCCCAGGGTCCTGGGATCGAGCCCTGCATTGGGCTCCCTCCTCGGCAGGGAACCTGCTTCTCCCTCTCCTTCTGCTTCTCCCCCTGCTCGTGCTCTTTCTCTGCCAGATAAATAAAATCTTAAAAAAAAAAAAAAAATCCCTGAGCAACAAGAGGAATTACGGTTGTCATGTCTTGTGTGTTCTTGTGTCCACCTTTAGAGTTGCAGCCAGATTTGAGATGTACATCTTTCACTCATTCCTTTATTTCACAAATACCTGGGCACCTTCTATGTGCTAGATGCCTTTAGTGCCACTGGGGAACCAGCCACGAATGAAACACCCAAAGGTCCCTGCCTTCGTGGGCCTTATTTCCTTTGTCCTTATGCCTGGGTAAGGGTGTGAAGGAATAGACCATGGATTCATTCATTTGTTCATTGAGATTTTTAGTGAACATCTGCTTTGCACCTGACCTTGGGTGCTGGAGGGAAGTGAGGGAAGCAGACATGAGTCAGGCCCAGTCTGGTCTAGTGGAGAAGCTGACTCAGCCCACACCTCATGAGGCTGTTTGCCTAGACTGCTGGGAAAGGCTTGAAGGATGGGAAGTCTGACTATCCAAGAAGGGGCAAGACAGTGTGCTGGGCAGAGGAGAGATGGCACAGTGAAAGGGTATGGGATGTCTGGGGTCCGGGATCCCATGGTGTGGTTAAGGCTGGGGGTCTGCAGCTCAAGAAGGGGAAGTGGTAGGAGAGATGAGGTGAGGGTGGTGGGATTCAAAGGCCAGAGCAGCTACTGAGTGTAATCTGGGGGGTCATGGAGGGTAGAGTGGGGGGTAGAGTCGGTGGTGCAGGGGACTGATAGGACCCCATTTGTTTAGGGCACAATCACACTGGGCCAAACACCTGGGGAGAAAACCCGACACACAGGGAAGGGGCTGCCGTTGGGAGGACCAGAGAGGGGACTGCTGTGATGCTGCGGGTGAAAGCCAACGAGGGCTTAGACTGAGCCAAGGTGGTGAGAAGGGAGAGGACCCAGGAGGCAGCTCTGGATTTGACAGCTGAGGGAGGAGGTACAACACTGTGGTTTTACAAGAATAGGCTTTGTAATCACAGGATGCCTGCGAGAGCCCCAGCCCTGTCCTTTACTAACCTTGTGAACTTAGGGCCATCATTTCAGCATTCCGAGCTTCAGTTTCCTGATCGGTGCACTTGGGATAATGGCAGTAGCAGCTACGTGGTTGGGAAGATTTTAGGACCTACTCTGCATGACACCCAGGTTGGGGGGGGGGATGCGCTCAGAACATGGCAGGATTATGGGGTTGGGGGAGGGAGCCAAGGTCAGTCTTCTATCCCCTCTCAGTGACTGGCTGATGGAGATGTCACCTCTGATGGAGAACACAGGGAAGGAGCGCTTTGGGAGGAGGAGGCAAGGCCACCAGTCTTGGAGGTTCCATCAAAGCTCTGGCCTCACTCACTGCAGTTACGGACTTCCTCGCATCTCTGATGTCCTCGCATCTCTGATGACATCTTTCGCCTCTCTGTTCTCAGTGCTCAGAGCAGGGGGGGGCCTGTCTTTGAGGAGGAGGGTCTGACTTGGAGGCACAGATGTGGGTACTGTGGGCAAGTAGGTGTAGTCGACCCTGGGAAGTGAGAGGGTAAAGAAAGAAGAGAGCAGAACCCAGGGTGGGGCCCTGGGAACCCTGATGTAGAGGGGTTGTGGGAGGAAGGATGGCTCTGGAAGGAGGCTGGAAAACAACATTCAGAAACTGGGGGTGGAGGTGGGGGAAGGGAGGCTGGAGGCAGGCTGGGAGTCAAGGAGGGGAGGGTTTCAAAAAGAGAGAGGTCATCAGGGTCATATGTCACAGAAAGATCATGAAGGGTGAGGCCTGACCGGTGGCCGATGGATTTGGCATCAAGAAGGTCATCGGGTAAATTGGTAGAAGCTGGTTCAAGGCCTGTCAAGGGGCCAAAGCCCACTGCAGGGGTGGAGTTGTTGATACGATGTTAAAATATGGTGATGGGGAGAAGAGAGGTGGGGATCAAGGAGAAGGAGGGAGGGTACCTGCATCTACCAGCATTCCCCTCCCAATAAGGACTAATTTCCTTTTCAACAGTCAGTGCCATGTGAAGATAGGCCAAGAGATCAGGAAAGGTAGTGAGCCCCCTGTTCCCAGAGGTAGACAAGCAGACCTCTGAGACCCACTGCTGCCCAGAGATGGGCACAGATAGAGTGGGGAAGGCTGTGCGAAATAAACCCCAAAACAAACAAGTCCCTGCCCTTCTCAGGCTCGGCTGATTCCTTGCATCACAAAAGCCACCTAGAGGGTCACTTTTGCTATTTCTAGTGTCCAAAGAACCTCCTGCAGGGATAACACACAGAGGTGGTCGAGCCGGGCTCACACAGATACTCGCAGACACCAAACATAAAGTCTACCTATATCTCCTGGTGTAAAGGGATCCACTGCACCCCTCCCCGGGCTATTCCCTGAAATCACTCCCCTTACCTCCTTTCTGCCGTGCCCCTCCCCCCGCCACCCCCAACCCAGCAAGCAGCTCCCTGCCTCCCGCCGCATCTCCTCTGTCTCTCTGCGAAATCTCTCCCTCCTTCTCTGGCTCTGCCCTTCCCCACCCGCCTCTAGGCCTCTCTACTCCCCCTCCCCCTTGGTCCCCCTCCCCCGGACTACAACCCCCAGGCGCCCCCAGCCCCGGGCGCTGCGCATGCCCCCTGCTCCCCGCCCCCTCCCGGTTCCCCCCTCCCTCCCTTCCTCCTTACCTCCCTCCGCCCCCCTCCCCCGCGCTTCGGCTCCCGCATCCCTCCATCCGAGCCTGTGCCGCAGCCGCATCGCCACCGCAGCCCCGGCAGAGCCGAGCCCGGCCCAGGCCCCTGCCCCTGCCCGGCCCTCGGCCCGCCGCCCCCGGCCCCGCCCCCGCCCGCGGGCCCCCCAGCGGCTCGGGTGCCCCCCGGCGCCCCCAGACTCCAGCCTCCAGCCCCGAGGCAGGAGGCAGGGAGCAGCAGCAGAGGCAGGAGGAGGACGAGGAGGAGGAGGAGGAGGAGCCGTCGCAGGATGAAGGATCGGACTCAGGAGCTGCGGAGTGTGAGCTTGGGGGTGGGGAAAATGGGGGGGCGGGACCCCAATATTGGGGGAGCGCGTGGGGGTGGAGTGGGGGAGGTGCTGGGACATGGGGGCAAATGACGGGACTGGAGGAGGTTGGTGGTAGGGGCACCCCAGTATCTGGAGGCACCTGATGTCTCCAATGAACCTGCATTTTGGGGACGGTGACTGGAAGAGGTTGGAGGCCATTAAGACTCAAGGGGGCAGGAGAGGTTCCAGGGGCTTTGGCTACCCACATTCCCAGGAGGGCCCCAGGGTACGGGAGAGAGTGAATGTCAGGAGAGAATTGGAGGGTACTGTCCTCCCCTGGGCAGATTTGCGGAATTAGAAAGATGGGGGCGGTTACTGGGCCAGGCTGAGTCTAGCGGGACCAAGATTCGGGGGGTGCTATGGGGAAGGACACAGGTTGGGACAGAGATGCCAACACCTGGCAGTGACTGAAGTGTATATGTGTGTGTGTGCACACGCGTGTGTTGCTCCCTGTGGGGAGGGGGCACCTCTCAGAGACGAGGAGGGAAGGGGTGGCCTCAGGAGACAGCCAGAGGGCCAGGGCTGGAGCTGGGGTGACCCCAGAGGTGGGAGATGGGTTGCAGAGGAGAGAGGGGGAGGAGGCTCCGTGCACAGGGCCATGGAATTGGGTTGTGTGACACGGACCGTGCTCTGCTGGGGGGAACTGGGGCATCCTGAACAGGCAGGGGCTGGTTGGTGTGGGCCCCTGGTTTGCAGGCCTTGAAGAGGCCCAGCTTCAGGAGTCTGGCCAGGCAGTTTGGGTGACAGGGGAGGAAGGTGGCGCTGATGCCCGCAGTGGAGGCTGCCACTTGGAGGGGCTTGATGAGACCGGTTTCTAGGGTAGGGAGAATGTTGAGGGATTCGTAGAAATGACCCGGGGTCCGAGGAGGCAAAGCTGACAGCCTGCTGTGTGCTCGGGGCCTGTGGTGTTATGTTCAGAAAGTACTAGCCCCAGCCATGATGCATTGTGACGCCCTGGGTCTCTACCAGGGGGACCCTGTTGGTTGTTCCCTTTCCCCGGGTTACTACCCCATTTGACAGATGAGGAAGCTGAGGTTCGGAGATAGCAAGAGCTCGCCCAAGGTCACCAAGCAAGTGGGTGGGAGGATCAGATGGGAATCTTGGTTTCAGTCTGGCAAGTTGACACGAGTCTCTGCTTTTTTGATCTTTGAAACAGAAGTCTTCACACTGGGGTTAAAAAGCTCTGTTTTGGGGAGCCCCCGGGATAGGGGTGTGGTAAACCAGGCTACAGAAAGCTAGGAGGAAGGGGCTGGAAGATAAAATGACTGTTGCTGTCTCCGGGGAAAGATGTGTTGGCAAATGGGAAGGAAGGAGAAACTGGTGGTTGAAAGAGGGAATTTTGAAGGTTTCTGTATTCGACTTCCGCTGAATATGGGGCCGGGCATCCACTAAAGGACAGTAATAAAAATAATCAACCTTCTAGTGCCAGAAACTGTCCTAAGCGTTTTATTCATGTTTACTCATTTTGGTCCTCGCCACAACCCTGGTACTAGTTTGATCCCATTTTATGGGTAAGGAAATTGAGGCCCAGAGAGGTTAAGTAACTTGATCAGAGTCACATAGCTAGGAAAAGGCAGGCAGGCCGGCTGGCTCCCACATTGGCGCTCCAAGCTCCCCTTCTTTCATGTTGCATTTTCCAAAGCAGTTTGCCATCCATAATCTCATGAGACCCTCGCTGACCTCCTGGTGAGGTATGCAGATTGAGAGATTACCTCACGTTATAGCTGAGGAAACTGAGGCCCAGAGTGGTTAAATAACTGGCCCAAGGTCACACAGCTCTCAAGTGAGGAACGCAGATTGGAACCCAGATCCCCTGCCACCAACACTATTCCATGACTCCAAAACCCAGAGAAATGGAAAGCAGTTGTTGAGGTGAGGTGCTGGCAAATTTGAGGTATAATCAGAGAGAGGGAGGGAAAGTCCTAAGACACGGGTGGAGGGGGAGGCAGAGCATGGCATCTTCATCCAAGTGGATCAGACAGGCCCCTGCCCAGAAGCGAGGAGTTCTGGCTGCTGGGGCTTCAGGGGTGGGCAGCCAGGTGGGGAGGTGGGAGGTGGCATGGGTGGGTAAAGGGGGCTGGGGCAAATGGCTCTGGTGTTAGTCACAGCTCAGAGAGACTGGAGATTTGGGAGGGGGTTGGTGGGTAGGGCGGAAGGAAGCTGCCAGATGCAAGGAGTGCCAGGGTCTCCCCACCAGAGTTGAGAGCGAGGAGACTGGGAGGCAGGAGAGACCGGGCAGGGTAGGAGAGAGGCCTGCTAAAGCAGTCTCTGTGATCCTGAGAGGGATGGCGGGGGCCGGAGAGGGGTGTCACCTCAAGGGACCTGATCATCTTTCCAGCAGGACTTAGCGTTCCCCAGGGGTCCTCAGATGTGTTTATCACATAGTGGGTGAGGGCACAGAGTTGGGAGTCAGACTGTCTGGGTTCAAATCCTAGCTATGCTACTTCCTGTGTGACCTTGGGTAAGTTTCTTAACCTTTCTGGTCCTCAGTTTCTTCACGTGTGAATTGGGAGTAACAATAGTACCTGTTTGCAGGGTTGTCCAAAGGATTGGGACTAGGTAATAGGCAAAAGGTGGCTAGAAGGACCCTGGGCACCCAGTGCTCTGTGAGTGTTTGTTATTCTATAGCTGACTTGCTTATTTCCCTTGAACCTCATCACATCAGCCCCCTGGGATGGGCGGGATGTGACCCCTAATTTATTTTGGAGTAGAAAGGGCCAGAGAGGCGGCCTGACCGAGGTCAAACAGATGGTAAGCAGAGCTGGTGCCGAACCAGGGTTTTCTGTTTTCTAGTTCACCAGGCACCTCTGGGTGCGAGCTGGGAGCTGCTGGGCTGGAGGGGAGCTCATCAGCCTGACAGGTGCTCCAGGGTCCAAGGGGCAGGGCCAGGGCCAGGGCTCAAGAGGAGAGAAAGAGGAGTAAGTGGGGTAGAGGGGAGGACTGGGGAGAGAGAGAAGCATGGGGGGTTGCGTTTGGACTTTGGAGAGATCTGGCAAGGCCCGCAGTGAGGGAGGCTCAAATCTGAGGCCCGGTGGGCGTGGGGGCTGTGATGGGACAAGCCACGCACCCTGAAGGCAGGGACTGAGTCATCTGGGTAGCACTCAGATATGGGCTAAGCACAGAGAGGGCCTTAGATGGCACGCCTGAATGACAGCAGGCAGGAGTGACCCCATGAGTGAGCAGGGCCCAGCAGAGCCCTGGTGATGGGCTGCCAATCCCCCAGCTGCACAGGGCTCCTTTCTGCCATGCAGACACACCAAATTCACCCCTGCCTCAGGGCCTTGGCACTTGCTGTTCCCTCTGCTGGTCTCTCTGTTTTGAATGCTCTTCCCTCCACGCAGACCGCTGTTCCCTCCACCTAAAATTCTGTGTCATCAAGTGTCACCCAGCCCCGGAAGGGCCCTCCCTGACCATCCTGAAAAAAGCCACCCCTGATAGCCCCTGCTAGCTAGCACAGACCGCACCCGTCTTGTTCATTCTTCATCTCCCTCGGTCTCTCGGAGGCAGGACCTTCTTCCTGTCTTATCCACCACTGTGTTCTCAGCAGCAGCCAGGGAACGTGGCTCAGCTCATACATGTCTGCTAGGTGAATGAATGACTCAGTGGGGCAGAGGGAGGACTCGGAGGGGAGTAGGTGGGGCAGGAGGAAGGGCCGAGTGGCAAGGTGGAGGGCCGAGTGGCAAGGTGGAGGGCCAGGCTGGGCGCTGGGAGGGCGGAAAGGCCCAGTCAGGGAGACAGATGGACAGGAGTGGGGGTGCGGCGGAGAGAGGCAGCTGCCTCTAGATCGAGCCATGCTTGCACCCTGAGGAGCACGCATGAGCACGTGTGTGCTGTGTGCATGGGTACGCATGAGTGTTTACACACACACGCGCACGCTCTATGACTTTGCTGTCACCCAACACCGGGCTCTTTCCGCCTCTACGTTAGTCACCTTCTCACCATCTGTCTCTGGTCCCTGACTTGCTGGCTCACTGTGTCCCTTCCCTCTCCTTCCATCCACACATCTGTCTCTGTTGTCTCCCCGCATGGGTGTGCCCAAGGGCCGCTGGTCTCTCTGATGGGAAAGACTGCAGCTGGAGGTTTGGATCTGATGCCCCCGATGCCCAAGGCGGAGCCACAGGGCGCCCAGGACCTCTGCAGTCCCTCATGGAATGCTCTTAAGCGCTGGCAGAGCTGGTGAGCAGGAAGGGCAGAGGGCCTGGGTTCAAACCCGGTGCCCCGGACGGTGCCTGCTATATTATCTTGAGCGAGTCACTTAATCTCTCCATGCCTCAGTTTCCTCCTCTGTCAGATGGGTATAAAAATAGTATCTGCTTCATGGAGTGCTTATAAGGGTTAAACGAAACACACAAAACACGTATCACAGGGCCCAGCTCACCATAATTAGTACATACGTGTTAGATTTCTTATCTCCTTCATTTCAGACATGAGGAAACTGAGGCTTGAGTTGTCCATCAAGCGGATTGGGCGCATATGATCTTCTCTTCCTGGGTGATCTCATTTGCCCACAGCCTGCATTCCCTCAGGCCGGCCAGCTCCTTCCGGAAATGGAGGCCGCAGTTGTTATTAAACGCGCACCCCACAAGCAGGGAGGCCCTTGGTGCACCAGCCTGCCCATTCCGCAGACCGACTGGGGTGCAGAGAAGGGCTGAGGCTTGCCTTGGATCACAGAGGAGGGCGAGGGGAGGTAGAGCTCCTGGCTTCCTACCTGGGCTCTTCCTGCAGCCTGGCCAGCCTTCCTGGTTTTTTCTCCTGGCCACAGGAGTTCAGCCGTGCTGGGGACAAGCAGAGCAGGACGGGGTGGAATGGGGTCCAGGGAAGCCTGGGATTAAGCACTTGGCGTTCAAGTCCCACCTCTGGGCTATTTTGCTGTGAAGCCTTTGGAAGGTCAGGCAACCTCTCTGAGCCTGCTTCCTTATCTGTAACACAGGAGCTGCAGGGGGTACCAGCCAACCCTCATGAAACACTGCGTCTTTCTGGCAGCATTAAGCATTTTTCCTGCCTGGACTCATTGCCTCCACCTGCCCAGCATTTGGGGCAGATATTATTGCTGTTCAGCTAAGGCAGGGGCTGAAGCCCAGAAGGCAGAAATCGTGTGGCCTTGTAGCTGCTAGCCTGGGCAAGTTCTTTAGCCTCTCTGTGCCTCAGTTTCCCTGTCTATAAAAGGGAGCTATAATAATACCGACCTCAAGAAAGGCTTTTGTAAGAATTAAATGGACAAATATCCAAAGGGCATAGAACCGTGCCCAGCTCGTTATCACATGCTATGTAAATGTTTGGCATTAATTATAACTATGCTGTCCAGGGGCCCTGATAGGGTTTAAAGAAAGAGTTAATGAGATAACAAGGATGTAAGGCCCAGGTAGAAGATGCTGTTAAAAGATAATATTTCCCCAGGATTTCAGGGCACAGAGCCCCACCAGACTCGGCCTTAGCAGGAGCTGAGCTGAAAGGGAAAACAGCTAGTGGCAGAGGCCCTGGAAGGAGGTGGCCTGGCCTCGAGCCTTCGAAGGGCTGGGGGGGAGTCTGTCTTAGGGGCTTATGATTGCCGGCCCGTTCAGCCCACGCGCCCTTGGACGGGTCACTTCCATTTTTCCCCCTCTCTGACCTCCCGGTTCCCTCATCTGTGAAATGGGGACAATGATATTTGCTCAGCCTTCCTTTCAGGCCCGTGTGGTCAGGATCAAAAGGGATTACAGATGTAAAAGTGTTTGTGAAATGTAGAGGATTATTAGCTCTCAGCTCCCTGTAATTATTATACCAAATAAGTCATCCTTGGGCCTCCTACCTCTCTTCCTCTCTCAAGGACAAGTAAACAGGCAACCAGGGATGCCCCAGGGCAGAATCGAGGGGAACTTGGCTCTGGGGACAAACAGGAGAGAGAGAAACGGAAATCAGACTTTAGAAGGTTGAAAGTCGGCCTGGGGAAAAGGTGGAGAACAGGAAAGTTCCCAGGCCAGAGGGACGCCCCATGACCTCTGGGCAGCTGGGAAGGGGCCCAAGTCACAGCAAGGGCAGAGGAGTGGTTTTGGCTCTAGGGGAAGGAGACCCCATGGGACAGCTGGCTTGAGGGCAGGGCATCAGAGGAATCTGGTGGGTCCTCTGAGAGGAGCTGAGCCTCCCAGAGCCTCTCGGGGCCAAGGTCTATCGGGGTAACCCCGGGTCTGGTGGAGACCTGAGAAGCCAGAAGTCCTCTCCGAGTACCCAAGCCCCACCTATACCCCCTCTCCTTCCGAAGGCAGCTGTGCACAGAGACAGAGGAGCCTCCCTTTCCCAGTGGATGTTCGGGATCGTCTAGAAACTCATTGGAAGTGCTGAATACATTTTCTGACGTGGGGTGGGGCCCAGTGTCTGTAGGGAGAATCCCCTGCATTCTGTTTGGGCAGGCACCTAGGGGGGACATCGAGAGCGTGCAGCTGGAGGGCTCCCCCAGGCTCGCAGGCTCCTCCCGGGGCTGTCGGGGCTCTGCTGATTCCGAGTTCACTTGGCTGCCTAGACTGCATCTCGGCCCCATCTGGCTCTGTCTAGGTTCGATCTGAGCTGTCTGGGATCTGTCTGCCCCGAGTCTAGTTGGGTCTGAGCTTGTCTGGTTTCTGTCAGGTCCTGTCTGCGATCTGCTCGGACCTTGTTGGGGATCCACGGGAGTGCTTCTCTCTGGATCCCAACTGGCTGTGCTCCAGGTGGACACCTTCGGATCCTGTCTCGATGTCATTCAGGCTCGGGTAGTCCGATTCTGTCCCGTTTGGGCTAGGTTGTTTCCGGAAGTCAGTCTGTTTAAATTTCCACTGGGGCTGATTAGGGCTCCGCGTGTAATTAAGCTTGACGGGCTCAGCTTTTTGTCCTCAGACTTCTGCCCCAAGCGGAGAAGAGTCTCCAGTCAGGAGCGCGGAGCACTGGGGAGACCGGTCCGTCCCCTGTCTTCTTTCCTGGCTCCGCATGAGTGTGCAGGCCTGAGGCTGGGAGAGCCTGGGAGATGAGGCCCGCAGGGTGCTCTCGGATGTCCCTGGGGCCTCGGGTGCATGTCTGTGTGGCCACGCGTGGCAGCAGGCAGCTTTGCCTTGGGGCCGCGTGTGGGTGAACATCAGCGTGTCAGTGTATCTCCGCGTGGGTGTCGGGGGGCCTATTTCTGTGTGCCTTGTGTGTCAGCCCTTCTGTCTGTGTCACTGGTCTGTCTGGCGGTGGCGGGGGTGGGGGCGGTGTGGGTGGGTGAATCCCTTTGTGTCTCTGAGCCCTGGGGGTGGAGGGCTGAGCAGCTGCAGGTTGCAACTGGGAAATCCAGGCAAGTGAGAGTAGGTGGGTGTGAAGTGGGGAGAGGCTAGATGAAAGCAAGTGAATACGCCAGAGGGGCAGAGCTGTGGAGGGGGTGAAAGCAAGCAGGAGGGGGCAGGCGCGGGGAGCGGGGGTGGGGGTGGGGGCTCGGGGTGCTGCCCATGGGTCTCCTCCAGCCCTTCCTGGGCTTGACTATGCTTGCTCAACTTGGCACCCGCCGCTGGCAGTGAGTGACCGTGCACAGGGGACGAGGCCGGTCTGGTGGAGGCTGGAGGGAAAGAGAAGGGGAACAAAGTGAGGCCTGGACAGGAGTGGCTGGGGAGATAGCGGCCAGAGTCAGCCTCCAGGGGCTTCCATTCCAGACCCCTTCGTGGAGCCCAGAGCCAGTTCCTGCAAGGCTGACATTTAGCTGGTAGCCATGATACCAATTAGTGGCAGCTGTCCTGGGTGTCATTTCCCCCCGCCAGGGTGACTGCATCCTTGGGGTCACATCCACCCTTAAAAGTGTGCCTTCTGCTAATTCCTTCCAAGGTGTCCCTTGGGCTATCAGCTACCTGGCTTCCCGGATCCTGTTCCACAATTTTTCCAGTGTTCATTCGGACCGCTTGGGGCTCTTGCATTTGACCTACGGATGACCTGCCCCCTGCAGATGACCCCTTCCCAGGCCTCTGCGCTGAACCTAGAGCTGGGAGCATCAGACTCAGGATAGGGACTGTTCATGGATTCTACCTTTCTTTGCCTCCCAGGCGAAAGACAGTGATGATGAAGAGGAGGTGGTCCACGTGGATCGCGACCACTTCATGGACGAGTTCTTTGAACAGGTAACTGAGCGTCTGATGCTCCAGACCCTGAAGCTGGCCCCCAGGCAACGACTTCCCTTGCCCTGTTCCCACCCCTGCTCTCCACTCCTACACCCTCTTGGCCTTTTTACCTGTCCCTCGACTCTGGATTACCTGAACCCCGACTAAGCCCCAGGGCCCCTTGCCTGGCTCAGCGACTTGGCTGGGCACAGCTGATCTGGTACCCCAGGTGGAAGAGATCCGGGGCTGCATTGAGAAACTGTCAGAGGATGTGGAGCAAGTGAAAAAACAGCACAGTGCCATCCTGGCCGCCCCCAACCCAGATGAGAGTGAGTACTGCTGCTGGGTGGCCGTCAGCGAGATGGGGGTGGACAGTGTTGAGGGGGGAGGAGGGGGATGAGCTCCCGTCCAGACTTCTTATCCGCTCTGACTCTCCCCTCAGAGACCAAACAGGAGCTGGAGGACCTCACCGCAGACATCAAGAAGACGGCCAACAAGGTTCGCTCCAAGTTGAAAGGTGAGGAATGCAATCCCCAGACTCAGGGGAAAAACAACTCTGCCCTCATTGGACCAAACATGCCTTTCTATAAAGAGTGCCTACAGGTTTCCAGGACCCAGCTTCCTAAACAGTGAGAAAGCACAAAACCCCAGATCCAGATCTTTGGAGAAAGATACACGACAAAGAAATGAGGGAGAGGAGGGTTTCTGTCCAAGGTGCATCTGAGCATGGCTGGATCCACCAGCGTGAAGGTCCACCAGAAAACAGAGGCTTCCAAGTGGCTTCAGTTTCATGAAATCCTTCTTTCTCCAGAACAGGTGCCGCGCATAGCGCTAAGCACCCAGTAGGTGGGCCCAGCAAATGCTTCTGAACTGGTATCCTCGGCTCAGGACAGATTGGATTGTGTGGCTGACATCAGGAGCTGGCAAGCTTTCAGGAGGGACCTGCCAAATGCTTATGTATTCACTCTAATTTAAGGACTTGGGTGCTGGTAATAACCACCTTCCCCCAAAGCATTGTGGGTTGGGAACCTCCTTGTCGGCCCGTGCCAGGGGAATAGCAGTGTTACCGTGATGGGGTAAATTCAGCCTCAGAAAACATTTGCCAGCCACCTACTTTGTCCGAGGCACAGTGCAGGGCATTGGGGAACAGGTGCCAGGTCAGGTGCCTGGCGTTGAACACATCTGCCTGGGTCCAGAGAGAGGAGAACAGGGACTCCATGTGTTCCCGTACTCAGTGGGAGGTCACGTATGAGCCTCCAATGCTGATCAGTAAAAATAAGCCTTTTACACTTGCATCTTGGAAAGGAAAATGACTTAAACTGGGAGCACATTAAGTACAAAGCCAGGCAGAGGGAGTTCAACTTCCATCATCAACTCAGTTCTGGACAACTTCCATCATCAACTCATTCCTCCCCTCGGCTTCTTCACTGGCTCAGTAAGAAAAACAGAAGCAATTCCAAAGCAGGCTTTTTTTTCCAGGGGGTAGCACTTTTTTTTTTCCTTAATGAAATCTTACAAAGAACTCCAATATATACAATACATAAAAGATAGGTTGTTCTGGCTGCACTGGGGTTGCGAGGCTCAGCGCCCTACCTACCTGGTCTCCCCTTTCCTCCCAGCAACGGCTGCTGAGGTTCTTTCTCAGAAGCAGGGTTCTCTGGAACACTGCTTAAAAATCCCTGGGCGTAAAGATTTCTTTGGGCCTACCGAGCTCTGACCTTAACGCTCTCTATAAGACCACGAGGTAGGCTCCGTGGATTATGTGTGAGTCCAGAAACAGACCAAGGAAGAGCGAGGAAAAGTAGCAGTGATGTAGAGAAGCTGACCTTCCAGACCTCCAGAAAAAGAGAGATTCTCTCCTCCATCGTCCTCCAGCTACTTGGTGGCATGAGCTCGGGCTTTGTGGGTGATCATAAGTGAGTCATTTTACCTGGCTGAACCTCAGGTTCTAGCGTGACCCCTGGGCGGATTATCACTGAACTCAGGATTGTTGTAAGAAGTCAGTGAGATCCTCTGAATGACCGTTCACTATGGAGTTTGGCCCCAGACCCAAGTCTGAAAACAGAGCGCTGGTAGGGGCCAGAGGTTCTGACCTCCCTGGCTGTGCCGGGCGTTCCTGTGCCTTTTCCGCAGCAGGCAGGCCAGAAGTGTCACTCAGTCCCTGTGCCCACCATTGGTGGCAGGAGAGCACTGGGGTGCTGTTCAGCCCCCAACCTTTCCTGCTGCCAGCAGAACAGAGGAGTGATGTTCTCAGGAATGGCCTGGAGGCCCTTCCAGGTCTGGAGGGCCTGGTGATTCATCCCTGCTGCATTTTCAGAGCACTATAGATCTTATCGCAGGCAAGCTCTTTTTTAGAAAATCTGAAGGATGGACGTCAGGAGAGCCTGATCCAGAAGGAGGACTCCCAGTTAATCTATGCGCTTTTCCAGAACATCCTTTAGAAGTGGGAATTCCGGAAACAGAGATCACCTTGCAGGGCTGGGGGAGAGCTATTTTCTGTCGGAATATCCCTCCTTCCCCCTAGAATTTTCCAAGAAAAAGGCGGCCACTAGAACCTGACCCACCTGAAGTGCCAGCCTTCCGCCAGAAAAACCGCAGGACGGGTTCCTGCCCTCTTCCCAGAGGCTGTAGGAAGTGGAGAGCTCCCTACCTACCCGAGACCCTCGTGGGGTCAAGCAGGAGTTACAGCTGTGGGACCCTTCAAGACCCAACCCTTCCGCCAGAACAAGTAGCCCCTTTCTGTCTGGTGACCCCGTGACCCTCAATCTTCCTTCCTACCTGCCTTCCAGACCCACTGATACGTCTGTCCTCTATCCATCCGCCTCCTGTCGCCGCACCCTGGATCCTTTACTGTCTGCCCTCGCCATGGGGGTGACATCTCTTCACAGGCCCCGGGCCTGCCTCGGGGTGTCGACCCTTCCTACGTCCCAGACCCCTGCCCCACATGCCCCGGGTCCCCGGGCCGGTCACTGTACCCTCTCTCCCACAGCAATCGAGCAAAGCATTGAACAAGAGGAGGGGCTGAACCGTTCCTCCGCGGACCTGCGCATCCGCAAGACCCAGGTAGGAGGCTATGGCCTGGAGGGGCGGGGACTGGACCGGACTGGACTGGACCGGACTGGACCGGATCGGACTGGGAAGGGAGCCCTGGTTGGAGCCGGGAAATGAGAGTGGGCGGCCAGAGCGGAGTGGGGCGGGGGTGGAGCCGGGCCACTGCAAGCTAGGGCGTTAGATGAGGGGCCCGGCGGCGGGGGCGTCCTGGGACTGAGCATTTATCTGGGGTTGGGATCGTGGCGCGAGCTAAAGAAGGGCAACAGGCCAGCTCAGCTCCTCCTCCCCACTGCATCCCGCCACTGGCCTCCTCGCCACCCTGTTCCGGCCTCCTGATGTGTCTGTACCCCTACCCTAGCACTCCACACTCTCCCGGAAGTTCGTGGAAGTAATGACCGAGTATAACGCGACCCAGTCCAAGTACCGGGACCGCTGCAAGGACCGGATCCAGCGGCAGCTGGAGATCAGTGCGTGTGCCCCGCTTCAGAGTTTCCCGGCTTGCCCCAGCCCTCTTCCGTGGCTTCCCCAGGCCTTCCTTGCGTGGGGGCCGAAGGCTGGGTGGGAGGGTGGGCTCTTGGGTCTCTGCCCCATCCCACCACCTCAGGCCCCCAGACTGGCCCAGTCCGTGAGCAGGGAGGCCTTTCTCCCCACAGCTGGAAGGACCACCACGAACGAGGAACTGGAAGACATGCTGGAGAGCGGGAAGTTGGCCATCTTCACCGATGATGTGAGCCCCGGGTGGGGGTGGGTCCGGCTTTGGAACACATTTACTTCTCCCTCCCCGAGCTGAGGTTGAGTTAAGGTCCTAAGTCCACCCTGGGATCACAGACAGTGGGAAGCCAGGACCTGGAGCTGGGGATTTCCATGGGAGCAGGGCAGGAAGGCACCCCCATAAAAATGGGCAACTTGTTGAGTAGCCACACTCTGTTCTAAGCGCCTTACATATTTACATTTACCTGCTGTCTCATCTGGTCCTTACCACCACCCTCTGAGGGAGCCAGATTTCACCAGTGAGGACATCTGACACGGAAATTAACCGGAGAGGTTAAATAACATGCCCAGGGCCTTGGAGCCAGGATTCAGATACAGGGTCTCCTGCCAGTTAGGGCTTTGACGTCCTGAGAAGATAAGCTACTCCCTGCCGAAGCGGGGCATTTCACCAAATGAGTAATGTTGCCTACATTATGAAATTTTGAAAAAAATACCAGTTTTAGTTTTGCTAAAATTTTACGCCCTGTCTTTGTCATCTTAAATGTGAGTGGATGGGCTTCCCCCTCTGTAGTTCTCCTTTCTCTTTGTAGATTTGGCCTTGGCCTGCCCAGTTCTGTCTCTGCTTCTGATGGCAAACGGCTCTGGTTAAGATTTCTAGACCAGAATTCGAGTCTGTTCAGTGACTGTCTAGCAGTTTTCAGCAAATTGTTATTTAGAGAACTGGTCTTGGTTAAATTAGCTTTGGAACAAATTGATTAGGGCCAGGTAGCAGCCTGGAGTCCTCCCAAACAGCTCTGCCCAGGCTTCCGTGTGAGAACAGAGGGGATGGGTTCTAAGTGAACAGAACTGATGGGTTCTAAGAGGACAGAACTGATTCCTGCCAGTGAACCCACCGTCACTGCAACGGAAACCTGTCATTACAATGCAGGGTGCTCGGGGATCTTGCCTGAGGGATGTCCAACCTGCAGACAGGTCTTAAGGCAGCAGTTAACTCCTAGAGTCAGGGAAGGCTTTCTGGGGGAAGTGGCATGGAGCTGTGCTTTAAGAAACAAGGAACATTTGGACGTGGTGAGGTGGGCGAAAAGCCCACTAGAGAAGGGGAGCAGATTGAACGAAGATGGGGAGAGTGGACCACTTGCCAAACAGCCATTGGATGATTTTGGCTCTTAGAGGAGATGTAGGAGATGAGGGCAGAAAGGGAGACTGAGCCCTGGATAGGGTGAAGGTGTACAGACTGTGGGTGGGGGGCAGGGAGGAATTGTGGAGAACCCTGGAGGGTTTCAGAGCAGAGGAATGGCTTGATGGGGTCTAAACAGTGAGCAGTTGGGGAAGCGAGTGGCCTGGCTCAGGCCAGGTGTGTGGGGGGAGAGGGAATCCCTGCTTGTGGATGGGAGTTAATTTCTCTCCCCCTGACTCTTGAGGGCTGCGGTGCAATTCTTTATTTCTGCCCTCCCTAATGTCTTGGGGGCTCCAGAGCAGGCACACTGCCTTCTCTGCTGGGCCTTCTCTGCTTCTACTTGCTTTCTCTGCTGTGTCCTCTGCCTTTGACCAGACAGGGGCCCCCAGTGCTAGTGGTGACTACAACCCTATCGCTCTTCCCTGGTGTGTGTGTGTGTGTGTGTGTGTGTGTGTGTGTGTTAGAGGAAGCCCTGGGGAGATGGTGGGTTCAAGCCAACTTTTATTTCTTGTAACTCAGACTTCTCTTTGGTGCTTACTGTGTGCCTGGCAGGTGCTGTTCTAATCGGTGGATATACAGTAACTCAAAGCATGGTGGGAGGTGGGCACTGCTATCATTCACCTTTTCTAGGTGTGGAAACAGGCCCGGAAAGGTTAAACAACTGGCCCACAGTTAGAGCTAGGAAATGGCGGTCAGATTTGAACCCAGACAATCTGGCTGCAGAACCCGCACTTACCGGAGTGAAGAGGGGTCTGCAGCTCCTCCCCTCCTGCCCCCCACCCTATTGCCCTAGATCAAAATGGACTCACAGATGACGAAGCAGGCACTGAATGAGATCGAGACGAGGCACAACGAGATCATCAAACTGGAAACCAGCATCCGAGAGCTGCATGACATGTTCGTGGACATGGCCATGCTCGTGGAAAGCCAGGTACTGCCTTTCCCCCGCCTTCTGGGACCCTCCTGCAGGTCCCTGGGGTGCCCCCCCTTCAGCCCAGTCCCCACCCCATCCTCTGCAGGGTGAGATGATTGACCGCATTGAGTACAACGTGGAACATTCCGTGGACTATGTGGAGCGAGCTGTGTCCGACACCAAGAAAGCTGTGAAATACCAGAGCAAGGCCCGGAGGGTAAGCCGGTTGGGGGAGAGATGGGCGGGCCTTGGGGAGGGGGAGAGGAGTGGGGGCAGCGAGGGCAGGTGGGCTGGAGGGGAGGAGGGCTTCGGTAGGTTCAGGCCAGGGCTGAGGTGAGTGTTGAAATCCAGAGGGAGGCCTTATCTCTGGCTCTGACCTCTTCCTTTTTCTGTTTTCTCTCCCCTCCTCTTTTCCTCACACCTCCTCCCCCATCTCCCCCCCATCTGTCTGTCTCTCTTTATCTCTCTGTCTCTCTCTCGTCCTTCCTCTCTGTCAACCTTTCTGCCTGCAGAAGAAAATCATGATCATCATTTGCTGTGTGGTGCTGGGGGTGGTCTTGGCGTCATCCATTGGGGGGACGCTGGGCTTGTAGGCCCCCCACCCCTGTCTCTCCCAGACCCTTCCCCCACCACATTGGGAGCAATACCCCCACCACCCCTTTCACTCCATCCCCTGCTCCAGGCTCACCCCCAAGACAGACCCAGGCAGCCCCCCTTCCCCACTTCCTGTCAGACCCCAGAGTCCCCGGACCTCCCCCCCACCCGCCACGGACCACCCCCGCACGTAGACAGCAGCAGGCGTGATTACACACGCACACCCACATGCGTGCTGCCAGAACATGCTCAAGACGTGTGGACACCCCAGCGTGTGTGTGTGTGTGCGTGCGTACGTGTGTGTAGAAGTCCCAAATCCCCCTTCTGCCCCCCTCCCAGTCTGTGTGTCATCTGAGCTTTCCCCCTTCCCTTGGGTTGTTGTGTGTGGACTGTGGCCAGGTGTAACACAGCAGCCCCGCTCTGTCTTCTGTGAACAGGTGTGTGTGTGTGTGTGTGTGTGTGTGCGCACCCATGTGTACGTTGTGAGCCTGTGGAGCTTAATCAAGATGAGTGGGAGCACACACGTATCCATAACCCAGCCCAGCCTGTGTATATGTGTGCGTTTCTCCCAGCAGGTAATGTGTGTGTGTGTGTGTGTGAAGGGTGTGCTTCAAGTGTTGATCGGTGTTTTCCTCAGACAGAGCCCTCCGTGTTGTGCGCGGGACATCCGTGTTGGGTGGGCACAAAATCTGTATTTCTGTGCTGTGTAGAATACGTGTGTGTGAGTGTGTGTGTGTGTGTGTGTGGAGAGGCTTTCTACATACTGTGTTTCTGCCCGCCAGTGTATGAGACGCACACACGTGTTCTTCTTCAGAGACAGGCGCCCCGTCCGGGATTGTCTCGCGGGCCGCGTTTGCCTTCTCCCCCTCTCCCCCTGTCCCCGGAGCTGCTGACCACCCTCTGGTGCGGCCACACACCGGTCCACCAACACCGTGCCGCTGGAGCGGCCTGCCCGGCCAGGTCTCCGAGCCCCCGTGCGCACGTGCCCGCGTGCCCGTCCTTCTCTGTGTCTCTGCCAGAGGGCAGGCCTTCATCTGGGAAAGCTGGTAGACCTCGGCGTGCTCCCCCGTGCCCAGGCTGAGCGTGCGAGTGCGAGTGGGCCCCCCGCCCCGGCCTCTTCGTGGGCAGTGTTACCGACGAGGGCTGCCCCCGACAGATGGAAAGTGAGGGCACTGCTGCCTTCCACACATTTACCTCAGAACTGGGAGAGGCCAGCGTTTGTCTTCGCCACCCCAGTCGATGCTCCGGGCTCTGCCTCAGGGACCGGAATGGCCCGTGTGGCGGCCTCCACTCGGTGGGGGTGGGGGGCGAGTCCTGGGACCCCTCCCCTGCCTGGACACCTCCCCTGCTAGAGGTTGGGGTAGCTGTCTCCGCCCCTGCCTGCTCCCTGGGCTGAGACTGAGGTGAGGCACAGGCCCAGGGGTCTGAGGGCGAGGGAAGGGCCAGCCCCTCCCTCGCTGTGTACACAGCGCACAGGCACTGGGCACGGGTGGGTTTGCGAGGCTGGTGGCAGGCGGGAGGTGCAGGAGCAAAGGACCCACGTGTATAGCACTGAACGCACGCGGGGTGCACACCAGGGTTGGGTGTGTGTGTGGACAGGGTGAGGGAGTCTGGCACGTGTGTTCACGTTGTTTCCCAGGGTCCCCCTTCATGTGAGGCGTGTGTGTGTGTGTGTGTGTGTGTGTGGGCGTGACAGAGACAGAGACAGGGAGACTATGCACATGTGGCCTTCCAGAACACAGTACCCCTCCGGCCCCCACCCCAGCTCACGTGGCTGGCCCCATTCCTACTTGAGCTGTTCGAGCCCTGCCTGTGTGAGACCCATCTATGTAATAGCCCCTAAGGTGGGCTCTGTTGTGGAGGGGAGCCTGCCCGTCCCTTCCAAGGGTGTCCTTCAGCAGGACAGGAAGTTTGCCCCAG
Source organism: Martes martes (assembly GCF_963455335.1). Classification (NCBI taxonomy): domain Eukaryota; kingdom Metazoa; phylum Chordata; class Mammalia; order Carnivora; family Mustelidae; genus Martes; species Martes martes. The sequence goes on from NC_137906.1 coordinate 20,956,564, forward strand.
TATCTAATTACAGCCCTCCTCCCATCTCAGGCTTCTCTGGGGACATCAGAACGGGCCCCAGCACCCCCACCCTTTTTCCTTCCTGCCTCCGGCGCCAGGACACCCTTGCAGCCCAGGTGTTTCCGGAATTCCCACCGCCTTCGGGGCCACAAGCAGGAGGGCGGAGCTGTGTCTGGAGGGATGCTGTGGCCTCCTGGAGTGGTATTGGGCCCATGGCTGCCCATCTCTGGGCAGCTGGACTGGAGGTTCATCGAGGGTCTGCTGGGCCCCAGCTTCTTCAAGTCCCGCACATCGTGTGAGGGCAGCTTGTTGGCTGCTGTGTCTGTATGGGTCCTGGAACGTCGTCTGGGGGCTGGTGTCTCGTGCATGTTCTCGGACAAGTGTGTGCTGCTCCCCCTCCACGCGCCTACAGCCACCAAGCCCACAAGTGACCCGTGGGTGGTCCTGGGCCTGGCCGGGGCTCGCTGCTTCCCCTTTCCCCCAAGCCCTGCCTCTCTCAAAGCACACTGCGTGTCCATCCCATGTGCCTGTGGGTCGATGCACGCTCTTGCCACGCCTTGAGCGTGTGTACATGATGTGTTCTATGCATTCACCCTGTCCCCCAAGCCCGCCCCGCAGAGGACATGATGGGTGGCCCCCGGCTCCCTTCTCCCCCCCACCCCGCCCCCTGCCCGCTGTGCAGCCGTGTGCGTTGGCGTGTGTTTCCGTGTCGCTGGCGTGTCACGTGATGTAGCCGTGTTTGCTGACATGAGCCCTTGCCCCTTCTGTTTCTCTGTTGGTTTCTAGAGCTCTTTCCCTCTCCTCCCAGGAGGGGACAGGACTCCTGGGGCCTGGCTGGGGGCCCAGAGCCAGGCCACCCTTTCCTGTTAGCCCTCAGAGTCCCATTTCTCTCTATTGGTGACCAAGTTGCAAATGGATAAAACACAGGAAAATTCTGCCCCCCCCCACCCCGCCCTGCATGTCCTGTCCCCAGAGCCCCCCAACCCCACCCCGGGCCGGGTCGGGCCCCGTGGGACGGGAGAAATAGCAACCAATCCAACAGCGGGCATGCTGTGTGCTCACTTCCTTCTGTCCCCATGTGGGACAGGCGCCGTGGGGGACAGGGTGGGAGGCAGGAGGGGGAACTGGACAGGTAGACGGGGACGCAGGCTTGGATTAGGAGCTTTAATCCAGGGCTCAGCTGGGTACAGCACAATACTGTAGGAACTAATATGGGTGGAGAGGTGGGAAGAAGGGAAAACCTACAGATTTGCTTAGGCTTCATTGAAGAGCAGAGAGAGCTGTCAAAAGGTGATAAATGTTTTTTAAAATAATGAGACTATGACCCTCAAAGAGGGCCCCAGGTGATAGGAGGAGCCAGAAAGGGTCTTCCGGCCAAATCCAGGCCTGAATCCAGGCCCAGACCTCAGAAGGCCAGCGTGAAGCCCGTGGGACCCCTTCTCACTTCCTGCTTGAAAAGCCAGAAATGGGACAGGGCAGTTGAGAACATTGGGGCCATCGGACACTCGCCAACCAGCCGTCGGGCCTGGGTTGAGAGTGAAGATGTGCCTGTCCCAAAACCCTGCCCCAGGACTTAAGAGGCGTGAGTCTGCAGACTCACGGCTCACGGCTTAGAAGCATGGGGAGCTGCAAGGCAGGCGAGCCGGTGTGGCACCGGTCCCTCTGCCTCCAAGGGCTGGAGGGCCCTGGACCTGGACGGACGGACGCGCCACGCACCAGGCTCCAGGCCCCAGCTCCACCGTCACCGGGCTGAGCCCTCCATGGCCTGCACCCAGCGGATGGTGCGGGTCCGGCTGTCCTCCCACGAGAACAGGGGTACATAGCCGAAGTGGCGCTGCGCCTTGTCAGTGCTCACGGTGAAGGTCGTGTTGGCCACAGCCAGCGTGTAGGGGTTGAGCAGGGGGGCGTAGAGAAACAGGGGCCGCAGCAGCCATTGCAGCAGGGCGTTGAGAGCAGCCAGAAGCACCAGCAGCCAGTAGGGCACCAGCAGGCGGGCCTCCACCAGTCGCAGCCCGCAGGGGCCCAGGAACTCCATGTTGAAGTCCTCGTAGCTCTTATAGGGCGACTCGTCGTAGCAGAAGTACACCTGGCCACCCATGAGTGCAGCTCGCCGCTCCAGCTCCCGGGCCACCAGCACGTGCATCCAGGCCACATTGCCTGCCGGTGGGGGAAGGGAGGCGGATGTGGTCCCGAGTGCCCCAGAGCCCACAGAGAGGCTGTTCTCTCCTGGGCCAGCCCATGTCCAAGGGGCCCCCGGAACTACAGCTCTTATAAAGGTTGCTTTCTCCCCACTTGCCCTCCTGGGCCGGCCGGGGTACGTGCTACTTCTTCGGGGGCTCCCGTACAGGGGCGGCCCCTAGCCTCTCCTGGGGAGATGCCGCTCCCATGACTGCCATCCTGTCCTTGGCTGGTGACATGTTTTTTACGTCAGCCTTCCCAGCTTGCACGGATGCTGTTTCCTCTGGGGTTGGGCAGACAAGGCCCGCATATCCGGCCACTCCGGCCCATGCGTGGCTCACCCTTCGCTGGCCACGGCATACACTGCCCACCCGGGACCACACGGGCCCTGCCCCATTCTTAGCCTCCCCACTGTGTAGGCGGGGCCTTACCCACGTAGACCCGACCATGCTCCACGGAGGCTGGGATGGCCCGGAAGAGCCGACCCCCCAGGCGAAGGCCTTGGTGGTAGAAGTCCCTCATGATCTGGTGGCCTTCACCGTAGATGCCAGTGGGACGCAGGGCACATGTCACCAGGGGCAGCCCCCCATGGACCTGGGGGTGAAAGGCAGGCATAGCGAAGATCCAGTACCCAGCAGCCTGCCCTCTGGCCTGGCCTCCTCACATTGGAGATGGAAGGGAGGAGGGGCCCAGGGCAGACTGCAAAGAAGTCCCGCTGGTGCCAGCTGTACCTGGGACAGGCAGCCCTCCCCACCCCAACTTTGGGTCTCTTCACCTCCTGTCTCACCTCCCTTCCGTTGGCTTCCAGGACCAGCCGCTCAGCTTGGGCCTTGCTGCAAGGATAGGGGTGACTGTGCACTGCTTCATAGGGGGTGTCCTCGTTGCCCCTAGTTGAGGGATGGGGAAAATTCTCAATGCTGAGGGGAGATGGGGCTCTGAAAGTATTGAGGGGAGCCTCAGCTTACCTGTAGAAGGGGTGGCCTTTGATGTTGGGCCCCACAACTTCCATGCTGCTCGTGTAGACCAGGAACCGTGTTCCAGTCTGCACACAAGCCTCAATCACGTTCTTTGTGCCTGGGAGAAGTGGTGGGGTGGGGAAGGGTGGACCCGAGCTAAAGCTTCCTCCCTCTCTGCATCTTTCCCACCTTGCTTCTCAATTCTGGATGAGGGCCCGGGGCTTCCTTCCCCAGGTCCAGGGAAAAACCACAGTGGGGCTGGGAGGGCTGCCGGACTGCCATTAGTGGGGCAGAAGTGTCCAGAGGACAGGTTTCCACAGGAGAAGCCCAGAAATCAAGGTCAAAGAGGGGGTGGGGAGTAAACAGCCACCTCACCCTGTACGTTGACCTCATAGATGGTCTCGGGGCTGGCCCTCCCGAACACATCCACCAGCCCAGCTGTGTGGATGACCACATGGGCTCCAGTCACAGCCGCTGCCACCTCGTGGGCCTGGGTCACATCCCCCTGGATGGCAGTCACCTGCACGGGCCCTGGGAGGGATAGGGGCAGCCAGAGGCAGCATCAGAGCTGGGGCCGCCGGCCAGCTGCTGGACTCAGCCCACACCCTTAGGAGCCACATGTTCCCAATGTGACTCATTCATCCCATTTGTGTGCACTGTAAGATATAAACAGGCATCATCTTTTCCACCCCCGCCAAGGGAGCCCACCCACCCCCATGTCCCTCCCCACCACAGTCACCTGTCTTCAGCTCCTCCAGCCAGGGACCCAGGTGCAGGTCAAAGACCCGCAGCTCCAAGAGCCGGGGTTCCTGCTGCAGAAGCATCCGCACCACATGCTCCCCCAGGAAGCCGCAGCCACCTGTGACCAGGTACACCAGCTTCCGGGCCTCTGTAGACTCGGCCATGCCTGGCTGGGGAAGAGAACTGAGTTGCCTGCCGCCACCTACCCAGTGCCCGCAGCACACCTGTTACTCCCAGCTGGGGCCTCCAGCCTAGTGGGCCGGAATGGTGACGGCAGGGGCCCCGAGTGGCTCCAAAGCCTGGAGCATGGACTGCAGCAGATGGGCTACCTGTCCCCTGACCCCGCCAACTGCAGTTACTGAGATAAGAAGGGCTGGGGGGGGGGGGGGTTGAAGGGAGGGGGAGGTTCTGGGGACAAAAATGGAAGGGAGGAGGTAAAGAGCTGAGGAAGAAAGGAGAGGGAGATGGGAAGCACTGTGACTAGGGAAAGGGACCCCGGGGCCCTGGCATCGCCTCTGCCTACCTGCAGCCAGTCCCAGGACACCCACACTGGCCACCGGAGGGGCTGTCTTCTGTCGACTCTGGGGCTGGCCAGCGAACACACCGTCCCCTTCCGCTTGCTCCTCCTCCCTCCTGGCCCATTCCAGGAACAGACACCAGCCCAGCCTCCACCCCTCCGTCCCCTTCACTCTTGCCATAGGGCTCCCCCTGGTGGCCACTCTGCACTCCGCCGGCATCTGGTTCCAGCAAAGAACTTGAGGAACAGGGCTGGGGAAGCTGGAACCTGTGGGGTGGGCACCGAGGATGGAGCAGGTGCGGTGACCTCATTCCCACTGCATGACATCAGTCCTCCCCTTTGGCTGGATTTCCCAGGATGCCAGAAGCCCAGCAGCAGCTGCGGTTCTGGGAAGGGAAGGGGACGCCAACCTTGGCCCAGCTCTGGCTGACCTTGGTGGGGGATTTCTGGATGACTATTCCAGCCTAAGAGTTTGAGTCCGTACGTCTACCCACCCCAAACTTCGGTCCACCCATTTCCCCTCTCTTCGCTTGACCAGTCCCCTGTCTTTAAACCCCCACCCCCCACCTACTCTTCCCCAAAGATACTGACCAAGCACTTTTGTACAATAAAGTTTAATCACAATTATAAAAATGTGGCGTTGGGTTTGAGCTATTAACATATGTACAATCCAGCCCAACAGGAAGGGCCCGCCCCCCACCATCCTGGCCTGGCGGAGCAGGAGCTTCCAGACACCAGGGTGGGAGGGTGACCCACAGGGTCTGGCAGGAACAGAAGATGAGGCAGGGTTCCAGGCACGGAGTCCCTAGGACTGGGGGCACAGGGCCCCCCCCCAGGGGGAGAACATGGCCACTGCCCCTAGAGACCCCTAAACTGGGGAGGGGTGCACGCAGGGCACAAAGGGGAAGTCCCCATTAACACAAAGCAAGGGGGCTATGCAGCCCCCCAAGAACAAGATCTGTACAGGCCGGCACCCCAGGTTTCCACAGGAAACAGCTGCTGGCAGCTACAAAACATTTACAGCTTCTTCTCCGCAAAGAAAAAAAAGTTAGGGGGTAGGTGGGTGGGGGCAATGGGGGAGGCAGAAGCTGCCTCAAGGGACTGAGGCTCCCTCGCTGGGCTTGGGGCCCCCCAACCCCGTATCTGGAGACGGGGGCAGGTGGGGCCTGCAGAGCCCGCTAAGGCTGGGGCACAGGGAGCTCAGGGCACCACGGGGAATAAATAGGGGCGCGGGCACCAGTCCTGCCCCACCTCAGTTGAGGGAGCCGCGGCAGCTCTCGGTGCCGCACAGACACGGGATCTTGTTGTCCTCCAGTGGGAACTTGTAGTCGTAGGTGATCTCCTCATCCACGCCGATGGGCTGCTTGGAGTAAATCACAATCTTCTTCTGGGACTCGATGGTGATCACCTTGGCATAGCAATTGGGCTGCAGGAGGGAAGGCGGAGTGAGCGGCAGCCCCTGCCTTCGGCTGCCCCCACCACCCCTGCAGGTCCTCCCCCCGGGGCCCCCATCCGCCCCCCCCCACGCGCACCGTGCAGCAGTGGTTGATGAACCTCGCCAGGTTGCCACACTTGGTGGCATCGATGATGGTGTCGTGGTCCACCCGGAAGAGGTAGCTGCTGCCGATGCCCTCCTGCACGTAGCGCTTCTCCCGCATGTCGGCTACCATCTGGCAGAACAGGGTGCTGCCGCAGTCAGCTTCCTGCCAGACCAGGCCTTGCCCCAGCAGCCCCCGTGAAGGGGCCCCGGACAGTCACCAGCTACCACCCACGGGGGCCACGTCGGCCTGTCCTGGACCTGCATCTCTCCTTCTGGCTCCCACCAACCCAAGGTGCTGACCGTCTGCTCCAGAAGCCCCCGTTCATAGGGTCCCCCCAACCCCAACACCTCTGGCTACCCTTCTGCATCTCCTAAAGGGAAGTCTGCAGGGCTCAGTGGGCAGGAGCCGCAGCCACTGCCTGGAGCCCCTGCCTGGCCCCCAGTGGGGCCCCCGGTCTCCGGTGGGGCCAGACCAGTTCCCGAGACGGCATGGCCATTTCAGAGGCTGAACCCCGTCCATCTCTTCTCCCAGGACCCTCTCTCCCCGCAACAGGCACCCATGGGCTGCCACTCGCCACCTTCAGGGCCCACAGTCTTGTGCAAGGAGTGATTCCTTTTTCCCAGAAAATGGGACGCTCAGCCCTCTGGGCTCTCTGCTTGGGTGACCTCACTCTTCCAGCACTTCAGCTGGCAGATAAGTGCTAGGGACTCCTCCCAAACTTCCATCTCCAGCCAAAATCCACCTCGGTGGTGCTGCTGGGCGTCATCCTCTAGATGGCCCCAGGGCCCGGCAGCTTCACGGGTCCTGAACGGAGCTCCTCATGGCCACACAGCTGCTCCTCCTCCTCCTCACTCCCCACCTCACTGGCAGCCTGAGCTACGCCTAGCTGCTCCAAGCAGCACTGAGAAATGACCTCCTCCCTCCTTCCCTACTCGCCAGAGCCAACTTACTGTCCAGTCCAGCCAGCTGCCTTGGACCCACAGACTCCTATTGGCTGCAATTGCCTAGTCTGGGCCACCTGGGCCTCTACGGGATCTCTGAGACAGCGCCCCCGCCGGTCTTGGCCTCTAGCTGTCCCCTCACGCTGTAGCTGGAGGGGGCCTACAGACTACAAAGCCTGTTATTGGGGGGCGCTTCGCCACAGCCTCCCTCCCCTTACCGCTGGCCCCAGGTCACCCACAAGGCTCCTAAGATCCACGGAATCCAGCCTCCACTGGCCTCTTTGGAGCTTTCATTGTGGCCGCTGGCCCTGGTTTTTCCAAATAGCCATACTGACCTCCTTGCCCACCTAAGACTATCCTGTCTCCGGGCCTTTGCACATGCTGTCTGGCAACTGGGAGCACTCTTCCCTTCATCTGAGTCTGGGAGTTCATCATCCTTCAGCTCTTGGCTTCCACATCACTGTGTGCCCACTGCCGCTGCCTCCCCGAACTTCCCCTTCCTGATCGACCGAATGCCATCTTTCACGGCAACTGCAATTCCCCCACTGAACTGTATGAGGCCCTTAAAACAAGAGAGAGCACTGGTCTTGCTTCTTGCTGGATCATTACCATCTAGTTTAGGAGCACCCCTTACTGCTGACGGAAGGAAGGAAACACAAAGAGACAGGTTTCACCAACTATGTCTTGGAACCGGGAGGTCACATGGGGCTTTACCCAGAGATGAGGTGGTTCTCATGCCAGCATCCCGTGCTGCCACCTGACCGGGGGCTGGGTACAGGGCCTCACCTGGCGGATATTCTGACCCACGTACTCGATGACCATCTCGTCGGCTGCAATGGGCTCCATGGCAAACAGACCCCACTCATGGATCCGGCTGCGGCCGAACCGGAGCTTCTTCTTCCGGAACTAGAGGGCGGAAGGCAGACTATGCCGCTCAGTGCCTTGGCTGCTGTCCTCCGAGGGGAGGAGCGTGCGTTTGGCCCCTCACCTCCCCACCCACCCCCAAGAGGCCAAGAGACTTTGTGATGCTGCCCTCTCTCTGAGCCTCTCTTCCCCCGAGTCCCGCCTCCTCACCTTGAGCTGGTTCAGCTTCAGCAGGTCACTGTCCATGATGGCAGAGGTGCCAATGGCGCTCAGCAGCCGCCGTTGCTCAGACCGGCGCTCCGAAAGCACGCGGTTAGTCCCCTGGGAGGCATGGCAGGGAGTGGGGGTAAGTGACAGCAGGACCGTGGGAAGAGACGCCAGGGGGCCAGGTACCAGGGCAGAGTCTTACCTGAGTGTCCGCTCCTTCCAACTGCCGGGCCGAAACAGGGCACACATCCAGGTACCTGTCCTTCTCCTTCTTGCTGATGGGGTAATAGCCTTCGCTACGGGCTGAGCCTGTCTGGTGCTCGCGGGGCCCGTCCTGGGGCCGCCGCTTGCGTTTCGGAGTGCTCAGGTTGGTGAGTGCAGGGTGTTAAGGAAGAAAACGGGTTCCTCACTGGCCAGATCCCGGGGCCCTCTCCCTTCTGTCCTCCCAGTCCCAGCCCAAGGAAAGGGTGACTGACCTTAGCTGGAGGTCCCAAGCATTATTTAGTGTTAGCAGAACAGAAGATGGAGAGAAAGAAGTCTGAGACCTTACCTTTTCTGCCAGAAAAACTCTGGGAGGCAGAGAACGGGCAGAAAGCAGAAAGAAAAGAATGGCCTGGGGGCCAGATGAGAGATACCCAGGCTGAGTGTAACAGAGAGCGCTGGACAGGGAGCAAAATAAACCAGAGGCTAGCTGCAATCTGAGGGGGCCACTGCCCAGCTGTGCGACCCCAGGGAAGCCTGTCCCCGTCCCCGGGGCCTGCCCTCCTGTCCAGAGCAGCCCGGCCTCTAGGGCCCAGGATATTGGTGTGATGGACCCAGTGGGTGTCGTTAAGCCAGTCAGCTCCGCTCGTCTGCTGCAGCAGCCGCTCGTACGTGAGCCGTAGGTAGCCCATGTCCTCTAAGTCCAGGCCCGAGTTCCAAATGTCATACAAGATGGTCATCTGCTCAAACTCGCTGCGGGGCTCAAAGGCGGGGGGGGGTGGGGGCGGGGGCGGTGGCGGGGGCCGCCTGCGCCGGGTATGGGAGCGGAGGCTGCGCCGCCGCACGGCGCCCTCCCCACCGCTGCTGCTGCTGCTGCTGCTTTCCGAAGACTCGGACTCCTCCTCCTCCTCTTCCTCCTCCTCCCCCTCCTGCTGCTGCTGCTGCTGCTGCTGTAGCGGTGGCGGTGGCTGCTTTGGCTCCTCTGCCTCAGCCACCACCACCTCGGGGGCCTCCAGGACTTCATCCGCTGGGGAGCTGAAGAGGGCCGCAGGAGCAGGAAGCGGCTCCAGGGGCCGAGGGGCCGGGGTGGAGGGCGGCGGCTTGACAGCCAAGGCATAGTTGTGCTCCAGGAGGATGTGGCTGAGCAGGGGGCCCGGGCGGTCAGCCTCGTCCGATGTCTCAGTGGCCTCCGAGTCGTCACCAGGAGTCAGGGCAGGCAGCCCACGACGGGCTGGGGTCAGGGCCAGGTCGGCCAGCACCGCCAGGTCCACTTCTGTTGCTGGCTCTGCCTCCTCCTCGTCGGCAGAGCGGCCACGGCCTCCAGTGCGGCCCCGCCCTGCCCGGGCCACCTCCTCGGGCCAGCTCTTGACCAGCGACGCATGGTCCAGGGGCAGGTTTCGAATGGTCCGCTCTGCAGCCCGGGGGGCTTTGCGGGAGGCAGGGCCGGGACACTTGATCTGCGCTGGGGCGACGGGGGGTGGCTCGGGCACTGGCACCTCCTCCAGGGCAGAGAAGGAGACAGTTTTCCGGCGTTTCTTGGGTGGGGGCAGGAGGGGAATAGGAGAGGAGGGGCGCTCGTCCGGGCGGGGGGCTGGGGCCGGGGGCCCCACCGGCGGCTCTGTGGGTGGCTGCGGCACACTGGGAGGTGGTTCCTCGGTGGAACCTGGGGAAGGAAGCACACAGGAAGAAGGAAGACGGTCAGTGACTTGGGCTAATGTCATCAGAGGAGACTCCTGGCAGGCAGGGCACCGGCCAGCCTCACCGGGGAGGCCACAGCCAGGCTGCTGGCTCTCCTCTGCTTCGGGCCACCAACTGTGCCCGCTCAGCCAACAGAGCTGCTTCCCAGCAGCGATGTCCTCGGCACAGTGGGCTCCCTTGGCAGGAGGGGATTATGCACCTGTTCGTTCATACATTCGACATTCACTGGGCACCAGCTCTGTGTCAGGCCTGGGCCAACAAAGTCGGGTGGACACTTTCAAAACCCTCACAGAGCTTACAGTCCAATGGGGACAATGACAGGAAACAAATGTACAGCCCAAACTGTGGAGAGTCGGGATGGGGGCTCTAGAGAAACAAACGCTTAGGCTCTAACCTTTTCACCAAGACTGAACTACGTGCAAGGACTAGGCACCCAGGCCGAGAATTTCTACCAGTCACACTGAGTGATGGGCACGCGATTAACCCTCTCTGAATTAAAGTACAATTAACCCCCTCTGATTTAAAGTATCCGTTATTTCGACTACAAACAATGTTCTCTGTTTAGTGATGTGAAAAAGATAACAATGTAAGCAGCTGAATCTTTGTATTAAAACACTGAGCAAAATCTGTTTCCTTCCCACCACCTGCCAAGTGGCAGGAGGGTTTGCCAAAGTTTGGAGGGCTCAGGGAGACTCCCCTAAAGAAGCTAAGGGTGAAGGTGAGGTCCCAAGGATGGGGGACAGCCTGGGGAAGGGACACACCATCTTGAGCAGGTGGGGCTCTCTCTCCAGCTCCCCAGACAAGAAGCACATCCTCCCTCTGCTGGGACCCCCAAGTCTGCTGCTGAGTGCAGGGCTCTAAATACAGCTCAAGACGGACACCGCCTTGTCCCTGGGGCAGACCCTGTCTTGCGGACTGACCCTCTCCGCTCCTAGGCTTCAGCCACAGGAACAGGCACAGCCTTTCAAACCTCCCTCTCCTCTCCTGCCTACTGGGAAAGCCCACATGCGGCTTTCAGCCCCAGCTCAACGCCATCTTTGTGAAGGTTACCCCAACTTCTCGAGACGCTGCTAGTAACTTCCTCTCAGAACCAGAAGGCCAGGGGTTCTCAAGTGCCAGGCTTCAGGGTGGCGGGAGACTGACCACTAGTATTTTGTGTCAATCCAAGACTTTCACGTATGCTAACTACTCCCTTCATTCCCCACAACCACCGTGTGAGGTGGGCACTATTATTGAACCCCGCTTACCAATAAGAAAACTGAGGCAGAGAGGGGTTAATAACTGGCCCAAGGTCATATAGCTCACAAATGCCAGAACAGGGTCTGTACCCCAGGAGGCCTGGGCTGAATTTCGAGCTCTCTTCAACTGCCCTGTGGGTGGGCCACGCCGTGGGACTCAGCGGTTTCCTGTCTGGCCCCAGCACTCCCAGAGCTGAAGGGCAGCCAGCTCCGGGCCTGACCCAAGCAGGCAGTGATCAACCTGTGTCCACGACCTCAGGAGACGTGCCCCAGCCAGGCACCCCGAGCAAGGCCCTCAGGCTGCTGGCTCCTGCGCCTCCAGACAGCAGCGGGGAGTCTCAGCCAGCAGTGAGCCACTCCGAAGCCAGTGAGGTCCCGGGTGCTCGTCTCAGGCTCTCCAGTTTCTCCAAGTCTCCCTGTTTCTTCTCCTCCTCTCTGTTTTGGGGCAGCCCTGCCTTTGACCCATCACCCCAACTGAGCCACTGAGCCCTCTGGAAGCCTGGCTCTTGAGGAGAACGAATGCCCCTCCTGGCTCGGCTTCTTCACACAGATTTCTCCTTTGCTTCTTATTCTGAAAGAAACCTGCCCAGTCGATACGACTCCCAGAAGCCAAGGTTTCCATAACATGACCTGCCCCACTCCCTGCCCCCAGCCAACATTAACTGATGACTACCTGACCCAAGCCAGGCCAACCAAAAACTTCCCCGAGAATAAGGATCTACGACAGGAGTGGCTTTCTCCGCAGAGGTGAGCAGAAGGAGGGGAAGCCCATCTGCACGATGAATCAGATGAGAGGAATGAATCAGAGTGGAAGACAGAAGATCAGCAAGTCCCAGAGGTGTCCAGGTCCCATCTTTGGGTTTCACCAGACAAGCCCTCCCTTGACATGGGGCCACATACCCTCTATCCAGCTCATCCTTGGAACTCGAACTACCCCACTGTTCTCTAAAAGCCAAGGGACTTGCCTTAACTCTCTCCTCCTCTCCCAACTCCGTCCTCCTCCCCACGGACTGTTCTCCTTCTCCCTCCTCCGGCGCTTTCCTTCACTCATTCTCAGCGAGCCTTCCGCACTCGCACACACGACCTTTGTAACCCCCGGAATGGCCCTGCCTGGGACCCTTACCCCTCTGACAGCCAGCCCTCTGGTCACAATTCCTCAGGTCCTGTCAGCTCACCCACCACACCTGTTCCATTTCCCACCCTTCTCCTAAATGAACCGCTTTCCTTCCTGTGCCTGCCCGCAGGGCCCTCACTGTCTTCTCCTTTCACAGCACCTTCCACAGCCTTCAGCCACTGCCACCACCCTGGAGACCCCCAACCCTGACTTTGCCCAAACACCTGCATTTTCTCCTCCTTCACCCCTGACTCTCAGTCTTAGCAAGGCATCTGAGTCGCAAGCCCTGTCCATTTTCATCCTCATTTCCTGTTCTCCTTCCTTCCCCAAGGCTCCTCCTCTGCCCATTCCCTTGTGCTCAGAAAATGCCCTTCCTTCCTACTGCAGGGTGAAATGGGGGGTCCTTGGGCACGAAAGCCCACATCTCTCTGCCTCTCCAATTATGGGTGCATGTGAGTCAGGCCAAGATGCACCCGCCCACTCCCAGGAAGGCCACCCCAACAGGTGCCACACTCTCTCCTGGCCTGTCTACCTGCCCCTCTTTCCACCCTGAATCTACATGCTTAAGTCTCACCTTTTTAGTTTTTGAAAAACTAACCCTCCACCAACACTGCATTCTCTTTTGTTTCTCTGTTCCCAGCTAGGTGACCTCAAGCATCTCACTAAGCCTCAAAGTCCTCATCTGAAAAGTGGGAGTAACAGACTGTGTGCGTCCTGCACGAGGAAGCAAATCCGCAGTGTGCTAGCCCGAGAGCCTGGTGCACCGGAAGCACTCGAGAAATGTTTGCTAATACCACTCATCACAGCTTCTCGACTCTTCTTCACAGAGTAGTCTACCCTTCCCTTACCCTACCCTTCCAGAAGACTGGTTATCTCTGTCACCTGCCCTCACTCCTTTAACACCCCATAACTTGGCTCCGGTCTGACCCACTCTACTGAAAGTGATAAGGTCACCAGTGACCCCCTAACCGCCAAATCCAACGGAAGCTCTTCCTATCTGACAACCTCTCCTTCGGCCTGCTGATACACACCACTCCCTCCTTTGGAAAACCAAGCTGCCACGTCTCCTTCCCATCTCGCCGACAGCTCCTCCTGGGCCTCCCCCAGCTCCCCTTTGCCCACCAATCTCTCATAGGACCGGAAGGCGCTAGCCCCTTCTCTTCACACCCACACCTGCGCTACTCAAATATCTACCTCGTTTCCAGCCTATTGCTCTCTCCAGACCCTCAGATCTAGTGATCCAACTGCCTGTTGGATGTTTCTTACCTGGAGGTCCCAAAGGCATACCAAAGTCAAGCCCAAGGAAGCACATGAGCTTTCTTCCTAATGCCGGTTCTCTGCCTTCTCTTCCCTTTCCTGGAAAGTTGTTTAACCCAAGTGGTTCACCTCCTCCACTTCTCTCAAATCCTCATCTGCACTTCTACTCCTCGCACCTCGCTGTAACCAACGCTGCTTCGGTTCACGCCCTTCACTTACCTGCATCGCTTCCAGCCCTCACGTGGGTCCCCCTACCTCCTTCCTCACTCTTCCAAATCCCCCTCTTCCTACCAGGATGATCTTTCTGGAGAAATGCAAAACTGACCATGCCCCACTCTTTCTACCTACCCCACTGACTGTGACACCCTCTGATCACCAGCTCTTCTGTCACCAATGGGCTCAGGAAAGGCCGGGAGAGGCATCTCAGATTAATGAGACCCTCAACTTCTCTCATGAGGTCTATACCAGAGCAGAGTCCAAGAGCGCCGGGAGGTCTTCATGTGGTCATTGTTTATCTCAGATCACAGATTCTCGATAACATTTGAGAGAGAGGTCTAGAAGGCCAATGCGAGTACACAGCCTATCTTGAAAACCGCCTTATTCATGCCATCCCAACAACATCCTAGTCCAAGCTACCACCATCACTTGCCTTACTTACTAACCGTAACACAGACTCTGGCCCCTCTCCTAGTTCTCTCTGCACCACATCTTTTCTTTTTCTTTTTTTTTTTTTTTTAAAGATTTTATTTTTTATTTATTTCACAGACAGAGATCACGAGTAGGCAGAGAAGCAGGCAGAGAGAGAGAGAGAAGGAAGCAGGCTCCCTGCTGAGCAGAGAGCCCGATGCGAGGCTCGATCCCAGGACCCTGGGATCATGACCTGAGCCAAAGGCAGAGGCTTTAACCCACTGAGCCACCCAGGCGCCCCTGCACCACATCTTTTCAAAACACAAATAAGATCGCGTCACTCCTTTGATGGCATTCCACTGCCCTCAAGATAAAGACCAAATTCCTAACGGAGGGACTCCTCTTGTACAGCCCAGTCCTTGCTCACCTCTCCAGTTTCAGCCATTCCAGCTTCCCCTCACTCCCCACCATCCAGAAGGTTTGTTTTATGTTTTCTGACATGCTATTTCCTCTGCCCTCAGGGCTTTTGCACATGCTAACCAAGCCCGGCTGCCTGCTCTGCCTTGATTGCAGCCCAAGAACACTTCAACAGAAAACACCAGCAAAGACATGCCCACAGATGTGCTCAGGTTCTCCGAGTGACCTGTACTTTTCTCTCATGGGGCTTATTAGCTTGTCATCACAGATTTTCTGAGATATTTATTACTCAATTAAACTGTCTCTAGACCATAAGCTTCAGGAGGGTGAGAACAGGGCCCTTCATGCCTACCGCTGTACCCCCTGCAGCTGCCCTAAAATATAGACGACCCTAGAACAACACAGGTTCGAACTGTGCAGGGCTACTTATACGCATGCTTTTTCTGGGAAATACGGTAGAGTATAGTAAATATTAACTTCCTTATGACTTTAAGAATTTTTTTTTCTCTTGCCTACTCTCTCGCAAGAATACAGCATACGGTATGTATAACGTGCAGAAAATGTGTTAACTATTTGCATCATCAGTAAGACTTCTGGTCAACCACAGACTATTAACAGTTAAG
The DNA here is from genome assembly GCF_963455335.1 of Martes martes. Taxonomy (NCBI): domain Eukaryota; kingdom Metazoa; phylum Chordata; class Mammalia; order Carnivora; family Mustelidae; genus Martes; species Martes martes. Next base: position 20,971,684 of record NC_137906.1, read on the forward strand.
TTTTTGGGGAGTCAAAAGTTACAGGTGGATTTTCAACTGCACAGGGAGCTGGCGCCCCGAACCCCGGCATCATTCAAGGGTCAGTAAGTAAACTCCACTGCCAGAACACGTCACTCAGAACATAAGTTAGCTGTCCATGCTATAAAGGAACAATCAAATGTACAAATCCACAAGGCAAAACAAGGTGAAATTAGCTTCCAAGCCAATGCTGTTCAAGCTGTCTTCTACTTATCTGTCCATGTAATCTCCTGCAAGTACACAACATATTAAGGCAGAAGCTCAAGAAAAATTAATAGAAAGAACTTGTTAAACTGGGAATTTTCTCCTTACTTAACTTAGAGACCATTCTGGGGCGGGCGGGGGGCAGGGGGGGCGCTGAAAGAGACCACTGCTGTCCGTATTAGCCAGACACCCTGGTCCGGCTCTGCAAGCCACTCCCGGCAGCACGGTTTGAATGTGGCCATAAACGTCTCTAAGGGAGGAGATAATGACTTCTGGCCAACTTGTATGCTTTCAAATAAAGTCACACGACTGGCACATCATTCATAAATGCGGACCCTGATGTTCTCACAAAGACAGATACAAACATAAACAAAGATCAAATCACCCGCTCGGCACCACCTACCTGCAGGTCTTGCTGGAGACTTCTCCTGTTCAGGGAGGGGCGTGGCTGGGGAGCCCGCGACCCGCTCGGGCTCAGGCTCTTCCACGGGAGCTGGCGGGGGTGCGGGGACATCTCTGGGGGGAGGTGATGCTGAGGGTATGGTTGCTGGCTGCTCCTCTTCCTCTTCCTCTTCTGAGGAGGACTCAGATGATGATGAGGATGATGACGATGAGGAGGAAGACGAGGAAGATGAGGAGCTGGATGAGCTGCTGCTCTCGGAGTCCGACGTGCTATCATTCTCACCATCTGAGTCAGCATACAGAGAACATTTGGAGGACGAATCGCTTTCCCCGTCCTCGCCTGGAAATCCAGAAGGGGCAATCAGGCGAGGTGGGAACACCCCTCACTTGGTCAAGCCATGGGTCCATTCACTGACTCTCTACTACGGATTGGTTAGGCTCTGTGCCAGGTGCTGGGAAGTCCAACCCTCAAGGAGTTAGATGAGCCAGGCTACTTGTTCACAGCAAGACCAACTTCAGTGTGGAAGACCAGCAGAGTGTGGCAAAGGGAAGTCCTGGATTCTGCCTGGAAGATTCAGGCAGGGGAGGGAGCCCCAGGCGGGAGATGCTCAAGTCAAGGAGGACAGGTAGAAGTACACTAGGAAGACATGAGGGCTAAATGGGGGTGTCAGAGGTGAAGGGAGACCGGAGACCTGAGACCGCTAAGCGGTCTGCTTTAACTACCGAAGACTTTCCCAAGGTGGGTCTCAGAGAAGCTGCTGGGAGAAGACTCATAAAAAGGATTCCAGGATAAAATAAGCTTTCAAAGTGTTAGATGCTCTATGCCTCCAAGAAATGGCAATACGTTGGAAGGGCTTTATAAGAAGTTAAGAATTATGAAGTGTCTGAGGAACACAAGTGGATGAATTTAGAATAGATAGTGGTGGTGGCGGCCTAGGATGGGTCTGGAGCGTGGCGAGATGGAGCTGAACAAATGAACAGGAGCTGGGTTATAAATGACCCAAAGTATCGGGCTGAGGAGTCACCTTCTAGAAAATAGGGAGCTAGAAATAGACTTTATGGAGAGAAGTCACAGGATCAGGTGTGCGCGGAAGGAAAGAGAATTCCATCTGCAGACTGGAAAATGGATTGGAGGAGGAAGGAATGAACCGAAGACAGGGAAATCCGTCAACACTGCTGCAGAAGACTCTAAGTGAATCTTCTCACTTCTCACAAGTGAGTCTTCTAAGACAGGCCAGCAGGATCAAAGAAGGCAACAAGTCCCACCGACACTGAGGCGGGGAAATGGACAAAGCGGTGAACAAGCGGATGTGTGGCAGTCTCCCCGCTTAGAGCAGGTGACCCCACCCTCTACCTTCCTGAAGACAGCCTCTCAGATCATCATTCTCTGCACCTGGCCTCTGCTGAAATGGCACTTCTCAGAGGCACTCCTTCTCCAAGAGATCTAGAACAGCCCATCTTTCCCCAGCTCCCCCACCCATTACTCTCTACCCCAGTAACCTAGTTTCTCTTCTTCAAACTACAGATCTCTATCCAAGACGCTACTACTTGTTCATTTGTCAAGTCTCCTCCTCCCCTCCAACCGATCCCAAGTTCCGTAAAAGATGTGTCCCCAATACCTAGAACAGGGCCTGGTACCGAGTAAGGGCTCAACAGCTAGCTCTGAACAAATGAAGGAGAAGCAAGACTAAACCATGTAGCCCAGACTCAGTGGATGTGGACGGACGGACGAGTGTTCAGTTGAAGAGTGGAGCTGTGTCTGGTGATGGCAGCTGAGGGGAGAGGAAGCACAGCTCGGGGGCCGGGCCGTCAAAGAGCAGTGCTCAAAGGCAGAAAGGCACAGTCTGGTAGCATCAGGGTGCAGCAGCGGAACTCAGACCTCTCATCTTGAGGGGCTGGGAAAGTTAGTTAGTTCTGCTGTCCTGTCTTCAGGAGAGAACTATGTGTCAGCACAGGAAATAAGCAGAAGGGAACGGTCTGGGTATCAGTTACTGTTTACGATGGGCCAAGGGTTCCCAAAAATGGGACTAAAGAAAGCTGCTTTGGGGAAGAGCAAAGGAGACCAACACATCCAGCAAGAAGTTTCTGTGGACTCAGCAAAGGACTGTCAATAGGCGGCGGGACCCCTTCTTCCCCAAGGCGGAATTCTACCGTCCTGTCTGTACTTACCATCTGACGCTTCGGTCTCTTTCTTTGCAGTGTCCATGGCTTCCTCGCGTTCTTCATCTTCTTCATCTTCCTCATCCTCCTCCTCATCCTTAAAGAAAAGGACAAATGGGGACTAACAAGAAAAGGACAGCTGTCCTCCAGGAGGCACAGCTATCTGGGCTCCAGCCCAGACAGGAGGTGGCTATGGGGACGGGAACTCAGGAAGCAGGCTCTTGGCAGGGAGTGGGCGCCACGGCCCCTCACCTTCTCTGAGGAGGACTCCTGGGACGCCTCCTCCCCTTCACTGTCCAGAGCAAAGGACTTGCGGTGCTTGCCCTGGGTCTTGCTTCGCTCTTCGTCTCGCTTCGGGGGCTTGGTCCCCGGACGTCCAGGCTCTCCAGCCTCCTTGTCTCGCTCAGGGTCTAGGCCCAGTTGAGTGGCAGTTAGGGAATTTACCATCAGCAACAACCGTTCCCGTTCCCCTGGCCTGAAAGAAGCCTTGCACACACCACTGCCGACCTTCCTGATGGTCCCACAACACAGACCTCAGTTTACAGAAAAGCAGCGGAAGCTCAACAGAGAAACACAAAAACCCCAGAGCTACCTAGCATTTTCTGTAGTTTAACCACACCACACCTGTTTCACCTTTCATCCTTTTCTGGGTCTGGCAGAAGAGGGAGCAGACTTGCTATGCCGGCCCCAAGAAAATAGCACTAAGACCAACAGGTCTCCGGGGAAACCAACTGGACTCAATAAGGAAGTTTCCTGGCCACATAAGCCGCCAACCAACACCTCACACCAAGGAAAACTGGAAGGAAGGCTGGAGAAGAGCTTAAGCATCAGATGGGAAACCTGGGTAAGTGACCTGTTTAACCTTGACACCACAGGATTCTAGATGCTGAAATTATCATTTCTATGTTACAAGGAAATACAAAACGAGAAATTGCAACCAGCACACCAGAGTCAGAACCAAAACCAGGACCCAGGGATAACCCTATCTTTTTTTTTTTTTTTTTTTTTTTTTATTTTTAAAGATTTTATTTATTTATTTGTCAGAGAGAGAGAGAGGGAGAGAGAACGAACGAGCACAGGCAGGCAGAGTGGCAGGCAGAGGCAGAGGGAGAAGCAGGCTCCCTGCTGAGCAAGGAGCCCGATGCGGGACTCGATCCCAGGACGCTGGGATCATGACCTGAGCCGAAGGCAGCTGCTTAACCAACTGAGCCACCCAGGCGTCCCGGGATAACCCTATCTTAAGCATCTCATACCTCTCAGCACTGCTTTAACTCTGTATCGAAACCTCTACTTGGCCACTTGCCCAACACCTACCCCCGCTTTCTCGCTGCTTCCAGCGTTCCCACCAGAAGCTGGCACTCTCTTCCCCTTTCTGCTCCCACCTGACCTCCCACTCACCATCTTCATCTTCCTCAGCCGGAGTGGAAGGACGGGGCCTCTTTTCTTCACTGGCCTCTGAAATTTCTGAAGGCTCTTTTCGCTTCACCTGGGGCGTGGGAAGAGATGGGGCCTGTTTTGAACCCAAACATTCATGGTTCCCAACCACCCTCTACTTACCCCAAGGAGAAAGGTCCCCACCCCACTCTCTCCTCCCTATGAAACAAGATCAGTTCTAGGTACCTTGAAAGAAGGCAGACGCAGGGCCCCTCGCAGCCCTGACCCAAAGGCGAAGGCCTCGATGCCCGTGGTACCCCCACTCTTGGCCCAGTCTACGAGGGACAGCAGGCCCGGCTCTTTGAGTTTTGTCTTCTCTTTATCCTCCTCCTTGGCTTGCTGTTTGGCTGCGTTCTGGAATGGCTGCAGGCAGTAGGGGGACTGAGCCCCAGAACCCAGGCGCTCCCTCCTGCCTCCTGCCTGAGAACTACTCCCAGGTCCCAGGAATACAGAAATGCATCTACTCACTCCTCTATTTGACACAGATCTATGCCACACCTCCCGTGCACCAGCCCCTGTACAGGCATTTTCTCCAAAGTCTGCTCATTTAGTCCACCCACCTCACAAAGCAGCTACTATTAGTCCCACTCTACAAACGGAAACGTTGAAGATCGAAACTCAAGACATTTAAGGGCCTTATAAACCAGAAATCTACTTTCTCCAACGGAGCCCCAAGGTTTCCCCAGTCCCAGGCACTGCCTCTCACCTTGGCCTTCTCTTCTTTGCTCTCCCACCACTGGTCAAAGGCTCCAAAGGCCACATTCTCCACCATCTTGCGGTTGAGATCTCGCTGCATAATGCTCTTCATCTCTTGGACAAGGGTGGCCAGCACACGTCCCACAGTGCCTGCCGATGGTAGGGCCTTGCCCTCTGCCAGCTCTGCTTCCTCCCTGGGAGGTAGCCGGGCCTCTTCTCCCGAGACCGAGGAGGAGGGCAGGGGCTCGGCTGCCATGGGCAAAGGCAGGTGGTAGGCCTCCCGGGAGTAGGCCCCTCGGCCTTCTTGCCCTTGTGTGTACAGAGCATATGGTAAGCCATAGGCTGCCTCTTGGGGGGGTGGGAATGGGAGGAAGGCCTCCCCAAAGGCTCCACCAGGGGGACCAGCTGAGGCAGCAGTCAATCCCTTGCCCTGCCGCAGCTGGTGAAGTCGAGTTAACATCTGGGTCTGCATCTGGAAGGACATGGGCATCCCTCCCCACTGAGCCCCAAGTCGATCCATGAGCTCTAGGGAGTTCACAAAGTCATAAATGTGGGGGGGTGGTGGAGGAGGTGGGGGGTACTCAGGGGGTGGTGGCCCATCAGGGCGTGGTGGGAGGAGGTAGGCAGGCTGGTGGGGAGGATAACCAAGGGGCAGAGAAGCCAGGTAAGGAGGGGGAGGAGGGGGCGGAGGAGGAGGAGGTGGAGGCTGCTGGGGGGGTGTTGGGGCCGGAGGGGGTGAGCCGCCCCTGTCATCGTCGGAGATCTCCATGTCCTCTCCAGAAGAGCATGGAGAAGCCTGTAGGGATGCAGGAGGGTCACAGAAAGCTTCTGTATATTCCCAGGGCTTTTCCTCAAATCTGTTCTCTTGCCTAATTCCCTTCCCTTCCCTCCCCCGAGGGGCCCAACCCTGCCTCCCGGATCCCAGGCACCTCTGCTGGCTGACCCCAAGCTCACCTGGTTCTGTCCGTTGGCCTTAGGAGACTCCCGGGTAGCCCCGGGTTCCCCACTCCCCGTAGGTGCCACATCCTCAAAATTAGCTGGGGCTGGAGGGGGCGTGCAGGGACCGTGACCTGACCCAGAAGGCACCTCGCTCCCTGAGTCTCTAGACCCAGGGCCTGCGGTGCTGTTCTCTTCCTCTTCCTCTGTGTCAGAGGCCAGGAAAGAAAACTTGGAGCGCTGCTCCTTCAGCAACATCTCAATGCGGGAATCCAGGCTGCTGTGCTGAGCGAAGGGCACACTCTCATTGGTGGTCTCTGGGGCCGGGGAGCCGGAGCGCGCAGGTGAAGCTGGGCGGGGGGAGGTCCGAGCTTCTTCTCTCTCCGGGCTGGGCCCCCCCCCACCCCCGCCTCCACCAGGTTCTGGAGGCTCCGGGGGTGGGGCTTCTGAGGCAGGAGGCCGGTAGTCCTGGTCAGTGGGCCGGCTGGGCTCAGGGGGCAAGTAGGAGGTGTAGGAGGGTGGGAAGCGCTCAGCTGCGTTTTCAGCAAAAGATGCCCCAGTGGGCTCCTCCCGAGTCGCCCGGCGGGGAGGGTAGGAAGCATGGCGTTGGTAGCGATTCCAGCTTTCGTAATACGCTGGGTAGTTAGAGTCAGTACCACGAAAATGAGAGGATGAGGACGAAGAGGAGGATGAAGAGGACGAGGACAACGAGGAGGAGGACGAGGAGGAGGAGGAGGCAGTGGCTGCAGTCGTGGCAGAGACAGCTGTGGAGGTGGTCGTGGGGGCTGAAGATGTGGAGAAGTGGCGGCGGGAGAAGGAATCTTGGTAGCTGTTCTCCGAGCGCCGGGGCTTGAAGGAGGTTGAAGTGGTGCTGGAGAGAAAGTGCAGGAGTTAGCTGCGTTCAGCTCTGTAGGACCAAACCCTAGAGTCCTGGTTCTCAGGACCCGAAGCCCCTCGAGACACTGCCCCCAAAGAAAAATCTAAATGCTCTTGGGTTTCTAGCTAGACAGTGAGTTCCCTGAGGACAAGGATATGTTAGCTGAAGCCACATAGAAACCAGGACAAATGACTCCCAATTCCCTTTTAGAGAGACTCCAGGTATCTTCTTCCCAGTGGTAACTCCCAGAATCTGGGGGTCCCAGAGGTGTTCACTCTGCACCTGCTGGAGTAGGCAGAGTCCTGAGAGTAGGGGGTGCTGCCCCGAGATGTGTAAGGGGTTCCTTGGGAGGACTGAGGGGTGAATTGGCCAAAGGAAGATGGGGTGTCTTGTCGGCTGCTGGAGAAGCTTGTGTCCTGGGAGCAAGGGGTGCCATTGCCAGGAGTGCCCACACCAGTGGTGCCTGCCGGGTAGGCAGCCGTGTCAGAGGAGGAGCGGCGGCGGGATTCAGTCTGGAATGGCAGAAGTAGAGCAGGGAGAAAAGAAGAGATCAAGTACCATGTGACAACCTATCCTTCCCCAAACCAAGAACCCCAATTCCCTGTCTTCTGGAAGTATCTCAGCATCTTTTCTTGGTTCTTGCTATCCTTAACAGGGAAGTCCAGAACCTCTCAAATACTGTTCCTAGCACCCGAGCACTGTGCCCACATGGCTAGGGCCACAGCAACCATAAGCTACTTACCGTCTCAGGGGCCGCACCAGAGCCCTGGAACTTCTCACTCAGGGCCTTGCCCCCCGTGGGCACCGTCTGAGGGGTGTAGGAGCCGTTGACTATCAGTTCGTAGTACTTCATTCGCTGTTGTCCTGGAGGGAGGAAAAGGGGAGCCATCAGATTGAGATAGAAAAACCCCTCCTTCCTGATTTGTCTTTCCCACTTCTTTCTCAGACCTCAAGTTTCCTACAATTTCTTGGAGTCCCGGGCTCAGGGAATTCAGTTACGTTACCTCTATCTTTGGGACCTCCTATCTCATCTCTGCCTAATGATACTACAAACGATGTACCGAAAAGCGCTTGCAGCTTATAAATAAACACCTCTATTTAACTTACTGAGTTGGATATCACCAGGAAAGAGAAGCATCAGTACCCCTATTTTATAGGCTCAAAGAAAATTGACCTGCACAAAGTCACAAAGTTGGTCAGTGGCAGACGAATTCAAACCCAGATGATCTGATGCTAGATCCCACCATGCTCTTCATCCTATAAACTAAAGGTTGCAAAATGGCAGCCTGAGGGCTAAATCCAGGCCACAGTTGTCTTACTTGCCCGACAAAATCACTTAAGAAATTTGGGGGAGGGGCTTACAGCATTTAAAACCTGAGATTTCACACAAAAGCCTAGATTTCTGACTTAATAATAAAATAGTACTTGGCAATACTAGTCCTCATTCCCACTTGCAAACTGGCTAAAGCCAACTAACAGCTGCCTCCTTTCAAAGGCACGTTACTCTATAGTCCTCCCCAGTCCCTCACTCCTCCCTACTGCCTCTTCACACAGAACCCCAGGCTGCTTCAGTCCTCCGTACAGGTCCCAAATTCTCGACCCAAAATTTCAAAAAACCCAAGAACCTCCAGATCAAGCCTTTTTTGGAACTTGACCTCAAAATGTGATCTGAGCTGAGGGGATTTACTAGCTCGTACTGATCATACCCTTGCGTGACCCTTCGTACGTTTTCTTACAAATACGGTTATGTGTTATAGACTGTAAGATGCTACCCAACCTTACCAAAGATCACAAACACACAAGACACAAAAAAAGCCATAATTCCTCTGTAAAATTCTAATTTCAGAAACACACCTGGCCCCAAGAGTTTCACGGAGGAATCATGAACCTGATCACGTGCCTGGCCTCAACAGACATTTGCACGTACAGTCTCTGCTAGAGCTCAACCTTAGGTAGCAGGCAGGAGAGCCCTCACCTTTGATGTCGAGCTGGGCATGGATGATGTTGCCCATGACGGAGGTAAGGTGGAGGTTTTTGACTGTTTCCTTGGCTCCCCGAGTGCTAGTGAAGAGCACGCGGGCCAGGCCCAGGTGCTTGCGAGTACGGGGGTGAAGAAGGATCTCTACCTCTTCCACCTCACCGTACTTTCGGCACATATCCTTCAGGAAGGTCTCCCGCACATTGTCATTCAGCCTCGCGAAAGTCACTTCCTTCAGTGGGATCTGTCCGATATAGAACTCATCCAGCTGTGGAGAGGACAGGAGTCTTGAGTCTGGGGTCTCAATACTGACCATGGTGCCTTTGCCCTTTGGGAAGCTTGGTCCAGAGAAGACCGGGAAACAAAGGCAAAGAAACGGGGAAAAGGGCCCCAACAAGTGAAATGAGAGACTGACCCCTCTCTGCTCTGCCCTCTTATCACAGAATACCACAAGAACCAAGAAAAGAACGTACAACTGAGAAATACGCATATGTGGAAAAAATTAATTGTAGAAACTAACTCACAAGTTTACCTTTTGCCACGGACTGAACAGTAGGAATACAAAGATGAAAAAAAAAATTCCGGTTCAGAAAAGCAGATAAGACAGACACACACAGTCACAACAGGACACAAATGTCAACATGAGTGTAGACAGGGTGTCTGGAGGCCCAGTGAGTGGAGGTAGGGAAGAATTCATAAAGATGGTGTCACTCATATTGGCTTTTTGGATAGCAAGAGTTTACCAGATGACAAGGACTGTAAGACACAGAACTATAAGATAACTTGGCATTTTATAGGAGCTGTAAAATGTACGGTACAGTGGAACACAGGTGTACACGATGAAGGCAGGAGATGAGGCATGGCCAGATCAATAACCATACGTGCCAATGCACAAAACATGGACTTGGCAAAGAAAGTAATATAAGAATAAAATAAAGAAAACACATGGCAGGGTGCAACATGAAATGGGAGAAGAGAAAAGAGGCAAGGAAACCCAGAAAAATGAATATAAGAGTCTACATTAAAAAAATAGCAATGGAAGTAGAAAAAACTAAGATAAAACAAAGATTGGTTTAGAAAAAGGAGTCAGCAGGACTTGGTAACGGATTATGTAATAAAGGAGAGGACAATCAAAGGATGACTCCCAGGTTTCCAGTTTCTGCAGCTGAGTAGATGGTTACTGTTCATCAGTAAAAGGGAAATGGAAGGGAAAGCAAGATTAAGGAGTAAAGATAACTTATTTTCAGTTTCTTGAGTTTGCTATGTCTTTGGGGCCTCCAGATGGAGCTGTCCCTCTACCAGGCATACAAGTCTGGAGTTAAGAGACTGATTTTGTCTGGAAACAGAAATCTGGAAGTCACAATTATGGGCATGAAAAAGACTGTCCAGAGAGAGTATACAAAGTGATTAAAAAAAAAATGGGGAGAAGCTTACAGATAACTCCTTTAAAAATGAAGGAGAATAAAGAATGAGTGGAGGAAACCAAGAACCATCAGTTTTCGAGGGCCAGTCCAAGGCCTGATGAGTATCCTGCCTAGACAGGGAAATAGGAATTTTCTGAGGAAACAAGATGGAGGATCAAGTGACGAAAGGAGGGTTAAGGACTCCAACGATGGAGTCCCTAGCCATGTCACTCTGCTTAATTGTTGAGAAACTGGGGTCCCACACCAGGGCACTGTCATGCTGTGCGTCTTCTAGGAGTACACAGTGCCAGGTACAGCAACTAAACATGCCTTTACTTCATCCTTCAAGAAGTCAGCACCCCCACTTGGAACACCTCACCTATACCTTTCCAGAAAAGAAACACAACTCTTCTCCAGAACTCAGTCTCACAGCCTCAGAGATGATAAGATCTGGTTGTGATCCTGTCATAGAAAAGCCCCTTCCCCCTTTTTTACTAGCTTCTGTTGAGACTATATTACCAGGACGGCTCCTCCACACACACACACCCACCCATCAAGGGCCACCACACCCAGAGTCTAGCAGACACCTACCTTAAACTTGGGGACTGGGAGGGAAAAGTCTCTGTTTTTGGACCTGACGTGGCAACGGGGGTCTTGGAGGTCTTCCACTGGTATATACTTCGAGTCCTAGGAAAGAAAGCAGGAACAGAAAAACAGCTCCAGGTGAAACCATGCTGTTGAGCTCTAGGAAGCACATCTGGAGCTCCACATGCAAAAGAGCAGGGTTCTGGTTGCCCACTTTTAAGAAGGCAGGCTGTGGGTATGGGAGTTCAGGGTGCTGAACCGAGGTAACAGAGAAGAATGGGGCCCGGAGCTCCCTGTAGTTGGCAAGGCCTGGGACACTCACGTTGACACTGAAGTGGACTCCATCGTAGCGGTACACCTTTTGAGAAGGCCTGCGCAAGGCAGGGTCCAAGGCAGGATCCACGATGAGCTTGTAGTTCCGCCACTGGAAGCTCGGGGCTTTCTGCCCATCTCCCCCACCTTCCTGATCCATCTTTGCTCATTTACACTGTTAGGAGAGAGGAATACGCAAGGGGGTTCAGGACTTAGGCCTGACTCCCTTGCTGCCCCTCACCAACTAGCCCAGACTTCAGGTCCTCTCATCACCGCAGTTTCCACACCTCACCATGACCCGTGGCTCCCCCAGATTTTCCCCCAAGTACCCTCTTTCACCACAACACCCCATTCTCTCTCCACCTCCCAACTCTCCCCTCAGGCCCATCTCGCGCCCCCTTACCTTCCCGCACTGCCTAGCGCGCGCCCCACTTGGCCTCAGAGCAAGACCCCTCCCCCGCCCCCTGGCAGGCCCCGCCCCCTCCCGCCTCCTCACCGGCCAGCGGCCCGGGCCAAGCCCGGCTCTCGCTCCTACACACCCGCTCGCGTCCCCGCGCCCCGATCCTCTGGCCAAGAGGTGGCACCTCTTCGGGGCGTTGGAAACACCGCGAGACCGAGCCCGAGACCCGGCTTCGGCCCCGAATCCGGGCGGGGGGGTGGGGGGAACGCGCGCCGCTGCCCTCTCCTCCCGCCCCGGCGCGATCTGCCCCCCCATCCCCGCGCACGCGCGGCGAGGCCTCACTCACCCGCTCGTGGCGAGCGGCTCCCCCTCCCCCCACCCCGCGCGGCACCTCAGCGGCGCGAGGCGGCGGCGGCGGCGGCGGCGGCAGCGCGAGACCCGGCCCCGCAGCGGTGGCGGCGGCGGCGCCCCCCCACCACCACCTCCCCGGCGCGCGCACCAAACACCACCGCCACCTGCGTGAGGCCCAGCGAGCACAGCGTCTACATTCGCACTTTCGCCATGGGTGCTGCCAGGAGATCCACGGGGCCGAGGAAAGCGGCTTCGCCTCGGCCGGCGCCCTTTAAGGCTCGAAAGGTGCGGCCCAGGGAACCTGGAGATTGGCCGCATTCCCCGGAGAGTGGGCTTCACCACGACTATCCAGCTGCTTTGGCCTGGGGTCCTTGACGAATCGGCGGCGACGGAAGCAGCGACTAATCCCTGAGGAAAGGGGGGCGGGGCGGAGGGGAGGAGGCCAGCCAGAGCTGGGGAGATTTGAGTGGTGCGTTGAACAGGCGCAGATTCGTCAGGCGGGCGGGGCGAATCGGTGGACGGGATGCGCGCTCCTTCTCTCCTCTTTCCTGCCTCTTCCTCGCGCGGCCAAAGACCTAGAAGGCTGCAGATTCGCCACAGGTTCTGGCCTCGCTGTCGCCTCCCTTCACCCGTCTTGGCGGAGTCAAGAAACTAATGCCCGGTTAGCCAAGCCCTGTTGGCAGAGTTGGCCACTTTATCGGGATCTTTCTTAGTAGCACAGCTTAGGGGATGCTCAATTCCGGCCCTGGGTAAATGGCTACGGCCCAAAGCTGCTCTCGGAGTACGATGAGAATTTTCGGCTGGGTAGAGAGAGGCCCAAGTAATTCCGAGGAAGAGCCGACCTAGCGAATCTGCGGACCCTCCTGTGGGCGGGGCCGATGCGCCGCGCGCAGAGGGCGTGGCCAGGGCGTGTAAAGCCCGGCGTCGCGGGGGCGCTTCCTGTAGGACCCACCGAAACCGTGCGGGCTGGGAGGGGTGCCCAGAAGGTGGAAAAATACAACCGACAGTGGTGACTCAGGCCGTTTGCCTGGCGTCGCACATAATGTGGGGAAGGTTTTCCTGTCGCTATCCCCCTTGGGCCGTTAGCTGTTTAAGATGCCCATATGACAGATTGGGAGACTGAGGCCGGCAGAAAGTGCCGCATTTTACCTATACTCGATCCACCATTCGTGATTAAGTCGAAGCCTGCCTCAAAGTAATGTTACAAGACTTGTGGGGCCTAAAAGCCCTAGAACAGGTCTTGTGAAAAATAAACTAGTACGGGCTGGGTTGGTCGATTATCCAAGCATCATGGTCCCATTGCCCCGTTTTCAGCTGGGGGTGTGGGGGAGGCCCTGTGCTTACGTGGTCCCGCCGCTCGAGGGCAGCATCAGCCCAGGCGCTGAGGTCACCGAGGCCGGGCATCCTTTTCTTTGGCTGGGACGCAGGGCATCTTGGTTTCTGGGTAACGGCATTCCCAGGAGGCCCCTCGGCTTGAGCTGAGGATGCCCTAGCTTTCATATATTTCTACCTACGTTAGTTCCTCACTGTGTGACCTTGGGCAAGCCACTGACCTCTCAAGATTCCTCCTCTGAAAAGATGTTAATTCCTGTCACACGGGACTATTGCAGGCGTCGGAACAGTGCAGGAAAGGCAGGCCTGGTTCATGCAAATTAACTATTCTAATAGGAAAAGAGAAAAGACGAACTGGACCGAGGTCTCACGCGGTAAGAATAGATGGATTAGAACCCCTTAAAAATTTGAGGAAAATTAGGATGAAAAGAATTTACAAAAAAGCATGGGTGATGAGAGCAGATTCCTTTGTCCCAGTTCAAAAGTATTGGCTTATATCAGACAGAAAGAGATGCCCCAGGCTATGGTAAAGGTAGTCCAAGTTTTCATTGGCTTTGGGCAAGATCCTCAGTTTTCTCAGGCCTGTTCCTTATTTCTGAAATGCAAATAATAAAGACTTGTCTCTTGAGGTGGTTTTGAGAGTAAAATACGATTATCTAGCTTTTAGTATGTAGTAGTCGCTCAAGAAAGTTACACCAAAAGAAACACTCTAAATCCACAGTTTCCACTGAGATGAGATGGAGACTCTGGGCTCAGGAACAAGAGTACAAAAATTTTTAGCCTTGGAATAACTCAGTCTCCAGATCAGGAGCTGTTGGCCCCCGTCAGCACCAGAAGGGGTCATATCTGGAACCATTCTTTTCCACCCCCAGGTACACCTGCTTGCACCTGGCTCTTGGGAGTAAGTCACCTGCGGGCACCTGCGCAAATGAGTGGGTTAAGCATCTGCCTTTAGCTCAGGTTACGATCCCACAGTCCTGGGATGGAGACCCATGTCGGGTTCCCTGCTCAGTGGGGAGTCTGCTTCTCTCTGCTTGCACTTTCTCAAATGAATAAAATATTTAAAAAAAAAAGAAAGTCACCTGATCCCAAGGAGGCGTCCCCTTCACCCCATTCAAAGCCACAGAGACATCTGTGAAACACATTTTATTATACAAAACAAGGTGCATCAAAACCTCAGTGTCAGAATAGCTCTGTATTCCAAGGGCTAGTGACTGGACCTTCTCCCTTAAAAACCCTCTCTCCCCACAACCCTTGCTAGGGAGTCAGGTTGGTCACAGAGGCCCTCAGTCTCCAAAGATCTCCAGCCCTAGCCTAGGAGAGTAGGAACCAGACACAGAAGCTTAAGTGTGGGTATAGGGCAGTGGAGCAGGCACTTGAACCTCCGAAAAAATACGAAGGCTCCTAGAAATGCTGGACCTATGTCTGCGATAGAACCACCCAAATCCTTGTCTACGGCAACGAAAGCAAGCATGTGGAACCCATCAAAATCTGGAGATGGGGAAAAGCTTCCCCCACATGCCTACCATAGATTCTACAAAAATAAAGCAAGGGTTGACCGCCTTCTGAGGCAGCTGAGTGGGTGTGCAACCTTCTGACCTCCACATCCTGTATAGGGATAAGCGGCTAAGGGTCAGCACCAAAGGTCTGACCAGGGTCTCCCTGCCTCCCCTCTACCTACCATGATCCTTGGACTGAAGACCTTCTACTTCCTCCCTTGCTCCTCCCAGCCCAGATGTAGACAGACTGGGATAGACCGACAGGGAGAATCCCTGGGAATGTGGAAGCTGCCCCAAGGACCCTGAAGGCGGGAATCTGGTCTCTACCTGAGAGTGGCCACAAGAATTGGCTCCAAGCAGGGGCAGGGAATGGGGTCTGCGGACCTGGGTCCCCTCGCAGACCAGAGGGAGGCAGTGTTGGCAACGGTGGCTCACATCAGCCTCACACAGCCTGCAGCTCCCCCTGCAGGCGACTCAGCTCCTCCAGCTCCTGCTTGTGGCGGTCTGTCTTGTGTGCCACCAAGGAGCGGTAGAAATGCAGGGCGAAGGCCACGAACACAAGCCCCACAGGTACCATGATCGCCGTGGAGGCCATGGCCGCTTGCCAGCCTGGTCCGTGGGCCCCTCCACCAACACATGCTTGCCGGGGTGGG
Source organism: Martes martes (assembly GCF_963455335.1). Lineage (NCBI taxonomy): Eukaryota > Metazoa > Chordata > Mammalia > Carnivora > Mustelidae > Martes > Martes martes. The sequence continues at coordinate 20,986,924 of NC_137906.1, forward strand.
CAGGCCTCAGACGGCTCAGACTGTGATGGAGCTACGGAAGTAGAGGAGGGCTTGGAAGCTGGACTAAGGGAGGTGGTCAGTGGTAACAGAGTCCCAGGCACCTGGGAGGCAGGCACCACGGAGGCTGGTGTGCCCAAGGGCGTCCCAATGGGCACAAACTTGACCCAGCCCACCAGGACAACTTCAGCGAGGAAGAGGAAGGTGCCCAAGGCAGTGGAGAAGCCCCAGGCCAGCTCCACGTAACGGTGCAGTCGCTGGTGTGGCGACTGGTGGACAGAGTTGAGGTTGTGGATGTTGCTAACGGCTTCTATGTGGGGCAGCAGACACGTGGAGACCATGAGTGCAAAGAGGTGCACAGCTACGAGCACGGTGGTGCAGGCACTAAAGGCCACCAGCAGGCCTGGCGGGTACTCGTGGTCACTCTCCAGCTGTACCTCCACCATGGCCACCTGTGGGGACAGAGGAGACGGACTGAGGGTTGTCTTGCCTGTTGCTATACATCATCGGTGTACCCCTAGGGCCTAGAATGGTGGTAAGGCTTCGTGTTGTTCTGGCTTTGGTTTCTGCACCTGGCTATCAAGAGAGCTGACACACCGGCTGAAAATCTTACCTTGTTATGGGGGTTAAAAAAGCAGATTCTAGGGGCTCCTGGGTGGCTGGGTCAGTTAAGGGTCTAGCCTTCGGCTCAGGTCATGATCCTGGGATCGAGCCCCACATCAGGCTCCCTGATCAGTGAGGGTCTGCTTCTCCCTCTCCCTCTCTAATAAATAAAATCTTAAAAAAAAAAAAAAAAAAAGCAGATTCCAGAGCTGGGCTTCCTGGGTTTACTCTCAGCTCTACAAGCTGTGGAATCTTGAGCAAGTGATTTAGCTCTATGCCTCCATTTCCTCATTTGGAAAGTGGGGATTGATAATGGCACCTTACTTGCCTTACAGGGTTCTTGTGAAAATTAAACGAGATAATGTACACCAAGCACTAAGCACAGTATAAGGCGCACAGTAAGCACTAGGTGTTTGTTACTTATTAGTAGGGTTATTAACTGTTATTAATACTGGTGTTATTATTAGTGGTCTAAACACTGTTAAGAGGTTCTGGGGGCAGGACTGACCCCAGTCCTGTCAGCCAGTCCTGCCAGGGGAGAGCAAGGCTCTTAAGAACACTGAAGTCCAAGGCCAGAGTTTGCAAAGTGGTGTACCCTGAACCCAAGCCAACTTTACACACATGTTTTGCTTCGTACAGTGTGTTTTTTAAGAAACTAGTCTGTACTTTTAAAACTCAAGAGATTTCCTATAAATATCCTTATTTCCAGATCCTCTTGAAAATTTGGAAGATCTGGTTACACCAGACCCACATTCTTCCATATCAACTATAGCTAGATTTGGCTCATTAACACCCCCTTGGACAGGTCATGGGGTCTCCTGATAGCCACAGTCCCCACTCAGCCAACTTGGCGTCCACAGTACCTGCCTGTCCTTGCCAAATATTTGTTTTGATGATTCTAGGGTTGTATAAATTCGGATTCCAGAGCCTGACTACCTAAGTTCAAATTCTGCCACTTCCTTGCTGTGGGACCCTGGACAGGTGTCTTAACATCTCTGATCCTGTTTTCTCATCTGTAAGACAGCCATAGCAGTGGTACTTACTTCACAGAATAATAAATGTGAAACACATAAAAGCTGGTACTGCATGACAGGGCAATACAATTTGTATCATGTTTTTCTAACCCAGGCTACCTAGATCCCAGAATCTAGATCTCTCCCCATGCCTGGTTCTTGCAGGATCCATTAGATTGCTCTGGGGCTGGGGGAAGGAAGAAGGTACACAGCCTGGAGGGTGGTGGTAGGGAGACAAGGCTAAGTATTTTGGGAAATTGGGCCATGGCGAGTGTTCACAGTTTTCCACAGACAGAGATCTGGGCCAGGCCCAGGCCTGGTTTCTGCCAGAGCCTGACCCAGCCTTGCTCTTCCCCCACAGACCTGGGGCCATTCCTGCCCTCAGAACCTACTCATCTGGCCTTTAGAAGGACCTGGCATTTAAGCTGTCACGCCAGCAACGTGCAAGTCCAGCAGCAGGCTTGGGAACAGGCTGGACCGTGGGATGCATGGGGGTGGGGGACCTCCCTCAGCTAGGTCCATGAAGTCACTTCCTTCCCTCTGCACTCCATACAGGTGAAAGGGAGCCACTTCCTTGTCCCTAGCTGACCCTATGTCAGGAAAAGTGGGCTGGCCCATACAGAAAACCAGAGACCTTGGATGACTCCTAGAGATAGACTTTTCCTCTCATCATTCAGATACAAAGCCTTTGGTAAAGAGCAGGGCAGAGACTAGCGCAAATCACCTAGCGCTGTGACCCCCTCTATCCATCCCCATCTCCACGCACTCCTATGAAGATCCCCCTCCAGCTTGCTTTCTCCTTCCCACCATGATGGTGGAGAAAGTCCGAACTAACAACAGTTCAGGGATCCAGGGTCCCAGTTCGTTCTGCAACCTTCATCTGCTGAGCACCCTTGGCAGAGGCACTGGCACATTTGGGGCCTGGGTTTCTGTGCCTGTCCAGTAAACAGGCAGTCTGAGCCATCTCCGATGTGTGTCTTGCTCTGACATGCTGGGATCTAGAGCTTCACAAGAGTCAGCTTGTCCCCGGGGCAGCTATTTGCAGGCTACAGAGGGCGCACCCTCTATGATCTCACAGTTTCCCACTGGCCCTCGAGGATTTGGATGCCTGTCCAGGGCCACACAGCTGGCCACAGGCCCAGAGGACACAGGATTTGTGTCTGCTGACTCCTCCTGACCCCGGGACTCCAGCCCCATTTCCTGTGAGGCCACCGCGAGGACCGTTAGCTGGTATCATCCTCCCACACGTGCCGTTTATCAGATCAGAAATCATGTATCAGCTTCCCAATCACCTTCTTTCCCCAGCAGCTTCCTCAGGGGCCATCCCCTCTGCTCAAAGCTGTCCTGGGTTACAGCAAGAACTCTCTGTGACTGCTAGGGACTGGCCACCCTCCTGGGGGACTACTACATCCAGTTTATTTTCTTTGACTCTCCCAGTTCTGTTTATACAACCCCCACATAGCTCTGATTTGCCCTGGACTCTCTCATGGGAACTTGGTAATGACTTCTGCCTGGAACCACGCTCCTGGACCTCTCTGCCCCACCCTTGCATATATACTCCCCTTGGTGATCTGTCTTCCCCTCATGACACCTTTGGGGCTTTTTACTTCCAGTGGCCCACTTCATGCTAAGGGTTTACACACACACACACACACACACACACACACACACACACCCGTAAAAAGGGAATCGAGTAGTCCCTTGGGACCTTGTTGGTCCTCCTTTACCTCTTAAAAACCCTTCCCTTTCCTCTGTCTCATCTCCTTTGGGTACCCGTTCGCTTCGCCCACGACCCCCTGCCCCCATGTGCCTCAGCCCCACCCCGGGAACCCCCTGCCTCCCCTCACCATGGCGAAGCCCGAGAGCAGGGCAGACGTGCGGCTGGAAGCTTTGAGCTTGGCCCGGCTGAGGTAGAGGCGGCGCCAGCTGAGCGCCCGCAGCGAGTGCTGACTGGCCCCCATAAGGTCCAGGTAGCCGCGGTGCACGAACTCTCGGTACGTGGCCGAGCCCGCGGGGCTCTCGGCCTCCGGGTTCAGCGGGGCCTGTTCGCCCGCGTCCCCCTCGCCGCCCTTCATCCTGGGGGCCGCAGCACTGGGCGGGCTGGGTGGTCACGGGGGCGCCGAGTCGCCCCGGGGGCCCCACGAGGGGCGGCCCAGGTCGGCGGAAGGCCCCATCCCTCGGCGGGGCGAGCGGGGATGCTGGCGGCGGGCGCCCAGGAAACGGCGCCCGGGCGGAGCAGGAAAAGCAGGCGTCCGCGGGCAGCCCCAGGGGCCGGAGCTAGAGAGCAGAGGCCGAAACCGGAACTGGGGCGGAGGCGGAGCCGGCCACATGATGGGGTGGAGCTCGGGGGTGGGGGGCAGGGCGGGGAGACCGTCGGCAGAGGTCCCAAGGGACCTCGCGACCCCAGGCCACTTCGCCATCACCCAGGCGCCCGAGCTCCAGCCTAGGAGTGGGAGTTCCCGGGCCTGGGACAGTTCGGCACACTTGGACACCCTCTAGATGCCCAGACGTCCAAATCCCTTCCCGTTAGTGGTGAGCTGGGAAGAGGTGAACCTATCTACCTGTAGGGACCGCAGGAAGTCCGGCATCCTCAGTTCCGAGAAGCCTAGGAGGTCCTAAGGACCCCCCCATCCATCCAAACAGCCCCCTTCTCCAGGAGGCCCAAAGGATGAGCACTCCGGTAGTCCCAGCTTTTTCCCCGACCCAACGCCGGAGAGACACACACGAACGCGGCGGCCCTGGCTGGAAGATTTTGAGTTTTATAGCAAACCGTATTGTACAGACCTGGGGCCCAGGGGCCCAGCCCGGCTGGGACCCCCCCACTTGCCCCCGCCGAGCTGCCTCCTCCCCCTCCCCCAAGCGGCCCCATCCTCAAGCCTTTCGCGATACCCAGAACCCCCTCCCCTCCGGCCTTTGGTCCGCCCAGTCCCTCCCCCCACCCTCGCACCTCCCTGTTACCTGAGGTATGTGGATAGATTCCCCCCTCCCCTACATGGTACATCCCGGCTCCCCGGGGAGCCCTGGGCGGAGGGGCGGGACCTGGCCCCAACTCCTCCCCCTGACTCCCCAAGCCCCGCCCCCGCCCCAGGAGGGGTGGGGGAGGGCCAAGAGTCTGTTACTAAGTTCCCATGGCAACTAAGAGGGGCCATTTCCAGCCTTAGCACTGGCTTCGGGAGGTGTCCATTGGCTGCTATTTCCATGGCAACCAGGAGTGGCAGTTCCCTGGGCAAATGGGATACAAGTTTCCATGACGATGAAAGAGTGGGAAGAGCCACGCTGGAGGAGTCCCATCTTCCCCCATCATTGGGCTGGCACCCCACCCCCACCCCCACCTCAGGTCAGGAGGGGTGGAGCTGCTCAATACAGTAAAGCAAGAGAGAGTCTGGGGGGTGGTGCGGTCCAAGCTGGGTGCCCACCAGTCCAGTCTCAGTCCAAGCCGATCAGTCCCCTCACTCCGGCTCCCCCAGGTCCGAGGTTCCCCCGGTTCAAGTAACACTTCAGTACAGATGAATGTTCAAGTATTGTGCGGGGAGGCGGGTAGGGGGCTGGGGTACCCCTCACCACTCCCCTGGGCCGCGCTGAACAGCGGGTAGGCCCGCGGCCCCCACTCCTCGCAATAGCTGCCATTGTCAGTGACGTTCAAGGAGTCAGGGTTGGGGGGGAAAGAACTGAAATCTGGGGAGGGAGTAAGGAGAGGGGTGTGACCCCCTGAGGAGGTACTACTGCCCCCACGCCTGCTCTTTGCCCCCACCCCTCACTCAGCCCTGGCTTTCCCCTGGTTCCCCGAGTCCCCCCATCTCTGACACGTGGATCCCCAATTGCTCCTCTGGTTTCCCTTTTTGGCCCCACCCCCACCCCCCAACTCCAAGTATCTGGTCTTTGTTCCCTGAACCCTTGGTGATCTGCTTTCTGCCCCCCCTCCCCCAGCCCATCCTCCACCTCCCCCAGCCCCCTGGCTCCCAGTATCCTGTGTGCAGATACCCTTTCCCCATTTCCCTCCCTCAAACTTGCACCTTACCCCCCTCCCACCATCCCTTTGGCTCAGCACCCCCCCGTACCTCTGACCCACTCCCCCCAGGGGATGGACAATGAAGCAGGTGGAAGGGAGAGGGGATGGGAAGGAGAGACCCCCAGAGATATCAGTGCAGGGGGTAGAGAGGGGGAGGGAGGCTGGCTCGAGTCCCTGGGCAGGAATCCCAAGTCATGAGGTGGGTAACCTGGCCTCCTGGCAGGGATAAAATGAAGGCCCGAGGTCCAGGCTCCTGATGAGTCCTGGGGGAGGGTGGGGGGCACCCAACTAGCTGTCCTTGAGAAGCAGCTTCTCCTCTGGGCAGCGGAAGGGGCCAGGGGGCCCAGCGGCTGCCAGCCGGGCACAAGCTTCAGGGGAGAGCTGGCGGCAGGAGCGCAGGTCTAGGCGGCGTAGGCGCGGGCAGCGGCGGAACAGCGGGAGGCAGTGGTCCGTGAGGCGGTGGCAACCTGGGGAGGGGGGAGGCAGTGGTAGCGGAGACCACAAAGGTTAGCAGGGAGTGGGCACTGGCCACGGGGACAAGCACACTACCGGGACGGACAGACAGGATGCTTACCGGCAAGATTGAGGTGCACCAAGGTCTCTCGGAGCGGGGAAGTGGGGGCTGTGAGGAGGTGGACGCTGGGGTCCCCAACGTGGGCGCAGTGGCTCAGGTCCAGGGCACTCAACTGGGGCGCATGGCGCAGCAGGAGCCGCAGGGAGGCATCTGTCAGCTCCAGGCCTGCCAGGCGCAGCTCTGCTACCCCCTGCAGCCGCCCACGGCTCTCCGTTTGCCCTGGGCAGGCAGTGAAGAGGTCAGCACCCCTGGCTACTCCTGTGCCCACCCCCAGGCATCCAGACCAGCTGTGTCCACACTCCTATGCCTCACCACCCCCAAACCTGCTTCCACAACAGCAGGTTGTGGAAGAGAACCTGTGCAGGTAGAGAATCTACGCAGGTAGAGAACCTGCGTTCTCTATGTGGCTTACTCTTCTCCCAAACATCTGCACAACCTGACCTCATCTCATCTGTCCACTGCTCACATCACCTCCTCTATGAGGCCCTCCATGATTACTCCATTTGATATGGTAACATTCCACATGTTCCTACCCCTTCCCTGCCATTATTGTTTCCCCTTTTCTCACCATGGGACCTGTTTTTTTTTTTTCTCTCTCCTCCCACTAGAATGTAAGTTCCACAAAGGCAAGAATTTTTGTCTTGTTTTTGCTCTACCCCTAGCAATTGGGACATCGGTGCTCAGTATTATTCACTCATCTGACAAATGCCATCTCTAATAGAACTGCCACCCCAGGGTCCCCTCCTACTTCCCTCTCCTTCCACTGGTAATATCACCAGCTGGATCCCTTTCTCTCCATTCCCCAGACACCCCTCTGGGACAACACCACTCTTGCCTGGACTCCTGCCCCAGCCTCCCCACCCAGTCAAGTCTCTCCTCTCCTTCCTGGCATTCAAAGAGAGCTATGCTCAAAAACAAATGGGACATGGGGCATCTGGGTGGCTCTGTCGGTTAAGCATCTGCCTTTAGCTCTGGTCATGATCCCAGGGTCCTGGGATCGAGTCCTGCGTCCAGCTCCCAGCTCATCAGGGAGCCTGCTTCTCCCTCTCCTCCCCACTGTGCTCTCTCTATCTCTTCTCTCTCAAATAAATAAATAAAATCTTTAAAAAAAAAAAAGTGGGGCACCATCCCTCCTCTACTAGAAACTCTTAAGAGCCCCTCTCTGGTTAGAACATTCCAGTTCCTATAAGGGCTCATCCCTGTCTCTGTTCCCAACTCCCCTCCCACACTCCCAAACACCTGGGCCAAATTCCACAGGTGACCCTGCTCTGAGACTCTGCCCACGGACACCTATGTTCAATCCTATGCGGGGCTGATGTCCTTGGCTTTTAGCTCTGAGGTTAGAGCTTCTTCCCACATCTCCAGGGAAGAACTCACGTCCCTCATTTCTACACCCAAAGCATGTGGCATGTAGCCTGCTTTTCTTTTAGTGTATCTACCACATTCCGCATTTTGGGTTTTGGGAAGAGCAGGGAGGGGCAGAGGGAGAGACAGAATCTTAAGTAGGATCCACTAAGCAGGGAGCCCAAATGGGTGGCTCTATCTCTTGACCCTGAGATCATGACCTGAACGGAAATCAGGAGTCAGACGCTTAACCAACTGAGCCACACAAGTGCCCCTATTTTTTTTTGTTTTTTTAAACTAAGTGCCTAAGGTACACCAGCCACCATGAATTAAGCACTCAGTGTGGGCTGGGCACCAGCCAAGGGGACCAAGTGGCAGCCTGTTCCTAGGCCAAGGGCTCTTCTGCGCCCCCTGGAGGACTGCCTAAAACGGTTGCTGGACCTACCCAGAGGTTAGGGAACCTAAGGGAGGTCTCAGAGTTTATTTTTCTGAAAAGTTCTCCAGTAATGGAGATGCTGCTCGTCTGGACCATGCTCTAAGAACCACCACTGCATGATTATCACTCCTGCTTACAGATGAGAACTTTGAGGCTCAAATCATTAAAACAATCTGTCCGAGGTCGCCTGACTGAACGGAGGACGGCAGACCAAACACACCTCGGCACTATCTGCCCCTCAGGCACCAACCCAGCCCATAGATACACCGGATCAGATATCACCAACTCACGAAACTAGTCTACACAAATGTGTTACGGAATCTGCAAAGCGCTGACATTTTTCTTACATTAATACCGAATGCTACAAAAAGGACACTTCCGTAAAGGAATTTAGCTAGACCTTTTCTTTGAAAAATCGTACGATCTGGCACCACTGGGCTAGCTGGGCACTTGGAAAGGGCTAGCTGGATACTGGGTTGCAAGATGTTACTCCCTCCAGTCATTCACCGAGCCCATCCCTTCTGTCACCTGCCAGGCCATCTCCGTGGGCACCTGACTTGGCAAACTGAATTCCACCTCGTTTTTTCCTTTGAGGAGCTGAGAGCCTGGGAAGGATACATCTACAGATGCCCTTAATCTTGGGGCACAGTTAAAAGCCATCAGAGGGAAGCAGAGGACAGACAGGTCACTTCTGGCTTCTGCATCTGCCAGGATTTCACTGAGGTGGCAGGATTTAAGCCAGGCTTTCAAGGATCTGAACATGAGAAGTGGGACGAGAGCAGGCCAGGCAGAGAACGCAGGGACAAAAACAAGGAAACAGCAGAACTTTAAGTTTTGCTGGAGGAATGCTGCACAGAGCCAGGGAGCCAAGATAAGAAAGATGGGTGCAGAGTCCCAACACTACAGGAGGTCCTAAGGGCCTGGGAGGCTCATCTCTGCAAGCTCCTGAGGTAGTTCAGGCAGGAAGAACGTGTCAGTGTGCCTGCCAACCGGCCCTTTCTCACCTCGGGGAATCCACGGTTCCCAGTGCTCACCCTCATCCCCACCCGAATCTTCCTGGCTCAGGCCGATTCCGGTAAGAGCGGGCAATGGGGGAGTTCTCTGGTCTAGCTCTGCCTGTGTGACTCGCAGCAGTCAGTCAGCCCCTCTGAGCCTCTGGTGCCTTGTCCAGAAGAATCCTAGATGCTTCCCTACCTCCTTCCAAGGCTGCTGTGAAGGGGGGGGCGGGGTGGGAAGAAGGGAACTGAAAAGTGAGCTATGAAAGCAAGGCTCTAGGGTGAGTACAGCCCTTGCGCTCCCAGAGCTTAGAACTCGGGGAGAAGAAATGGGTTTTCATCAAATCACTTCACCACCACACAGTCATAGCTGGGGGGGAACTACTCTCAAAGCTCTAAAGGAACCCTGATCTCAGGGAGGGGGGGAGGGATCATGGAGAGCTTCTAGGAAGAAGTGGCATTTATGCTGAGACCTGAAGACTGATTAGGTGTTAATTAGACAAAGGGGGATACAGCATTCTGGACAAAGAGGACTAAGCAAAGGCCTGAGGGCTAAAGAGAATCTTGGCAAGGAGGCTGAAGAGGCTGAAATGTGGGGATGGCATAGGTCAGTGAAAGCCAGACCATGCCAGGCCTCAGCGACAATGTAGTAGTCTTTATCCAAAGAGCACTGGGGGATTATGAGGAAGAATTTAGCGCACAGGGGTGACATGGACAGGTTTGCCCTTCTGGATGGTTCCCCTGGCATCAGTGTGGAGACCATACTAGTGGGGGCCAGAGAAGCTGTTGTGAGCATCCCATCTCCTGGCTAGACAAGGAAGCCCCAGGCCTCAGTGCTCCTAACCCACACCTCCATTGGGACCCGCCTCTGCTCCCAGCATTTCCCCTCTCCCAGTACAGGCCTCCTATCCTACTGAAGTGCTTATTTCTGCCTCACTTCCTGGGACGACCCTGTCCCTTTCAGGACTCAGTTCAAACAGCCCGGCCTCAAGGAGGGATTCTCTCACTGCTCCCCACACCCAACCACAGCCTCAATCGTATCACCCTGTAACCTTCTATTTCTGATTCTCTCTCTCCTGCATCACTGGGGTTCTATCAGGGTAGGGACTGGGGCTGTTTGAGGTCTCCAAGGCCTGACACAGGGCCAAGGCCGGAGTATATGTTCAATAGTAAAAGCCATCTTTACCTGACAGGGCACCTGGGCTGGACCCGGGGTGAAGAGGTAGCTGGCCTGACTTGGGAGATGATACCACCAGCCCCATGCAACCTTCCAAGCCAGCCGTCTCCCTGTTTCTGCTCCACTCCCTCAGGAAAACCCTTGTCCTTTTACTGTAGGACAAGAGGGCACACAGGCCAATTCTATGGCTCACTTGTATGTGTACTGATCCACGCATGAATTTTAAAAGAATGTTATATTAACTGCCATCATTTAAAATCAAGGATATTTCACAGGAAAATCCAGTATCTGGCTCCTCTTGACAAATGGAAGGGACTGGCCACCCTGGGCCTGCATTCTTTCATGGCCATTGCCGCTGCTCCCTTTGGAGGAGGCTCTCCAGTAGCACCACCACACCCAGTGACTTCACTCCTATCTGCCATCAACCATGCCCCTGGCTTCTTCCAGAATTCTTATGTCAGCCTCCTGTCCTATACCATGTTCCAGCACATACTTATCTCCCCTCTGGAGGGCAGGGCCTACCTCCCCTTCATCCCTGTTCCCTCACAGTTCCTATCACAGGGCCCAATGCATAGCAGATAAGTAAAGGAATGAACAGTAGCCAAGCAAGGCCTCCTCACCAAACTCATGTGTTCTGCCCTTTCTTCAAATCTCTTAACATCCAGCATAAGTCAGAAGAGACCCTGGAGGCCTCATACCTCCCCCCTTCCCCCCTTGGCCAACCCATTCTACAAATGAGCCAACAGACGCCACACCTGGTTTGGTGTCTGGTGGAGGCAAGAGCAGCTCGCGGAGCTGGGAGTCTTTAACATCCTCAATCCAGCGGAGATCCAGGAGCCGCAGGGCCGGCAGTGGGGCTGAGCCCAGGGCAGAGACAGAGAGCCAGGAGCAGCCGGAGAGCACCAGCTCCTGCAGGCCTGGACAGGGGAGGTTGGGAAGTCAGCACTCCATCCCAAGACCGTCTCCCTCTTCACCCTGTCCTACCTTGCCATCCCGCCCTACCTTGCAGACGGTTCAGAAGCCACATGAGCTGCTTCTTGGAGACACCTGTCCAGCTGAGGTCCAGGGCTCGGGGCTGGCGACGAACCACACCACTGAGCATGGGTGGGGTCAGAGACTTTCGCCGGCTCAGGTCCATTCGAGGCCACAGACGCTTGTCATAGCACCTATCAGCCACAAGAGGGAGACAGAGCCCTCAGCTCTTAGGGAGCCTGTGAAACTCCCTCTTTCAGGGCTCCCTTCGCCACAGCCCTGTCCTGGCCCAAAACGACAGCAGGGGTGGCAGGAAGTACCCAGCCTCAGGCCAAGAGCACCAGGTCTGGGGCTCAGTTTCATCACTAAGCGAATGCGAGACCCCAGTCAGGTCCATTCCTCTCCCTGAGCCTCCGATGATCCACTTGTAAAATGAAGGTAAGGATCCAGACTCAGCCTGCCCCACAGGGCTACAGTGAGAGCAAATGAGGTCACGGCAGTTTGTAGCCCTTACAGCTTATAAAACAGCTTGCCAAAGACACAAACACCCTACACACTGTATTTGATGTAACACCAAAGGGATCCCTCAGCAGCCTCCACCACCCCCACCTGGGGCTTCTGGAGTTCTCCCTGGCTAAGTTATGGTGACTCGTGGGAACTTCTCATCTCCTCTATTCATCTCTGCCTTTGAGCCACATCTGCCCCATCCTGATGGCCAGCTGCCCAAGGCTCAACTTACAGCCCCCTTACCTCCTGTCTCCGGTTACTGTATCCCTCCAACTAGAATGTAGGCCCTCCAGGGCTGGACGGCTTTTCCCCTTTGGTAGCGCTGGGACCTAGCCCCATGCTAGGGGTCATCTGTTGCACCAATGAATGGTGCGAAGCTGGTGTGAAGTCCCTGAAGCTTCCACTGAGCGCTCCCCCACAACCCACGTCACCTACAGCTTCTCATTTATCCACTCAGTGTTTACGGAAGGCATGGTAGCGCCCAGGAATCAAAGTTCCAAAGACGACTAAGGCCTACACAAAGTGAAAGAGCTTTCCTGATCCCTCACAGCCCTGAGGGGTCCAACATGCAGTGAACCAGAGCAGGGTTTCCTGAACTTATTTTTACCAAGGAACCCCTCCCCACCTCTCCCAAGGTCATCTGTGAACACTCTGTGGCACACTAAGGTTCCTTGAGACTTGGTCTCAAAACTCTCCTTCCAGTTCTCAAAAGCATGTCAGGAAATTCCCACTGGGCTAGACGGACTGTGTCAGAAGCAGCAGGGGTGGGGAAGGCCCAGGAAGCTGTGTCTTCCCGCCCTTCACCCCCCACCCCCATTCTGAGGGCTTTCCCTTCGAGAAGCCCTGGGCTGCAGCAGTGGTTACCAGCTCCTGGCCCGTAGTTGGTTGCTCTCCCCTTCTCTCAGAACATGAATTTATCTTTCAGTCGATCCCCTCCTTGCACTTAAAACCAGTATTTCTTCACATAAAAATGTTAACCTTAGAAATCTGTACAATAAAAACTAACTGGGTCTATTAAATCCTGGGCAGGTGCTGCTGTGGCTTTAGGCTACCATCTGAAGACTATTTTTGTTAAACAGGGAGGTAAGTATTAGAGAGGTGTTAAAGATACAATAGCACCCAATGGAGAGACTTCCTTTTCAAAACTAACAGAAAGATTAAGCCATGGTTTTGTGCCACTTGAGACTGCCAGGCATTCTCCCGTCTGACATTTCAGGGAATTACTGGGGGGCACAGACACTAAGGCTTCAATCCCAACGACTCCACTTTGCCACTTGCAAAGCTCTCTGACTATAAAACAGAAAAGGAAAACACCCTGCCTACACGCGACCCAGCTTCTGCCCCTTGTCTCTAGCCACTTGGTGAAATCCTGCCCACTCCAACCCAGTCTGGAGTCTCAGCTCCACTGCCACGATCACCCCGAAGCCCTTCTGGATCTTCCATGGCTACAGAGGGAACCCTTCCCCCACTGGGGGCACACACAGGCCCCCCAGCTGTTCCTATAACATACTCCACAACAGCCACATGGAACCACCTGCCAGCCAACAGACATACAACGCTGCCTGGTGCCAACATATATGGGCCCCTGTCGTGCTTCTGCCCAAAATGCCAACCAAACCAGAGCTTTCAACACCCAGTCCCAGTGTCTCCTCTCCCAGAAAGTCTCCCATGACTTTTCTTGGCTTGAACCAATTGGTCCCTTTGCCCCTGAATGACCAGGACCCCGGGTTTAAACCTCAAAGGGGCAGCCCATAATCACTCAGGGCCCTACAGATCCTAAGTGACTGCATCCACTGGGCTGTCAGGAAATGGGGGAAACACAGCCCATCCACGGTAACTGAAGCAGCAAGGGATATAGTGAAGAGTCAACGAGAGGGCTGGACAGGGAGCCTCGCAGGGAGACAGTGAGGGGAGGGAAGACAATGTATGCTCCAGATGGGGAAGAGCCAGCAGCCAGGCCTAGGGCACAGAGAGAACACGGAGCGCTCTGAGAAACTCAAGCAGCAGGAACAAAGGGCAAGGAACCTTTGTTGCAACTTATTTTAAGATTTTATTTATTTATTTGAGGCAGGGGAGCACAAGTAGGGGTGGGCAGAGGCAGAGGGAGGAGCAGATTCCCCGCTGAACAGGGAGCCCCAATGTGGGGCTTGATCCGAGGACCCTGGGAATCATGACCTGAGCCCAAGGCAGACGCTCAACCGACTGAGCCACCCAGGTGCCCCGGCAAGGAACCTTTGGAGGAAGGTGGGGATGACCACGGGATTAAGATCTAGTGTTGGGGTGCCTGGGTGGCTCAGTGGGTTAGGCCTCTGCCTTCAGCTCAGGTCATGATCTCAGGGTCTTGGGATTGAGCCCTGCATCGGGCTCTCTGCTTGGCAGGGAGCCTGCTTCCCCCTCTCTCTGCCTGCCTCTCTGCCTACTTGTGATCTCTCTGTCAAATAAATAAATGAAATCTTTGGGAGAAAAAAAAAAAGATCTAGTGTTCTAGTGTTTATCAAGGGTTTTCTATGGGCCAGGAACTAGTCTGTACCTCAGGCAGTTAACATCACAACAGCCCTACGAGGTAAATACTGTTACTACAACCTCCTTTTTAGAGTTATGGAAAATGAGGCCCAGAGAGGCTGAGAAACTTGTTCGAGGTCCCACAGCTACTAAGTGGCGGCAGAGCCAGGCTTTAACCCAAGCTGCTCTGGACTGAGCCTGAGCCGGGTCTGAGAGAAGAGGCGGGAGGTGGGGGACGGGGGGCAGACTACAGAAGGGGCCCGGGGTGGGCACGCTGTGGCAAGGCAGGCCGCAATGCCAGGCGGGACTTTCATTGACTGCAGTCGCTGAGGTACTATATGTGTTTAAATGTCCAGCAGGGCTGTGGGAATTCAGTGTGAGGGCAGCAGGGAACCATGGATGGGTCCTTTCTAAGCTGCAGAATGACATGAAGGTGACGGGCAGGAAGAACTGTTAGGAGGCACCGCCTGCCCTCACTCAGGGGCCTTAGGGCGTGATGTCCAAGTTCCCTAACCCAGTTCACTTTTCCCTAGACTCCAGCCATGCCGACTGAGTCAGCCCCCTCTTAAGCCCACCTCCCGAACCTGAAGTTCTGATCCTAAACCTCTGTCTTGCAGGGGCGCCTTGGGGATGCAGACGCACCCGCCCAGCTGATGTCTGCCAGAAGCTCACAGCCTTCTGGACTCCAGCCCAAGCTGGTTCTTTACTCTCAGCTCTCTGTCCTCCCTGATGCCACCGCTGTCCTCATACCCGCCCATCTCCAGGCCTTCCTTCCAAGCCCCAACTGGCCTCGACTTTGGGGTACAGTCCCTTCCTTGCCACCCTCTCTCCCCGTCTTCCAAACTTCCAACCCTCTTTTCTGCGCCTCAACAACTCCGCCATGCTTCCTCTGCCTACCCCCTCCCCTCTTGGTACATTCACTTTGCCTCCCAGTTCCAAGAGGAGATAAAAGCCACCAGACAGGAAAGCCTGCAACTTCCTGCTCTCCCACCTACAAATTTCTCTCTGCCTCCACCCTCACTAGCTCTTTCCACACACCATCCTGATTTCCTCACTTCCGTCCATCCATCCATCCATCCATCCAACCAGTATTGTCTTAGAACCTCCTGTATGCCGGGCACCATCTTAGAAACTAGGAACATAGCAAAGAACAAATCAAGTCCCTGCCTTGGAGCTGATGTCCTCAACCCCATGTGACATGGCTTTGGTCCCCTACTCCCACGTAGCACAGCCAAGGACACCAGAACCTCGTGTAGCAAATCCAACTGCCACCTCTGGTCCTTGGTCTCCCACGACCTCTCGCCAACATCCCACACTTTATCATTCACTCTTTCCTCAATCTCTCTCCTACAGGACACTTCCGCCATCTCCTTCATGTCTCTGGCTGCTCTTTCTCTAACTCATAGACACTGACATTCTGTCTTCTGCCCTCTTTCTGGAAGCTGCTACCTAGGGGAAAAACTTCCAAACTTGGATCTTTCCAGCATCAAATCTGTACATCCACCTGCTGTCCTGCTAGCTACTGACTAGCCCCCAAGCCTTTCGGACAAAACGTGTCCAATCTGAGAGCTTCCCTTTCCCAGAACCTGCTCGTCCTCTGGTACTCCCAAGCTTGGGGAATGGCACTGCTGCCCACCCAGGCTCGTGGGCCAGACACTCAGCCGAAGAGTCATCACCCTGGTGCTCTCTCTAACAGCCATTTAGTTACTGAACACAAGCTGCTCTGCTTTTAAAAAATTCTCAGCCCAAGTCCCTCCTCTCTACCTGTCCTGTCCCTACTTCTGTGCCTACATCTGACAGAGCCTCCTGATGGGTCCCACTGTACCTGCTCTACCCTACTCTCATCCTTATCAAAACCCACCATTTTACTGAGTGTTTAGCACCTTCCAGGTACTGTGCTAAGTGCTTTGTAAGAACCACTTTATTTACTCCCCATTGGGTAGGAGTATGAAGCCTAGACTCCAGATGAGAAAACAGGCCTTGAAAGGTAAAGCTATCCCCCCACCGCTAGACACTCAGGCAGGACAGGAGGCACAGAGGATGACACCCATGGGTGCCAGACTCCAGGGCCCAAGCTGGAAATCTCTGTGCCGTCTCAGGTCCACTGCTTCGTCCACTTCCGGTCACAAGTCTCTCCCTGAGGGAGAAACTAAGTCCTCTTCAGTCCTGGATCCCACCTGTCAAGCACAGAGCAGGCCTTGGAGAGGCCTCGGCAAACATATCGCCAGTCACTACACGTGCGGGGTGGCTGTCCCCAGCAGTTGTTCTCTTAGCTTCTATGCTGCAGGCGGACTGGCAGAGGTCCAGGCCCAAAGTCTGAGGATGTAAAGTCTGTGCTTTCAGTCAATATTTGCAACTGAGGGAATGATACTGGGTACAACTAGGGCACTGAGTAGTTTCTACTTTCAAGGTACTGTCCTTGGTTCTGTGTACATTAGCTCACAAAGATGCTATGAAGTAAACACTTCGCTTCTCCGGGCTTAACAGGTGAAGAAGAAACTGAGGCACAGAGAAGTTAAGAAACTAGCCCAGCGGCCGTCAGCTTATCAGGGGAAGAGTAAGAGTCAACCACAGGCAGTCCGCCTCAGAGTCGCTTGCACCGTGACTTCGGGTGTCCCCCTTTCTCCCCCACGGCTGCGATTACAAGGAACACGTTAGCCCCCAATTTGCAAAGTGCCCGCCAGAATGCCTCCTCCACAGTAAGGGCATGGGAAACAGCCCGAATGTACTCATTTAATGAAATACTTCTTGGGCGCCTCCACTGCCCTTGTCCCATGCTGGGAACATGCAGATAAAACAGACACAGTATCCACCCCGCTCTAACAAGCGCTGTGAACACGAGTATGAAGAAACGAGTGAGGGCTCGTCGGTGTGTGGAGGGCCTCTGTGTGCTCTGTGAGAGGAAGAGCATGCTGTGGTATCTCATGGGACTGGGCGAGGATTTTGTCAGGGGCAGGATCGAAGAGGAAGACCAGGGGCTTGGGAGGATGACTGATATTTCTGAACAAACAAGGTTCAGGAAGCAGTGGGGAGATGGGGGGACAACAGGCAGAGGGAGCGGGGAGCGGCTCTGGGGCACAAAGAAGGAACGAGGGGAGTCACGAAGCTGAAATGTGGCTGCCCCTGAGAGGGCAGGGCCACCTCAGTTACGTGTAAATGGAACCTCCAGTGAGACTGTCCTCAGCAAATAGACCGTGCAAAGCAAATCGGGTGATGCACGACAGCACTGAGCACTACACTTGCCCCAGGAACACTCATAAATGACGGTTCTTAGAAGGAAATATTCTTGAGCCATGGGGCGTGGGTTCAAATTCCTGGTTCCACTACCTCCTCTCCACAACCTTGACCTCAGCTTCTGTAAAAGGGAATAATACTACCTATCCTCACAAAGTTGTTCCGAGAGTTAAATGAGCTTGAGCAATGCAAAGGAGCTTACACGCAGCAGTTGGGGAAGCATCAGACTAGAATGCATACATGACACAAGAGTAGCAGTGAAGTAAGAACAGGACCCAGAGAGGTCATCACCTGCCGCTGCAGGTCCTATGGCAAGTGAGAACCCAGGCCTGTCCAGGCCACTCACCAGCGGCTCCAAGTCCGGCAGACTCGCATGCAAACGCACAGCTCTCGGGGCCCGAGGTGCTGGAAGACACGAAGCCAGGCGGCGCGGGGCAGGGGGTGGTCGGATCCAGCGGCCAAAGGCAGAGTGTCGGGCTCAGGGCTTCGAGGTGGGGGCCGTACCACGTGCCTCTCCAGCTGTGGGGGCCGGGGCGGCGGGGCGGGGCCCAGGGGCCAGCTGAGGAGGGGCCCCCCACTGCCAGGGCGCACAGCCCGCCGCCCCCCGCGGTTCTCCTTCTCGCCCGAGCTGCCCCGGGCTGGCCGTCGCCCATTCCGGGCCTCGCCAGGGGCCTCATCCTCACTCAGCGATGTGCCCGAAGAGTCCGAGTCGGAATCCGAGTCCGAGGAGGACGAGGAGGTGTCGGGCACCCGCTCCAGCAGCTGGCACATACGCTTGAAACGCTCGAGCTTCTCCCTTTGCGGCGACGGGGACGGCACGGCCGGGCCTTCGGCAGAGGCCAAAGGCGGCTTTGGTTTCTGCAAGGAGATGGGGGGAGGCTGTTCTAGGGTCCGACGCGCACTGTTCCACCCGCCTGCCCGGAGGAGTGAGCAGGGGAGGAGCAGCCCAAGAGGCAGTCCTGAGTTCCAGCCCTGACTCTGTCCCTGAACGGTGTGAGGCCTCAGCCACGTCAGGTCCCTCCTTATCTGTCATGTGAAGGTACTGATTCAAAGAATTAGAAGCCTTATGGGTTTCGATAACTTAAGAGTTTTCAAAGGCTGTGAAATATGGACAACGGTTAGAGATGTCATTTTGAGCTTCGGCTCTGCTATCAACTCTCTGTGTGACCTTGGGAAGCCCCGGCCTCGTCATCCCTAACACGGAAGGCTGGACTAGATGATTCCGAGTGTCTAACAGTCACCGATATGAGAGTGACAGAGCACCTCATACTCATGGACTCACATCCTCACAGCGCTCCAATGGAGTGGCAACCTGGGCCACTTTTCTTACACTCGAGGAAACAGAGGCTCAGAGAGATGAAGTGACTTGCCCAAGGTTACAAACTGACAAATGGCAGAAGCAGGATTTGAACACAATCAGGCAGACCCCTGCATTCAAGTGTCAGTGCAAAGGGACGTCTGATTTCTAGCTTTGCTGTGTGATCTTGGGCAAGTCTTTTAACCTCTACTGGGCCTCATCTTCCTCACATCTAAGTACATTTCACAGTTCACAAATCTCATTTACTTTCATTAGATGTAAACAGTTCTGTGGGATGGGTGGATAAGGTAGATAGTATCCTCTCCTTCACAGATGAGGAACCGAGGCTCAGAGCAGCTGACAAGTTGCCAAGACCACACAGGGAATCAGTGGACAGGGATTTGAACTCAGTTCTTTTCCCTTTAAGGTTTGGAAAGATGACGCAGATGGGTCAGATGACACCCCAAGGGTTCCTGGAAAGTCCTGTGGCCTGGCCCCAACCCACCTCTTCCCCCTCCACTCTTCCCAGGGGTCCAGATGCCCACTGTGGCCAAAAGGGGCAGGGGCGGGACAAGGTGAGCAGGAAGGGACAGATCTCTGTCTCTAGGGTGGAGGGTGGGGCAAGGAAAGGTGGGAGGGGGAGGGAGGAGGTCCCCGGCACACCTCCCAGTTCTCGGGAGGGAGCCCAGGGTGGCAGGACGAGAAAGCCTGGCTTGGATTCAGAACCCTGGGGGGCAGAAGGCCAGGGCCGCCTGGGTCCGATCCTCGGAGGAGGCAGGCGTCTCCACCCACCTTCTTCAGGTGCCTCTCTCGGCCTCCTTTCACCTACCAGAGCAAGAAGGAAATATGGGGAAAGGGCAAGACCTCATTAGCCCCTCACCGTCCACAAAACTAAGATTCATGTTCATTTCTTAGACTACAAATCCCAGAAGCCCCCATCTCAGGAAGAACTCTGAGCATGCTCACCTTCCCAACCAGTGTCTTGGCTCACTGAGCATGCTCTCCTCTTCTCTTTCTTCCCCCTCAGGCCCTTCCCAGCCCCTCCTTCCTCCTCTGTAGCAGCTAATTTGAGCATGCTCTCTCCCTCCTACTTGAAGTACCCAGGGCTCCCAAAGCTTCCCTGCCCAGTGCACGTTGCCCCTCACCTGCACCTCTCCTCCCCACCGAGCATGCTCCACCCTCCCCAAACTTCCTGAACCACATCCCCCAACAACCCCTTAGGGAACCCAGCGGCAGCCTCCCAGGCCTACCCTCCCAAAAAAGGAACTAAACTACCAATCCCAGAATCCCTTGGGTTGGACCTAACGAGCATGCTCCCTGGCTCACCTTTTTCCTTGGGGTGGGGGGCTCATTCCCTGCCTCCCTCTCCTTTCTTTTGGGGGGCCCAGGCACGTCCTCTGGGGGGGGCCCAGCAGGTAAGGGGCCCTTGCGCCTGGGTGGGGGTGGTGGAAGCGGCGGCTCCTCCGTCAGCTTCCATCCACTCCCCAGGCTGGCGCCCTCCTCGCCGTTGTCAGCCCTGCGGCGGCCTGGTCCCTCACCTGAATCCTGGGGAGATGGAAGCTAGGGTTGAGGTTCTCTCCAGCTCCCCAACCCACTGTCTGTGCAGAACCCAGCGCCCAGCCCAGCCCCTACCCCTACCTTGCTGGTCCGGCCTTCCTGGGTGCATCGAGGGCACTCCCAGCAGTTAGGGATCTCCGCATTGATGACACCCTCAGCCTTCCCCATCTGTAGGCAGAGGGCAGGGAGTGGATGTAGCGTGCCAGGAAACCCAGAGGCAGCGCTCCCCAGGGCCATCACCTTCAGACTCCAGGGCCCCCAGGGCCATCACCTTCAGGCAGCCAGGGTGGACGATCTCATTGCAGATTGTACACTCCATGAGGCTCAAACCAAATTTTTCTTCCTCTCCCTCTACTGTGTCCTCCTTCCCAGCCTCCCCACACAAGAGGCACACAGCTGTGTGTGGGAGCACGGGCTGTTGGGGAAGAGGGAGTATTAGGGACCCAGAAAGCAAGTGACAGGGGGAAGACCCTTCCTTCTGGGGAGCCTGGCCAGCTGCTGGATGAGGTTCAGAACCCATGGGTCAATCTGGGTCAAATCTTGAATTTGTTCCCTTTTGACAGTATGACCTTGAACAAGTGATTTAACCTCCTTACATCTCACGTCTCCATCCGTAAAAGGGGGCTAGGCATTCTTCCTTTGCAGGACCTTTGGAAGAATGAGATCACCCGGGGAAGCACTGGATACATAGTTGTTATCACGGTTGCAAATGTTGCAGCTGGAATCAGGGTCTGTGTGTGTGACCCTGAAACTCTTGTTGGCTTTGGGGAAAGGATAGAAACCAGAGCAAATAGGACCATACTGTTGAAAGAGAAAGCGGCGGGGGACTGTGGCTGCAGCTTGGGATGATTCGGAGTTTGCACAATGGGCAGCCCAAGTGTTGCTCTGGACCCTACAATGAATCAGGTTTTGGCAAGACTCCTAGGAACGCAAAAGGCAGCTGGCTGGTCCTAAGAGAGAGCAGCCCTCAGACAACTTGACTTTGGGTGGGGGGCAGGGTAATACAGAGTCATCTGAGGGATGCTGAAGGTTGGGAGACAGGCCCAAGGAAAAAGGAGGTAGGGAAAGGAGGAACAGGAAAGCAAGGCAATGGTTGGGGGACAGAGAAAGAGAAGGGGGGGGCTTTAGGGCAAAGAGGCAGCAGAGGGGTTGGAGGGAAAAGGAGGTGGTGGTCCTCCTGGAGGAGGTAGATGGAAAAGGCTGCCTGAGAAAGGCCACATCCTGGAGCTCTGGGGAGCTCAATGGAAGAAACTCATGTTCTCTAATACCTACTGTGTGCTGAGCACACTCAGATCTCTGCTACTGCTTCATCTTTACGACTCAGCAAGGGAAATGTTTCACTGAAAAGGTACTTCGAGGTTCAGAGTGTCTGTTCAAGGTCACACAAAGGGTAAGCCTGGCCTCAAATCCGAGACGACTCTGGCAGGTGAGGAAGAAGCCAGAGAAGACTAAAACCTATTCCGTTGGGCCCACTCTGGAAGTGGGCCCCAGGGCACACATTCCTCTAGGGAGGGGTACAAGAGGGGCTGAGGTCTCTCTGGGTCTGTGCCTCTGAAGCTGGGAAAAACATGAAGGTAAGCAGAAGATTAGATTCTTCTGGGCGCTAACATTGCCCCCTGCTTGGAACTGGAGACAAAAACGGGCCTGCTGGACATCCAAACAAAATAGCGTATGACTGTGTGAACGAACAGGAACTCTACAGTGAGTGCTAGGAAGCAGCCAGCCCAGGAAGGCACCTGGGCCCGCTGGGGAAGGGCACCCATGGCCCCCAGGGGTGTCAGGCGCGCCGGGGGCAGAACTCACGGCAGTGCACTGCCGGAGCAGGCACGACTGCTTCATGCGCCCGGGCCCCCCGAACTTCTTCATGTCCCGGCAGAAGTGGCAGTCCCCGCACTCAGTTCGCACACAGGCCCGGCAGCGGCGGCAGCGGGTTCGGCGTCGGCGCGCTCCGGCCCCCGGCCCCCGGCTGCTCGACGACATTGGGGGCGTCAGCAACGCCGAGGGCTGTGGGTGAATGGGACACAGGGTTAGGTGGGCCCACGGAGGCCCTGGCCTAGGACACTCACGGCAGCTCCCCCCCATTCCTAGGCAGCCAGAGCTTGCTCTCCTACCCCTATCCCGGGTGTGGGAGACAAGAAACAAGGAGATTGTCCCTCCTGGGGTGGGGGTTGGGGGGGGAACCACTCCCTCTACTCAAGGCTTCTCTCCAAAGAGCTCACCTGGCTCCTTTGCGAGCCTGAGAACTGGCTTCCTGACCTCACTCCTCTTTCCTCTAACACTTCTTCAGCACCCCCTTGGCTACCCAGGAGAGGAGGAAGGGACTTCGGCCTCGGCTCTGACACCTCCACACCAAAGCTCCTTGGAAAGCCAGGGTTCCTTGTTTGTGGAGTTACTCAGAGAGACCCCAACTCTTCCCCCGGTATCCAAATGTACTACACCCCAAGCATTCCCCAACCTAAAATCCCCCACACTTACCTCCAAGATAACCACAAATTCCTGGGTAGAAGCTCTAGACCTTTCTTCCTCCCTCCTTTCTCTCTCACACACACAGCTGCCACCCAATCTCTCTTCCCCCCAAACCTATACATTGTCAACAGATCCAATAGGATGCTTGCCCTCCCCCATCCTCAAGGCTCTGAGACACCCTTCTCCCCATGCTGCCTCAGAGGCCCTCCTCAGCCCAACATCTCAACTGTTCTGCTCCCCCAACAAAGCTCCCTCTGCCCCAAGACACCCTCCTCTTGGATCTCTCAGGTCAGTCTGGGCAATCTCCCAGATTCCCTGGGATTCTAGAATCCACCCTGACATCTCCACAGAACTCAGGATGGGCTCAGTCCTACATGTCTTCTCCCCCACCCCCAAGCTTCCCAGGCTACTTTCCATCCCTAATTGTCTAGAATCCCTTGGGTTCCCCTTCCCATGGAAACCAGATCCTCCAAGATCCCATACAGACTCAGCAGGCCTGGAGGGGTCTCTTCGTGGCCAGAGTCTTACCCTAGCTTCCCCCTTTCCAGGGACTTCCAGACCCATCCATGGGGGGAAGGGGCCCTCCAGCGCTCCAGGGGAGGGGCCTGGAGGGCGGCGACTGCAGGCGGGGATGGGGGTCTGCAAGGGGAAGCAGGGTCTAGGAAGGAAGGCCAGTTCCCCAGGGTTGAGAGGTAACAGGAAGGAGGGCTGGGCATGAGGAGTTTGGAGCAAAGAGAGGGCGAGGCTGGGGGCGGGGAAGGTAGAGAGAGGCCGGGCTGAGGATGAATGGGAGTGGGAGCTGCCCAGGTCTGGGGGTGAGGAGGAGCCGCATGAACCCACCTCACACGTGTCCCGGGAGCCATCTCTCCCTTCTCGGCAGCTCCCGGCGGGTCGGCGGCCATCGGCGGCGGGGGGGCCGGGCGGCGCGGGGCGCGGAACGCTCAGAACGCCGGGGTCCACGGCCCCCCGAGGGCGCTCGGCCCCTCCCTCCGGCGGAGGCCGGGACGGCGGCGAGTGGAGATGGGGGGCGCCGGGGGCGAGGCCCTCCCACGGGCTGCGGCGCGGCCCTTCCAGGGGGAGGTCCTGCTCTGGGGGGCTCAGTCCCTCAGCCCCCCCAGGCCAACGGGGGCTCCTCGGGCGCAGGGTGCTCAGCTTCTGCCCGGGCCCCACTCAGTCCGGGGTCCGAGTCACAGCTCCCCTCCCCCCACCCCGCCTCTCCCCAGCGCCCCCGGCCCTTTAACTGGCCCCTTCCCGGCCCCCACTGCCCAGGGGTCCAGGGCCAGGCCTGGGCCCCCCACCGTTTCCGGGGTTCAAGCCCCGCCCACCGCCGGTTCCCGGGGAGGGGGGGGTCCCTGTAACCTGCCCCCCTCCCCTGGGCCCGCCCCTAGACTGCGGCCCCCTGCCCTAGGGCTACCGGGCGAGTGGAGGGGGGTGAAGGAAGCTGCTCCGGCCCCGCCCCCCCAGCCTGCGCGCTCCCCCGCCCTCTCCCCCTCCCCCAGCGCGCGACCCTCCAGAGATAGGGATTTAAATAAAATTTGAATAAATCCCCTTCCTCAAGGCGGAGGATGGAAGGAAAGGATGGAAAGGGGCAGGGAAAGGGGGAGGGGGCAATTGGGGTGCCTCAGCCCCCCTGGTCCCCCGGCCCCGCGCTGCTTCGGCCCGGGGCCCTGGCCGCCTCTCTCATCCCTCCTGAGCTCCTTCCTCCTTCCTCCTCTCTTCCCCCACCCCTCCCTCCTCCTTCCCTCCTCCTCCTCCTCTTTACTCCCTCCTTCTCCCAGAGGAACCCCGCCCCCTGCCCCCTCCTTTCCCCACCACCTCCACTTTCCAGGACGAACACGCGCAGGGCACGACGGAAATCGTAGTCCTGTGGACGCCGGTGACACCGTGGGAACAATGGGATGCTGGGGCCAGCGGGGACTACAAACAAGATGGCGGAGGGCGTGCCAAGCCGGGAGCCGAGGATGCCGGGAGTTATAGTCCGGCTGCCCCGAGGCTCCCCGTTGCAGAGGATAGAGAAGGAGCGGGAACGATGACTACAAACAAGATGGCCTTCTCCCCCGACCCGACCTCTTTCCCAGGCACTCACACGCCCTCCTGTCCACAACCCTCCGCGTGTGTGGTACCTGACGGGAGTCGCAGTCCATCTGCTGCCTTCCCGCTGCCATTTCTACTCGTCAGGAACAATGGAAAGGTGAAAAGGAAGGAGGACTACAAGCAAGATGGCGGAAGAGGGGCGTACACCTGACTAGTAGTCGGTCTTATGAGGTGCGATGGGAATAGTAGTCTTCTGGCCTTCTAGTGTGCCTTAAGAATGGCGGAACCACGAGAATAAGGAGACTACCATAAAGATGGCAGGCTACCTGGCCTCTCCCCGTCGCCTCATTCTACCACCTTGGGCACCTCGCCCGCCTGTAACATCGAGATCCCCCCTCCCGGTGGCGCAGAGCCTGACGGAAGTTGCAGTCTTCCCAGGTCCGCTCTATTATCTTCGGTGGAGACAATGGAAGGGAAAAGGGGCGGGGAAAACCAGAAAGATGGCGGCCGAAGGGAAGGGGAGAAGGCGGCTTGGGATTTGTAGTCCATGCACTAGGGTTGTTCTCTAGTAAGAACGCGGGGAAAGGACTACAATGATGATGGCGGACCATCACTGGCTCTCTGCAGCAATGCCTGCTGGGGGACGTAGTCCCTTCTTAAGCTCTCCAGAGAAAGGACATGGGCTGTTGAAATGTGCATCACGGCGGACACGCCAAATTGCGAGCCTACGGAAAGCGAGCGTGTCTTTCCTCCTCTCCCCACCACCTCTTTCGGAACGACCTGCCGGGAATTGTAGTCCCACGCCTTCTACTCGCTAGTGGAGGGGGAAAATTTATGTCACCAGTGGGGCTCACTACGGGTGAGGGAGAAAGACGTGCGGGAGATCTAAGGAATATATAATGTCCGCCCCCGCGTGTGGCAAGGACTCTTAAGGGTCCTTGAGGGTAAGGCTCTTAAAGGAAAACAACAGTAAACAGTATTGTCGCGACAAGGGAGGCGTGGTTCTCGCCGAAAGTACCATCACACTGTTGTCCCTCGGAGAGCCTGGGTGCCTCACACCCGATGCTTATTCCCCCAAACCTCAAGGAATCAGTATCAGTATCCTCCCGGTCGTGAGGACTCCAGGGAAGAGGCTCTGAAGTCATACAAAATCCTCGCCCCTCCTTGGGAAGTCACTAAACCTCGGTTTTCTCATCTGAAAAATGGGGATAATGATACCTACCACCAAGAAGAGTTAGGTGTGTTAGGACGATGTTCACGAAAGTGCCCAGCTCAGGGCCTGACACGGGGCACGTGTTGGTAGTTCCTTTTTCGAGGTCCCTTCCTGCCCAGCTCTTCTGGGATCCCAGGAATCCATCATGCCGGAAGGGGTTAGCTCCTGTGAGAAGAAAACTGTGGCCGGCAGTCTGCCCCCATCTTGAGCCTCACCCCCTCCTCCACCCACACCTCCCGCCCCCTCATCTCAGTCCTCCAGCGTCCACTACCGAGCACTGCTCCCAGGGGGCGCCCATTCTCCATTTGACTGAGGTCCTGCAAACTGGCCAGATTCCTCAGCCTTCAAGTTGTAGGTTGTGCCTACTGTCAGCCTCATCGCCAACCAACCTTGGAGGCATCCCTCTAGACATCTCAGCTGCCAAAGCAAATGGGACTGCTTCCCACCTTTGTACCTTTCTCACCTGCCTTCTTGATCCTCCTCCTCTGCCTGGAAAACTACTCACTTCTGACCCCAAAGCAGCCCTCCTGCTCTCCTCTCCTGTGTTTGAGAGAAGAGGGTTAGAGGGCCCTGAGGAAGACTTGGTGGGTGTGGTTTTTCTGCCCGGGAAGTTAACGCTGGCCAGTGTAGGGTGGTCGTAAGTTTGGAGGGACTGGCTTGAGGCTGAACTGAGGCTCCTTCCATCTTCCACCTTGTCAGGAAGTCCTTGGCTCTCAGATGATTGTTTTCTCTGTGTCCTCGCTGCTTTAGCGTTGGCTGGCGTGATTGTTCAGGACTTTCTCCATGGCTTTTCCCACTGCCTGTTAGGTCCTTCCCCTTCTCCCATCCCACTTCTCTACTCTTCATCTTCAGGTTTCTGTTTAAATGCTGCTGTCCCGGGACGCCTGGGTGGCTCAGTTGGTTAAGCGGCTGCCTTCGGCTCAGGTCATGATCCCGGCGTCCTGGGATCGAGTCCCACATCGGGCTCCTTGCTCCGCAGGGAGCCTGCTTCTCCCTCTGCCACTCTGTCTGCCTGTGCTCGCTCTCTCTCTCTCTCTCTCTCTCTGGCAAATAAATAAAATCTTTAAAAAAAAAAAAATAAATGCTGCTGTCCCAATGAAGTCTTCCTGTAATTCCCAGATGAAATTCATTTATTGACTCACTACATTTTAAGCTTCATGAGGTGTCCACTTCTGTGTTAATTCGGTGCTTTCAACATCTCATCCGATCCTCAGAAGAATCCTATGAGATAGAACCCTTTTATAGATGAGAAAACTGGGGACCCAGTTTCCAGAACCCAGAACTCCAGAACCCACGCTGAGGACTACTGCAACATCTGCAAAGGGATCAAATTCAGCCAGATGTGTAAGCTTAGTTTGGAACAAAAACAATTGTTTGCAAAATTGTCCTGCAAAAATGGGTTTCCACTTTTACTTGAAATCCTGAAATCTAGCACTTTGGAAGGATGGCTTAGGACCACTCAGTGGTGGTGGTGTTCTTTGTGACGGCCTGGACTATAGGACTACAGGCCAGTTTCAGAAATAGGTCAGACCCCTCAGTCCCTAGAGGAATCGCTAAAAAGGAATAAAGGGCACTTGCCTCCTTTCAGAACTATCTGTAGCCTTTGAGTGAGCACACTGAATTTGGCAGCTGGAGCAGCCCATTTATCCTGCTGTCCCTTCCTGTTCTGAAGGCTGCTTGCTGCTCTTCCTTCTCTATCTCTTCTGGATCTCTGTAGACGTTGTAGCTTCTAGATCAGCCAGGATAGGCTAGGTTAAGTTGCAGTAACAAATAACACCAAGTTTGGGTGGCTTCTAACAAAGGTCTGTTTCTTACTCTTACTGCATGTCTAGAGCAGGTAGTCTGCTCCTTCCAGTCCCTTGGGGAAGAGACGCCACCTCCATATGAGCTTCCATGTGACAGTTCTGCTCCCATTGTATTGTCCAGTCCATAACCCGACCTAACCTCAAAGGAGTCAGAACAGAGATGTCTCCACAGGCCTAGGAGAACTGGAACACTTGTGAGCAACCCTAATGACAAATACAGCTTCTTAAGAGCCCTAGGGGAAGTTCGTTGCCCCTACATAGAAGATTTTCTGGGCAAGCATTCACTAGGCGACAGTTGCTGAGTGAGCTCTTCTGTTATCCTATGGTATGGCAACATCCACAGAAAGGAGAGAGAAGTCTGACATACACCCAGCTAGAGTGGACAGGTGAACAGAAAAATGCCTCTGTGCAAGGCATCAGTCATCACTAAAAGCAAGGTGCACCTCGGAGTGTCTGGGTGGCTCGGTCGGTTAAGTGTCCAACTCTTGATTTTGGCTCAGGTCCTGGGCTCAGGGTTGTGAGATGGAGCCCTGCGTCAGGCTCTGTGCCCAGCTGGGAGTCTGCTGGAGATTCTGTCTTTCCTTCTCCCTCTACCCCACCCCCTTGCTCTCCCCTGCTCTCTTCTTACATAAATAAATAAATAAAATCTTAAAAAAAAAAAAAAAGGCAAGGTACCCCCAAAGCTGACTGGATCTAATCCATGAAGATTCCAGAAATGAAA
Source organism: Martes martes (assembly GCF_963455335.1). Classification (NCBI taxonomy): domain Eukaryota; kingdom Metazoa; phylum Chordata; class Mammalia; order Carnivora; family Mustelidae; genus Martes; species Martes martes. Next base: position 21,015,380 of record NC_137906.1, read on the forward strand.
TTCTCACCGATGAGTGGCTTCAGGTGGCCTGCTTCTCCTTCTCCCTCTGCCTCTCTCCCCCACTTGTGTTCTCCATCCCTCTGCTCTCTCTCTCTCAAATAATTTTTTTAAAAATCTTTAAAAAAATAAAATAAAAACAGGGCCTCCTGGGTCCCTCAGTCGGTTGGGCTCTTTTGGCTTAGGTCATGATCTCTGGTTTCCTGATCATCAGGGAGTCTGGTTCATTCTCTCTCCCTCTGCCCCTCCCCACAGCTTGTTTTCTCTCTCTATATATATATCATAAATAAATAAAATCTTAAAAAAAATAAAAATAAAAGCAAACAAACAGAAAATATGGGCAAGAATGTAAGAAACTGGAATCCTGGGGCACCTAGGTGGCTCAATGGGTTAAAGCCTCTGCCTTTGGCTCAGGTCATGATCCCAGAGACCTGGGATCGAGCCCCGAATCTGGGCTTTCTGCTCACCGGGCAGTCTGCTTTCTCCTCTCTCTCTGCCTGCCTCTCTGCCTACTTGTGATCTCTGTCTGTCAAATAAATAAATAAAATCTTTAAAAAAAAGAAAAGAAACTGGAATCCTTGTGCATTGCTGACAGCAGTGTAAAATACTACAGCTGATATGGCAGGTCCTCAAAAAAAAAAAAAAGAAAAAAGACACCCATGAATTTAATGTGTAATTAATCAGTTAATCAAACATAGAATTACCATATGATCTGGCAATCCCATTTTGGGGTATGTATCCAAAAGAATTGAAAGCAGAAACTGGAAGAGATACTTGGCACACACTCGGTCATAGCAGAATTATTCATCAATCACCGAACTAAATGTCTGCCAGTGGGTGACCAGATAGATCAAAGGTTGGTATTTATATATATATATATGCGCAATGGGGTACTTTCAACTTTAAAAAGGCATGAAATTCTGATACAAGCCACCACATGTATGAACCTTGAAGACAGGATACTAAGTGAAACAAACCAGACACTCACTGTGTCTGGGCACCTCGAGTAGTCACATTCACAGAGACAAAGTGGAATGATGGTTACCCAGGGCCGGGGGCAGAGGGAATGGCGAGTTATTGTTCAATGGGTACAGAATTTCAAATTAGGAAAATTTAAAAGTTCTGGAGATTGATGGTGCTCATGGTCCCCAAGAATGTGGATATACTGAAGGCCACTGAAATGTACACTTAAAAATGATTAAAATGGGGGCGCCTGGATGGGTCAGTGATGAAAATGGTAAATTTTATTTTATATATATTTGACCACAAGCTACAACAGCAACAAACCACTTCACTATAATAAGGGGGGAAGGATTTGCAACAAGTTTTCTTGTTTTTTTTTTAAAGATTTTATTTATTTTTAAAAGAGTTCTTTTTTTTAAGATTTTTTTTTTTAATTTATTTGACAGAGAGAGATCACAAGTAGGCAGAGAGGCAGGCAGAGAGAGAGGGAAGCAGGCTCCCTGCTGAGTAGAGAGCCGATGCGGGGCTCGATTCCTGGACCCTGGGATCATGACCTGAGCAGAAGGCAGAGGCTTTAACCCACTGAGCCACACAGGCACCCAAGATTTTATTTATTTATTTGAGATAGAGAGAGAGAAAGAGCACGAAGGGTGGGGGGAGGTAGGCAGAGAGAGAGGGAGAAGCAGCCAAGCAGTCTCCCCTGCCAGTAAGGAACCTGATGTGGGACTCGATCCCAGCACCCCGGGACTATGACCCAGTCAAAGGCAAAGGCTTGACCAACTGAACCCCGGGGCCCCAGGTTTTCTTGTTTAGAAAAGATACAGATTTAAATGATGCAATGAACTCAGAATATTACTTAGAAACTTCTCACATTTATATTCTAGTCATATTCACTTTCTTGTAAAAACAGGATAGATAGCTAAAATTGTGACTTTAAAACAAACAGGCAGCGCCTGGGTGGTTCAGTCGGTTAAGCCTTTGCCTTCAGCTCAGGTAGTGATTCCAGGGTCCTGCGATAGAGCCCCACATGGGGCTCCCTGCTCAGCGGGAAGCTTGCTTCTTCCTCTCCCACTCCCCCTGCTTGTGTTCCCTCTCTCTCTGCGTCTCTCTGTCAAATAATTAAATAAAATTTTTAAATAAACAAACAACAGGGGCAACTGGGTGGCTCAGTTGGTTGGGCGACTGCCCTCAGCTCAGGTCATGATCTTGGGGTCCTGGGATCGAATCCCATGTCAGGCTCCCTACTCACTGTGGAGCCTGCTTCTCCTTCCACTCTCCCTGCTTGTGCTCCCTCTCTCTCTCTCTGCCAAATAAATAAATAAAATCGTTTTTAAAAATTAAAAAATAAGGGGTGCCTGGGTGGCTCAGTGGGTTAAAGCCTCTGCCTTCAGCTTGGGTCATGATCCCAGGGTCCTGGGATCGAGCCCCACATCGGGCTCTCTGCTCAGCAGGGAGCCAGCTTCCCCCTCTCTCTCTGCCTTCCTCTCTGCCTACTTGTGATCTCTGTCTGTCAAATAAATAAACAAAATCTATTTAAAAAATTAAAAAAAAAACTAGTATGAGATGATTTTGAGCAACTTTTAAAACATTTTTGGTTTTGTTTTCATTTTAATTCCAGTTAGTTAGCACACAGCATTATATTAATTTCACATGTACAATATAGTGACTCAACAATTCCATACATCACCCTGTGCTCATCAGGACAAAGGCACTACTTAATCCCCATCCCCTATTTCACCCATCCCCCCCTTCTGGGAACATCAGTGTGTCCTCAATTGCTAAGAGTCTAGGGGCGCCTTGGTGGGTCAGTCAGTTAAGCGTCTGCCTTGGGCTCAGGTCATGATCTTAGAGTCCTGGGATAGAGCCCTGCAACGAGTCTGATATCCCTCTCCCTCTGCTCCTGCTCGGACTCGCTCTCTCGCTTGCTCTCTCTTGCTCACTCACTCTCTCAAATAAAGAAATAAAATCTTATATTTTTAAAAAAAAGAGTATTTTTCTTTAGGGGCGCCTGGGTGGCTCAGTCCATTGAACGCCCCATCTTGGTTTCGGCTCAAGTCATGATCTCCCGGGTCCTGAGACAGAGCCCCATGTCGGGAGCAGGGAATTGACTTGGATTCCCTCCTGATGCCCCTCCCCCCACTCCACTTGGGCCTGCACAAATGGGGGCTCGCACACGCTCTCTCTCTCTCCCTCTCAAATAAATAAATAAATAAATAACTTCTTGAAAAAAAGAATCTCTCTCATTCTTTTTTCTCTTTGCTTGTTTGCTTTGTTTCCTAAATTCCACGTGAGTGAAATCATATAGTACTTGTCTTTCTCTGACTTATCTCGCTTAGCGTTATACTCTCCAGTTCCACCCATGTTGTTTCAAATGGTTGAGAAATGTTATTAAGTGGAAAAAGCTAGGGGCAGAATAATGTGTATGATTTGCTACTGTTTGCTTTAAACGGGCAAAATCCAAACACACGTATTTGATTACATATACATAATATGTTCTTGGAAGGATTCAGAAGAAACAAGTAGCTACAGTTGCTTCCAGGGAGCAACTGGGTGGCTGGGAAGCAGAGCTGGGAGGAAATGCTTGCACTCATCGGATGCATATTTTTCTTAAATATTTTACTTATTTATTTGACACATACAGAGAGAAAGAGCGCACAAGCAGGGGGAGCAGCAGAGGGAGAAGCAGGCTCCCCACTGAGCAAGGAGTATGATGTGGAGCTCCATCCCAGGGTCCTGGGATCATGACCTGAGCCAAAGGCAGAAGCCCAACCAACTGAGCCACCCAGGCACCCCAATCAGATGACTTTTCAACACCTTTGCTTATTGAATCAAATGAGTTACCTGTCCCAGAATGACATTACCTTTGTAAAGAATCACACACAGTTGTAAAGAATCAAATGGTGTTAAAAGTTTCCTGGGGGCGCCTCGGTGGCTCAGTATTAAGCGTCTGCCTTCGGCTCAGTTCATGATCCCAGGGTCCTGGGATCGAGCCCCACATTGGGCTCCCTGCTCTGCAGGAAGCCTGCTTCTCTCTCTCCCACTCCCCCTGCTTGTAGTTCCTCTCTCGCTGTCTCTATCTCTGTCAAATAAATAAATAAAATCTAAAAAAAAAAAAAAGTTTTCTGGAAAATTCTGAGGTACATATCCGGTTGAGGACCACAATCACTAGATTGAATAAATGAGTATTAAACACTTCTTGTATGCCAAGGCAGCTATGATGTCTAATCCAGAATGTCTAGAGATGAGAGTTGGGGATTTATTCTCCCCATGCTCTAGGATCTGTAAAACAGACTGTGGCCTCCTGCACAACGCTACATCCTCCTAAAGCTCTATGCAGAGCCCTGAACTCCCATGTAATACCTTCCCACCAGCTGCTATTGGGCCTCCCGCCTCCCTGCCCTTTCTGAAATGAGCCCAGCTTCCCCATCCCTGCAGGCTCAGGGCAAACTCAAAACCCCAGCTCGTCCTTCAAAGATACTAGAAACCCCTGGAGGCTTGGATTTGCTGCTGCCCAAAGCTCTCACTTCCACTAGAATGACCTGAATCCCACTTCCTTTGGTTAAACAGAGGTCAGGAATCAGCCATTTCCCACAGCCAGCTGCCTGCCAGGCCTAATTCTATCGTTCGTTCTTTCTTTTTTCCCCCTCCTTCCTTCCTCTTTTTTTTTTTTCTTTTTGTATTTATGGTCATTGGTTTCTTTTGTCATTGTCTTTCCTAACAATTAAAACACAGTCGATATGCAACAGCTTTAGAAACTGTATGTTCTTTCAACTGGCAGTGTACCATTGGCTTCAATTCATTTTGCTTTTTAACTCTTTATCGTGGAAAAGTTTGAGCACATGTAAAAGTAGGAGCAGTATAACAACCCCCATATCCATGTAACCATTACCTACATATGACTAATCCAGTTTCCACTATACCCCTAGGCCTCCCCTCCTCCAACCCCTGTTATATTATTTTAAAGCAAATCCCAGACATCATAACGTTTCATTTACAATATTCTTCAGGATTGGGGCACCGGGGTGGCTCAGTTGGTTAAGCGTCTGCCTTCTGTTCAGGTCATGATCTCAGAGTCCTGGGATGGAACCCTGAGTCAGGCTCCCTGCTCAGTAGGGAGTTTGCTTCTCCCTCTCCCTCTGCCCCTACCCTGCCCCTCCATGCTCTCCCTCTCTCTCTCAAATAAATAAATAAAATCTTTTTTTTATAAGATTGTATTTATTTATTTGACAGAGAGAGAGAGATCACAAGTAGGCAGAGAGGCCGGCAGAGGTCGGGGGGGGAGGCTCCCTGCTGAGCAGAGAGCCCTACGCAGGGCTCAATCCCAGAACCCTGAGATCATGACCTGAGCCGAAGGCAGAGGCTTAACCCACTGAGCCACCCAGGCACCCCCAAATAAATAAAATCTTAAAAAAAGATATTCTTCAGGATATACCTCTAAGACATAAGGAATTATTTTAACATGACCACAGACATTTGTCACATCTAAGTAAATAATGGTAATTCCTTAATATCCCCTAATACATAGTCCGTGTTCCAATTTCTTGGATTATCTCCTAAATGTCTCTGTACAGTTGGTTTGTTGAAGTCAGGACCCAAACCAAGCTCACACATTGCACTTGGTTGTTGAAATAAGGAGCTTCTGGTGTTGCTCCAAGTGATCCTTGCCTGCTGGTATTCTGCTCCCCTTGATGTAGGCTGGAGCTCGTGACTTGCTTGTACAATGACTAGAATCGGCAAAAGTGATAGGACCACACTTCCAAGAGAAGGCTGCGAAAGTCTGTGACTTCCATCTCAGCACTCCTCTCCGGCTCTTCTCTGCTTCTCTGATAAAGCAAGATGTCATGTTGTGAGCTGCCCCATGGAGAGGGCCACCGTGGCAAGACCTGAGAGCCGCCTCCCACTAAAAGCCAGGAAAGGACTGAGGCCCTCGGACTACCAACCCTTGAGGAACCAAACCCTGCCAACATCACGTGGGTGAACATGGAAGTGGCTGCCTGTGCCCCTCGAGATGACTGCTGCCCTGACATTGTCGGCAGGCTTGCGAGAGCCTCTCAGCCTGGATCCCTGACCCACCAAAATGGAAATTATGCAAGTTATTTTAAACCACAAGGTTCTGGGGTAACTTGTTACACAGCAGTAGATAACTAATCCCGTGGTTATGTCTCCTGAATCTCTGTCTACAACAGTTCGCCTATGTCTTGTGGCCTTTCTCTCTTTTTTTTTTTTAATATATTTTTATTTTTTATTTTTATTTATTTGACAGACAGAGATCACAAGTAGGCAGACAGGCAGGCAGAGAGAGGGGAGGGGGAGAAGCAGGCTCCCTGCTGAGCAGAGAGCCCAACGCGGGGCTCGATCCCAGGACCCTGGGATCATGACCTGAGCCGAAGGCAGAGGCTTTAACCCACTGAGCCACCCAGGTGCCCCCCTTGTGGCCTTTTTCTTGCCAGGCCCAGTCCTATTTGGAAGACAGGGTCGTGTGTATTAATCAGTGTCCCTCAAAGTGGGACCCGGAATCCCCAGGGAGATAGGGTGGTGTCTCCCGTACAAAGATGCAGACGCCCTGGCTCCTTGGAACTTCCTGAATCTTGGAGTAGGGACCAGGGATCTGGACCTTTAAGAGCATCCCAGGGGATCCTTACATCCTCGGGAGGCTGGAAGCCGGACAGAGTTGGTCTAAAGGCTTGGCTTTCACACCCTCTGTGGAGCGCTGTGTGACCTCACCTCTCTGAACCTCTGTCTCCTCGTCTGCAGGATAGAATGATTCTCACAGCATTTACTTGGTAGGAGGCTGTGCCTAACTGTTCCCTCTCCTACTCTCTGGATTCATGGACTCAAGCTCTTACGGGAGAAAGAAAGGGATTAGGTTACAGGTAGAGTGGGGGGAATTGGTCCCAGAGGTATTCTCACACGTGTCCTCACACACTCAAGTGTTACTGGCAAGCACAGATACATTCAAGTCCTTGTATGGGAGAGACAACCTGGTTTTTCAGTTTGCCAAGCAAAGGTTTCTACTGCTCGCTAAGGCAACTTAAACTATTTATGGGAAAATCAGCCCAATTGCATATGAACTGTTGAAGATTTAAGAAATTCTGGGGAGTGTGAAATGTTAAACACCCTTTTTTTTTTTAAGATTTTATTTATTTATTTGTCAGAGAGAGTGAGGACTGGCAGGCAGAGGCAGAGGGAGAAGCAGGCTCCCTCCTGAGCAAGGAGCCCGATGCGGGACTCGATCCCAGGACACTGGGATCATGACCTGAGCCGAAGGCAGCCGCTTAACCAACTGAGCCACCCAGGCGTCCCTTAAACACCCTTTTTAAAAGATTTTATTTATTTATTTGACGGAGAGAGACACAGCAAGAAAGGGAACACAAGCAGGGGGAGCAGCAGAGGGAGAGGGAAAAGCAGGCTTCCCGCTGAGCCGGGAGCCCAATGTGGGGGGCTCGATCCCAGGACCCTGGGATCGTGACCTGAGCCGAAGGCAGGTGCTTAATGACTGAGCCACCCAAGCGCCCCCTTCTCTTTTGAACTCTTTCTGCAAATTGCTACTGAATCTATGTCATTCTATTACTCTCCGTTTTTATGCCAAGCATGTCACACAGTCCTGGTTTTAGTATTCTATTGTCTCCTAAATTCAGTCACCTCAAAACAACAATCTTTTTTTTTTTAAGATTTTATTTATTTATTTGACACAGAGAGACACAGCGAGTGAGGGAACACAAGCAGGGGGAGTGGGAGAGGGAGAAGCAGGCTTCCCGCTAAGCAGGGAGCCCCATGTGGGGCTTGATCCCAGGAGTTGGGATCATGATCTGAGCTGAAGGCAGACGCTTAACTGACTGAGCCACCCAGGCGTCAATATGTATATATTTAATGATTACCACCATAAGTTTAGTTAACATTCATCTCCTCGTGTAATTACACAAGAATGTTTTTTCCTTTGGTGACAACCTTTAGGATTTATTCCCTCAGCACATTTCAACCATCTTCCTGTAATTCCTCCACCCCCCCAACTCCTACCTGGCAACACAAATCTGATCACTTTCTCTATGCATTCGTTTTTTTGAGATTTCACAAATAAATGAGATCATACAGTGTTTGTCTTTCTCGGTCTGACTTATTTCACTTAGCATAATGCTGTTAAAGTCCATCCGTGTTGTTGCAAATATCAGGATTTCCTATTTTTTTTTATGGTTGAATAGTATCCCGTTGTACGTCCATACCACATTGTCTTTATCCCCTCATCATCAACAACCTAGGACGCCGAGGTTGTTGCCTTGTCTTTGCTATTGTAATTAACACTCAAGTCCAAGCTTTTAAAATATTCTTCTATATTTTTACTTAGTAATTTCAGAGATTTCTTTCACATGTAAATCTTTAATCTATCATTTATTTATTCCTAACGGTATTAGAAAGGGATCTGCCTTAGGTTAGATTTCCCCAGAAACAGCCTAAGATGGGCTCCACCAACTGGGACACATTCTCAGAAGAAAAATGAGGTCGTCAGATAGGGCAGGGAGGAAACGGGAGCAAGTATGTGGTTTCAGCTGTTAACCAGCTTTGGTTTGACCCTAGAGGAAGCCCTGGAGCCCAAACTGTATTACCAGGTGAGTTCACCTGGAGGTAAGCCCTTCCTTACATCTGTGCCAATCTGCCATCGGCCAAGGTCAGCCAGGAGGAGGGGTGCTGGGCACTTCTCCAGAGACAGGGGCAGCTGGGCGACGGGTCTACTGTCGTAAAAGGATCTGGTGGGGCCCCAACAGAATGCACTACAGTTCACCTTTGCACTGCTCAGATCTACTTGTTTCCCCCTGAAGTTTTCTCCGTCCAGGTACAGCTACTCCAGGATTCTGATGGGTCACAATTTCTAGGTAAACTTGGAAGAGGAGAATTAGTTCTAGAGCCTTCCCTGATAGTCACCAACTCCTTCCTTTGCCACTCACTCATTCCAGCCGTCCCTTCCCTTCTACTCCTGACTTCAGCCAGTATTTCTGCTGGTCTCCATAGCCTACCTGGTGGGTTGACACTGGCCCTCCTCTTGAAGGGGTGACTCCCTAGTTACCACGCCCTATCAAGCCATGGTACGAATCAAACTCAGCATGGCTTTCTGGAGCTGTCCCAGGGGATGACCTGAGTGCTAAACCTCTTCCTGCTGCAGCAGTCCTACCTCCCAGTGATACCAATGTCTAGTAACCCTGCCAATACGGCAAGTCTTTCCTTTGCCTGCTGATCTGTCAGCACAAGGAGACCAAAGTGACCAGGAGACAGGTGTAGCTCAAAATGCACTGGGACTCTTGCCTGGTCCCTGGCAGAAATGTCCGTCCCCACTCTGGGAGTTAGGATCTCTAGAGGCACAGGTCCTAAAGTTAGCGGGCTGGCAGCACAAATTCCCCAAAGAGGTTACTGGGAGTGATGGGAAGCAGGACCACTCCTGCTTCTCTAATCCTGGGTTTCTAGACTCATATACCTATGTTCTGTGGCACAGACTATAAAACAGCCATTGGCTTATGGTATATATTGCATTCTAAAAGATAGCGCTGGGTCCTCTTCATGCTGCCATTTAAGCTGCACCTTCCAGAAGCTGTTCCATTACCCTAAGAGGACAGCACCTTCTGGACGGGACAGCAAATGCAGCGTGTCCGCCACCACAATTCCGTTGTTGTAAATGGGTCCCTCAGTCAGAAGGAAAAAAAGGAGGCAGCTGTGGGTCACTAGTCATCAGCAGTCACATCAGCCAGAAGCTAGGTGCCCTGCTAGTAAAAGGGATCTGAGTGGGACACTGGCAGCATGCATTACGGGATCTCGTTCCAACTTTTCCATATAATTTTCCAGCTGTCCTAATGCCTTTTATTTTATTTTAAAGATTTATTTATTTATTTGCGAGGGAGAGAGAGAGAGAGAGCATGAGCTAAAGGGACAGAGGGAGAGGGAATCTCAAGCAGACTCCTCGCTGAGCGCAGTGCCCGACGCTAGGCTCGAGCTCACAACACTGAGATCAGGACCTGAGCCGAAACCCGGGGTCAGACGCTAAAATGAGTGCACTACCCCGGTGCCCTGCCTTTGATTTTAATAGTTTATCCTTATCCTTCCTCATTTTAAATGACCCTTTTATCATATTCTAAATTGTTATGTATCCATGGATCTATGCCTGGACTTTCTGTCATTCCATTATGCTGCTTGTCCAGTTTTGTGTCTCCTTCACACCGTGTTTAACGTAATAGAGCTTTGGAGTCGTTTTTCTTATTCCATGGAGTCTGCTCACCTGATCAGACTTCTCTGGGAAGTCTGGTCACAGAGTGAGAATTCAGTGGATACCTGCTGAACAGAGGGACAGACTTGCTCACTCCAACTCCACTTTCTCCCAGTTTTTAATCCAACACCCTAATCCCCCATTGGACTCTGCTCCTAGGACAGGGCTTGTTACGCCTCTCCCTGGGGCCCTCCTCCTCCAGCCTAGGGCCACTCGGGAAGCAGGGGCAACGCTCTGCTGGATTCCAGAGGTGGCCAAGGGCCGAGCTGGGACTGGCTTAGGATGTCCAGGCAGATCACCAGTGGATCTGCCTTCTCACTTGGTCATCGCAGTGTCCAAGCAGCTTGGGGACAGATGGTGGTGCAGATAACGGGACAACAAGGGAGCCTCGTCTGGGGACGGCAGGGAACAGCCCGGACACTGGAGCCAGTCCTGCATTCAAGGCCTCCAGAAGTCATTCTCTGCACGATCCTCAGAAGTCACTGAACTCTCTAAACCTCGTTAGTAACCACAGAACCTATTTCCCAGAGTTGTTACAAGGATAAAATGACATCTATGTATAAAGTGACTAGTAACATAAAAGAGGCTAAAAAGAAAGTGATTCTTTTCCTTATCTTCTCATCTCATTCCCTCCTACAATCTCATCTGCAAAATGGGGGCCAGTCGCCTGTCACATAACCCCAAAGGGCCCCTTTCCGGCCCCAGGAGCCGGAAAGCGTCAAGTCCCAGAAATGAGAGGTGACGGTAACATAAGGAGCTCTGGCTCTAGGGCCGGGTTTGAATCTTACCACTGCTCCCTGTGGGCTCTGTGATCCCGAAGTGACCAGGTGATCTCGCTGTGTCTTAGTCTCCTCACCTGTGAAATGGGAATACAGCACTATCCAGCCCATGGGGTTCTGTAAAGGAAGTGTGAGACACTGGAGCCCTTAGGAAGCACTGGAGAAATGCTGGAGGTGGTGTGGCTGGGCTGCCCCCCAGAAGGGAGGTACCCTGGCCCCCCTCGCCACCACCTGGGGCTCTGGAACAGTGAATGGAGCAGGCTGCACTCCTCAGCCTGATGATTCCTGCACTGGGGGCCTCTCTTCCAAACACCCTCACCCCCCTCTTCAGCCAGCCGCCCCATTAGGATGAGGTGCTGACCTAGGGGATCTGCTCGGCCAACCAGCCTCCCTGGCTTGGCTTGGCTTTGCAGAGTCTCAGGCTGGAACCATGATGCTCCCACCTTCCTTCAGCTGATACTCACTTAGGTGTCACCTTGAACCTGGCCCGGTGCTGGGGCTGCAGAGATGAGAAGTCCCTGCCACCTGTCACACTGGGCAGAAAGCCTGGGAGACTGAGAATGACAATGTAGGGTGATCAGTAAATGGAAAGGGGGACTTAGGGACATGTGGGAGCCCCAAGGGGGCTGAGGAGACCAGGAAAGCTTCCCAGAGGAGGGAAAAGCCTGAGTTGAAGGTTAACATAAAAGAAGGACTGTGTCAGGTAAACGGGGAGCAGGAAGGCTTTCTGTGCGGGGAGAATTACCTGAGGCAGGCCTGTAAGTAGGTTGCGCGGCTGAGGTAGAAGGTGGGGAAGAGCAAGAAGTGAGCTGCAAGGCTGCACATGGACTGGGGGATCGCAGGCCTCAAAGGGCAGTCTTCAGAGTTAAGACTGTGTCCTGAGGGCACTGGGAAGTCAAGGAAGACATGGATGGTGGGAGAGGGCAAGATGCCACTTGCCTTTCCCCAGCCTGTCATCTCTCACCAGACACCAGGGTCTCTGCTCTCTCTGCCATCCTTGTCTGCTCCTGAGACCTGTCACCCATGCTCCCACCTCAGGGCCTTTGCACTTGCTGTTGTCTGCCTGGAGAGGGAAGGGTGAAGATTTGTAGTGGGGGGAAGCATGGGCTTGGGCTTAATATGGGGGTCAGGGTGAGGTTCTGATTTGGAGTTCACATGTGTTTGTTCTGAATGGGCCTCATTATGCGACCTGCTAGGTGACACTGGGGTTATGCTTGAAAGGGAGGGACAGGGGAGATCTCTCAGGAGCGTATGTATGGCCTCCAAGTGGGGATGGGCCTCCAAGTGTGAGATCATGCAGCACCAAAGATTTTTCCATTGGTTGGAGGCTTTCTATGCCACTGGGGTGACCCTGGGGGGACCCAGGAGGGTCCTCATAGCAGGGATCAAGGCATTTGGTGGGTGGGGTCAGCGAGAGCCAACGTGGTGGGAAGTATTACCCAGTTTCCAGAGAGGTTCAGAGAGGTTGCGGGATTCACTCCAGCTAGTGATGGACAAAGGCAGGTTCAGAGAGGTTGCGGGATTCACTCCAGCTAGTGATGGACAAAGGCAGGACTCACACCCAAGTCTGCTGGCTCCTGAGTTTGGGGGGTCCCCAAGCATCAGCTTCAGTGAGACCAAAACAGAGATGGAGACAGATGGGCTGCGAGGTGGGGATGGTTAGGGTGACAAAATTGATGACCTTTGCCAAGACAGATGCCTGGGGGTAAAGCTGGGCCTGGGCTAGGGGCCAGTTCCTCCAGCTGTGAAGGGCACCTAGGGGCCAAGAGAGAGAAAGAAAGGGAAGCCCCCAAGAGAAGGAGGAGGTGGTGGGGTTGTATGAGGGTAAACCTGCCTTCTGGGGTGAGGCCCAGCCCCACGTCCACCATCCACCTGTGAATAGCACCAGATCGAGTATCTGCCTCCCTCTTCCCCTCCGCCCCTCCTGCCCTCCTCCTCCTCCTCCCTCTCCACCTCCCCCTTCACTACCTGGCCTGGCCTACGCCTCAGTGCACCCACTCAAAGGGCCTAGTCTAATCCCCTGACATCACCACTACCCCTCACGGGCCCTTTCTGGCAGCCCTGGGAGCCCCCTGCCTTGGAGATCCAATTTAGGATCACCCCCCCAGAGCCCATCTTTCCTTCAAATTTCTCCTTCCTTCAGCTCACAGTTCGGATCAGAGCCACCCCAGATCCAGTCCCAAGCTGGGGAGCAGGAGTCTAGGATCTGTTCAGCCTTCCTGTGTGACTTTAGCTAACCAGATGTCCTTCTCTGGGCCTCAGGCGCCTTATTACATCTCCTTACCACCTCCTCCCCCCACCTGGGCTAATCACATCAACCTATTTTGGATTCTTCTCAGCACTTTGTTGCTTTGGGAAATTTTTTTTCTTTTTTAAACATTTTATTTATTTATATGACAGAGATCACAAGTAGGCAGAGAGGCAGGCAGGGGCGGGGGGGGGGGGGAAGCAGGCTTCCTGCTGAGCAGAGAGCCCGATGCGGGGCTCTATCCCAGGACCCCGAGATTATGACCTGAGCTGAAGGCAGAGGCTTTAACCCACTGAGCCACTCAGGCGCCCCAGGAAATTTTGTTTTTATCAGTTCACATACTTGTTGTTGGTGTCCGCCTCTGGACTGGGCACCCTTACGTGGCAGGAACCTGGCCCATCTTATTACTCACCCTGATGCCAGTCCACAGTAGAGGTCCCATCGAAATCGGCTAATTGAGGGCCGCCTGGGTGGCTCAGTGGGTTAAAGCCTCTGCCTTCGGCTCAGGTCACGATCTCCGAGTCCTGGGATCAGGCCCCGCATCGGGTTCTCTGCTGTGGCGGGGAGCCTGCTTCCCCCTCTCTCTCTGCCTACTTGTGATCTCTCTCTCTGTCAAATAAATAAATAAAATGTTTAAAAAAAAAAGAAATCGGCTAATTGAATGTAGACATGGGTGAATGAATGAACAGGTGTATCTCCTGCCTTTGCAGGAAAGCTGTGGGCCTTCTTTCTCCACACCAGGGAGGAAGGTAGAGCAGTATTCCATCCCCCCAACTGGATAGGAGCAGTGCGGGGGTGGGGGGCCGGCTCTGCCTGAGCACTCTGACCCAGTGTGTGGGCAGGGACTGAGAACCAAACAATGCTCCCTTATGGAGAGACTGGGGACCTTGTGAAGGAGGACCAGAACCCAGCCACCCCGCTGAGTGACAAGGCTTTCCCAGCTGGAAAGGGCCTTAGGTGTGTGTCTGTATGTGCTATGTCTGGGCAGAGGGCCACCACTGGCCCAGATCTCAAGAGTTCTGACCTCCAGCTGCACGTGTGTCTGTGTTCACACACGGGACTGTGGTGTGTGTACACCCACGTATGGACCTGTCTGCTCTGCACATGTGCCTCTGCGGGGGCCTCTGTGGGTGGCTCTGTGTGCACATGTGTGCCTGTGTCTGCGTGCACACGTGTTTGCACCCTCCGTCTGTAGGGCCTGTGGTTCCATACACAGGTGGCCAGGCCCACTGGAGTGTGAGCTCCGTGAGGCCAGGAATTTTTAAATCTTTATTTATTTATTTGAGAGAGAGAGAGAGAGAGAGAGAGAGCACGCAACACAAGCAGGGGGAGCAGCGGGGAGTCTGAGGCAGGATTCGATCCCAGGAACAGGAGCATGACCTGAGGCCAAGGCAACCACTTAACCAGCTGAGCCACCCAGGCTTCCCGAGCCAGGGAAGGGATTTTTGTCTGACTTGTTCTCTGTTCTATCCCAGCACCTGGAACAGGGACCAGCACACAGTGGGCGTCAGTACTACTTAAATGAACGAATATGCGCTCACATATCTGGTGTGCGCCCATGTGCCAACGTGTGTGTGTAGATGTGCACACGCTCCTGTGTCTAAGGTACCTTGGTGTGAGTGATGTTGCTCACAAGCCACCACTCCCATCCCTTTTCCAAACTCCCTGGAGGTCAGGGCCCAATGCCTGGGTCCCAGTGGGGGCGGAGCAGGAGGCCGCCTTCTCCCGAGTAACTGGATCCCAGGACGTGCGGAGCAGCAGGGAGCAGGGCGGCCCCTTTGTCCCCCGATAATCCCCTCCCGCCTTTGACCCCTCCCTTCCAGCAACCAGGTCTTAAGGTCGAGTTTGGGGACTGTAGAAGACTATGGTGTCACCTCAGTGTCCCCCTCCCAGCCTGTCCTTTGCTTCTGGGGCTTCTGCACCTGTGCGGCCCTCCCCAACACACACCCCCACTCTAGGGTGTGACTCCTTCCCTCCCTCTTGGGCGGCCTCAGCGCTCAGTCCAGGTATAAAGCCACCTGAGGGGCAGGAGGACAGGTGCCCCAGAAAAATCCAGAGACCGGAGGAGGAAGGAGCCAAGGAGAGAGCATGAGCTATTCGCTTGGTGAGTTGGGGGGGTGTGTGGAGTTCCAGGGCCTAGAGACCAGGCGGGGAAAAGGTACCCTCCGGGGTCTCTAGCCCTTAGGACTCATGTGCCTGGCTGCTTCTTTGCATGCTAGGAACCTCCAAATCCTTACACTCAGAAGGTTTTGTTCATCACTCACTCATTCATTCAAGAATTATTGAGGTGCTAGGTAGTTTTTAAGCATTTGGGGATACAGCAGTGAACAAACAGACAAAAAGCTATGGTCTCATGGAGATTTCATTCTGCAGACAGACGATACACATCATCGTCATAAGTAAGTAAATTATGGGCATCTGGGTGGCTCAGTTGGTTAAACGCCTTTCACTCCTCAGGTCATGATCTCAGGGTCCTGGGATCAAGACCCACATCGGGCTTCCTACTCAGCAGGGACTCTGCTTCTCCCTCTCCCTCTGCCCCTCCCCGCCACTCGTGTTCTCTCTCTCTCTCTCCCTCAATTAAATAAATAAATTCTTTTAAAAAAATAAGTACATTATAATGCAGTGTGATAGAAGGTGAGTGCAATGAGCCAATTTTTTGAACAAATGCATGAACGAATGGGCCTTCACTTTCAGCCTTCCCTTAAGTTCTAAACTTAGGGAACTCAGGAATGTAGAAAGGGGAACAAAGGAGACCATCACAATTTGCTTCTCATCTCCATTGCTTCCTGCTCATGACCCTAGGTACCCCCCCCCCACCGCCCCAGCCTCACACTGGGAAGAGAACGGGGCCTGAGCTGTAAGGGGACACTTCAAAGCATTTATTCAAATTTAAAATGAGCATACCCTTGGGGCACCTGGTGGCTCAGTGGGTTAAAACCTCTGCCTCCGGCTCAGGTCATGATCCCAGGGTCCTGGGATGGAGCCCCGCATCACATCGCATGGGGTTCTCTGCTTGGCAGAGAACCTGCTTCCCCCTCTCCTCTCTCTGCCTGTCTCTCTGCCTACTTGTAATCTCTGTCAAATAAATAAAATCTTTATAAATAAAATAAAATAAGCACACCGTCAAAGGTGCCTAAAGAGTTTGGGATAAGGATGTTCATGGGAGTGCTCCATCATTCAACAAATATTTATTAAGCTCTGTGCTAGGTGCTGGGGAACCAGCAGCAAATGAATCAGGGCAGGTTCTCTCTTTCCTGGAGCCAACATTCTAGGGGGAGAGACAGTAACAAACAAGCAGACAAATAATTAAATAAATTAAATAGCAAAAGTTTCTGAAGCCTATAGATCGGGGAGGGGGAGGGGCTCTTGATACGCAGTGAGGACAGCTTATCTGAGTTGAGGCCTGAAGAACAAGAAGGATCCAGCGGCTGGGAAGGTTTGGGGTGGTCCCGGCAGGGCCCAGGAAGGGCAAAGGCCTGGGGGAGAATGGAATGGGAGGCCAGTACAGAGGGGCAAGGCTTTGCAGGCCACCTAAGGGCTTTGGTTTATTCACTTCCACTGTGTGAGGTCTGAGCAGAGGAAGAATTCAGGCACAGGAGGGATCTAGTTGAACTGGGGGGCTGTTGGGGAGGAGGTCAGCAAGTGTCAAAGAAGCAGAGACAGGTGGGGGGAGGCTACTGGGTGAGAAGGGCTGGTGGCTGGGACCCAGGGGGTGGCAATGGAAGGAGGGGGAAAGCAGGTAGATTCTCAGTGCCTCTTGTCAACTTTTAAGACTTTTTATTGAGAAGAACAAACAGAAAAATACACAACTCATGAAGCGTACAGCTCAATGAATTTTCACAAAATGATCATATCCTTGTCATGAGCACTCAGACCAAGAAACACAGAGCTGGACTGGCTACCTTTTAAGGACAGAGCCGATAGGGTTTACTGTGGGGTGAATGTGGACAGCAAGAGAGAATGAGGCACCAAAGAGGATCCCAGGTTTTGACCTGAGCAAAGGGGAAGAGTGGAAGTGCCCTTGCCTGAGATGGGGAAGACTGGGAGGGAGCGCAGAAGAGGAACCCAGAGTTGGGTATTGGAGACTTTGAGTTGAGACACTTATTGGTATCCAATAATGTCAAGCAGGAAGTTGAATACATCGGGTCTGGGGTCCCGTGGAACGTTCTGGGCTGGAAATAATCTCCTTACAGGGTGACGCGGCCCCGACTTGGATACACACAATTGTTGCAGGCCACAAGGGCTGTGCCCATGGGAAGAGTTGCGACAGAGAATGAATGAACCAGCAGGCGGGCTCGGGGATTGGATGCTGACCTCTGATTTCCTCCGCCAGCCCCGTTCTGCCTGCTGACGCTGCTGCTGCTGCCCCTCAGTCCGGGGGCCCCCATCTCCCCAGCTGAGCCCATCAGTCAGGCCTATAGCCTGGCCCTCTACATGCAGAAGAATACATCAGCGCTGCTGCAGACTTATGTGAGTGACACGGGGCACAAGCAGGGGACGAGGGCAGCGGGACACTGCCCTCCTGGCCCAGCCCCGGGTAGTGGAAGCAGAGCAAGGTCGGGAGAAGTTTCCTCCACAAGTCTGAGGGTTCAGGGGCTCCGTGCACTAGAGACTCACTCCAACACTGTCACTGATGGCTGGTGACCTTGGGCTAGTCGTTCCTTCTCTCTCTCCGTCTCAGCTCCCTCATCTGCAAAATGGAATTGGGATCCTGCTTTTGCTCACCTTTCAGGACCGTTACAAGACTCAAAGGCGGCACAGACAGAGAAAGACCTCGTGCTGGGTGCTTACCTGAGCCTGATGCTGCGCTAGGCACGCATCCCCCTTCCCTCACAGACTCCTCAAACAGTTCGGAGAGACGGAGTTATAACCAGATACGGAAACTGAGTCTCAGAGAGGGTGAAAAATTTGCTCAAGGTCACACAGCTAAATCACTGGCAGCACCAGGATCTTAACCCTGGTCTGTGGCATTGAAGCCAATCCTCCCCTCTCCCCACCCCCTTCTGTCTAGCAGCTCAGACTAGCAGCCTGCCAGCTGAATCTGACCCACAGGTGTTTTCTGTTTGGGCCATGATATACTTGTTCAAGTTTTGAACACAACTGCCTGTCTCCAACAAGCACAGGGACACTCCTGGCCCCTACCCCATCTTAGTTCTGCTTTCTTCCCCAAGTTACACAACCTGCCTAGCCCCTAGAGGCCCCAGGGTTTGTGACTCTCCATTGTACTATATTCCAGACCTGTGTGAAGTTACTAAATGTAGTTTCTAGTCCTGTAACTGCCGCCATTCCCTGGTTAGCTTTGGGTACCCTGAACCTCGGTTTCTTCACCTGTGAAAGAGGAATGGAGGACTAGATGGTCTATCAACTTGGGGATTTATCAGCGGGCATCCAGATTCTATAGGTCCAGGTTCGTGGAGGCCAGAACTTTAACGGAGAAGGCACTCAACTAAATTTAATAATGTTAACAATTATTTATTAATGATTATAATAAAATTAATAAGCGTAAATAACTAAATGCCACAAATAAAAAAGAACCATAGAGACTCTAATTACACCGTCAGTTCTTTAGACTGAAAATAGTATAATAAATAATACATAGTGTTATGATATTAATATATTATAAACAGTGGCTTATCGTGCCCTTATTGTATGCCAGGAGCTGTGCTAAGTGCTTTCTACATAGCACTTCTCATTGTTTGCACAAGAATACCGATGCATGGGAATTACTGAAGCTGTGATTCAAAGTGGTACAACTTGTACATGAAACTGGGCCATCACAGAGCCCAGGCTCTGTGCTAGGAGATGTCTACCAGCTCCCCCTGGGAAGATGTCAGATGTGAAGCCAGGGGGAGCCCCAGGGGACCACTTCAGTCCCTGCACTCCTGTCTCTGTCTCTCGTGCAGCTCCAGCACCAGGGCAGCCCCTTCAGTGACCCTGGCTTCTCAGCCCCCGAGCTTCAGCTCAGCAGCCTGCCTCCTGCCGCCGTCTCCTTCAAGACCTGGCATGCCCTGGATGACGGGGAGCGGCTGAGCCATGCCCAGGGGGCCTTCCTGGCCTTGACTCAGCACCTCCAGCTCGTGGGGGACGACCAGCGAGACCTTAACCCTGGCAGTCCTATCCTGCTGGCTCAGCTCGGGGCTGCAAGACTCAGGGCCCAAGGCCTGCTGGGCAACATGGCTGCCATCATGACCGCCCTGGGCCTGCCCATCCCCCCTGAAGAGGACACTCTTGGGGTTGTCCCCTTCGGGGCCTCAGCCTTTGAGAGGAAATGTCGAGGTTATGTAGTGACCCGGGAATATGGCCACTGGACAGACCGAGCTGTGAGGGACTTGGCTCTGCTCAAGGCCAAGTACCCTGGATAGAGGAGGCAGGACTTCCTGTCAGAGGCTGCAACACTTCTTTCCCAGCGGACTCTTCTCTGCCTTGCTTCTTGGCAAGAAAGGAGACACGTCGTGTCTAGCAGACAGGGTGTGTATATTTGGGGATATTACCTAGGAAGTAAGCCTCAAGTCCCTTTTGCCTGGGCCTTTCCTGCCTAGGTCCTATGGCCTCCCTTCCAGATCTGGGGGGAACTCTATGGATATCATTTTGTGAGTTCTCAATCCAGGGGTCCTGGTTGCCCACATCCTGGGTGGAAAGAAGTGTCTTTTTGAAGAGGCTTCACTTCGCACTCTGCAGGGAGAGGACAGTGGGTCTCCTTCCTGGGCTCTCCCTCAGACCCTCCTGCTCCTGTAAGTTTGCAGAGGTCTTCTTGTCTCTACCTCACTTCTGTGGGAAGCCGTGTGCTTTCTGAGCAGAGAGGCCTCCCTTCTTTGGAGTTCATTGCCTCCCCTGGTCTACCTCCCTGACTAGGCCCTCTGTTCCAACTTTCCATGTTGAGGGACTTCACTTCTCGATCAATGGAAGTCCAGCTGAAAAAGTAAGGACTCCTCTAGATGTTTACTGCTCAGGACACATCCACTTCCTGTTCTAGAGTGACTGATGTTATCCTTGGCCTGGGGGCATTTGTGAAACTCCTATTTATATTGTGGCTTTTGGGTATGTCTGGGAGACCAGGCTGTGGCCCAAGGATCCTATTCTCCTCAAAGGTGTCTCGCCATTGTCAACAACTATATATACTGGTAACGTTAGTGTTCTTTTTATTTTTAAACATTTTATTTACAAAAAAATTAATTTATTCTCAGAAATAAAACTCTTTTAAGGTGTTGATCTTTTCTCTCCATAGACCTGGCTTGGGGGGAGGGGAGGTGCAGGGACACAGCAGAAGAGGTGAAGGAGGAGGAGGTCCAAGGGAGAAGGAAGTGGGGCCCATCCAAAGGGCCCGGATGGGGGAGGGAGAGCACAGCAGGGGGCGTGGCGCGGTGGGAAGGTGGCTGAAATTTGTCTGAAGTAGCCCTACCACCCCGCCAGGAAAGGCCAGAGCGAGGCGCATGCTCACATGGGGCCAAGGAGAGCCAAGAGATGGAGAAAAGGGGAGACAAAGAGGTCCCCCAGAGATGGGTGAAGGGGGAGATCCAGGAGAGACGGAGGCCCAAGCCATGGAGAAGAGGGGGAAAGCAAGAAAGTGATGGCCACGGGAAGAGCCAGGAACACAGGGAGGTCCGATAGAGAGACACGGAGAGCACATAAAGCAAAGAGACAGAGGGATGGAGACAGTCGGGGCTCCCCAGGAACCGACAGAGAGACAGAGACGGAGACGGACGACGAGCGGATGACAGCGAGCTGCAGCCCCGTGCCCCGCGCTCAGGCCGGGCCCCCGGGCACCAGCTGGCCCAGGTCGCCCTCGGTTCGGCTCACCCACTCGCGGTAGAGGCCGCACACGCGGAGCCCCAGCACCTTGGCAGGGAAGACGCCCCCGTCGGTGACGGCAGCTGCGGCGTTGGTGGCAACGACGGCGGGCTCGGGCCGGGGCCCGCGGGTCTCGTCGGCGCCCAGCGCGGCCAGCACGGCCTCCACCGCGGCGCCCAGGGCCCGGACCTGGCGCGCCGCCTCCTCCAGGCGCAGCAGCAGGCGCGGAGCGCGCGGGTTCAGCTCCGCCTGGTGGCGTCGCACCACGTCGAGCAGCGGCGGCAGCGCGGTGAGCGCCGCGGCGTCCAGCCGCAGCCGCTCGGGGGCGGGCAGGCCCGAGTGGCCGGGTGCGGGGGCGCTCAGGCCGGCCACCGGCAGTCGCGGGGGCGAGAAGCCGGGCAGCCCGAAGGGGTCTCCCTGGTACTGCACCTGCGGAGATATGGCAGTCAGTGGGGGGCGGGGGGGGGCGCGAGGCGCGACGGAACCTCTCCACTCTCCTTCTCCTCCTCTCGCTGGGGCCTCAGTTTACCCCCTCCCAAATGACGCATTCCTCCCAACAAAGTTGTTGTGTTTGAGATACTCCAGAACAACCACAACCACAACAAGTGGGCTTTGCACCAGTGCCTGTGTCCTCGTCTCTAAAATTGAGACGACAGGGGCGCCTGGGTGGCTCAGTGGGTTAAAGCCTCTGCCTTTAACTAGGGTCATGATCCCAGGGCCCTAGGGTCGAGCCCCACGACGGGCTCTCTGCTCGGCGGGGAGCCTGCTTCCCCCATCTCTCTCTGCCTGCCTCTCTGCCTACTTGTGATCTCTCTCTCTGTCAAATAAATAAAATCCTTAAAAAAAATAAAAATAAAATAGAGACGAAGTATCAACTTCTTAATAGGGTAGTCATGAGCATGTTAAAATGGCTCAGGCAAATGCTGGCACCCTGGAGGAGCACAGTGAATGTCAGCGATATCATTAATGCTATTTTACAGACCCGGGTGCAAATCCTGACTCCACCACTTGCTAGCTGTGCAGCTGCATGTGAAACCATCTCCCTTCTCTGAGTCTGCCTTGTCATCTGTAAAATGGGGGATCAGTTCCCGGCCTGTCTTTCTACCAGGGATCTCCCGAGAATCACAAAGATACTGGCAAAACCCTGGTCAGTTCCCCCCCCCCCCATCCTCCAACACCTCTGTACCTGCCTGGCACACAGCAGGGGCTCAATGAATAACTGTTGTATGAACAAACAAATTAATGGAGATTTGTAATTTGTAAAAATGCTACAACAATACCATTTATCCTTTTCTAACATCTTGTCTCTGGTTTGGCACTGTTTGCTGCTTTAAACATTATTCCTAATCTTTCCAAATAAGTATGATGATTATGATAATGCTGATTTTGCAAATGAGGATATGGAGGCTGAAGAGGTAAACTGACTTGCCCTAGGTCATCCATCTAGGAAAGGACAGAGCTGGATTTTGAACCAAAGTTCATAGCACCACAAAGTTAGTTCTTTCTATTACCCCACTTCCATAACTGTTACATCATTATTTTTTCATGTTGCCATTAGTGCCCAAGGTCACAGTAAGTTACCAGGCCTACAGTCTATTTGATTCAAAACTATACCCTCCTTCCATTACACTTCCATTACACTAGAGTAATTGATGGAAATACCCTCCTTCCTTGGGCAGGGCCCTATGCCCAACCAAAGACATTGGCAAATTCCCCTCCTCTGTTAAAGTCCCCTCTTGGGCTGGAATTTTAGCCTTAAATTGAAACCCTTCTCAGTCTCTCTGCATAGCATAGGTAGAAGAGTTCACAACTCATCTTCTTAAATTGTCTCCTTTAATAGCTGGGGAGACAAAGGCCCATGGAGGTGAGGTGACAAGATCACAGAAAGCCTGGAACCTAGGTTTCTTGACTCCCAGACCAGAATTCTTTTTAGCTCTTTCAGCCTCTGTCTTAATGCACTGTGGGGGGAACCTCCAAGCTGAGGCAGACAGAGGGGCATTTGGAGCACAGGGAGAGTCCTCCAGTTTGCTCCAATTTCTGTATCTGGGAAGCGAGGTCAGAAAAATTAGTGGTCAGGAACCTCTGTGATCTGTACTTCCCCATTCCTCAGGCCTCTGGCACCCCCATCCTCATTCCCACTTACATATTCCTGGAGCAGCTGCTCAGCATATTTGGTGAGGAGGCGGGCAAGGCTGTGTGTCTGACGGATCTTGGCCTCCAAGTGGGGAAGGGGTGAGATGGAGGAGTCAGCCTGTGGATCTTCTGGTGGGAAAAAGGGGGAGGAATGAGGGCAACCCAGACCCCTGCTCCTTGACTACTCTTCCAGGCTGGCTCTTCCTTCCTGAACCTACAAGTTCTGCTCTGAATTCTCCAGCTTTCAAGCCAGGCAGCCTTTGCCCCATTCCAACTGATGGTAAATGAGACGCCGAATATTTGTGAAACAGTTGTCCTGCCTGAAATGTATTCCCTGACCCCAAATCACTGTTAAATCCTATTAAAGCCAAATTAAAATATTGCCTCCTCAGTGTGATCTCTGGATTCACCTCTCCCTTAAATTGCCTTTTTCCTTTTACTTAAGGCCATTTGTTTATACTCCCAAGGTTGTTTTTGAATGTCTCTTTTATCTGTGAATCGGCCTTAGCTTGGGAGTCCTTTGAGGGAAGGTTTCACATATCCCCATACCTCACTGATTTTTGGTGAAATTTAACATCACTGAAGCACAGAACTTCGAATCGGAATGATCCCTTAAACCCATTCTACAGATTGGGAAACTAAAGTCCCACGTCCTCCCCAAAGAACAGTCTGTGCAGACGCTGGGCAGGGCACCTGCAGCATCAGTGACTAGCCTTCCCTAGCGTAAGCTAGGGGGTGGAGCCCCGGAAGGACGACTACATTTCCCGAGAGTCCAGCGCACGTGCCAAGGCATGCTGGGGAATGTAGTCTTGGCCCGGCAATTCCCGCCCCGCCCCCCAGCTCCCCCTAGCTCCCCCCAGCTCCCCCCTTCCCCGCGTCAGAGTTTCCCACCGCTAGTCTCTATCCTTAATAGCCTCGACTTTCGTCGCCTATTGTCATTCATTAGCTCCCGTGGCCCAAAGACTTCCTTCCCTAACTCTATCCCTCCCTCTGGTCCGCAGTTCTGATTCTTTCCCAATACTACCAATACAGAGGATTCCGGCGTCCAGCCCCAGCTGCGACCCCGGTCCTTTCTCCCAAGGTGTACTCGAACCTGTGATCTAAACCCTGATTCCAAGTCCCTGAAGTCACAGCCCAGGCCTCCGCTAAACTCCGGTGCTTGTCCTTTCCCACAGTTCACCCGCAGCTCACCCGCTCGTTACCTGACACCGGGGCCCTGCTCTCCCCAGCTCAGGCCGCTCCCTTCCCGGACCCGGGGGTGGTGGGGACCCAGACCCCAGCTTCCAGCCCTTCTGACCCCTGCTCCCCTCGGGCACTGGGCATCCAGCCCTTCAGCCCCTTACCCAGACTTCCCTCCCTCCGGCTCATGCTGGCCCCTGGCTGATCCCGGTTGCCTACACGCCCCCCTTTCGAAGGGGGAGAAGGGGGAAAGGGGTAGGGGCGTGGTCCGGGCGCAACCAATCAGGGCTCAGACCCCAAACAATCCCCCCCGCCCCACCGCCCGCCCCAGGCAGGATTCCTTGGCTCTGAGCTCAGCTCCTTGCTCGCGCTGCCCAGTCAGGAAAGGGGCCTGACGGGGGTTGGCAGGTTGTCTGCGTGGTGGGCTCAAAACCTAGAGTTTGGGTGTGCCCAGGCCTGGGAGGCAGCCCTGGTACCGGCGGGAGGAGGAGGCTCAGGCTCTGACCCGGGGCAAGGCTTAGTGAGCGAGACTTTTCGGAGAAAGCTGGGGGGGGGGGGGTAGGGGGGAGCGGAATAAGAGAGGGTGGAGCTGGCAAGACAGGAATGTGCTGGTCCTCCCTTCTGTCTGGGGGGGAGGGGGGAGCTGGGTGCTAGAGAGGCGTCGCTGAGGGCCCTCAAGCTTGGGCCACACCTGCCCAGACACATACCTCCTGGCCTATCTTAGATACTTTTCTGCTCACGCTCTCTTGTCACATCTACTAGAAGGGGAATAGATAACGGCAGCCGCTCACTTCACCTTACCAGGCCCAGTAAGAGAACCCCTCTGATGTACACACATTTACTGCATACAGACCTTCATTCTCACCCTGGAACAAGCTTCAGAGACAGGTAAGGGGTTCATACCGACATATCAACCCCACTGACCAGGTGCAGATAAACTATGGATGGTCTGTGCACACTTATACCCATAAGTGGTTCCCAAGCACCTAATTGTCCCAGGCTCTGGGACCCAGAGACTATCCATATTTGGTCTGTGGCCTCCCAGGGAGCGCACAGTCTGATGGAGGCCTTGGTCTCTGGCCTCCTGAGGAGCTCACAGCCTGATGGAGGTGACCATCAACAACAGTAGGTAATGGGGTTTGTGAGTTAAGGGACTGGGAAGGAGTCCTGTGTTTCTGCGAAGGTATTACCATGAGCAGTCAACTGCCAGAATAAAGGAAGGTATCAACTGGCAGAGAGCATAGGAGGAACAGTTGAAGCCAGACTGTTGGTAGGGGCCACAATCATGCACTTATGAACGGTGATTATTTATTGGGCATTTACTATGTGCAAGGCACATTGTTCCGGGAGTTACATATTAACTTATTCTCGTATTACAGCTGAAGGAATAGAGATAAGTGAGTCGCCCAAGATCACTGGACAAGAAGAGCTGGGATTTTGCCCAGGGGCAGTTTGGCTCCAGATTAGGTCAGAATCCCCCTCCTTATACCTTAACCCCTCCGGACATAATCACACCAAAACACACAGAGACGAGAGGCAAACCCTTGAAACACACACACATAGCAACACATGTTGTTATCTGCTGGCAAAAAGAGATTCAAATAAACTCAACCAAATCACACGCATTTTAAGTAAGCCTTTAATTGAAGTATAATAGATAGGGAAAAGCATACGGTTTGGTGAATATTCAAAGTAAATACAGTCGGGGAGGAGTGACCAGCACTATCTTAATCAGTTTCAGGTTAAGAAACTGAACAGGAGCAGTGCAAGAGCTCCCTTTCAGTCTCTCTCAAGGGTGACCACTTATCCTGACACCGATTGATTAGTTTTGTCTGTTTTGAACTTCATATAAAAGGAATCATACAGTGTTTACAGTGGTATCTGATTCCTTTCATGAGACATAACCCCGTTGTGCGAGACATCACTCTCTGCTGTGTCCACTGTATGAATGGGCTACAATTCCGCTTCCACTCTACTCTTGACGGGCTGTTTCCAGTTTGAGGCCATTATCGACAGCGCTATGAACATTCCGGTACACATATCTTGGTGCTCATACCCACGCATTCCTGTTGGTTGTTAATGACCTAGGAGCAGAATTGCTGGATGGTGCGAGTTCAGCTTCTCCAGAAAACCGCCCGTTTTCCAAAGCATCTCTACCCATTTCCACTCCCCCAGAAACACGAGAGGTCTGGTTGCTCTACTTCTTTGCCTACACTTGATATGGTCTGTCGTTCTCATTTTAGCCATTCTGGCAGGTAGAGACCTCTACTCCTATTTGCAACGTCTGGTCCGTAATGGGCGCTCAGTGAATAGATCGCTGAACGAAGGGCTGGAGGAAGAGCTAGACAGCGCGGGAGTGCCAGCCAGGGGCGGCCGGACGCACACGGTGCACACAGCACTCGGGGCCGCCCCCGCGCTGCGGACGCGGGCTGGGACAGTGACCCTCTCGCGCCCGCCTCCTCCTCCCCGTGCCCACGTGGTCTGAACGCACCTCCTCAGCCCAGCCGCGCGAGTCCTGGCGCCAAGCTGTCCCCAACCCTCCCTCTTGGCGGCGGGTAGGGGGCGCTGCGCGTCGGGGCGCCCCGAGGGGGCGGGCCCGGTCGGGGCGGGGCCGACCGACTTCCAGGCCTGGGCTCTGGCCGCCCGCGCCGCCCCGCCGCTCCGGGGACGGGCCGGGGCGGGGCGCGGCAGCAGGAAACGGGGCGGGGACTCGCGGAGGCGTTGGGGAGCGAGGGAGGGCGCGGCCAACTCCCGGAGGGACTGCAGGCCGAGACAGCGGCGCCCTGGTCTGGCGCCGAGCCTGAGCCCGCCGGACGGGAGGCGGCCCAGCCGCGGGCTCGGCCTCGGCCCCAGTCCCGCCAGCATGGCCGGCCGGACCGTGCGGGCCGAGACCCGGAGCCGGGCCAAGGATGACATCAAGAAGGTGATGGCGACCATCGAGAAGGTCCGGAGATGGTGAGCGCTGCCCCGGGGCCAGGGATGGGACCTGGCGGGACCACTCTCTCCCAAATGCATCTACCCCCCCTTCGCCAGCCGTGGTCCCCAGCTGTTAGGTGTGCCCCCGGCTGCGCCCTGGAGCTCCAGGGCTCTGTCCCCCTTCTGGCTACACCCTCGGGTCTACAAAGCGTGTTCCCAAGCCTTACCCTCATTTATGCCCCGCCCCCTAAAGCTTTGACACTCCTCCCTCAAGTGTGCCCAGGATCTTCTTTGCTATGGTTCCCAGCCGGGCCCAAAGCCTTTCTCCCTTGTATACCCCAGGGGTCTGCAGAGCTATAGCCCCAAGCCATGCTCTCTCCCCAGAGGCACCACTGTGTATGGCCTGGGGTCTGCAGGACTCTTTCTCCTTCTGACTTTATGCCCCATTAGCAAAACCGCACCACTGCCCCTTCCACAGGTCTCCCCATATGTGTTCAGCTCCTGCCGGGGGGCTCTCTCCTCAGAACTCTGACCCAGTCCCCCCCACCCTCCCACAGGGAGAAGCGCTGGGTGACTGTGGGCGACACTTCCCTTCGTATCTTCAAGTGGGTGCCAGTGGTGGACCCCCAGGAGGAGGTGAGCAGACTCTCCCACACTAGGCCCTTCATCTGTGCAACCTCAGGCAGTCCCCTCCCAACCCTGGCCTCCACCTCCAGTCCCACTCTGAGACCTCAAATGCAGCAGCCAAGACAGATGCTAACAATTACTGGCAACTCCACCCCCTTCTCCCTTTTTCTTGTTTCAGACCCCTGAGTTCAAGACCTAACCCACGGTACCAACCACTGTCACCTGATGCAGGGCCTTTTGCTTCTCTTTGCCTAAGTTTCCTTACTTGTACACTGGAGGGCTTTGCAAGCACTAACTGAAAAGCTGTCACTGACCCTTATCCCTCTAACCCCCAGGAGCGACGGAGGGCAGGTGGTGGGGGAGAGAGATCCCGAGGCCGGGAGCGGCGGGGCAGGGGCGCCAGTCCCCGAGGGGGTGGCCCTCTCATCCTGCTGGATCTCAATGGTATGTTAGGGATCCTGGGATTTTGGGGGCGGTGTGGGCTGGGGGGTTGAGGGAGGGGCTTGGGACCCTCAGGCCCAACCGGCTCGGTTTTTGCTCCCACAGATGAGAACAGTAACCAGAGTTTCCATTCAGAAGGCTCCCTGCAAAAGGGCACCGAGCCCAGCCCTGGGGGCACCCCCCAGCCCAGCCGCCCGGTGTCACCTGCTGGACCACCAGAAGGGGTCCCAGAGGATGCTCAGCCCCCACGGCTGGGCCAAGAGAGAGGTAGGACCAGGTGACTCCCAGCAGCCCTCTCCTTTGAGTCTTGTCCTCTGCAAAGTTGAACCCAGCAGCTTACCTCTACCTGTACCTGTTCCCCTCCTGTGTTATTCCCTCCCGGAGGCCTTCCCTGACTCCTGCAGAAAGTCACTGCCCTACCTCCAGTGAATGTCTCATTCATCTGGCTTCTCTAGGTCTTTAGATAACTAATCACTGTCTGAGATTTCCATGTAAGTTTTATTTTTTTTACTACTCCAGTTTCTTTCCTGGCTCCCACCTCATGTCAGCTTTCTGAACCTTGGGCTTATGTTGCTCCTGTTCATTACTAAATCCTCAGAAGAGCGTAGAACACATAGAATGTGCTCAATAAATATTTGTTGAGGAATAAATAATAGTGGTATTCCTGAGGGTGATTAGGACGTGAAAATAACAGCTAAGACTTACTGAGCTCTGTGTCCCAGACACCCTTCTAAGCACTGGACATGTTTTATATCCTTACTATAACCCCATGAAGGTTATGATCCCCATAAGTGGGTGAGGAGCTGAAACCCAGAGAAACAAGTCTCCCCAGCTCACATAGCCAGTGAGCCAGCATCTTGGGGCAGAATTCCTCCTCAGCTCCTCTTTGTTTCAAATAGTCAAAACCCTGCCTGGTCTGAACCACCTCCCAAATGGGTCTGCAAGCGCCATCTCTCACCTCTGCCTGGCTCCAGCCTCCTTATGGGTCTCCTTGACACAGCTGCCAGAGCAACTTTCTCTAAAGCACAAATTTGGCAGGATCGTTTGTGCTTCAAAGCCTTCAGTGGCTCCCTATGGCCTTTGACTCCTCCACTTTGCCCTTTGGGCCCAGTGAGTGACCCCTGCTGGTCTCCTTGTTCCTTTGCAACAATACCATGACCTGGGCCTGTGGACTGTGTCTCGATCGCATCTTTACTAAGAGAAAAACAACAGGCATTTATTGAGCCGGTGCTGTGAGCAAGACACTATGCTAAGGGCTTTATCCATAACATCTCATTTCATGCTCACCACAGTCTCCTTCTCGTTGTCCCCATTTACAGATGGGGAAACGGAGGCCCAGAGGAATTAAGTCACAGGCTCAAGGTCAGGATTTGAACCCAGGGAGTCCAGGCTTACAATCTGTACTCACTAAACATATGTTCTGTCTGCCTCAGACGTGCCCCATTTGTCTCCCTGATCAAATCCTGCTCACCATGTCGAGATCCCGCTTCCGTGTCCTTCCTGTGGCTTCTGCCTGGCTTGCAGCCAGGTTCTCAACGCCCTCCTCCGTATCCCCTGGCCCCGGGTCTGTGCTGTGGTGCGGAGCAGCTGCTCAGGGAATGTCTCTCCACTTGATATTCCAGATCCTGGGGCCGTAACTGCAGGCAGCACCGATGAACCCCCAATGCTGACCAAGGAGGAGCCTGTTCCCGAATTGCCGGAGGCTGAGGTGAGAGAGGCCGGAAGGCTGGACTCCCGGGTCGCTGATGCGGTGGGGGCTCTGGGGCAGCTGAAGGCTGGGGGGCTGTACTCCTGAGGTCCAGGCAGGAAGTGGAGACCTCAGGCACAGCTCAAGTCTCAGAGGCTGGGTTCTGGGGACGGAAAAGGAAAGGGTGTTTTAAGACGAAGTCCTGTGGGCTGGATCGGGGCAGATTTAAGACCATTAAAAGCCTGAAAAGATCGTGGTGCTCCTCCAAGTATTTTATTTTATTTTATTTTTTTATTTTAGTCCTAAACTGTCAAATTAGCTTAAGAGAGTCAGTCCCCCACAACTTCTGACTTTTCCCACAAGGACTACCTTGATGCATTTTCCAGAAATAGCAAGTATCACCTTCTTCCCCCAAAATGGTGGTGTTGTTTCTGGTGCCCTCCTTCCTCTGCTTCCTGGGGCCCTGAGCCTGGGCGAGAGTCCTAGGTCCAGGAGGGGAGTGCAGTGGAGGCAATGGAGAAGGCAGGGGCTAGGAGGCTGCACTCCTGGGTTTGGGTGGAGCTCATGCCTGTCCGCCCTTCCTCTCCAGGCCCCTGAAGCTTACCCCGTCTTTGAGCCAGTGCCACCTGTCCCTGAGGCAGCCCAGGGTGACACAGAGGATTCGGAGGGCGCCCCCCCACTCAAGCGCATCTGCCCAAATGCCCCTGACCCCTGAGAAGCCGGCCTGCCTGTCCTGTCGCCCCAAGGGCCCCTTTGGCTTTTTACAAATAAAGACCCTTTTGTAATTTTGTGTCATGTCATTTCCCCATCAGGGCTGGGGAGGGTCTCTGGAGACAGCTTTGTCTCATGCTCCATTTCTCAGATGGAGTCACTGAGGCTCTAAGGGCACCTTCCTATAGTCATACCATGAGTCAGACATAGAATGGGAGCTTAAGCCAGGACACTGCCTCCCCAAACTCCCTCCACCCTGCCCTGTCCCCTTAGCTTTGACCCTTCCTGACCTTCAGCCCTCCTCCTTTGGGAATCCCAGGACCCCTCTTCTTCCTGTTCAGCCCTCCCCCGGGCCCAGCAATTACCAAAACTCTGGGCACCTATACCATGATTCCTGTTCATACGCAGGAACACAGAGGCCTGGAGGGACTTTGGGGTCTGATACGACCCAACTTGTTCCTTGCCCTCAAGAAGCTGCAACATTGTACCCCCTGCCTCTGCTTAGCCATCCCTCCACTGGAACCCCTCCCCACACTTCTGGCTGAGTCTTACTTGTCCTCTCCTCAATCACTGCCTCCTCCAGGAAGTCTTCCCGGACCCCTGGCTCAATCAGTTTCCCTTCTTTTGGGCTTCCATCACCCGCTGTGCCTCCTCCTCTTTGTCTTGGCATTTATCAGGCTGTTTGGGATGTCTCATTTGTGTGTCTGTCTTGTCCACTAGCTTTTGGGCTCCTGAGGGCCGATCTTGGTCCCCAGCCTTATCTAGCACCACACTGGGCATAGAGCAGTGATAGCAACTGGTGAATGAATGAATAAACGAATATGCTGAGGCTATCCAGGAAGGCTTCTCTGAGGAGGTAGAGTGTGAGATAGGAACCTCGGTGTGGTGGATCTGAAGTTCAAATCCTGGCTCTGTCTCTCACTAGGTGTGTGGCTCTCTGCATCCCATTTCCCCTCTCTGAGCCTTAGTTTGTTCATCTGAGCAATGGGGGCAATAACTAGGCCTCATCTGCCCTAGTGGTTTGTGGGAACCTTCAAATAACATGCACTCTGCCTGGCAAAGTGTTAGAGTTAGGTGTTTTAGCCCTCTTTTTATTTGTAACAAAGGTTAAAAGGTTCAGAGGGACCAAACTGGAACTTTAAAGAACTATGTTAAATGGAGGGCTGTTTTCTGATAGCAGTTGTCATAGTTGAGCCAGCGGAGGAGACGTACAGTGATGTGGTATGTTCATTTCTTCTTGCTGCTGCAACAGATGACCACAAACGTACTTAGTCACTTAAAGAAACACAGATTCATGATCTTACCGTTCTGGAGACCAGAGGTCCAAAATTAGTCTCACCGGGCTAAAGTCAAGGTATCAGCAGGAAAAGGAAATTTTTCCTGGTTCCTCCAGGAGCCTGTGGGGGAGTGTCTGTTTCCCAGCCTTTTCCAGCTTCTACGCACCACCCACATTCCTTGACTTGCACCCCTCCCCCATGTTCAGCACGGCTTCTTCCAATCTCTGTCTCTTCTCCATCATCCCGTCTGTCTCTGCCTCTCCTGCCTCCCTCTTCAAAGGAGGCTGCATTGGGCCCTCATGGATGGTGCAGGAGACTTCCCATCTCAGGACCCTTACCTAAATCCCACCTGCAAAATCTCGTTTGCCACATAAAGTAACATTCACTGGTTCTGGGATTAGGTCGTGGGCATCTTCACCCAGCATTTTTTGGGTGTGGCGGTCATCTCCTTTATTCCTCTCGGTCATCCCAGGAGTTGACCCAAGGGCTCTGTCAACTATAGAGTGCCTTGTATGGCTTAGTAGAACAGCGTCAAAGCCCAGACCACAGGCTCTGGGTTTGAATACCAGCATCTCCATTCATTTGCTTGTGACCTTGAGCCGAGTGACTTAACCTCTCTGGGCCTCAGTTTTCTCATCTGTAAACTGGGGATACTAATAACATCAGCCCGGTGAGAGTGTTGTAAGGATTAGATGAGGAAGTACACGGAGAGAGTGTCCTTGGCTTTGACACATAGTGAGTGCTCAACAAATAGCAGCTATTTTCATGTTACTCATTTTACAGATGAGGATATGAGGGTGTAGGGAGAGAGGCCGGAGACTTGCCTGTTGGTGAGACTGGGGAGGAAGAGTCCGTTTCCGAGCACACTTGAAAGGCTAAAGTTCGAGTCACCCCCGTTCCTGTCCCTCCCTTGGTCCCAGACCCCAGCAATCTGTCCTCACTCCCAGGCCTGCCCCCTCCAGCTCGGTGATCCACTCTGTTTTAAACTCTGGTTTAAAATCCACCTCTTTCATGGTGACACCCCCCAGTCATCACCTTACCATGCCCTCCCTGCCTCGTCCCTTCCAGTCCCTCCCAATGTCCATGCTCTCTTTTTGGAAATTCGTCCATCCCTGGCTCTCAGGCCCTGGCCTCTAGTGCTCCCCCATTCTCTTCAGCTCATCACTCTCTCCTCCTCCTGATCTCTTAAACATCTCTTGTCCGGCCTAGCTCTTCTCTTCATGAACACTCCCTACCAGGTCCACCTACTTTTGGAATGAATGGCGTCCAGGTCTCTGCATCCAAGTGCTGCACCCTCCCTCTAGACTCAAAGACCCCTGGGATGCCCGGACCCTTGGCCCCCTCCCCCTCCCAACCTGTTCCTCCCATCGCCTGCACCCTGAGACTGCCCCTCAGTCCCCAGATCAGAGCGCCTGGAAGTTAGAGTTCTTTAAGTCTCTATCCTGAGTAACTCTCCCATCTGCCCCTTTCTTTAGGGCCCTCCTGTTTGCTAGGTGCCTCCTGGTGGGTTTCCTGCTTCCCTTTTGCCCACCCCCAGTCCGTTCTCCACCTGGCAGCTGGGCAGTCTCAGAAGCCCACTGGTACTGCCCTGGGTGAAAACCCTGGCAGGATGGAGCTACCCGCTGCCCCTTCCCCACCACCCCTGCACTGTTCCCCTGAGAACTGCTTATAATCATACTGTGCTGTTTCTCACCTGTGGGTCTTTGTTCATGCTGTTTGCTCTGCCAGGAGCGTCCCTCTTATCCTCTCTTCATCTGGGGGAACGCATTCTTTTTTTTTCCTAACCTTGGCTTCCCCATGACTTCCGTTGTCATGCCCCCTGCCTCCTCCTGTGCCCATTTCACAGAACATCAGGCATTGCCTTGGGATGGTCTGTATTGGCTTCCATCTTAGGCATCAGTCTGCCAGCTCAGCAGGGTCAGAATTCCTTTATTTGTAGCGACATGTATTTCTTGTGCACTTATTGTTGGCTAGGGACTCTTCTAGGCCCTGCGAATAAAGCATTAACAAAATGGAAAAAATTGTTGCTTTCTTGGAGTTTACCTTCAATAAATTATATCATCTGTAGGAAGTTATAAGTCCTTTGTTAAGAAAATAGAGTCCACGATATTTTATTATAAAAAGTTTCAAACATGCAGCGAAGTTGGAAGAATTACACAGGTGACACCCGCATACCCCCCACCTAGATTCTATAACATCTTACTGTATCTGTTTATCACATCTCCTAATCCATCCATCTGTCAATCTAGCTTATTTTCTTGACACGCTTAAAATAAATTGCAGACGATAGGGTACTTCCCTCTATTTACAGATTTGTCTTGTCCCTTGAAATAAAATATCCACATAGTGAAATGCGTAGGTATTAATTGTATGTTTCCATGAGTTTCAACAAATGCATGCATCTGCATAATGCAAGCTCTTACCAAATACATCATTATCCCTTCTGGAAAGTTTCCTGTTGCCCCTTGCGCCACCCCCAACCCCCACCCCAACTCCCTGGAGGCAATCACTGTTCTGGTTTTGTTTTGATTAGGGTAACCTGTTCTTAGAACTTCTATGCATGGAATTATAAGGATGTACTTCTTTGCATCTGTTTCACTCAGTATCATGTTTTTGAAACTCATCTGTACTGTTGCTTGGATCAATAGTGTGCTCCTTTCTATTGCCAGGTTATAGTCCATAGACTTGGCTTTGACTAGGAATGCTCTGCCAGATGGAGAACAGATAGGTCCAAGTCCTCTCCCTGTTTCTAGCTCCCTGCCCAAGTCTGTCAAGTCGGGGGATCAGAGCCCTGGATGAGTGTACCCTAGGAAGACAGATAGCTTATTTCCCAGGACCTTTCTAGAATGTAGTCAGTCTATGACTTCAGTCCCCCAGAAATCTGGGGAGACTGAACTATTTCAGGGGCAGGATGTAGGGTGAACAAGCATCCTGGTTTGCCCAGGACTTGCCTGGTTTTAGCATTTCAAGTCCTGTTCCTGGGAAACCCTGGGAAAATGGGGATGGGTGGTTGCCCTGCCAGGATCCCAGCACTGCCCCAAGGGCCCCAGGCCCTTTCTCACCCCAGACTACACTTACACTCCCTTCTTCCTAAGGATTGATTTTCTATAAACTCTGAACTGATCAACTTCTCCCCTGCTCTAAAATATCCCATGGCTCCCTGTGGCTTTGCCTGGCAATACCCAAAAGATGTACTGACCTATGGCAGTGCTGCACAGTGGAACCACCTGGGGAATTTTGATGCCCGGCTTCTACCCCAGACATTTTAACTGGTTTAAGGCTGTGACTGGGCATCAGGAGTTTTAGAAAGCTCCACAGGTGATGCTGATCTGCTGCAGAGTTTGGGAACCACTGGCCTATGGGTATGATTTGCTTGCTGGTGTTGCCAAAATTTAAAATCAAAAGATTTCATATAAAAATCTAGACTCCTAGCTACCTTTTTTTTTTTTTTTAACATTTGTGTATTTATTTTAGAGAGATAGAGGGAGGCCAGTGGGAAAGGGATACAGAAAACCTCAAGCAGAATCCCCACTAAGCATGGAGCCCGGCGCAGTGTTCAGTCTCACAACCCATGAAACCATGACCCAAGCCGAAACCACCAAACACTCAACTGACTGAGCCACCCAGGTGCGCCAGCTCGCAGCTCCCTTTGACAAAGCAGAAGGTCTGTGATACTGAGTGCTTCCAAGTATGGTAATCACCAGGGGGTGTGGAGCATTGGCTCCTCTTGGAGACAAATATGTGTTTTCTGGTCATCATAATCTCAGCCACTCCCTGGTGCTTACTCTGCTCATCTGTGTCCATGTGCTTGGCCCACAGGCTAAGGTCTCAACTCTGTAGCCTCTTCACTAACTGTTCCATATACTCATCTCACTTCTGCCCTCCAGCCACATGGCCTCAGGGTGCCCTTTCTACCCCTGCTTTTGCCCAAGCAGTTCTTCCACCAAACTCCTTATCAAGGCAGACAAGGCCTTGCTCAGTGTGGCCACTGCCACCTCTCTTTCCCCTCTTTCCCAAGTTCATCTAACACACAGACCTTCTAATACACCAAGGCTGGACAGGCTCGTTCTCCTTCTATCTGTTGTGGCACCCTCTGCCTGGGGAACTCTGCCCTTCCTCTCTTCTTTCTTTCTTCCTGGCCAGTGCCTAGTTATCTTTCAGGCCTTGGCTTAGATTTTGCCTCTTTCAGGAAGCTTCCCTGACCCTCAAACTAGGTCAGGTCACTGGCTAGTCACTGCACTTCCTCTTTTGCTTAACATCTCACTTCCCTTGCTAGAATAAGGCTACCATGTTCATCTCTGTCCTCCCAGCGTCTAGGTAAATAGTGTCATGCCTGGTAAATGGTAGATGTTCATCAATGACAAATGAACATAAGAAGGAAAGGAAACACATCTCCCTTTCTCCGCTGGCAAAATTCTACTCTTGTGGTTACATTTCTACTATAGTAGCCAACTCTGTGCTCCTGCACACCCAAACCTCACTAAGCTCAGGCCTAGCTCACAGTGGGTCCAGTGGGTCCCCAAACCCATTCTGTGGTTGTTTTCTCCGTGTCAGGATGCATAATTGGAATAGGCATACTCAGAAATGGGCAGAATCCCCACATCAGTTGACTGAGTTGCTGCACAGAAGGCAGGTCTGTGTCTGATTGGCCACCCAGGGCCCCATCCAGGGCAACCACAAGGGTAGATAGAGCACAGTAACTCACTTTCCATACCCTGACTTCTGTCTACTGATTTTCATTTGGCAATGGCTTTTCTCCCAGTCCCCTCCTTTGTTCCTCCAATCACCTCTGAGAGGCAGCTGGTGGTGTAGCGAATGGTCAGGATAGGGTAGGAATGGAGGTTTTCATATTCAGCTGATTTGCATTAACTTGTGTAATCTTGGGCAAGTCACTCCCCAGCCTGGACTTCAGTTGCCTCATCTGAAAGATGGGGCCAGTAATCTTTGCCTCATCTTTGGGGTCAAACATCTTTTGAACATGTCAGGAACAGTGGGAACCAAGTGCAGAGCACCTGAGCAGCTGTGTGTAAACCCAATTTTTGTGAAAGTAATAGTTATAGCCAACCTTTAATTTTTAGATTCACGGGTAGGATTACGGGCACTCTAGGAAATTAGGAAATGCAGTGCCAAAGAAGAGCAAAAGTCCGTGGTAGTCTGTAATAACCCCCGTTGAGGATTTAATGTATTTATTTTTAAGTCACAGTGAGGGACGCCAACAGAGGCGGTAGGGTTAATGAGAACAGCCTCAAATGGGGCGCCTGGACTCTAGCTCAGCTGCTGTATGACTTCAGTGGCCTTGTCTGTATAATGGGATGCCCCGGCCCTCTCCCCTCACAGCCTTTTGTGAAGCTCGGAGGAAACAAAGGAGGGACGCGTGCCTCCGCAACGGCCGCGCGCGGGTGAGCGCGCCACGGCGTCGCAGGGGTTAAGTGCACCGAGCGCCGCACTCCCGTCCTAGAGCGGCCGCGGGCGGACTTCCGGCGCTCGGGGATCCCGGCACGCGCCGCAGAGCTTTCTCCGTAGGCCGCTGGTGCTTGGGTGGAGGACCGTGCCTCTGAGGCTCGGCGCGCGCTGCGGTGGCATCCTGGGTCATCTAGGCTGGGTCCGTTGCCGACGTGTCCCCAAGCTCCTCAGCCCGCGAGTTTCGGACTAGCGGTGTTCGAGCGTGGGCGGCGTTTGAGCCCCCGTGAGCCTCGGTTTCCCCCTCCTGGATCGCGGGACTGGCCGAGGACGGTCGGGTTCTTCCAATTACTTGCACACTGGTATCCGCTGTCTCCCCATTGCACAGTCAAGGAAACCGAGACCCCAGAGCTCTAAGTTACTTTGGCCCTTGATTTCGAGCGCTGCTGCTGCTTCCTCCGCTGCCCCAGGGGGATTCTAAGGACAGCTCTGTGTGTCTGGAGCCGTACCTGAGTATCTGCTGTCGTCCTTATTACAACCTCTCGAGGCAGGTGCTGTTATCCACATTTACAAGAAAAGTGAGGCTCAGAGCGATTTTCTCCAAACTCATGATGCAGGTCAGTGGCTGAGTAGCGAGACCTATAAACTCAGGTTAGTCTCACTTGATTGGCAGGTGTTTGGGGGAATAGTAGCTACTACTGAGTGCCTAGGACTGAATCCTTTCACAAAGGGCAAAAGCCGAGAGAGGATGGGGGTGGGAGGGAGTGTCACAGACCTGGTTACGTTAAATAATAGTGGTCTTGGGTCAAGTGTCTTTGCATCCCTTTGCATCACTTTCCTCAAGGTGAAAGAATCAGATTTAACACCGCTCTCTAGTAACAGCCTTAGTAAGATAAGGTTCACTCTTTTATTCACTCTCTTACAGTTCCCTCTTTTATTATATTTTGTTATTTAATTTTAGCTACAAACTCTTGTGTCGAGGGTTGACTTTCAGTCAGTTACAGCAAGGGAGCGGCTCTGCTACTAGGAAACCCCCGACCTCACCCATGTAAAATACACAGTTCAGTGTTTCTTAGTATATTCATAGAGTTGTGCAACTATCACCACAGTCAACTCTAGAACATTTTTATCAAACCCCCTTCCTGTTGCGAGCCCTAAACTCACTAATCTACTTTCTGTCTCTATAGATTTGCCTATTACGGGGCGCCTGGGTGGCTCAGTGGGTTAAGCTGCTGCCTTTGGCTCAGGTCGTGATCCTGGGGTCCTGGGATCGAGTCCCACATCAGGCTCTCTGCTTCGGCAGGGAGCCTGGTACACCCCCCCACCTCCAACCCCCCCCCCCAGCCTGCTTCTCTGTCTGTCAAATAAGTTTAAAAAAAAAAAAGATTTGCCTATTATGGACATTTCCCATAAGGCCGTATAAGGCCTTTTGTGACTGAGATAATCTTTTTTTTAACAAAGTCCCAGCCTTAGCTCAGAGCTTTGGCCTGTAACCATACCCAGCTAGAACTGAAAAGCATTGCTTTGATCTTGTTGGATTTATTTTTACCACTCCAGGATGAATGATAGATATTTCCTATTTGTGATACTGATATGAAATTTCCTTTTTGAATAAATTTGTTTCCATAAAAAAGTGAGTCGACATTTTTAAAGAACAAGATTAAATAAACAATAGTAGAGGTGGTACACAGGTATCTCCAAAAGTTGGGAAGATAGGACGTGAATGAAGTTTGGAAAACACTAGATTGTCTTGCTTTGAGGTTCTCCAGGACATGGCTTGGAAACTACCCTACTATTCCATTTCACTCTCCTCCCAGTTACTGTAAGGAAGCATATCATTTTACTGATGAAGAAGCAGGTACAGAAAAGTTAAGTGTGATAACCTGTCCAAGTCACACAGTTAGTGACAGAACCTAGACTTTACCTAAGGTCTGTCTGTCTTAATTCCGAACGACCTCCTTACCAAATCTGGACCTCAAACTGAGGTTGAGGCATGGATGAGCAGGCTTGAAGGAGGACTCTAGCCAAAATACCAGAACATGTGGGGACCAAGCTGGTCACCTTGTTTTGGGTATCGCAACAAATACTCACATATTTCTTTCTTTCTTTCTTTTTTTTTTTTTTTAAAGATTTTATTTATTTATTTGACAGACAGAGATCACAAGCAGGCAGAGAGGCTGGGAGAGAAGCAGGCTCCCTTCTGAGCAGAAAGCCCCATGCGGGGCTCGATCCCAGCACCCTGGGATCATGACCCGAGCCGAAGGCAGAGGCTTTAACCCACTGAGCCACCCAGGCGCCCCAATATTCACATATTTCTATAAAATAACTTAATTTGTGACTTTAAACAGAAATCCCATCTCAGTCACTGTTGGGGCTTTCTTCTCTTAAGGGCACACCAGAATCCAGGAGGTGTTATCTAGATAAGGAGTGTGTGTGTGTGTGTGTGTGTGTGTCCGTCCGTCCATCCGTCCGTCCGTCCCCTTGAGCACACGTGTATGTTGGTGCTGGGGAGACTCGAATCTTTGGTCAATCTTGACTGCTGTTGGTAATTGCGGTCCAAGCCCACGGTGTTCCCTTCAAGTTCATGGCTTCTGCCCTATATCATGTGTGAGGCACCAGAATTTGGGCCAGCCGAGACTCCTTGTATGTAGGGTCCCGTGTTTCCTGGAAGATCAGGCAGCCACCTGCTCTCAAGGCTGGCTCTTTCTGGAGCATGGCCATGGGGCATGCAGTAGGACTCCCTCTTTCCTCTTCCAGGCCAGAGACTTTCACTAAGATCCTCTTCCTCCCCTCTCAAACCTCTTATTCCAATACATATTTTTTCACTCTGGGTTTCAATAGCACATGAAACTCACAGCCCATTTCCGATTAAACTAGTTCCCTTTTCCTCAAGGGCAGAGAGAGTTCCGTTTTTAAACCTTAACTTAAGCAAAAAGTAGCAAGTAGAAGACAAAACAACCAAATCCTGCCACATTGTTATCAACACCTTTGGTTTTTCTGTTTGTTTTGTTTTAAGATTTTATTTATGTATTTGAGAGAGAGAACAAGTAAGAGAGAGCATGAGAGGGGAGGAGGTCAGAGGGAGAAGCACACTTCCTGCAGAGCTGGGAGCCTGATGCGGGACTCAATCCTGAGACTCCGGGATCATGACCTGAGCCGGAGACAGTTGCCCAACCAACTGAGCCACCCAGGAGCCCCTGTCAACACATTTGTAACTCAAGCCTCTCATCTCATAGCTGTGCAATTCAACATGGATCCAAGCTTGTTAACTACACCTGTCCTCCTTCTAAGGCAATCAGAGGTCCATCTGTTGTTACTCAGCTTGAGTGAGTCTCAACCCTAACTCCAGACAACTTAGATCTAAGAGTAGTTTTTGACCATTATAAACAAAATAACTAACTTTGCTCCAGGTAATATTCTAAGAGCTCTACATGCATAATGTCCCCAAAGTCTTTTCAACAACTCCATGAGGTAAGTACTGTTATTGTGTCCATTTTACAGGTGGGAAACTGAGGAATGGAGAAGTGAAGTCTTTTGTCCAAGGCACCATGGTTAATAAATAGTAAAGGCAGATTTCAGTCCACATAGTCTGACTTCAGAGTGTGGGCTCTCAAACACAGAGCACATATTCTGAAATCAGACTATTTCCTCTATCATTTACAGCAATATTTTAGTATTCCGTATATATTGGAAAGTAGTTTGTAGTTACTTGGGAAGCAGAACTGGGGAGGACTCTCCTCCCCAAAGAGGAGTCTGAGAACTCTGAGACCTGGATCTCTCACTCAGGATGCCTTTCTCCCTCCCCAGCTCCTGCCGCTCTGGGCATGACTTATAACTAAAGTTGTTCTCCCTGTCCCCAAACTGCCAACCCCAGCTACTGTTAGGTGTCCACGTTGGGCCAGGTAGATGCATAATTTCTCTCTTCTTTGCTACAGCCCAGCAAGGAATTATCCCCATTTTACAGACAAGCAAACAGGTTTAGGAATGCCAAGTGACTTGCCCAGGATCACACAGCTAGTGGATGGAGCAACAAGATTGGAACCTGGATGCCCATTTCCGAGTCTCCTGCCCTGTTAATGCTTTAGCAATCTTACAGAGTTAAGAGCCACATAAGTGGGTTTCCGGGGGGGGGGGGCAGTGTCTATCTGTGGCACCCGAGAGAACCTCTCACCCTCTCTGGCTCTATTTCCTTATTTGCAGAATCTCTTTTTACCTTCCTCTTGTTTCTCAACTTCCTAATGAAAGTTGGGAGAAGTTTTTTGTTTTGTTTTTTAAGGATTTTGTTTATTTAGAGAGAGAACATGCACATGCAAGTGGTGGGAAGGGGAGGGACAAACAGACTCAGCACTGAGTGCTCAGTGGAGCCCAACACAGGGCTCGATCTCCTGACCCTGAGATTATGACCTGAGCTGAAATCAAGAGTCAGTTGCCCAACCGACTAAGCCACGCAGGTGCTCCTGTTTTATTTTCAATTTCAAAATTAGACTCAAAGACTACTATAAAGAGGGTGTTCCCATAAAGGAGTTTCTTTTTGGAGGGGGTCATACTATCTGCTCTAAGGAGACCTTTTCTGCCTAGGGTTCTAGAACAGCAATGAGACTGGAGAGTTGGGAGTTCAGGAAAAGATGGGGACACTTGAGCCTGTGT
Source organism: Martes martes (assembly GCF_963455335.1). Lineage (NCBI taxonomy): Eukaryota > Metazoa > Chordata > Mammalia > Carnivora > Mustelidae > Martes > Martes martes. Next base: position 21,057,423 of record NC_137906.1, read on the forward strand.
GGGGAATAGGGACATGATGATAACAACGCTTTACTGGGTCTTAATAACGTGCCAGGCCGTGGCCTAAGTCTTGTGTGTGTGTGTGTGTAATGTGTGTGCATACTAGATGTGTATGCATACATATGCTAGAGGTCATGTTTTTATCTACCACTCTACTCTAGATTTTTAGATGGAGTTTTGTTGACATCACTTCACCCTACCTCCTAATTTAGAGGCAAGGAATCATTTCTGCTTACTCCTTCGAGGGTCATGGCAGATCTCTTCTCTGCTAGTCCCCATGGCAGGCTCTTTGAAAAGATAGAAAAGACCAATTTCTGGTGTTAGCGATAGGGATCACTAGGTGGTATGACTATAATGTTACTTACCTGTATTTCTTAACTTTCTACAATGCAGATATACTGCCTCTATGATAACGATCAGTTCCCTTCCCTCACAGAATGCCTCTACTCATTACAGTACTCTTTCTCTAATTTAAATGATGACATGCCTCATAATCCCCATAGTGGGAGAAGTTCCAGTTAAAGAAGTCAAGACCTTGTATTAGAGGGGTGGCCCCTTAATTCCAGTGGCAGCCACATCTGCAGCTCCTTCTGAGTAAAGGAACCAAATGTCATGACCCCACTTCTCTCTCAAATCCCTGATAGGCCTAGGGATTGGTATCTGAACCCAACTTTCCACAGCAGGGAATCTCAACAGGGTGGTCCTGGGCCTGAGCGTTAGGAAGGTTATGAGCACAGACTTGGTTTTCATAACTTCAGAGGATGCTAGAGGCATGCAGTGAGCCAGACCCAGGAAGGCTGATTGATTGTCTTGTAACTCACTAGGCAGCCCACCCAACAATGCCCAGAATGACAGTGGATTCCCATGGGTGGCCTGGTGACCTGGTGAGGTGTCTAGATCTGGAAATGCTGTTCAATTGGATCATGCCTACCTAGATGATCAGCTAATGTCTTGGAAAGTTTGAAAACCAGACCCAGGAAAAGTAGAACTCCATATCATATTAAAGTTAATGAAACTCCATATCAGGAGTCTGAGGGAGGAAGGGTGTTACTGTTCTGGGAATGGATGTGTCACTTCTAAGGGAACAAGGATGTTCTAGGGACCCCATGACTTCCCTGGGTCTCCTGGGGCTTGACCAATATCCCAGGTGTCTGTAAGACTCTACCGTGAGCACTGAGCAGCTAGATGGGATACATCAATATACAAAAAAATCCCTTTTTTTTTTTTTTTCAAACTGAAAACCAGTGAATAGGCAGTAAGTGACACTTTAAACAATGTAAAACTACTTCCACTGTTAATGGGTAGTCTACATACCCTTCTTTATTTTCTTGAAATATTTTAGGATTCATTCTTTCCATAGTTTATTTTCGGAAAGCTAACATGCTCTCTAAGAGGTTAGTCTATGAAATGTTTGCTGTCTTTTTAATTTTTCAAGTCCCAAGTCATGACAAAGAATGACTTGAGATTTGTGTATACTGGATCTGAAATTCTCACAGTTGCCTAAAAGTTGAACAGAAAGCAGTAAACCCACATATTTAAGAATTTTGTTTAAGTAGACTTTGTGATCGGGAAAGTATTATACTTCTGAACAATGCCTAGCTAAATATTGTGTTCAACTTATAGTTACAAATCCAAATAGTTAAAGTTATAGACCTAGGAAAAGCAATAGGCTCAGAGTCACACAGAAAGTGCAAAGCTAGAACTACAACTTTGGTCCCTTGGCTTCAAGCTCAATGCTTTCTCCACTTGTTCTCTCCTTATGACTGTTGCCTCGCAAAGCTATGGCCATGAGAAAACTATAGATTAATTTAAAAGTGATGCTGAGATGGCAGGGAAGGTGAAGCAGAAGTCGTAACAGGAAGGCAAGAAATTTTTAAAGATTTATTTATTAGAGAAAGAGAAAGCATGAGCAGGAGGGGCAGAGGGAGAGAGGGAGAGAAGCAGACTCCATGCTGAGTGCAGAGCCCAACATGGGGCTTACTCTCAGGACCCCAAGATCAGGACCTGAGCCAAAACCAAGAGTCAGATGCTCAACCTACTGAGCCATCAGATGCCCCAGGAAGGCAAATTTTTAAAATCTTTTTTTTGTTGTGGTATTAGTATTTTATTGTTGTAACAAATTACTACAAATATAATGGCTTAAAACCACACATTTATTACCTTATAATTCTGTAGGTCAGAAGTCTAATACGGGTCTCACTGGGCTAAAATCAAGATGTGAGCAAGGCTATGTTCCTTCTGAGGATCCAGGCGAGAATCCACTCCCTTGTCTATTCCGGTTTCCAGAAGCCACCCACAGTCCTTGGCTCATGGTCCCCTGCCCCCATCTTCAGAGCAGCAGTGTCACCTCTCTGTGACCCTTCTTCCACTGTCACATCTCCCTCTGTCCATAGCCAGAAAAGGTTCTCTGATTTTAAGGACCCTTGTGATTATACTGGGCCACCTGGATAATCCAGGATAATCTCCCCATCTTCGGGTCTTTAACTTAATCACATCTGCAGAGTCCCTTTTGCCATGTGAAGTAACACACTCACCAGCTCTGAGCTTTGGGGCATGGGCATTTTAGGAATTAGAGCAAGGCGATTTTTCTGCCTATCGCAGTTATGAAATATCATCCAGATGCATAAACATTCATAGGGAAATAGACATTTTAATGTAATATTAAAATACCCCAGCCACCATCGTCCAGACCAAGAAATAAACATTGTCAGAATCACCACAAACCCCCCCACTTAATCATGTTTTCTGTTTGCATTTGCCTGAAATTCTTTTTGTCCATCTATTTATTTGCAATATTTTTTTCACTTTTGTTTTATGTGTCTTTCTTATAAATTGCTCATAGCAGATTAAAATATTTTTTTTGAAATTTTTTCTGCTTATAGCAGACCTTAAAAGTAACTTAGTCTGACAAGTTTTGTCATAATGTTAATTCAGTGTGTTCCTGTTTATTGCATTAATCTGTATACTTTTTCCTTTCCACTTTATTTTACATTTACTATTTATTTTTTCATTAATGTTTTCCTGTTTGCTTTTTTTTTCAAAAGATTTTATGTGTTTATTTGAGAGAGAGACAGTGAGAGAGAGCATGAGAGAGGAGAAGGTCAGAGGGAGAAGAAGACTCCCCATGGAGTAGGGAGCCTGACGGGGGACTCAATCCCAGGACTCTGGGATCATGACCTGAGCTGAAGGCACTCGCTTAGCCAGCTGAGCCACCCAGGCGCCCTCCTGTTTGCTTTAAAAAAAAAAAAAAAATTTCTGTGGGTTTGGTCAAGTTTCTATTTATTACCTTTGCCCCTCTTTGTAAACCTGCCAGTGTTTATCTTCTTTTTCCTAGCAATCACAGTTGTTCTTAAATTGTTGTATCAGTGCATGGTCAGAATCCTACTCCTTCACCAAGTAATTTACTTGCCCACTCTTTCACAAACCCCCTCCCCAAAAGGTGATCACCCTAGAATGCTTTGACCTTCCTCACTCTCCTAGAGTTTTGCTAAGATAGCTTACAATTTTGGGTTCGATTACTCAGTTTTTCATTAGTTAATCACTTATGCAAAAGAATCCTTATTTAACACTTAAAGCACAAATTTCCAGTCTACTGCTAACATGTAAGCTGAGCTATCTGTATCTGTATCTATATCTATCTATGTGTCTTTGTATTGCTAACCTCTGCTACCTCACCCCTTCATCTGTCATTATCTTGAGCTCTCCATCACTAACTGAGAGGATTTCTTGAGCACTTCCCTCAGAAGGGTCATGCACGTGATGTGTGCACTGAATCTTGTGTGCCAGATGTCTTCTGGTTGGGAAGTGATATGATTGCCACTTTTGATTCTTGGGTTATGTTCTTTTCTCCTGGAGTCTGTATTCTACCGTCTTCTATCTTATAGTATTGGAGATGGGTGCCTTTAAATTAGCTTGTTTCTCATTCCTTTATAAATAACCTAGTCCAGAAGCTTGTAAGTTCTTTTTTCCTCAAAGATTTTATTTATCTTTTTTTTTAAAGATTTTATTTATTTATTTGACAGACAGATCACAAATAGGCAGAGAGGCAGTCAGAGAGAGAGAGAGAGGAGGAAGCAGGCTCCCTGCTGAGCAGAGAGCCCGATGCGGGGCTCAATCGCAGGACCCCGGGATCATGACCTGAGCAGAAGGCAGAGGCTTTAACCCACTGAGCCACCCAGGCACCCCTTTATTTATCTATTTGACAGACAGAGATCACAAGTAGGCAGAGAGGCAGGCAGAGAGAGAGGAGGAAACAGGCTCCCTGCTGAGCAGAGAGCCTGATGCAGGGCTCGATCCCAGGACCCTGAGATCATAACCTGAGCCGAAGGCAGAGGCTTTAACCCACTGAGCCACCCAGGTACCCAGAAGCTTGTAAGTTTTGTTTTGTTTTGTTTCTATTTCTGAAGTTCAGGAATTTAATCAGGCTATGTCTAGATACTTACCTTTATTCATGTGAGTCCGTTTAATCTCCAGGCTCAAGTCTCCCTTTCCATCTGCTACTTTTCTTTTCTTTTGGGACCTCTACTATTTGCATTAGGTCTTTTGGATTTGTCCTTAAAATTTACATGTAATGGTATGATTTCCTTTCCTTTATATGTCTGATGTGTTGTAAGATTTCTTCCAGCATCTTTGTGTTTCTTGTTAGTGTCTGTGCCAGTCACCAAAGCATATCTATTCTAATTATAAATTCAGGCATTAAGGAAATAACCACAGAATGGGCCAGCCCATGAGCCACCTGGGTCCCCTGAGTTGGCCTGGAGTCAACAGACTCCATCTATCACCTGATTCCTATTAGCCCCTACTTTGAATGGTGGACCACAGTGGAATAGGTCCCCAGGAATAAGTACATTTAGAGCTAATGTCAGATAATCCCAGAAAGATCTGGGTATGTCCTTTTTTTCCTGTGCACAGATACCCTACTAAATAGATGAAGGTCTCTCTGAGGAAGGCTAGGAGGAAGATTTATGAGTACTTGCAGCAATGATGCAGGTTCCTTCCTCTAGGAGACTTGGCATCACCTTCAGTCAAGGGGCTCCGGGTCTGTGATTGACTTGTGTCTGGAAACTGGTACGAGGCTGTGGCTCTCCACTTCATATATTGGCTACCAGACCTAGGATTTCTCTTATTGTATAGAGAGATCAAGCAGGAAAGAAACACTTCAAGAATAGTGGAGTAAAGAGTTCCAAAAGTCCACTCCTCTGGGGCCCTTGGGTGGCTCAGATGGTTGGGCATCTGCCTTCGGCTCAGGTCATGATCTCCAGGTCCTAGCATCAAGCCCCACATGGGCTCCCAGCTTGACAGGGAGTGTGTTTTTGCTACTCCCCCTGCTCATGCTCTCTCTCTGTATCTCTCTATCTCAAATGAATAAATAAATAAAAATCCGCTCCTCCTTAAAAGCAACAAGAACTCTGGAAGAACATTGTCAAAATAAGCTTTTTCAGAACTCTAGAAAGTAATCAAAGGTTAGCTACAATCCAAGGAATGTTTATTTAAAAAAAAAAATAGCTGTATCCTAGTGAGAGCAGTGAACTTTGTGAAATTTTAACTCGCCCTAGTCCCATTTTCCTCTCCCCAAGTCCATAGAAACCTTGAAAACTAAAAGCCTCCTAACTAAGGGAGCTGTGAAAAACAATGGTTTAGTAGCCACCAGAGGGGGCAGAACAGGTTTGAAGCTCTACAGCAGCTCCATCCTCAGAGAAGTGCCACTGTCTGACCTGTCTGTTGGCTCTCTGGAAAGCCTATTCTGAGTTTGTCTTTATTTGAGTGAAGTCAGAGCTCTCCTTGTGCTAATAGCCATAACTGTAGGTCACATATAGAAAACAATCAGCGGCAATTGTTTAACATTACAGCTGCCTGCAGTGACCATACCAATTGGTAGTCATGAGAGGCTGACAAAACAACTTAAAAGGAGAAACAATGGAATAAGAGATATTCGCTGGTCCTTGAAAAGCTTTGACATATTCCTAGGAATTCCTATATGTTCACAAGCAAATGTAGGGTTGTGTGCATACCCAGGAAAAACCTGAGGGGATCCTAACCTCTCACCTCTACCTGATCTTGAGGGTCTGCAGGGGCCAGAAGTGAATAATAAAGCAGTATTGCATACACACACACACACACACATACACACACAAGGCCTCACACGAGATTTATTGGTTGAAGGCATTTAAGGAAATCTCTGTCCAACCATTAGCTGACCACTAAGCTAATTGAGTAGAGACTTCAGTGGCCACACAGCAAAGAACACAGTTTTGTTTTGTTTTGTTTACAGAATTACTCTAGCGGGGCGCCTGGGTGGCTCAGTGGGTTAAGCCTCTGCCTTCGGCTCAGGTCATGATCTCAGAGTCCTGGGATTGAGCCCCACATCGGGCTCTCTGCTCAGCAGGGAGCCTCCTTCCCCCCTTCTCTCTGCCTGCCTCTCTGCCTACTTGTGATCTCCCTCTCTGTCAAATAAATAAATAAATAAATAAATAATCTTAAGAAAAAAAAAGAATTACTCTAGGAAAGTCACTAAACAAACAAAGAGCATTATCAGCAAAGTCTGGGGTGGTGGACTCTGGTGGGCAGAGTTGCCACATTATAATATTTAAGATGTCACTTTCAACAAGAAATTATGACATGCAAAGAAGGAGGAAAATGTAGCCCATGCAAATGTAAAAAGCCGTAAAAAGAAACTGTCCCTGAGGAAGTCTAGACATTGAAGTTACTAGAAAAAGTCTTTAAATTAGCTATTATAAATGTATTCAAAGAACTAAAGGAAATTATATCTAAAAAATTATAAATATAAGAATGTCTTACTAAATAGAGGATATTAATAAGCAGATAAAAAGTACATGTATATAACCTATATATAATAAATATAATATAAATTATATATATGTAAAATAAAAATTCTGGAGTGAAAAAGTATAATAACTGGGGCGCCTGGGTGGCTCAGTCATTAAGCGTCTGCCTTCGGCTCAGGCCAGGGTCCTAGGATCAAGTCCCACATCAGGCTTCCAGCTCCACGGGAAGCCTGCTTCTCCCTCTCCCACTCCCCCTGCTTGTGTTCCCTCTCTTGCTGTGTCTCTGTCATTCATAAATCAATCAATCTATCTATAAATCTTTAAAAAAAAGTATAATAACTGAAATGAAAGACCAACTACAGAAGTTCAGGAGCAGATCTGACCTAGCAGAACAATCAGCAAACTTGCAGATGAGTCAGCTGAAATTACTCAGTCTGAGGAACAGAAGGAAAAAGAATGAAAAAAATGAATAGCACCCCCCAGACTTGTGGGACTACATCAAGTGTACTAACATACATATAATGAGAGTCCCAGAAGAGAGAAGAAAATGGGGTAGAATATTTAAAGAAATAATAGACAAAACCCTCCCAACTTTAATTTTAGAAATAAATCTACATATATAGAATCTAGCTCAAAAGAGGATAAACTGTAAGAGTTTCACATCTAGGCACACCACAGCCAAACTTTGAAAGACAAAGAGAATACTGAAAGCAGCAAGAGAAAAAAGTAATTCATCATGTACAAGGGATCCTCAGTAAGATTAGCAGCTAACTTCTTATCAGAAACTATGAAGGCCAGAAGTGGGATAACATATTCCAAGTGCTAAAAGGGGCACCTGGGTGCCTCAGTTGGTTAAGTGTCTGCCTTTGGCTCAGGGTCAGGATCCCTGGGTCCTGTGGGCTTCCCACTCAGCAGGGAGTCTGCTTCTCCCTCTCTTTCTGCCCCTCCCCCTGCTCATGCTCTCTCTTTCACTCTTCAAATAAAGAAATAAAGTATTTTTTTAAGTGCTAAATTAATAAACCCATCAACCAGGAAGTTTATATCCAGGAAAATCATTCTTCAAAAATAAAGAATCAATTAAGACATTCCAAGGTAGGGACTCCTGCGTGGCTCAGTTGTTAGGTGTCTGCCTTCCGCTCAGGTCATGATCCCAAGCCCCTGGGATTGAGCCTCACATCAGGCTCCCTGCTCAGTGGAGAGCCTGCTTCTCCCTCCCACCAACCCCCTGGCTTGTGTTCCCTCTTGCTGTGTCTCTCTGTCAAATAAATAAGTAAAATCTTAAAAAAAAAAAAAAAGACATTCCAAGATAAAAATGAAGGGAATTTGTTCCTAGCAGACCTACCCTACAAGAAATATAAAAAGAGGGGCACCTGGGTGGCTCAGTGGGTTAAAGCCTCTGCCTTCAGCTCAGGTCATGATCCCAGGGTCCTGGGATCGAGCCCCGCATCGGGCTCCCTGCTCAGCACAGAGACTGCTTCCCTTCCTCTCTCTCTCTGCCTGCCTCTCTGCCTACTTGTGATCTCTGTCTGTCAAATAAGTAAATAAAATCTTAAAAAAATATATATATATAAAAAGAGTCCTTCAGGCTGAAACGAAAGGACTAGATAGTAATTCAAATCCACTTAAAATAAAGAACATCAATAAAAGAAACTATATAAATACTAGAAAAAATTATAAATATTTTTTGGCTTGTAATTTTTTTCTTTTATATGTTCTTTTTTCTTAAAAGATTCTACTTATTTATTTGACAGAGAAAGATCTCAAGTAGGCAGAGAGGCAAGCAGAGAGAGAGAGAGAGAGAGAAGCAGGCTCCCTGCTGCGCAAAGAGCCCGATGTGGGGCTCGATGCGGGGTTTGATCCCAGGACCCTGAGATCATGACCTGAGCCGAAGGCAGCGGCTTAACCCATGAGCCACCCAGGCGCCCCTATATGTTCTTTTTTAAAAAAAGATTTTACTTACTTACTTGATAGAGAGCACAAGCAGGCAGGGGGAACGGTGTGCAGATGAGAGCTCCCTGCTAAGCATGGAGGCCCATGTAGGGCTCAATCCCAGGACCCTGGGATTATGACCTGAGCTGAAGGCAGACGCTCAACTGATTGAGCCACCCAGGTACCCCTATATATTCTTTTTTCAAGATTTTATTTGATTGAGAGAGAGAGGATTTTATTTAAGGAGGCAGAGGAAGAGAGAATCTGAAGTGGACTCCATCCCAAGCACAGAGCCCGACGTGAGGCTTGATCTCACCACTCCCAGATCATCACCTGGGCTGAAACCAAGAGTGGGGTCCCCTAACCAACTGAGCCATCCATGTGCCCACCGTCTTATATGTTCTAAAGACAACTGCAAAAAGCAATAATTGTAAAACTGTGTTTATGGGCTTATATGAAGATGTAACTTGAATGGAAATAACAGCACAAAGAAAAAGTGAAGAAACATATAATAGGAACAAAGTTTTTATATACTATTGAAATTAAGTTGACATTAAAATAAACTAGATTGTTTTTTTTAAGATTTTATTTATTTATTTGACACAGAGAGATCACAAGTAGGCAGAGAGGCAGGCATGGGGCAGGGAAGCAGATTCCCTGCTGAGCAGAGAGCCTGATGCAGGGCTCGATCCCAGGACCCTGAGATCATGACCTGAGCTGAACGAAGGCAGAGGCTTAACCCACTGAGCCACCCAGGCACCCCTAAACTAGATTGTTTTAAGACATTAATTGTAATTTAGGGAAACCACTAAGATAGTAATTCAAAGGAACAGAGTAAAAGAAACAGGGAATTAAAATGGAATACTAGAAAATATTTAACACAAAAGAAAGTAGTAATGGAGGAACATAGGGAAAAAAGACACATAAATAAATAGCAAAATGATAGGTATGAATTCTGTCCTGTTAGTAATTACATTAAATGAAAACGGACTAAAAATTTCAGATAAACATAGAGATTAGCAGAATGGATTTTTGGTGGCGCCTGGGTGGCTCAGTCGGTTAAGCCTCAGCCTTCAGCTTAGGTCTTGATCCCAGAGTCCTGGGATCAAGCCCCACATCCGGCTCCCTGCTCAGCGGGGAGCCTACTTCTCCTTCTCCCTCTGCCTGCTGCTCTGCCTATTTGTACTCTCTATCTCTGTGTCAAATAAATAAAACCTTTTAAAAAAAAGCAGAATGGATTTTTTTTAAGATTTTATTTATTTATTTGACAGAGATCACAAGTAGACAGAGAGGCAGGCAGAGAGAGAGGGGGAAGCAGGCTCCCACTGAGCAGAGAGCCTGATGCGGGGCTCCATCCCAGGACCCCGAGATCATGACCTGAGCTGAAGGCAGAGCCACCCAGGCGCCCCAGAATGGATTTAAAAAAAAAAAAAACAGAAGGGGCACTGCCTGCATGGCTCAGTCAGTTGGGTGTCAGGCTTTTGATTTTGGCACAGGTCATCATCTCAGGGTCCTGGGATCCAGCCGCACATCGGGCTGTGTGCTTAGAGTGGAGTCTGCTTGTCCTTCCCCTACTGGTCCTCCCCCACTGTCTGTCTGTCTGTCTCTCAAATAAAATAAATAAATAAAATCTTTTAAAAAAAGATTCCCTCTTCCTCTGCCCCTCCCCCCTAAAAATATAATAAACTAAAAATACCAACACAATCCAGTATGCTCTTTATAAGCACAGATGCAAAGAGATTGAAAGTAAAAGGATAGAACAAGAACCATAAGAGATGTAGAGTAGCTATACTAACATCAGACAAAACAACCTAAAACAAACTTTTTACTAGATACGAAAGACATTTTATAATGATAAAAGGGTCAATCCATTAAGAAGACAAAATAGTTATAAACTTTTATGTACCTAACAAAAGAGCCCCCAAATACATGACAAAAAAGTTTACAGAACTAAAAAGAGAAATAGATAATTTGCCAATAATAGTGGGAGACTTCAATACCCAGCCTACAATAATGGAGGGAATAACTATACAGAAGATCTACAAGGAAATAGATTGAGCAATACTAATGTAGGTTGTCTATGTGTTTCATTCCTAGGAACACTGTCATCAATTATCCATTACCTTGGGGCACTTGGCTGGCTCAGTTGGTAGAATGTGCAACTCTTGAGCTTGGGGTTGTGAGTTCAAGCCCCATGTTGAGTGTAGAGATACTTAAACATAAAAGTCTTTTTTAAAAAATGACCCATTATCAAAGACCTCTGCAAGCCAAGAAAGCAGATTGTCTGATGATCCCTGCTGCCCTTTACACTTGATATGTCCACTTTGTCTGGATCTCATCATATCCAATGAGATCGGGAAGCCTATGTCAATGCTGGTAATCATTAGTCATTAGTCATATGTCTACAGCCACACCTGGCCTACAAAGAAGAGTCATCATAGAACTTTTCAAGGATGGAGATCCTCCCTTCAATGCCTTAGCAAGGGAAGTGTCTTCTGGGTCCTCTCAGAATATAGTTGACAGGTTGCATAAGATAAATCAAGTCTATCACCTTAAGCCTTTGGATTCCTTCTTCCACATGTTGCCAGGAAAACTGGAATCTCAGCTTCATTAACATTAGGCCACCATCAAATCCAAAGTTCAGTCAATGGATCAAGTAACTTTTTATTTATTTATTTTAGAAAGAGAGTGTGCAAGCAGGGAGAGGGGCAAAGTGAGAGGGAGAAAAGCAGACTCCCCGCTGAGCACAGAGCCCTATGCAGGGCTCTATCTCACAACCTTGGGATCATGACCCGAGCCAAAATCAGGAGTCGGGGACGCTTAACTGACTGAGCCACGCAGGCGACCCTTAAGTAACTTTTTGGAGCTAACTTCAGGTGCATAAGCTAGCACATGAAGTCTGGAATCCCTAGTAAATGCACCCATATTGATGAATTTGCCCCTGTTAGGTGCTATATTCTACTCCCACTGGTCTAAGACCCTTCGAATCCATTCTCACACACTTCCCAGGTTTCCGCCAACATGTTAGCAATGTATTGCAATTCTTTTTGGTATGTAAACTGTTTCCTCCTGGACCACAGTGTGTACTGTGCCCCTAGAACATGCTGAGATTTGACCCTAGTTAAAGGTCTAGTGACAACAGGGAATTTGTGTTGGACTTGAGGGGAAGGCATTCGCCTCAAGTGAAGTTATCACTGAGTTTTCAGACAGAAAAGGTGGTCTCTCCAGAGAGACGCAAAATGACTTGGAAGTTCAATATCGTCCACTTCATCTGGGTCTAACCAAAAACACCATTCCAGATTTCTAGATCCTATTCTATCCTGATTAATGCTCTAGTTTCCCCATAACAAACTTGATAGTACTGAATTCAACTGTCATTATAATCCAGCAACTCTATGATCACATTTTGTGTTTGACTTTTAGCCATATTAGCCCTGGGTCTACGTAAGGGATTGTTCTAGAACTGTCATGGAAGCACCCTGGTTCTCAGGCTGAGTTGTGTTGGGACTTAGTAGACTTGAGCTTGTCATTTTCTCTCTGTGATCACTCAAATGAACTGAGAAGAATTCATCCTACACCACAGTCATTTGTAACTACTGTTGCCATCGCAGTCAAGGGCAGCAGGCATTTGCGTTCCCAAGGCATGTGCTTCATCACAATCAGCCACAGGTGACAGCTTTAACTGTGACGTGACTGCATACTGTGGAATACTAGCGTACCATTTCCCATCAGCAAAGAACTCAGCATTGCTGAAGTCCAAATGTGACCAAATCAATTGCAAAACCCCATGTTTGTGGGTCTGTCTCCTAGGACCACTCCCAGTACCAATTATTAGATCAGGCAAGGTCCAATCAGGAGACAAGAGGCCACAATGGAAAGTTCAACGTAAGGAGTTATTAATAGGGGCTTGGAATTTAGAGAATAAGCTAATAATGAGAGCTAAAGACAATTCTAAAGAATATAGAAGTAGCAGACATAAAGATCAGCTACTTATCCCTAGGGCTGAATAGAACACCCAAGGCAGAGTCCTCTACCACCAGGTCTAAGATCCAGGCTCTATTTGAAAGGGCACCTGGCTGACTCAGTCGGAAGAGCAACCAACTGTTGACCTCAGGGTTGTGAGTTTGAGCACCACGCTGGGTGTAGAGATTACTTAAGTAAATAAAAGATTTAAAAAAAAAAAAAAAAGAAGGGCATAACAGAAAAGTCAGTGATGGGCCGCCTACCATGGGACTTCCTGGAAATCTGTCCTCTGGAGCTCAGTGAAGTTGCTAATTACTGAGCACTGCTAGAACCAAAACTATAGGAAGTATACTCTGCAGGAGCTCAGTGCTGGAGAAAACTGCACCAACACGGGAGTCTAGCGCCTCAGCAAGCCGTGCCCTTGCCAGAGTCAAGCAGAAAGTGTACTTAATAAATAAAGCATAGGGCGGGAGAAGTCAAGTGCTAGAGAGAGCTTGCTCTGCAGAAGTTCAGTGCTAGAGAAAGCTGCACGAGGTCAAGACAGATGGGTGCGTGTGCAAAAGGAGTCCAAGTGTAAGGAATCCACTTACCGGAAAGGCGGTCTGCCGTTTGATGTCTGAGTCCCGAAAGAGAAGGTGAAGCAAGGTGGTTGCAATCTGGGGTCTGTGAGCTCCCCCAATGAACTCCTTACTCGGGACACACATCTAAGGCCCACTGGATGTGCCCACATACATGTGGTCCTGCAAATCTGCGCAGCAAAAGCGAGAAAACTGAAACCTCAACGGGACTTAGAACCAGGAAGGGCAGGCCCTTCTTCGTTCTGTGGCCCTCTGGCGCCCTCTACTGGCAAATCTTACCATCATGTTCTGCGCCCTGAGAAATGCTGAGTGGTCCAGCCCATTATCTTGGAGCAGATACTGTAGGGTGAATTTCAAACTGAGAGGCAATAAATTGGAAACTAAGATAGTACCAGAATCCCCATATAGTCTCTCTTACCCATAGACTGGGGGCCAATAAGGTAGGAAGGACTTAGTGAAAGCCTCTGGAAATTTCCCCTCCCTACAAAAACAACAACGCAGTAAAAATACCACATTCCTGGGAAAAGTGTAGAGATTCATGCCCCAGAAGCCTCGGTCAAAGGGTTGAAAGAAGCAGTTGGAGTGAGCTCTATCACATACCCACATAACCCACAGTATGGCCTGTGAAGAAGTCAGATGGATCTTGGAGATTGACTGTGGACAGTCATGAACTGAAATCAGGCAGCTGCAGTGGGAATGCAGAATGCAGAAAGGATGTGGTACCTTTCCCAGAGCAATTCAGCACAGTCCCTGGTATCTGGCATGTAGCTATTACCTGGCTTTCTCTCCGTGACAGTATGAAGGGTCCACCAGAGCATGGCCTTTTAGCTGCCAAGGCTGTGCTGTATCCCCAGGTCGATTCAGGGTGATGTCAGTTTCGCTCTGATGTAATGTAATCTGCAGAGATCTTCATCACCGTAACATTCCACGAAACACCACACTGACAGCACCATTGGAGCTAATGAGCAGGAAGTAACAAATACTTGAATTGCCTTTGGAAGACATATGCAAACTAGAAAGTGGGAGATAAAGCTCACAAGAAATTCAGGGGCCTGCCAACTCAGTGAAGCTTCTGGAAATTCAGTGGTCTAGAATATATAAGGCTGTCTGCTCCAAGGTGAAAGATGAGTTGCCCCTCATTCAACTACTTACTCCAAAAGAGGCACCGTGGTTGGTATAGGCCCATGGGATTTTGGAGATGACCTGTCGCATCAATAGAGTCACCTATGAGGGGCCCGTTTGGACGAGGCACCAGTGTAAGAGTTGACTCTGTAGGCAGCTGAGGCTGTGGTTCACGCTGCCCTACCACTTGGTGCCGATGATCGAGCAGAGCCAGGGATACCCAGAGTGTCCCTGGCAAATGGGGAAGCCCTTTGGATCCTCTAGCAGGAATCAGTCAGTATTCACTAATAGCAGAATTAAAACACAGACTCACAGGATGTTTCATAAATACAGGCCCTTTTCTACACACAACTATTCTACTTTTGAGAAACAGTTTCTGATTTGCTATTGGGACCTGGTGGGGACCAAACCCCTACCTGGGTGGCCTCAGGTGACCACGCAACCCGAGATTCTCATCATGAAGGAAGTGTTGTCTACCCAACACAACCAAAACGTTGAGTGTGAACAGCAGTAACAGAGCATCAAGTGAAAATGGTATATAAGAGACCAGGCTTGGAAAGATCCAGAAGGTATGAGCCATTTACATGGGCAGGTGGGTCCTGGTGCATTGTCTTGTTGTCTCCCTCCATCAATGCCTGCGACATCCTGGGGCGGCCCTTCTTCCCAGCTGACCGGGGAAAGAAAACTCAAGGCTCTACAGATGAGTCTGTTTAATACGCTGTTGTGACCTGACAGGGGTCACACTCGGATGGGGGTGAAGAAAAGTGGACAGACCTTTAGGCGGTGCATTTGGTTGTTCACTCTGTCGGAATGAGAGAGGCCGGTGGCATACAGCTCTGCTCATTCAGGGGCAGTTGCTGATGGTTTAGCCAGATGGTGTGGAACTTGGAAGGAATAGGACTGGAAGACTGGTGACAAGGAAGTTTGAGCTCTTGTAACCTTTTTTTTTTTTTTTAAGTTTTCTTCAATCGATTTTATTTCAGCTGCAGCTGTTTCATCCAGGGGCCCAGTGTGGTTTCTGAGTCCCCTTAGATGGGCTGTTAGCTTTTCTTTATCTGTTTGTGATTTTATTGACTCTTAGCAGCCCGAAGAGGATACTAGGTCCTTGCAATCAGGGAAGTGGTATAGGGCAACATTTTCCTCTTGGGAGCTAGTTTGCTGGGTCTGCCATAGCAAAGTGCCATCAAGTGGTGACTGAAACAACAGAAATTTATTTTCTCACAGTTGGAGGGTTTCGACGTCCAAAATCAAGGTGTTGGCATGGTTGGTTTCATTGGAGACCTCTCTCCTTGGCTTGTAGATGGCCATCCTCTCCCTTGTCTGCATATCATCTTCCCTCTGTGTGTCTGTGTCTTAGTCTCTCCTCATTAGGGACACCAGTCATATTGGCTTAGGGCCCACCCTTATTTTTTATTTTTACTTTTGTATGTGTGAGTAAAGCGGTAGACGTTTATTAAACGAAGATACAGAAAAAGCTCAAGAGTGAGAAGGGGTCCCGACAGGGTTGCCAATGAGGGCCTTTAGGGTTGGTCTTTTACAGAAAGCTAACCAGGAAACTTAAATCCTTTTAACATCTTGGAGCACCTGGTTGGCTCAGTGGGTTAAGCCTCTGCCGTCAGCTCAGGTCATGATCTCAGCATCCTGGGATCGAGCCCCGGGTCGGGCTCTCTGCTCAGTGGGGAGCCTGCTTCCCCCTCTCTCTCTGCCTGCCTCTCTGCCTACTTCTGATCTCTCTCTCTGTCAAATAAGTAAATAAAATCTTTAAAAAAAAAGATTAAAAAATCCTTTTAACATCTCTATTGAAAACAAGTTCAGTGGTTTACTTCCTTTTTTAGGGGCTGGTTTTTCTTTGTTGGTCACAGGTGATTATCATAAAGACAATCACCCCACATGCCTAGGATAGGGTAGGGCCCACCCTTATGACCTTATCTTATTTTTTTTAAGATTTTTTATTTATTTATTTGACAGATCACAAGTAGGCAGAGAGGCAGGCAGAGAGAGAGGAGGTAGGAAGCAGGCTCCCCACTGAGCAGAGAGCCCGATGCGGGGCTCGATTCCAGGACCCTGAGATCATGACCTGAGCCGAAGGCAGAGGATTTAACCCACTCAGCCACCCAGGTGCCTCTTATGACCTTATTTTAAATTAATTGCCTCTTTAAACACCCTATCTCCAAATACAGTCACATTCGGAGGTACTGGGGTGCTAGGACTTTAGCATCTAAGTTTTTTTGGTGGGGGGGAGGACACAATTTGGCCCATTAAGAGCCCATACTTCACGAATTTGAAGGCCATTATCCTACTAAGAGGAAGCTTCACCTGTAGGATTCAAGAGCAGGCAGCAAAAGTCAAGTGTAAGCAGTTTACCTGTACAGCTAGCTCCCTTCCAGGTCTGCAAAGGTGAGCAGGTTAGCTAGGCTCTGCCAGGGCTGCATGTCAGGGGAGGGAGAGGGATCCCATATTTGTACCCCTCTTCTTGAGTCCTGAGCCATGTTTTTAAGTCCAAGAATTCATGACTTATCTGTCCATGATCACTGGCAGCATTGGGCCATGGCCACCCTCCCAGGTAAAATTTGGAACGTGGAGGAATAGAACAGAACCCAAGTTTTAACCAGCAGGTGCACCCTCAAGGGGAAAAGAGAGGAAGGAACTGGTATAAGGATGCATTTCTCCCTCAGGAAGTCAGGAGATGGGGAAAGGCAGGAGTACAGACCAGTAGTCCTCCCTCTACATAGAAGGAAACATTAGGAGTGAGGACAGTGTGTCCTCCTCTTGTTATGCAAGAGGGATGCTAGAACCCTTTCCTGAAGCAGTTCCCATGTTTTTTCCCGCTGGGCTCTTTCATGAAACCAAGCGTATTAGCTTTATCTTGCTGTATAACAAATTACCCCAAATTTAGCAGCTTTAAACAACACTCCTTTAAAACAGGTCCTGTGAACTTTGCTGGGTTCTCAACTCAGTGTCTTGGCTTGGCAAGGTTCTCAGCTTAGAGTCTCTCAAGGTCGAATTCAAGATGTTGGCTGGGCTGGAGTCTTACCTAGCTTGGGGGAAGAATCCACTTCCAAAGGAGTCCAGGTTCTTGGCTATATTCAGTTCCTTGGTATGCGGAGTCGTGCTCCATGTTTCCTTGCTGGCTGTCAACTGGGGGCTGCTGTTTAGAGACTGCTGTGTTCCTCGTCACTGGCTCCCTACCTCTTCAAGCCAGCAATGGCTCACAGTCCTCCTCCTGCTTCAAGTCTCTGATGTCTTTTTCTGCCCTGAGCTGGAGAAAACTCTGCTTTTAAGTGGCTACCTGATTGGGTGTTAATCTCTAGATCTTAACATCAACTGACTTGGAACTTTAATGACATCTTTAGTGAGATCTGCAGAACCCCTTTGCAGCTGTTCCTTGCTTAGTGTTGGATCGAAAAACCAGGGGCCAGGAATTTAAGGGGGTTATCTTTAGAATTCTGTCTACCACACAAGGGAGTCTTATCTTTGCCCCAGACGTTGAGGTTTCTTAGATCTTGTCTGACACACAAAACAGGAAAGTGTGTTACATGCCCTCTCGTCTAGAGAGACCACAATCAACCCTTCAAACGGTTCATAAATTCCTAGCATGACTGTGTGAATAAGGAAAAGGTGCAAGAGCCTCGAACAATTTACCGCCATCTGTTGGAAATTTGTTGTAATAACTACACGGATCTCCGTTGACCGGGAAGTGAGTGGCACCTCCAAGTCTTGCAGTGTGTAACTTACACGACTCTGAGCACCAGCCCTGATCCCAGTGGGAACAGATACATCCTCTCCGTTCCAGCCACTTGCCCACACTGTTGTCTCTGGAGACATGTTTTCCCAGAACCTTCTTTCTGACATTCGTCATCTATTGTTTTAAGATTTTATTTATTTATTTGACAGGAAGAGAGAGATCACAAGTAGGTAGAGAGGCAGGCAGAGAGAGAGGAAGGGAAGGAGGCTCCCTGCTGAGCAGAGAGCCTGATGCGGGGCTCCATCCCAGGACCCTGAGATCATGACCTGAGCTGGAGGCAGAGGCTTGTACCCACTGAGCCACCCAGGCACCCCTCATCATCTATTTTATCCATTGGTGATTTGGGGAAAATGTGAACTAGAACGGCCATCATTTGGCCTGAATAGGGCGATGAATTAATACTCAGGAAAATAAACAACATGTTTTGCCAGTGGCTTGATCTAATCTATTTGTTAGATTCATAAGCAAATATCCAAGATCTTCCAAGGAGCAAACCCTGAAGTAACAGCAATATTAAGGTGATAATTACGGCCACTGATGTTCCTCCATGCCTGTATCTCTATCCAAATATAGATACAGATCAGATATATGTATAATACCCACGCTCATACACTCACACATATACATCACCTCCTTTAATCCTCACAGGAACCCTGTTGAGTAGGGATTATTATCCTGATGTTATAGTGATGTTAGTGATGTTATATTACTTCCCCAAGGTCAAGGATAAAAAGGAGCAGGGCCACATAGCCAAAAAACCAAAACCAAACCCAAACAAAAAGCCCAGCTGAGTCAGGACTCATACCTATGCCGTGGGCCATGCTTCTAACCACTTGGGTGGAGATTAGCTAAGTGCCTAAGCCCTGAATTGAGAACTTGACTCTCCGCTTCTGGAAGAGAAGTCAGGGCTGCTCCTTGGGAGCCTGGAATGTCTTTGCTGTATTCATGAGAATGGCACAAGGGGAAAAGTGTGCTAGATCGTTGTTTGTGGCTGCAAGATAGGGATGGCCAGTGGGACTTGGACACCCCCTTTGGTGCCCAGTTAGCACCTGCTGAATGATGGAATAGCTAGCTACCTGATCAGACAGACACACAGCATGCCTGTGAGAGCCCCTGTCTGTGCTTTGCCCCTAATACCGCCCCTTTCCTTTCCAATACACGGTCTCATCGGAACTGGATTTGAGATCATTCTAGGCTGTAGACCTTGTACCAAGTGTTATACCTGAGCTCATTTAAGGGGAATTCAGAACCCCCTGATAGATAATTTCATATCTGAGAGGCTTCTGGGCTGGAGAGAAATATTTACCACCTTCTGTACACTCTAATGCTCAATGTATTAGACTATAATAAAAAAAATAGAAAACTATTTGTTTTCCACAGGGGACTTAAGCTTTGGTTACAAATTTGACCAGCTAAATTACCTTAAATAATTTAACTGTGAAGACAAAGTCAATACGGTGGATTATTTTGACTACTCATACGCTTTAAGCATTTACAGATAGAGTAATTACAGCATTTATTAAAACCCTGCCATCGAAACTGGTTATGAAAGTGCTAGAACCATGGGCTTAACCTTCTCTTGTCCTCACTCCTTCACCTGCCTAAGGTTCCAATTTCTCTACCTTTCTAGGGCTTCAGTAATTCAGTTATTATTTTTATACCTTTCAAAAAAATTTTATTAACAGTTTATTTATTTGACAGAGAGAGAGAGAGGGAGGGAGGGAGCTAGCACACAACCAGGGGGAGCAGCAGCAGAGGGAGAGGGAGGAGCAGACTCCCCACTGAGCAGCGCGCTGACATGACCCTGAGATCAGGACCTGAGACCAAGGCAGTCACTAAACAGACTGAGCCACCCAGGCGCCCCCTAGAGTTTTTGTAATCCTACCAGACCCGAAGGAAAAAGGAAACTCTCAGAATAAGCAGGTTGCGGATTCTGGCCAGAGACAAAGGATCGTGTCACAGCTCTGAGGATTCAAAACAGGGTCACTAGCCCCAGTGCCCATTTATATAAAGTTTACTTGTGACCTTGGGGAGCTTTTGAGTTTCTTTCTTTCTTTTTCTCTTTCTTTCTCATATATTCCTTCTTTCTTCTCTTTCTTTTTCTCTCTTTCTTTTGTATGCTTTAAAGAAAAAGTCATTATGGAAAATGTCAAACAAATACAAAAATAAATACGGTTTATAGACTCTCCATGAACCCACTACTCAACTTGAACAGTTTAAACTCATGACTTCTGATTCTCCTCCCTTATGATTTTGAAGCAAATCTCATACATGATAGAATTCATCTGAATTGTTTCGACATGATACTCAAAAAGATTAAGGATTTTATTTATTTTATTTTTTGTAAAGATTTTTTTTTTTTTGGTAAAGATTTTTTTAAAGTAATCCATACACTAACATGGGGCTTGAACTCACAACCCCAAGATCAACCATCACATTCTCTATGACAGCCATCCAGGCACCCCAAGATTAAGGATTTTAAACCATAGTGCCATTATCACAACTAATTTTTTTAATAATCATCCCTTAATATTGAATATCCAGTGTATTTGAATTTTCAATTTGAGTAAATGTTCCATAAATGTCAACTAAATTTTTTCAGCTTGTTTAAATCAAAATACAAATAAGAACTAATACATGTAACTGATTTATATACAGATATTAATTTTTGAACCTTGGTGTCTTTCTCAGAGATGGTACATTCAATTTTTCTATGGCCATCAATAACTGAGCTTTTGTCCTTTCATTATGATGCATTGACCTGGTCTGTTGGCACTAGTAAAACCCATTATTAACTTATAATTGGTAAGGTCATGAAAGTTTCACATATACCCTTCTGTGCCAGAGGATCTCAAACCTTAGAATCTGGACACATTAGAATCTGGACATTTTTTTTTTTTTGGTTGAGATATACATAACGAAATTTATCATGTTAATGATGTTAACCATTTTTTAAGATTTTATTTATTTGAGAGAGAGAGAGCATGAGAAAGGGAAGGGTCAGAGGGAGAATCAGACTCCCTGCCCACGGGCAGAGAGCCTGATGCAGGACTCGATCCCGGGACTCCAGGATCATGACCAGAGCCAAAGGCAGTCACTTAACCAGCTAAGCCCCCAGGCACCCCCATGTTAGCCATTTTTAAGTGGACAGTTCTGTAGCCTTAAGTACCTTCATTTTCTTGTACAATCATCACCACCACCCATCTCCAGATTCCTTTTCATCTCGTAAAACTGAAACTGTGCACATCGAATGCTAACTCCTCTTCCCCCCTTGCCCCCAGCCCCTGGCCACTACCATCCCACTTTCTGACTCTGAATTTGACCACTCTAGGAAACTCCTATAAGAGGAATCTTACAGTACTTGTTTTGTTTTTTGTCTTATTTCACTTAACATAATGTCCTCATGGTCCATCCATGTTGCGGCCTGGGTCAGAATATCCTTCCTTTTTAAGTCTGGGTAATATCCCACTGTATATAACACCCCACCTTTTGTTTATCCACTTAGCCATCAGTGGATGCTTGGGTTGCTTCCATCCCTTGACTATTGTGAATAAGGCTGCTGTGAACACGGGTGTTCAAATATCTCTTTATGACTCTGCTTTCCATTTTTTTGGATATATACTCAGTAGTGAAATTGTCAGCTCTTTTTTTTTTTAAGATCTTCTATTTATTTGAGAAAGAGAGAGCATGGGGGTGGGGCAGAGAGAGAGGGAGAAGCAGACCCCCTGCTGAGCAGAGATCCCCTTGTGGGGCTCCATCCCAGGACCCTGAGATCATGACCTGGGCCGAAGGCAACCGCTTAACTGACTGAGCCACCCAGGCGCTCCTTACCAGCTCTTTTTTGAGGGCCCGTCACACTGTTTTCCGTAGGAGCTGCACCATTTTACATTTCAGCCAACTGCGCACAAGGGTTTCAATGTCTCCATATCTTCATCAACATTTGTTATTTTTCTGTTTTTTTTTTAATAGTAGCTATCCAAATGAGTGCGTTTTTTATGGTTTTGTGGTTTTCTCGTTGATTTGCCTTTTCCTAAAATGTTGTGATGATGAGGGTCTTTTCATGTGCTTATTAGCCATTTCTGGTGTTCTTTGGAGAAATGCCTGTTCAATTCCTTTGCCTGTTTTTCAATCGGTTTGTTGACTTTTATGATAAGTTGTGAGAGTTCTTTATCCTGAATATGAATCCCTTATTATAGAATCTGGGGATCTTTTGTGATGGGACCTGTAGCTGGGTTATTTTATTATTTTATTTTATTTTATTTATTTTTGTAGCCCAGTATTTTTTTAATTTCCTCAGGCTGAAAACCATTTTCTTTTTTTTTTAAGATTTTATTTATTTATTTGAGAGAGAGAGAGAGAATGAGAGAGAGAGCATGAGAGGAGAGAGGTCAGTGGGAGAAGCAGACTCCCTGCCGAGCAGGGAGCCCGATGTGGGACTCGATCCTGGGACTCCAGGATCATGACCCGAGCCGAAGGCAGTCGCTTAACCAACTGAAAACCATTTTCTTAGGAAATGCAGTAATAAGTACGGTGAAGCCAGTTCTCATCAGGACAAACGGGGTCATCACCAGCTACAACAGTGCTGACATTTCCTCCTACCTGGCTACCGTGTGTATTTATCAGGGCTGTTGGGTCATGGTCATCCTGCCTTACCCAGAGTCAGTGGGCTCACAGTTCCCGCCTTGCACAGAGAGAAATGATTTCATATTTTCACCTTATAAATAGAAGTAGAGGAATAAGAGACAAATCAAAATATCCATATATTTACACTCTATTCATAAAAATCATTAAAATGATACATATCTATTCTCATCACCTTTCTTTTTTTTAAAGATTTATTTATTTGATAGACAGATCACAAGTAGGCAGAGAGGCAGGCAGAGAGAGAAGGGAACAGGCTCCCTGCCGAGCAGAGAGTGGACGAGAGCCAGACGCGGGACTCTATCCCAGGATCCCAGGATCGTGACCTGAGCCGAAGGCAGAGGCTTTAACTCACTGAGCCACCCAGGCGCCCCCTCATCACCTTTCTAGTACAACTCCCTGTAGGAGAACCTCTAGTACCCGTAGGGGAATGTACTTGTCTTACAATGACCTTTTTGAAGATTTTATATTAACTTTCTACTTTGGAGTCGTTTTCGGACTCATGGCCTTCCCCAGACATTTCACTTATGCCTCATGATTGTTGCAGGTTTTAGGGTGCTCATCATAACATAGCTTTGAAAATGGTAGCCTGTTTAATTAGGATATTTGTCTTTGTAACACTACCCCAACATCCTTGAAAATATCCTTGTTTTCTGGCATCAACAGAAACATCTTAGACATCTTAGACAACATCCATTGTCTAAGAAATGGAATCAGCTACCCTCCAAGGACTCCCAGTTATTTTAATGGTAAATAATATAAGACACCAATTTCTGGGCACTAGGGGTATACACGATAGTTGGGTACTGAACCTCACCTAGTAGCGACAGAGTTGGGGAAAAAAAAAATGTTTAAGGTACGAGTTTATATTTGATCTTTCTGATGTAACAGCGCTGCTCTGCCGCATGGTCCTGCGGGTCTGTGGACCCCGGATCACACGGACAGCCCTTTGAGGCTGCCTTCACCGTTATCCCCCACCTCACAACTGAGTGAACTGAGACTGCAGGAAGTTAGTAGCTTGCCTGAAATCACACTGCAGCTAAGTGCAGAGCTGCCCAGCTTTGTCGGATTTCAGGAACCGAGTCCTGGCGAAGCCGTGCCTCAGCCTCCACCTGCTGCCGGAAACACTGACCTCTGTCCGTTTGCCCAGATTCTCCACCAAGTCGCCCCATTTAAGATTCCCAAGGCAGGATTTTCCTAGTCTTGGGTGGAGGGAGGAGAAAACACGACCCAGATTCTTCTCTTCCTCCGGCAGGATTCGGGAGTGCGGATGACCAGAAGAGCCCTCCACGAGAAAGGTCTGAAGACAGAGCCCCTCCGGAGGCTCCTGCCCAGAAGGGGTCTCCGGACAAACGCCCGGCCGGGTTCGGCGGTGCTGCCCGACGCCAGAGCTCCTGGAGGAGGAAGCAAGGCCCCGAGGGCACCCAGGACGATTCCCCAGGGGAAGGGGAGGTGAGCCGGCTCCCCAGGCAAGGCGAGGCCCTCGGGTCTCTCTTGGCCGCCCCGAGATCCAGCCACCCACCCGTGCCCCGAGGGTGGAAAAGAGCCTCCCAGCCCTACAGCTACCGCAGGAACTTCGAGGGCGAGCCGCCCTCGTCTGCCTCGAACCTAAGGTCACAGCGCCCATCTTGCTCACCACGGACCCTCGCACAGTGAGCGGGCCCACGGGCACCCCAAGTGTGCAAAGGGCTTGGGCACAACTCGGACCACACCCAGCGCCCGAGGACGCTTCGCCGCCAGAGGCTCCGGCCGCGCTGGAGTGCGGGGTGGGCGCCCACCTCCTCCCGCACCAGCGCTCCCAGCTCCGCGTCCGCCGGCCTCCAGCCTCCCGCGACGCCCCGCCAGCCAGCCCTGCGGCCGCGTCGTCCCCAGACCCCGCGAGGCCCACGTACGCGCGGAGACCCTGCCACCCCCTCCCCCACGCCACCGAACCCCCCATCTCCCGCCCCAAACCCCACCCCGCCACCTCCCCTCCACCACCCGCCACCCCCACCCCCACCCACAACAGGCCCACGGATGCCCTGCAGGGGGCTGGGTTACCTCAAGCACCAGAGGACGTGCTTCAAGAGCTTCTACCCGGTGCCAACCTCGCCAGTCCCCTGGGAACCCATGTGGGACAGAGGCCTTTCTGCCCTGGCACCCGCCTGCCTCCCACCCACAGGGGGACTCGGAAGGCGTCCTGGGCTAGTAGGGAGGGCCTGGGGCATCTGGCAGAGCCCAGAGACCTGGAAAATCCCGCCTGAACAAGGCCGGGGGTGGGGGTGGGGGCACATGAGCCCTGTGAGTGGTTCCAAGGACTTTCGCCAAGCTCTTCCTTCCCAGGTCCACTGCTGCGCCTGTCATATTAGGAAATAACGTCTGCCGTTTATTGAGAGTTTACTCTGTGCCAGGCATTGTGATTTACAGCGATGATCTCATTTAATCCTCACAGCATCCCAGTGACACTGGTGTTCTCATTATCAGCGTTTTACAGATGGAGAAACTAGGTCTCAGAGAGGTTAAGGGACCTGCCCAAAGTCACACATCCAGTAGGTAGCAGAACCAGCATCCAGTCCCAGGTCTGCCTTCCTGATTCCACAGCCCCCCTGCTGCAGTGCCTCTGTTTCTACAAGAGTTAAAGGCGTCGCTTGACCCGGTATCCATTTAATCCATTTTTCTCGTGGTAATTACATAACACTTTGTGTACTAAAATGAGCAGATACTCTCTGGAATGAGATTGCGATAAAACTTGAGCCTTCAGAGGTTTCCCATTAAGACTAATGCTTCAGGCTCAGCCCATGGATCCCTGAAGCAACCTCTTCTCAGACCTCTGCCTTAGAGGGCTGTTGGCCAAGGAAGCTCTACTCCAGGACCTGCTCCTATGCAGAAACTTCCTGGAAGCCAGGAATGGCCTCTCCATAGTTTGCCATCCCACTGGGCTGCTCAGGAAGTCCATCCAGTTCCTCTGGGCTGGGTATCCAATTTCCCAACAGATACTCGTCTTCGGGATTTGGAAATGAAAAATTGGGATACTTGGAAATTCCTGAAATCATTCATACTAGTCTGTATTTTTCATAACGTTCTGTATTTTTTTAAATAAATAAGAGTAGTTACAAAGAACTGTAGGCTATAGCAAATATTAAAAAAAATACCAGAGAATATTATTGGTAACATATGAATAACGAAATGTTTGAATCTTCAACAAGATAACTGTACCACATGGCAGTGTGTGTTGAAATTGCCCATTGGAGGACTAGTTTATTTCCAAAATTTGATTCTTGGAACATCATTCATGGGATTTGTACAAGATACATGATGCATGTAAACAGATTAATATTCCGTTTGTGAAAATGACTGTTTACAACAGGTAGGGCCACAGATCCACTTGTGATATGGCAACAGCTATGAAAAAGAATGATTAGACTGTGACCACTTCTCCTTTTTTTTTGCTTAACAAAGAGATTATATTTAATCTCTACACCCACTGTGGAGCTCAAACTCACAAAGCTGAGCTCAAGAGTCGCACACTCCTCTGACAGAGCCAGACAGGCACCCCCACTTCTCTCCTTCTGACCCAAGTTCCCAACATGTCTACCTTAGTCTTGGACTCCATGTCTCAGCATTTCCTTCTCATGCTTTCTACATGATGTCAGTGATTCCTTCATACCAGGAATGCCTCTATGTTTATTGTTAAGCATGAATTCTCACAAGAGAATTATAACGCTTTTCCTATTTTCCCAGTCTCTTGACTGATGGGTCTTGGGATTCAGAAAAACATAAATTTCCCAGAAAAATGTCAGGAAGGACTTCCGGTTTAGAAATACTATTCTGGACTGAACAGGATTGCCAAGGCAAGGCTGCTACAGAAATAATTACCTAGTACCTCATCAGACCCAGTCACTGATGCTTCCTGGTTTCAGGGGCCTCAGAGCCAGAAGACCCAATTGTGGATCTCAGCTCCGCCAGTTCCTGGGTGTGAGACTTTGGGCTAGTCACTTTACCTCTCCGAGCTTCCATTTAATGGATAGGCTAGTGCCCAGAAATAATATACCTGTTTTGTGAGGCAATATTGTAGAGGGGTTAAAAGTGTGGTCTGAGGTTTGAATCCGTTACTTACTACCTCTTTGATTTGGGGCAACTTCTCGCCACTCTGACCCCATTTTTCTCCTCTTGTAAAATGGAAAAGCTGAGCCCACTGCATAGGATCTGGATAAGTTTAAATGAGATCACATATGAAAATGCTTCGCACAGAGCATGGTAACAGTGTAAATGCTTGATAAACATGGACCAGAGTAGTTATTACCTGCTGTATCTACCTCACGGGGCCGTTGTGAGGACAAAAGGGAGGTTATGGTGTGGAGTTGCTTTCTAAGCTGTGAAGAGGTGTCCACACGCTTCTCTTTCCTTCAGAGATGGGATGGTCAGAAGCTACTGGCTCACACTAGAGCGATCTCCAAGTTAGAGACCTGGGGATACTTCCTGAGATCCACAGAAGGTAGTTGTGTTGAGGAAGATGTGTCCCCATGCTTACCCAAAAAACAGGGTTTAGTTGCAACCAAGTGGGCAAACTTGGGGCACATTTGGGGGGTGGGGGGCACATATGATTCTCAGAAAGAGGCTTTGGAGAAAGGACTGTGTTAAATGGAGCTGCCCACTGTAGGTCTGTTTAATAGGGATTGGATCAGGGGAAGGGGACATGGACTAGAAGATGGCGAGGGGGCTCTTTGACTGTTGTCTGAAGCCCCTCATTGGCTAAACCTTGGAAACAATTCTGTTAGCCGGAAGCAGTGCATCCTGCCCCTGCTGTGCGTGACCTGTGATGCTCATTCATCCCTAGACTGTAGACCAAACATGGATCAAAGGGCTTTCCAGAGACGAGCTTCTGCAATCCTGACAGCAGCCTGGGAAAGTGAATAGTAGCCTTACTCTCGTTCTGAAGACAGGGGCTTGGAGTCTGGGAAAGTTAAGTCCATGGCCCAAGGTCATACAGCCTATCTGTAGTTGAGTCAAGATTCTTCTTGTCTTGAGACGAGAGTCCAAGCCCTTAGTCCCCACCAGGCCACCTCAACTCATGAGATGCCAGATGCTGAGCTCAAACAAGGAAAAAGGAAACACAAATGTATGGAGTTCAGAACCTAACTCTCTTGTCTTCCTCTTCCTCTTATCTTCTGTGACATCTCTTTCTCTCTCTCTCTCTCTCTCTCTCTGTCTCTGTTCCCCTGATAACACTCCTACTTTCCCAGACGCTGTTTATTTGCCGCCAGAGACATTTTTCTCTGCGTAGCCCTTAAGTCTGTCTCCTCCAGGGCCCATTCCTTGGACTCTTTTCTCTTTCTTTTGCAGACAGGTCCGTGAGAGAGCCTCCTGTTGCCCACAGCTTGGGCTGTCGGCCGCCTCTCCAATCCAAACTGCCCCTCTGAGCCCCAGCCCGGTCCAGCCAGCTGCCTCCTTGACATCCCCCTTGGAGCTTCCAGGCTCTCAGCTGAATTCAGCATCCCTCCCTTAGCATAAGTCTCCCCCAGAGTTTCCCTTCTTCCTTACCATGGCCTCTTAGTTTCAAATACTGGGGTTAGCGATAGGGAATCCAAGAAGCCCGTGTAGACGCAACCTCATGAATCCGTTCCTGCAGCTAGACGTGGACTGTAGGGTGTGTTCTCTGACAGCTGCCAACAATTTGGGGGTGAACTTGGAGGGTAGAAGACATCATTTAATCTGATGTGTCCTAAGTGCCCGGCAGCGTGCTAGGTCCAGTAGCTGAAACAGATGGGATCCTTGGCTTTTGGGAGCTTTCAGGCTACTAGAGAAGATGGGCATTAGGAATCCTCCCCAAGTACGAATTCTTAGAAACTGTGATAAGTATCATGAAGGAAAAGTTCATGAAGGAAAACTGTGATAAGTATCATGAAGGAAAAATGTATTCTACAAAAGAATATATTCTGTCTGTATTAGGTTGGAGTGGGGAGGTCGAAGGCCATTTTGAGAAATGATCATTACTATATCCCTGAGTACTTGAGTTGGGGGAAGAAAATTCCATACAGAGGCAATAGTAGGTGTGTGCATGAAGGCCCAGAGGTGGGCAAGAACTTGGTATGTTTGGGAACCCAGAAGGCAGCCATATCAATGGAGCTGAGTATGCTGCCCATGATGATGGGTCAGGATGAGATGGGACAGGCTGGCTGGGGGTGGTGGCAGGTACCTCGTGGGCCATGTAAGGAGCCTGGATTTTTTTGGTTTAACTTTTTATTTGGAAATAATTTCAAAGTTAAGGAAAATGAATAGTATAATGGACATTTGTCTGCCCTCTACCCTGAATTCAACTGTTAAAATTACTAATTCTTTCTCTATATGAAGTGTTGCAGGTAACTTATTCTGAACTACTGGAGAATAAGTTGCACACATCACACTCCTTTATGCCTAAACAGTTACAGTGTATGTAAGAACCCTTATCCACTTCACTAAATTTAACATTAATGCAACACAATATCTCATTTACCACCCATTTTGTCAATTACCTCAATAATGTCCTTTGCATAGCATTTTCCCTCTAGTCCAGGATCCAGTCTAGAAGTGAAGTGAAGCATTCCACTGTCAATTCTCTGTAGTCTCCTTTAATCTGGAATAGTTGGCTTTGTCTTTTATGACATTGACATGATGGAAAAATTCGGTTTTCCCTCTTAAGAGAGTATTTCATTTTGGGGTTTGTCCTCTGTTTCTTCATCACGCTTCCTGCTGGAAGATGACATAAATGTTATTTTGTCTTTCCCGGTGAGACAACAAAAGGCACACATTGTCTATCTCCTCCGCCTTGGTGATTTAAATATTGTCCTATTAATCTATAGTTATTGTTTTTCCCTTGTCACTGGTAAGCAGTCAGGGAGATAGTTCCAATCATGCAGATATATCCTCTTCCAGAGCTTACTGAATAGATGAGATTTAACATTCAGCAAGGCTTCTTGCCTGAAGCAAATCAGTCAGCGTCAGGAGGGTTCGAAAATGACTTCAGCTCTCTCTGCCCTTGACATTCTTCTGCCTATTTATTTATACACTTATTATTATTAGCAGGGACTTTTGGGTTTCTGCTATCTTCCAATAATTTTAGTTATTAACCTTCATTATTTTGGTGCTCAAATTACCCCAGAGTTGGCCAGTGGGAGCCCCTTAAAACTGGAAGCCGGGCTTCTATCCCAGCTTCAGTGGACTGGCGGGGTTCGCTTTGCATGTTTTACTCTATGTGAATGCATTGTTCGGGGAACAGAGGAGGAAGCAGGGAGACCTGACAGGTGGCTCTTGTGTAGTCCAGGTGGGCAATGTGTCTTAGACCAAGGAATTAATTTGGGTGTTCAAGAAAATTTAGCGATATGGTCAGCAGGAACTTGTGATTCAGGGAATGTGCGAGCAGTCAGAGAGAGATTGGCCAAAGTAGCTGGAGGAATGGTGGAGATATCTACAGACATGGGGAAGACACACAGAGTAAGGGGGTCAGGAGGGATGGGTATTTTAGACAGCTGAATTCGAGATGTCTTTGACATCCAAGTGAAGATGTCAAGTAGTACTTAGATCTATTTTGTTCTGGAGAGAAGTTCAGACCAGAAGACATTTTGGGAGATGTCACATATTAATGGTTTTTGAGACCGTGGTCCTGGATGAAATGCTGTAAGGGGAGAATACGTAGTGAAGGGGGGGGGGCAGACTGGGAATTCTAAGGTCAGTTGCTGTTTGGGGGCATGGGTGTCTGTGGCAGCAGATGGCAATGGAGAGATGGGGGGCCAGGCCCTGTGGAACCTGCAATGTCGGGCCAAATCCTGAGAGCTCCAGGGAGCCACTGATGGGTTCTGAGTAGGGGAGGTTCTGATCTGAGTTTGAGAAAGATTGTTCCGACAGCCAAGTAAGGATGATTTGGAGAGTCACGGCAGTGGCTAATGCTGTGCTTCTTTCTAAAATAAATCTATCCTCTTGCCATTGGAGATTGCTCGGATGGATCCATGTATCTGGGATCCCCTTTCCTTATTCACCTGGGCACAAAAAAGATGATCAACACATCTGCCTTAGCTGCACGTATCAGCCTCCGGTAATGACAGCAGCCCCCATCGCCCTTCCTCACTTTAGCTGGGGATGCACAGCTTGCTTCTGGGATCTTTTCTCAGCCAGGTGCATCATAGGTAGGAGTGTGCACGAGCTGGTCCCTGAGGCTTGTGCGAGTCTGGCCACTGTGAGCCTCTGCCCTCACGTGCTTTAAGTTCAGCATGGTCTCTGCCAGCCAGGCAATCACCCATCCAAAGCATGTTGTCCCCTCCGCACTCCTGCACGTGCCGAGGAAAATGGGTTGAGGTTGAATGAACATCCTAGAGCACCCTTCACCAGGGTGGTGCTGTGCAGGGGACCCTCAGTTCTGTCTAGAGGATGTTGACAAGCCCATAGGAGACACAAATAAGCAAAGGCAGAATTTCAAGACACCAAGAGGGAGGGACAGATGTTCTGGGAGCCAGGGAAAGGCAAGAGTGTTACTAGTTGGAAATGAGGGAAGTCTCCCTGGAGAAGGTAGCATTTGAACCAGGCCTTAAGGGCAGAGAGGATTATTTTCCATTTCACAAAGGAAATAGTTGATTATCCAAGCAGAAAAGGGGAAAAAAATCATTGCCCACACAGTCATTGTTGGTTATGTACATATCCCATTAGGCAGCTACTTTTTGTTATTCCTCTTACTGTTGGAATAATTCATTTCCAGGCCTCAGGACATTGGCTTGGAGCCTGTGGCTGGGCAGGGGGGGATAGAAGCAAGCCCAGGACCAAATGCAACTCAGGAATCAGTGCTTCGAGCCCATCCACTCGTTCCTTCATTCAGCAAACGTTTATTCAGGACTCACGTCTCCCAGGCCCTGAGGATACAATGACGATCAGAACATAGTTCCTGTTGTAAAGACCTCAAGTCTAATAGAGTGGGAACCCCAAGTGGAGAGAATTTATTGTAAAGCACGCAAAGATGCCAAAGTCAGGCTCATTGTATACAAGATACGGTGCTGACGTGGAGACTCTAGCCGGGGGAACCGAAGCCTCAGCGGTAAAGGAGCACACCAGAGCATGCGCAGTGAGAAGGGGGAAATTGAGGACACCTGTCGGAGGACCAAGTTCAAGCAGAGCTCTGGGACATACCTCTCTATCCACAGGCTGGAAGGCACATCTCTCCTACTCTTAAGCTTCTGGGTGGTTTTTTGTTGTTGTTGTTGTTGTTTTTCTTTGTATGTTTTTTGTTTTTTATTTCAAGTACTTCCTTTCTCCGATTTTTTTAAGGGGGGGCTATTTTTGTGCTCTTTTCCAAAATCTCAACTTTTGTGGTCCACTCATTCATTTTATTTTTCTCTTTTTGACCCTAAAAAGTATTTAGTGCTGTTAATTTTACCTCTGCAGATAGATTTTACTCTATCTTATTTTTAAAATTATTTTCTAAATAGTTTGTTTTTTTTACTCTTGATTTACTTCTTGTCCTAAGAGTAATTTTGTAGGCTATTCATGTTTTTCCATTTCTAAGTGGAATGTTTTATATTACCGTTAGCTGTATTGCATTTGATCAGAGACTGACTTTTAGAATTTCCACTTTTCAAAATTTACCAAAATACTCTCTGTAGCTTAATATTTGTTGAATTTTGTCACTGTCCATGGAACTTGAATAGAAGGTACACTATTTGTTTTCAGGTTGAAAAAATTTTGTAGGGTCATATCTTCTATGTCTTTATTTATTTTTTTGATTACTTGTTCAGAAGAGGTGTTAGAATATTTCCAATAAAACTGTTTCTCATGGTTCTCCTAATATTTATTACTCAATATCTTATTTCATGGATCCTTGTTATTTAACATATGAGAAATTAATTACATCGTGGAGTCAAGACAGCCTGGATTTAAACCCCAGCTCCATCATTTATTCACTTAGACTCCTTATCCAGAAAATAGAGATAATACTGATATCTCCCTTGTATAAGGGATTAGATGAGATGAATGTAAAGCTCGGTACATGGGAAGTGTCAGTAAAGCTAGAATTCACTACCATGATCATTGTTATATCGCCTGGCTGATCGCTGCTGGCATTCGAAGCCTCTGCTGTGGAGGCAGAAAAGGCCTTGAAGAACCCCTTTCTTTTTCTCTAGCCAGTACACATTTGGAAAACAGAAGGCCCCACGTAGAACATTAGAAGTCACCATGGAAAACCGGGGGGTGGGGGGGAAGCTGAGAGCTTTCCAGCATGCAAACACAGATTGACACATGTTAGTTTTGGTGGTGGGATCACTGTGTCAACCTGTGTGTGGACATGTGAGTATTAATGGCATCCTCCAGCCTTTCACTGGCGGGTGGGGCACGTGGGATGCCAGGAAGAGGGAGCGGCTCCAGCTGTCCCCAGCTGTCATTTCAAACACTGTGTCCTCCACCTCAGATCCTCAGGTCCCTTATACCAGCACTGCAAGCTGGGATTCTGCATGTTTCCCTGCCAATGGTTCACACCTGCAACCTTCAGAGGTTCGTTCTTGGGCACTGGAGGTGTTTATCCACCGGAAATTTGATGTCTTCACACCCTCCCTGCTCCGGGGGCACTTAGAGTCCTGATGGGTGAGTCAGCGCTAAAGCCCAGCTCTTTTGCCTGGAGCAGACATCAGTTCTGCAGAGATGCCCTCCTTCACCAGGAATAGAAGAGAACCTGTAGTCAGGAATCACCCCAATTGTGCTAAATATCTCTTTTGCCCCAGTTGTGGCCATTTGGTCCCAAAATGAACAAAGCAGGACAGAGCTGAGGGGTGTGAGGTAGGGACCCTGAGAAGCCCCCACACTGGCTAGTCTTCTTCCCACGTTTACTGTGCTCACTTGTCTACTTCATTCCCTTAATGTTTTTTTCTGAGAACTCTTCTTTGATAAATCACTCACCTGGGTTAAGCTTTTGGGAGAATCTGACCTAAGACAAGCAGCTTCGCTCCTTCCTGACAGGAGGAATTCTGATATGGACTGAGCACGTCTTTTTTTTTTTTTTCTTTTCGTTTATGTCCTTTTGGTTGCAAGAGACATAAATCCAAAGGTGGTAGCTTGGACAAGAAGGTCAGAAGGGTGCCAGAGTCTCCCAAGCGATCCCAAGAAGGAAAGGAGGCTTTCCTCCTGAAAATCAGAGTCACTCTGATTTTCAGTCACTCTGAAAATCACAGAGTGATTTTCACTGGGCCACAGAGGCACCTGAAATCAAGTCACTCTCTCTCCAACTCTCTTGATGACTCAAGTGTGCTTTATTCCCTGACAGCGGTGTTTCCAAATAGCTCATAGGAAGGCTGCAAACAGGGTCCCTTCCTCAGTTTCCTCCGCTCTGCCCTGCTTTGTTCCGTTTGGGACCCCGTGGCCACAGCGGGGGCAAAGGAGATATTTAGCACAATTGGGGTGATTCCTGACTATAGATTCTCTTCTATTCTTGGTGAAGGAGGGGTTGTGGCAGAAGGGAGGGGTGCTAGACAGGAAAAAAAGCTGATGCCCACTACATAATTCCTTGATGAAAAGAGCAGAACTTAAAAAGGCAGGGCTTCCTTGTACACCCACGTTCACAGCAGCACTATTCCCAACAGCTAAAGGCAGAAACAACTCAAATGTCCATCAACAGACAAATTGATAAACTGTGAGATACACACACACACACACACACACACAATGGAACATTATTCAGTATTTTTTTTAAGATTTTTTTTTATTTACTTGAGAGAGAGACAGAGCACGAGAGGGGAGAGGGTTAGAGGGAGAAGCAGACTCCCCGCCGAGCAGGGAGCCCCAGGCAGGACTCGATCCCAGGACTCCAGGATCATGACCTGAGCCAAAGGCAGTTGCTTAACAAACTGAGCCACCCAGGCACCCAACATTATCCAGCCTTTAAAAGGAAGGAAATTCACAGGCTACAGCATGGATGCACCCTGAGGACATTATGCTAAGTGGGACACTTAGAGGACATTATGCTAAGAAATGAGCCAGTCACAAAAAGACACATACTGCATGATTCCACTGATATGAGGTCCCTAGAATAGGGAAATTTACAAAGACAAAAAAACAGAATAGAGTTTACCAAGGAATGATGAGAACAAGAATAGGGGATTGTTGTTTAATGAGTACAGAATTTCTGTTTAGAATCATGAAAAAGTTCTCAAAATGAGTAGTGGTGATGATTGCACAACATGAAAATGTATTTATGGCCAGTAAATTGGGTACTTAAAAAGGGCTCAATACTAGAATTCCCCAGAGAAACAAAACCAATATATATTAGGAAGAGATTTGTTACAAGAAATTGGCTCTTGCAATTACAGAAGCTGAGCCGTCCCAACCCAGGAGCCAATGGTGTAAGTTTCAGTCTGAGTCTAAGAACAAAGGGAGGAGAAGACCAATGCCCCAGCTTAAAGACAGTCAGGCAGAGAGAATTATTTCCTACTCAGCCTTTTATTCTATTCAGGTCTTCAATATGAGAAGTGATGGCTACCCATACTAGGTAGGGCAATCTGCTTTACTCAGTCTACCAACTCAATTTTTTTTTAAAGATTTTATTTATTTGACAGAGATCACAAGTAGGCAGAGAGGCAGGGAGGCAGGCAGAGAGAGAGAGGAGGAAGCAGGCTCCCTGCGGAGCAGAGAGCCCAATGCGGGGCTCGATCCCAGAACCCTGGGATCATGACCTGAGCAGAAGGCAGAGGCTTTAATCCACTGAGCCACCCAGGCACCATACCAACTCAACTTTTAAAAGATTTATTTATTTATCTATTTATTTATTTACAGGAGAGAGAGAACGTGACGGGGAGAGGGGGGAGCAGAGGGAGAGGAAGAAGGAGACTCCGCATTGAGCAAGGAGTCCAATGTGGGGCTCGATCCCAGGATCCTAAGATCATGACCAGGAGTCGAAGGCAGATGCTTAATCGACTGAGCCACCCAGGTACCGCAGTCTACTGATATTTAAAAAAGAATTAACATCAATTCTTTCAAACTCTCTCAAAAATCAGAAGAGGAGGCAATACTCCTTAACTCATGAGGCCAGGATTACTCTGATACCAAAATCAGACTAAAACAACACAAGAAAAGAAAATTACAGACCAACACTATGAACACTGATATAAAAATCCTCAACAAAATACTAGGAAACCAAATGTAATAGCATATTAAAAGTATTTGGGCAGGAGAGCCTCAGTGGCTTGGTCAGTTAAGTGTCTGACTCTTGATTTCAGCTCAGATCATGATCTCAGGGTGATGAGATCAAGCCCCAAATTGAGCTCTGCACTAAGTGTGGAGCTTGCTTAAGATTCTCTCTCCCTCTCCCTCTTCCCCTCCCCTCACCCACTTTCTCTCGCTCTCTTTAAAAAAAAAAAAAAAAAAGGATTGGGGTGCCTGACTGGCTCAGTCTATGGAGCATGGGACTCTTCATCTCAGGATTGTGAGTTCAAGCCCCATGTTGGGAAGAGATTACTTAAAAATAAAATGATAGAGGGCTCCTGGGTGGCTCATTGGGTTAAAGCCTCTGCCTTCGGCTCAGGTCATGATCCCAGGGTCCTGGGATCGAGCCCCGCATCGGGCTCTCTGCTCAGCAGGGAGCCTGCTTCCCTTCCTCTCTCTCTGCCTGCCTCTCTGTCTACTTGTGATCTCTGTCTGCCAAATAAATAAATAAAATCCTTTAAAAAATAAAATGATAGATAGATAGATAGATAAATGGATTAAATACCATGACCAATTAGGATTTATCCCAGAAATGCAAGCATGGTTTAACACACAAAAATTAATCGGTATAATACAGCACACTAATAACACGAGGGGGAAAAATACGTGATCTTCTCAATTGATGTTATAACAGATATGACAAAGTTCAACATTTTTTTAGATAAACACATTCAGTACACTAGGAATAGGAGGGATCTTTTTCAAAATCATAAAGTGCAGTTATGAAAAACCCACAAGTAACAGGGTGGTGAAACTCTGAAAGTTTCCCCTCTAAGATAAAGGACAAGACAGGGATGTTCACTTTCACCACTGTTATTTGAAATTCTAGACAGAGCAATTAGGCAAGAAAAGAAATAAAAAGCATACAAGCTGGAAAAGAAGTAGAATTATGTCTATTCACAGATGACATGGTTTTATACATGAAAAATAAATCCCAAAGTTTCCACCAAAAACCACTAGAGCTAATAAACGAATTCAGCAAGG